>NC_133389.1:107724222-108942972 GCF_047511655.1 Castor canadensis | reverse complement strand
CATTTTTCAACTTCTTACTCAGAGCCTCTTCCTCCCAAGAAGACTTTTCCTTTTTTTTCCTCTAAGAGATTCGAGTAATAATGATCATGCCTTTAAAAGTCATTGTCATTTATTCATTTGAGAGAAGGACTCATTTGATGCACTTCATAATATGAATCATAACAAAACTACACCTAGATATGTCCTAAGCAAAAGCATTCCTCCTAACTCAGAAGATGAGAACACTGAATAATTTTGACACCTCAGAAACGTTAGTTGAAAAGAGAGGAAAGAAAGAAATGAATAAATGAACATAACCAACACTGAAATTAATTTTCAAATTTAATGAAATGAAAATGAAGAAAATGTTAACATCATGAGGAAATCTCAACTGTTCTCACACATAAGTTAGAAGAAAAATTCTTGCCAATGTATTACCAATTCCACATCAGTTGTATCTTTGTCTTATAAACTTAGGTAAATTATATACCTCATTTTCTTTTTGTACAAGATGAACATAAAATTCATAGAGGTAATGTTTGAAAAATAAAGAAGATTAATCATTATAAAATACATCATGTAAATATGAGAGGTCAGGGAAGAATAAATCTCACTTGAGGAACAGAAAAACAAATGAGAAGCAGGAAATAAAATATTATTAACTCAGTAAATCTGCAAACCTCTAAGATGAAAAAGGGAGAAGTTAGTACATAGATCTCTATAATATATTAAATGCAATTCTCTAATTAAAAGACTCATACTGTTTAGAAGGATTATAAAACAAGATGGAAATGTTTGCTGTCTACAAGAAACTCACCATGTAGGCAAAGGCACATACATATTGAAAGTGAAAGATGTAAACTGATATTATTTGACCATAGAATCCTAAAGCAAGCAGGAGTAGTAATTCTCATATCAAAGAAAGTAGATTTCAAACCAAAAGTAGTCAAAAGAGACAAAAACAGTCACTAAAGCCAAAGACCAATGGTAAAATTGGCATTAGTACAGGGAAAAATACATCAAGAACATATAACAATTGTAAAAAATGTATGAAACAAACATTGGTGCACCTGATTTCATAAATCAAACACTGTTGACTATATAGGGACAGATAGTAATAGTGGGTGACTTCAGTACCCCACTTCTATTGATAGAGCATCCAAATAAAAAATACATGCAAATAAAGTTCAAAGTGAAACTGCATAGTAGAGGAAATGGACTAAAAGAACTGCATAATATTCTATCCAAAAGATGTAGACTATACTTTCTTCTCAGCAGCACATGGAATTCTCTCCAAAATAGATCACATTTTGGACCAGAAAATAAGTCTTTATAAATATAAAACAACCTGAAATAATTTCTTGTATCCTATTCGATCATGATGGTGTAATATTAGGAATCAATCATAAGAGAAGCCATGGAAACTATATGAAAACACATGGAGATTTAACAATACACTTTTGAACAATAAGATCATTGAAGAAACCAGGGAGGGAGTTTTAAAACTACCTAAAATCAAATGAAAATGAAAATACAACTATCAGAACATTTGGAATGCAGAAAAGTCAGCTCTTGGTATACTATACATCAAGCTCTCAGAAAAACAAGAATAAGCAAAACACAAAGTTAGTAGTCAGACAGAAATATAAAATAGCACGGTGGAGATTAATAAAATGGAGAGACTAAGGGCAAGATGTTGGATTTCTGACAGGTTCAACTTCCCGGTGTCTCCACAAATCTGAAATAAAACCTCAGGTACATAAGAACATTAGTGGTGGGAATGAAATATAGGCAAATTAGTACAATAAAATAAAGAGGGTGCCAGTATAAGTATGGACAGTAGCCAGACACTAACAAAACCTCTAAAAGCTCAAGCCCACCACAAGCATGAAGGCACATAGTACAAATATTCCATCCCATTATGACCTGTCCCTGCCTGAGTTTTTTTCTTTTTTCTGTCCAGACCTGAATTGCTTCTCACAAGAGCCACTCCCAAGGGCTACCTTGTAAACAAAACAATTGCCAGGAGTTCCAAGAGCATACTGGCAAGCCTTGCCTGAGACACTGGATAGAAGCCAACTCAAGTCTGCACCACTACCCAGACTAGAAAGACTAGCTTGGAAATCAACCAGATGAGAAAGCAGGTTTCAGTTCTTAGGTCTACTGCATACACCTACTTAGCACATATAAGAAAATTCATCAGACCCCTGAGAAATTTTTTGCTAAGTGGGCTGAATCTGATTCCCTACCCCAGAAAACCTTTGGCTAAGTAGAATGATTAAAGGCTCCCAGACCAGCCATGGTGGGGCAACCTGAAGCTGCTCAACCCAAGGTCTCTATCCAGAGGAAGAGAGGGAAATGAGCAGGCTACTTGGCTAGAGCTCAGCATCTGGGTCTCTATCTCAAGACAGAGAGGGCACAAAATTGAGCCATCTGGGTAGCTGAGTCCTTAAGCTACCAGCCAACCTAGCAGTACGCAAATACCCATGACAGAAGTTATCCACCCTTCACTCCTAAATAAACCACTAATTTTCCCCAAACAAATCATTAAGCTGGAGGTCAAGGTGGAAAAGGAGAAAAAAAAATGTTCATCACGGACAAGCCAGAACACCCACTGGATTCCCTAAATAAAAACTCTGAAAGCAACAGAAGCACTTTCTAACCCAATCACTAAGTTTGGAGAATCAATTTCTGACCACCAACCACTACCAAATGTGCCTAGAACTGCAACACCTTATTCTAGCAGCTAATCCACACACCTTTCCCTCAGGTTCAGGTTCAGCAATCCAGGGCCCTGAGGAACACATGCATAAACACAACAGGAGAACTGCCAGAAAAAAACCTGAGGAACAAAGACTGGGGAGGAGCATGCAGTATACTGATAGAGCACAAAAGATACACACTCTTCTCCTTCACAAGTAAGAAATACTGACTTAAAAAAAAAAGCAAGTTTTAATTTATTTCTCTCTTTTATTGCCAACTTTTCTCCTTACATCTTCATTTCCTTTCTTTGTCTTTTTTCTCTTCATTTTTCCAATCTTGTTTATAAGCCATTCAATTACTGCTTTATTCTATCACCTTTTCATATTACTCTAAAACTTTCTGTTCTTTTACAGTCCTTGAAAATAGCAACCTTCTCCACAACAATTGAATTATATGTTTTCACAGTGGGATTTTGGTTACCTGCAGCCCACACACCTCACACCCTTTTTCTCTTTCTCCCCATGTTTATTGCAGCACTATTCACAATACCCAAGCTATGAAAAAATCTCAGATGCTCCACACTGAGAAATGAAGTAAGAAAATGTGGTAAATATATAGCTATAAAGAAGAGTTAAATTTTGTTGTTTGCAGTAATTGGATGGAAATGAGGAACATCAGGTGAAGTGAAGTAAACCGGGCTCAGAAGGACAAAGGTTACATGTTTTGTCTCATATGTGGAAGATATATCCAAAAGGTAATTGCATAAAAAATAAAATGTGACTATATATATATATATATACATATATAAAACATTTTATATAAATGTATATTAATGATTCATGTTAAAAATGTATCATAAATATCATGAAAACTTATTTTTATTCTCTGGCCTCTAGATATAGGAAAATGCTAAAAGTTATCTACCTAGGGAATCTATTTGTCTAGGGACTACTAAACTTATTTCTACATTTTAACCAGAAGTTGTGTACTAGCAATTTCCACTACTTTATAAGAAGCATGCCATGTTCTTACGATGTTTGAAGAATTGTTTGTTGTATGGACAGGAAATTGCTTAAATTAGAGCCTGGAGACTAAGAAAACCCATGGCTCAAGCAATGTATTGTTGTGGTTTAACCACAAGTCTCCATTAAACTTTGAGGCTACTTCATACTGTTAAACACCACATATATTATCAACAAATAAGATAAATCAATGGTCATTTGAAAATGGTCTACCAAAATACATTTGAATTTATCATAGGATCTACTGAATCTACCATTTCTATAGGAAGTTCTTCTGCAATATGGGCAAAATATTGCAGTATGTAGAAAAGTGGCATAGTTTGATCATGGAAAACAAGTATAAATATTGCAAGATGAATTCTGGATCCATGATCTGAGTTTTTGGGGGAGCATATTCAGAACTGATAATGCTCATCACAGCCCATTTTTCCAGTATTGCTCTATAGCAAAGACTAAAATTGAATCACTGCTCCTGTTGTATTAAGAGAAATGATAGGCAAGTGAGGTGGCTTCTCTGGAAAGAGGATACAGGATAATCATGAATTTCATGATAAGAAGATGAGCCTTAAGTTTAGGTAGCCATGGAACAAAGAACAGAAGGTAGAAGGTTTCCTCCCTGCCTCAAGAAGACAGTGTCACATCCTAACATTGTAGGCATTTTAAATATGAGAAGATACACAACAAAAATACAGTGGAAAAAGTCAAGGGAAGGAAGGGTACTTGAGTGCAGATTAGTATTCAGAAATGAGTGAGAGATTTTCATAGAACATGGTCTTTTGGCTTTTTAAATTTCTCTGTGGAGTTTATCAACTGAATTGCTGGGAGTCCCCAGCTAAATTCAGATAGGGAGGACATACAACTCAGTCTATTTGTGAGAAGTATAGAGGAATCTTGGATGCACAGCAATATAAACTATAGTACCAAGTGTTACAATGTAATATATCACAGGAATACCATACTAGAGGCAATGGAAAGCATGAAAACCAAACATTTCAAAACTTAACATTTCCTGCTTTCTCTCTCAAAGACCTGCTTAAGGATTCTTAAGATTAGTCTTTGAGTTTACCTAAGGAACTACCACAGATAGGATGAATTATATATTTTAGTTAACAAGGGATCACAGTTCATGGAGAAAGATAACTTAAGTCATTGTGCTTTGACAGCACTATTCTAATAGTGAAAGAATTAGAGTGAATGTGAATATAGAGGTGCCTTCAAGGTGTAGAAGTGTGCATTGGACTCTGTCTATCCTGAAATTTTGCCAATGTAAGAAAAATAATTATAACATAAAGAGGATAAAAAGATTGCAAGTCAGACATCAGACCAATCTCCTTTCCTTGACAATACCTAAGAGAGAAAGAGGGAAATCATGTTTTTAAAATTCCCTAAGAAAAAGTGTTGTAAAGTTTCTTTTTATGGAAAGCATTTAATCATACTTACAGATTGATATTTTAGCCCAAGGGCATTTTCCTTATTGCTACTTAACTCTCTCTTATCTCTTCCTCTACCTCCTCCTCCTTCTCTTACTCCACCTAAGGTTCACTCAATCTTCAGTGAAGAGGACTGGAAGAGACAAGTAGAAGTATTCCACTTCATGCTCAGTGGGTATTTTTGTTACTATTTATATTAATATATATTAATTGTACAAAGAGCTTTTACTATAATATTTCCATACATGTGTTTAATGTACTGTGATCATAATCACCCCCTTTGTACACTCTTACCTCCTCAACCCTTGCTTTTTTTACACTTTCAATGGATTTTATGATGATATTGCCATATATGCATACAATGCACTTCAACAAATTCACCCCCATCATCTTCTCCTCTTCTCCTCTTTATCCTGCTGGTTTTCTCCCTCAAACAGTTCCACTTCTACATGCAGGTCATATGTATTTCTTATTTTTTTCAATTCTAAATTCCCTATAAAAGAGAAACAAGTACTACTGGCCTTTCTATATCTGGGTTGTTTCACTTAATATGATGATCTTCAGTTGCATCCATTTTTCTGCAAACAGCAGTGACTTTTTGTGGAATGAATAAATGATGGAATTAAAGCAGTCAAGTTTCTGAAGTAAAGGTTTCTACCATATCTTCCTTCCCAGCAGCAGAGATCACCAGCTCTATTAACTGTAAGGCTCTTTAGACAACAAAGGCATGGTGCAATGTATTTGGCTACATTATTGCCAAATACACTCAACTCCAAAATACTGATTACCAAAAAACTACACAAATATGAGCTCAAAGTGATTTAATTTTGCTTTGCTTTATTGCCAATGTTTAATTATGATTATCATTAACAATAGTAGTAGTCATCATAATGTATTATATTTGCAAATCAAAAGGTTATTTTAAGAATTTCAAAAATATTCCTTTTTAGAAATTATGTATATTAGAAAAAGGGAAATTTCAATTAAAAAGAACTACTTGCATAATGTCCTCTGTCAAGATTGAAAACCTACTTTTATTCTTTTCAAAAATATTTATCATTGCAATGGTTTGTGAATCCCAAAGAGTCTCTTATTCTAAAAGCTCTTAAATGACATCCCATAACATTCATCAATTTTATCTCACTAATTGTAAATTCATCAGTAAACATTCTGATTATCATGCTTTTCTCTCTAACTAGGTCTCTTGGTGGTTAGCTCTACATATGTTAATGATCTACTACCTCCCTGTATACAACAGGAGAGCTCACAAATGATTCCCATGTTTGACTATGTTTTTGCATTCCTCAAAGCTATAGCTGTGCACTATAAGCATTATCAGCACTTAACAAGAAAATTATCAAATAATAACTAAATGTACTGTGTACCAGGTACTGCTCTGTTTTGTAAGCATTAATTCAAGTAATCCTCAGAACTCCAAAGACAGATTGCATCATTTTTCCTTTATAATTATACTTGAAACATTTGAGGAACAGAGCAGTTTTCAGTAACTTCTCTTATAGCAAAGAACAGTATTCAGATCCAAGCATGAGTACTCTAATTCTAGGTTCTATTCTTTTAATCTCTGCATTCACCCCTTTCTTAAGGTGTGGATGCAAACACATGCTTAGCAATATGTTCTATGTCATTGATTGAACTGTCACACATGCCGTGTATTTGTTAGTTTGGAAAGAGAAAAATGAAAATTATGATCCACCAACCTTAAACAGAACAACATGTATAACATGTAAGATAAACATGGAAAATATAAATACATTTAAATGACTGTAAGGCAAAAATATTGCTTTTTCAATGGAGAGGTCAACAACCTTGGTCAAAGACACCTGTGTCAATTTTTTGTATTCAGAGATAAAGAGAAACCTCCTCCAAACTATATTCATTCCTCTTTGATGTTTGAAGCTAACTTTATCGATCTATCATCTATTGTCTGTCTATAATCTATCTACCTATGTCATCTTTTTATTCATTTGTAATTATAATCTGAGAGATAGCCATTCATCTCAAGAAAAAAATGTATGAATCTATACTGAGAAAATACTTTAATTCTCTCTACCTATAGCATAATTTCAATGTATTGAACACATTTCTTATCAGTACAAATGGCAAGATTATATCTATAGTAAATGCACTGCACAAAAATTAGGTGCTATTGATATGAAGATATTTATATCAATATAAATGATATTGATCAAATCTGATGACAGTCAACAAATTATAATACATCCATCTAAAGAAACAACATTCTACTGATAAATTTAAAACTTTAATTTGTTTCATTTTGTTTAGTAAATGCTTTCTAATTATTTCATTGATCACAATAAAACTTTTGCAAAGTATTTGGAAAACACTTAACAGTTTTGAAAACAAGCAATTTTCTCACAATCGTTTACAACTGCTCTAAACAATTCAATACACAGTTATACTTCCATCTACTTTTTAATATTGTATTGATTCTCTAACAAATTTTCAGACTCAACAATGAACAGTTAAACTTTTCTAAAATACATTATTTGAAAGCAAGCTATCTTTAACTGCTGTATGTTTCCTCTGTATGTATATACCAGAAATTACTTAATCTTTCATTACTGTCTCCAGTTCTTCAATACTAGAAATAGCACTGGTAGGTAAATTAAACCTCTATTGATTTCAAGAAGATAAATGTTTTGATGTCACTGTCTATGAATATTTATAAATTTTTCCTCTATCATTTCAAATCACTTTCCACAAAATTCAGTCTCTCACCATTCTCATATGAGAATGTTCCTTTGATCATGCCCTCATGAACACTGAATATATTTTGATATTTGCCCATATATAGATAAAAATGGCATGTTTATTTATTAAGTATACCTTTACTCACAAATAATGACATAAATAATATATATTGTATTTTACCTGCTTATAATAACTTTTGGGAACTGATTTTCTTTTGGGATTTACCTACTTACATTCAGATCTTGTGATCAGTTCTCCATAGGGAATTTATGTTTCACTTTTTAGTTTTCCAATTTCAAAGGTAAGATATAAACCAATGAGAACCACATGAAGAAAAGTTGTGCCAAGTCAATTAAAAAGTCTAGTAAACCTATAAAAGCTTGCAAACAAACCTTCTCTAAAAGTTTGTAGTACATGAATCAGTAATGTTAAAATTAATGAGGTTTTATAGTTTGTATACTCAGCTGCACTTATAAATTCTTTCACTAAGCATATAAGACAATATGCACATAATCTTAGGTCTAGAAATCTTGCTCCTTTTCATTGTTACACTGATAAATTCCTAGTATAAGTTTTATTATTCATTCTACTCTATTCATTGAAACTTTAAAACTATTATTCAGGCTCCCTCAATAATATTTATTACTTCAAACAGTAGTTAAAATGTGCTGAAATAAAATAGATTTTAGAGACCTTCTTTGGAAACACTACAAACATTAATAAGATTCACTTACAGTATATAGCAAAGACGTAAATTCAAGTTAGAGATTTACTATGCCTTGGAAGGTATTATTTCATGCAATTTGCAGTGAAGCCTCTGGAAGTGTTTGTTTGATCAATACATATGACCTAAGTTTGCCAAAGCATTTAATAAATGTCCAGTAAAGCAATGTTTTATAAAATTTGCCTCTCAGCTTACCACACATCTTGGTTTACTTGGGATACTCCTGGATTAAAACTAGTTCATTCCTCCTGCCCAGATTAGCATTTACCAAAGATGAAGGCTACAAATGTTGACAACATGAGTTTCTAGGCAATTTTTCCTGGATACCATTTATGTCATATCATTGGAGCAGAGCAGTTTTTGAAACCAGAGTGCCAGGGCTTGAATACCATCTTTACCATTTATTAATCCTTTGAGAACTGGTAATTTACTCAAACTATTTTGGTTTTTAGCCAGCTGTAAGAAATGGAAAAATAATAGTGTCTTATGTACTAGATTAACTTTTTCATCTCAAATATTTGTTAACTTTCTTTGTGGGAGGTTAGCAGTTTATGTCCAACCAGTAAAAGCATGATTGAAGCTGTGATTTGTACTCCTCCTCCAAATGGAAGAATTTTAAATCATCATCCCACTAAAATAGGTTTATCTATTTGAGTTATTTTGGTTAAAGCTATGTACATAAAAGTGATGTCTACCACTTATACACAGAATTTTTCAGGATACATTTTTGGGTAAGGCCTTCTTCTTTTCCCTACTGTATAAGACTGGCAGAATTCTAACAGAGGCAAGTCCTTCAGCCTGGGCCCTATAATAAGAAGTAGACCAAAGCTGCTATTGACCCACAATAGATATCCAAGGTAGGAATAAATAACATGTAATAATTTCTGAATGCCTCTGGGATCTTTAGTGTTATCTGTTACACCAGCACATCTTTGCCTAACCTGGCTGGAAAATTATCTAAAAGGGTTAATTTTAGTATTACAAACACATACACATATACACACTTAATCCTGAATAGATATATGATATAACATAATATACATAATGATATATAAAATTATATATATAATTTAAGACAGTGTCTGGCACACAGTAATTAATGTATAACAGATAATGGTTCCTTCTAGTAATATTTCATTAGTTAATGATGACTTCTAAAAATGCAAGAAGCCTATGTTTATATGAAAAGAACATAAAGCTCATTAGTGATATTAGGAATAAAAGATAAAAATTAACCTTAAAACAAAAATTTTATTACAACAATGATGAACACTAAATATTATAATAGATTTCTATTAATGGTTAGAACATTTCCACAATACAATTTAAAGATACATATCAGTAATTACAGTTTTACTATTTCGAGGAGGAATGTAACCATGGATATATTCTAAATTATAAATAAGAGTTTCTATTGCTGCATTAGCAATAGCAAAAACTTAAAAATATATCAGTTTCCTAATCATATGAATTAAATTACTATATAGCCATCATTGAAATTGAAATTAAGTAACTAAGAATATTTAATGATACCTGAAAGTGTTAATGTACATTTTTACATAAGAAAATATTTTGTATTATATATTAAATATGTAATTATCTGAGAGAAAGATATCATATACATAGATAATATAAAATGAACCATAAATTAACTCCATTTTAGCAAAAATAAATATACATGGGTAATTGATATACCTTGCATTTTGCACTTTTTATATGCATAAATTTTATAAGAAAACTAATTTAAAAAACAAACCAAGTATGTGTCATTTACTATGTAGCAGTGACTTGAAACCTAAAGAGGAAAGAAAGACGTCTTTCTTATTGCAATGTTGTGTAAGAGAAACAGCAAAGATGGAGGCACTGAGACTCTCTAGTCGGTTGCCAACTCTTTCTTTCTGTGTGATTTCAGTGAAGTTACCAAAACTCAGTAAGTCACATTTCCCCTAACTACAAAATGCTAACAACAGGATGCACTTCAAAAGCTTGTATGAAAAAACAAAACTAGGTAAAAGGGGTAGGTGTGGGGGCAGCAAGAGAGTGGGGGGGTGAAATGAGAGAGTGATGAGGGTGTGACTATGATCATAGTACTTTACATGCATTAATTAAAATAGAATAAAGAAACCCATTACAAATAATTTTTTAAAATGAGGTTGAGGGGGTAAGAAAGAGTAATAGAGGTGTAAATTTGATTAAAACACATAAGAAAAAAACCTTGACTGGGGCGGGGGCTTAGCTCAGTGATAGAGCACTGGCCTGACATGCACAAGGTCCTGAGTTCAATTCTAGCACCACAAACATAAACCCTGGTTGTCCTTCATAACATTACCATTTTAACACCCACTCATGAATGACTCCTACCATTATGTTACACAAGTTTAGCTTGCAACTCAAACAGTTCCAAATGTGCTTTTATTCTAGACATTCATCATGCTTCAGTATGAAACTGAGGTATTCTGTGTTTACTTCCCATTTCACCATAAAGGGTGTGTTCTCACTGACTTCATTCTTTTTTTTTAATTGGGCTGAATGGGGTTCAATGTGGCATTTACAAAAGTTCTTACAATATATCAAATATATCATACTTGAATTCATCCCCTCCATCATTTTCCTTCAACCCCCTCCCCTCATTCCTGGAATAGTTTCAACAGGGAACTTTTTTTCCATTTTCATACATGTGCACACAGTTTTGGCATCATATTCACCCTCCTCAGCAGTTTGGCCCATTGCTTTTTGGCTCAATGAGTGCAAATGGGGACAAAACGAACAAGACAAAGACTGCCTTATTATTATTACCACTCTTTACATTTACCTCTTGGACAGTCTGAAAGGGTTTAGTTAATCTTACCCATAGAAATCCAATGGCTAAAATTTGAGAATCACAGACGCAGTATATTCTGTCCTGAGCCATGCAAATGTTTGCATACCCACACTGCTGGCTGTGAGGTAAGCAGGAAAATGTTACTTTGTTTTATTCTTCTAGAAGAAAATTTCCTGTGTGTGTTCTAAATAGCCAGTGAACAATTTTCCAATATGGTAGCAAACTTCAGTCTCATCATTCAGCTTTCTCTAAATGCTGAGGTTGCAGCCCCAGTCGTAACTGCTCTGAGGTTCCCAGAAGCACACAGATTGGGTGGTGTCAGTGCTCCATTAGTAACAAAAAGGTAATTATTCATACAGGTTTTGTAAAGTATTGTGTAATCTCTTGGAGTTACATTGTAAATAAGGAAACATTAAGCAAGTAAGTATAGACAGAGACTCTGGAAATCAGAAATGGTTATTAGCTGTAGTGCTAGGTAGTTTTTGAGCCAAGTCTTGAATACACGGTAAGGAAAACAAAAAAGGTACAATCCTCTCCAGTCTCTTGATTGCAAACCACAGACTGCAAGTGCAATGTTAGTTAATTCTTTCTGCTATAGACATTAACAGCAGCATGAAACACGTTTCTGATGTTCAAACATGATTACTACACAAATATAGATGAAGTACAACTAATTCTCATGATCTGTGGTACTTACATTCTGTTAAGTCTCTGTGAAAGCTAAGTAAGTGAGTACTGAACTATTCTTTCCTAGTGAAAGGAGTTAGGTTTCCACAAGACTCTATCTAAAACACTTCTGTCACTCAATATGTTATCGAGAATATGAGTGCTAGCCAGGTCCATGACTGAAATCCAGCTACTTGGGAGACAGAAACTGGAGGATCATGGTTCAAGACCAGCCCAGGCAACAGGTTAACAAGACCTTATCTGAACAAAAAAGCTAGGCATGATGGTTCATGTTTGTAATCCCACCTACTCAGGAGGCAAAGGTAGAAGGGTCATAGTGCAAGTCCAGTCTAGAAAAAATTCAAGACTCTGTCTACAAAAACAAATTAAAGCAAAAAGAATTGGGAGTGTCTCAAGTGATAGAGCACTAGGGTCATTTGCCAAATTTCTTGTAAAATAAGTCAGTCAACCAGCATTGAAAACCTACTTTTCCACATAACCATTTTCCTGTAGGTCTTTAAAAATCTTCCACAGTTTCCTATCTGCAAAAGTTGCCCCACTTGCAAGTCTAACTTTTCAAGCCATATCCACCCTTTGAAATGTGTGAGTCACAGAAGTGGTTGACATTTTTCTGACCATGTTATCTGTAACTGACTGTAATTGGCCCTAAGCCTCACAACAAGGCTGTGTGCTAGGCATTTTATTGGTCATCACATCATGACTATACAGATTTAGCCACTTTCTATCTTTTCCATACACAATTTCAATATGTGCTACAAATATTAATTTAGCACCTTACAGAGTAACTTCATAAACAGATCAACAGATTTCTTCTTCCCTTTTTTTGGACATATCTATTGTTGATTTCCAAACACTAAACTCACAGTCAAATGCATTATAATATGCTGAACAAAGCAAGGCTAACATATATTTTCTCCTTGTAAGGCACATCACAGCCATCTTATCTATTCTAGCATAAGCAGTACATTAGCACTATGCTTGGGGCCTTCTTAAACAGTGCAATCACCAAGAAAAGCACAAAAATGCAAAAGTCTTAGCACTAAATAGACTGGAAAGGGACACTTATTTATGATATGAGAGATGAAGTAAGAAGGCAGAATGTACCTCACCTTGTTCTACCTCACCTGAAATTTGGCAATTTAGATTTTTCACTTCTCTGAGCATGTCCATGAATCAGAGAAAATGAGCCATGAGTATTGATTCATGGATTACCAATTACTTTTTGAATTTACAAATATGGAATCCATGAATAGTGAGGACTGACTAGGCTAACAATAAAATTTAAAGGTCAAAAGTGTTTCGGATTATAAGAATAAAACAATCAGGAAGATGAATGAAAAATGTATTTTTTTTCCTGACTGAAATAAGTGTTCATCTTTAAATTCCAAGTCATTAAGGACATTTGATACTAGATTAGGAATAATAATATTAAAATAGTTTGATACATATGGTATAACATAAATATCTAGAAATTTTAACTCTGAGGATATGGGATATAAAAAATGGATGTCAGTTATTATGTCAGTTTTTAATACTGAATGGAATATTGGCAATAAAGTCATGACACTTGAATTAATAAATAAAAGATGTCAACTTGCAACAAAAAAGTCAGAAGTCAGAAAATTTTTCTGTAGCTTTCAATTTTATTTTGAAAATTCATTTCTGGCAAATTTGAATTTCCTTGACTGGTATATTCCAGAAATTTCAGAAAAGGCACTAAATATAGAAGCTAATTTAGACATAAAAATGTCTTGACTCAACGATTTTGATTAGTATTATTTATTCACAGAGCTCTGTGGCAGTATCACACATTCATATTAATATGTGGCACAATAGAAAAGTGAGGCTACAGAAATTTTAGAAATCATCTTGTATAATAAGGTTTCCCTTATTTAGTAACAGAAACATGAGTGACAATGCTTCCATTTCTTCTTCACTCTGTCCTTTCAACACCAAGGAAAGAAGTCTTCATAATTGGCTAAATAGGCATAGAACTACAAGTCCCTGGACTGGAGCTCATTTGTGAATCCATATCAGGCACTCACAGGATCATCCAACGTTTATATTCCTCCACCAATCAAAAGGGAAAATTCCAGGATCCTAAATTATGGGTCAATTTAGTTGCTGGAAATATTAGTGCAGTCTATCAAAATTTTGTTGTCAGTGATTAATCAATTATTTATTTAATATCCAATATGAACCTTGAAGTATAGCGTCGAAAGAAAATGAATGATAACACACGTATCAATTGTAAATTTCAAGTTAATTTTTATGTATGGAAAAAAATCACTACATCATGAAAGAATAATCATGCTATCAATATATGTATATATATGTATTGTTCTTTATATATGCTGTAGTCTATCCCACTGCTTGACTTGTTCCTCTTGTGGTAATCCCCTACAGTGTTAACTATGGTGATTTTCCAGTGAGCACTGAATCTGATAGTATGTCTTCTTCTAAAAGATTACTCTAGCTATTCTGTGTCATTTAAATTTCCATGTAAATGTCATAGTTATTGGACAAAAAAAAAGAAAGAAATATATGCTGAGCTGTAGGTTAGAAAAGTAATAAAGCTGTGAAACACAACCATTATGCAGTTATATAGCACTCCATTAAATTTTGTAAGAAGTGTTTTAAGGTTTTTGTTAAAAAGTTTTAAACATTTATTAAGTTCACCTGGCTATTTTATGCTATTGCACATGACATTTTTAAAGCTTTATTTTTCAGCTGTTTGTTGATAGTCTAATAGGAGTACAGCTGAGGGTCTTTTTATGTTTGTTTTGGGTTTTGTTTTGAACTCAGGGATTCTTAATGCTTGAGCCATACACCAAGTCCATTTTACACTGGTTATTTTAGCAATGTAAAAGTATTTGTCCAGGCTTCCTCAAAGCAAAATCCTCTCGATTAGAGCCTCCCAAGCAGCTACTAGGATTGCAGCCTTGAGTCACTAGCACCCAGCCGCAACTGGGTTTTTTTTTTAATATATATATATTGACATTGAATCTATATCTGACTTTCCTATAGTTCATTCTTCAGTTATGTGCGTCTATCTGGAGCTATTTTCATGTTGAAACATTTCATTGTATTTCTTTTAATGAAAATTGCTATAAACACATTCAGTTTATTTAACTTGTATAGTTTGCCTAAGTTTTTGAAGATTCTTTTGTTGAGTATAGAATTGTATGCTAACATTTTTACCTTTTGGTTCTCATTCCTATTGCTTCAATAAGAAAATTCAACTTCCAGTATTATTGTTGCTTTTGTAAAGGTAATTTATCTTGTCTACTATGGTTATCTTCAAGATTTTCCTTTTACTTTTAGTTTTGTTTAATTCTGCTGTGCTTTTATGATATTTTATTTCTTCTCCTCAAATAGCAGAACTTTATTAGCTCACAGTTCTTGAGGCCAGATGTTTGAAATCCAGGTTTGTATAGGGCCATGTGTCCTTTCAACTCTGCAAAAGCAAGTCTCCCAAGCATCTTCCTCCTTAGCTTTTGGACCCCTTGGCATCCCTTGATTTGAAGATACACTATTCTGCATGGATTGGGTGGGTCTGTGTCTCATGTAGGAAAGAAATCAGTCAAGGACTAAGTTCTGAAATGAAAGTAAAGCAAAAATTTATTACAGGGAAATATGACAAGCAGAGTGGCCAATGAAACAGCTTAGACATTAACACATTTCTTATTTGTAGATTGGTATATTTCATCAGATTTTGAAATGTCTCAGATATTGTTTTTATGACATTTTTTGTTCCATTTTGTCTCTTTCTCTTTAGGAAATGGTATATTTTTTGTTTTGATTATAAAATACATCTTTCTTATACCATATTCTCTTTTTATCAGTTTTTTTAAAATGTTGTCCTCAGAATGTATGATCTGAATGATCTATTGAGTTCATTTTTATTGTTTTCTGTTGTTTTTTCCATTCTTCTCTTTCCTTCAACATAGTTGTAATAGGCATTTCTCAGTCTGTGTTTGGATTATCAGTGGTACTGTCTCTACTGTGTGCTTTTTTTCTTTTTGGCAACATTTTCTTGCTTTGTTCTGCCTAGTACTTTTGCTAATATCTTATGTAAAAACTATAAACAATTTTACAGATTCATGTCCTATGACAATTTTCCAAGTGGTTCACTGTTCCCATTAGACAGATAGACTGAAAAGTTGAATCTAGGCTGGGTTGGAACTGGAGTTGTGTGTACCCCACCCTATAGTTACAGTTATCTAAAAGATGAGATCCATTTTGTGGTTATTTCACCCACTTCTTTCTAAGCTGACTTTGTCTCCCAAGTATAATAGGAAGGGAAGTTTCATTCTATCTAAACTAATCTCCTTTATGACCTTAATACTTAGTTCATGTCTCTCTGGGCATTATTTGATACTCCACTAATTTCCAGGCTATCACAAGTCAGATATATCAAAAACTCCTCTGATATCTCATTCTTCCATTGGATGCCTCCTGCATAGCCCAAACTTAGTCATCACCCTATGTTCAGACTCAATGAATTACCCATAGTTTAGAGAAAGAAGAAAAGAGAGTGAGAAGAAAATCCAATGTCAGTAGTTTTAGCACAGATAGATATTGTCCCTGTTTGAAACTAATTCTAATATTTTCTTTGCTTTTACAGATGTGATGTTCTTTAAAAATATATTTTTATTATTTATCTGTTATATTTTCTCTAATTCTTTTACTGGTGGAAATGACATATGTCATCAACTTTATGTTATCCAATAATGGAAATTTATCTTAAAATTTACCTAATTTTTATTCAAGATGGAAGTATCCTATCTAAAACTGGTGTTCAATTTTTGACAACTATTAAGATTAGATCTTATTGACTTCTAAATATGCTAACTTATAATGAATTATTCAAAGAAGTAGTGAATCATAGTAAAATGTTTATCAAAATGGTAGAATTTGTAAGTTATATCAACACATTTAAGAACAAATAAAAATTAGAATATTTACCATTTTCAAAGAAATTTGCAAATTTATGCTGATGATAAAGCATTTTTATTGATGTTATTTATGTCAGTAATATCACTACCCAGTAGTAAATTGCTTTGGGTCACATTTATCTTACATTGTAATATCAAAAACAGCTTTTAAACTAACCACTTAATTTTCCTGTGATTAAAGAAATTTTATATAAATTTTATCTCTCTTATAGAATATATTTAATTGAAAAAACTCTCCTGTTCTTTTGCTCTTTTTATTTTGGCAGTACTGGAGTTTGAACTCAGAGCTTTGTGCTTGTGAGGCAGATGTTCTCCCATGTAAGCCACACCTCCAATTCTTTTTTCCTCAGGTTATTTTGGAGATAGGATCTCAATTTTTGTTCAGGTTGGCCTGGGCAAAGATTCTATTTTATGCACCTCCACAGCTGGGATGACAGGCACATGCTACTGTAGTCCTTCTTTTTTGCATTGAGATGGGGTTATGTAATGTTTTTTACCCAGGTTGGCCTTTGAAACAGTGACCCTTCTACTCTCAGCCTCCTTTGTACTTTGGGATAACAGGTACACGTCATCTTGCTCAAGTTTTGATTGAGATGGGGGGGTCTCTCAACCTTTTTGCCCAGGTTGACTTTGAACTGTGATCCTCCTGATCATAGCCTTCCAACAGGCAAGGATTATGGGCATGAGTCTTTGGTGCCCATCTATTTTTTTCTCCTGTTCAAAATACAGTTAAAGGGAGAATGCTGAGATTAGAGAACAGTGGTGGACACAGATTCTGAATCTCTCTTGTACCCTTCCACATAATGTATAAAGTCAACAAGAATGGCAAATACATCCAAACACAACACAAGACTTCAGTATCACTAGGAGACAGAGAAAAAACACAGCCCTTAAAAAAAGAAAAAAGATTTCAGCAGTATTTCTAATGGTCACCTGATATTGCAAGTCTTTGGTGATAGAGGGTTTGACAGAGAAGGAAAAATTGCTCCATGGAAAAAAGTGAGGACAGCAGAGGATGAAGATGAAATGCAGACCAAATAACTCCCAATGAGACAAACTGCAGCATCAATTGTCAAAATAAAAAATATGGATCAATATGTTGACTCAGAAGGGACTTGATTTGTCAGACCAGAAATGATAGTCATAGAGAAGCAGTGCTTGCTCAAACAGAGAGAGAGAGAGAGAGAGACAGAGAAAGACAGAGAGACAGAGAGACAGAGATAGGTAAGGGGTTGAAATGAGGCAGTTAAGGAAAATCAACAAATTTATGTTTTCTATGGGAAAAATTAGTAAAAAAAAAAAAAAAGCCCATCAACTCTTTCCTCTCCCCAGCACTGTTAACACAACTGTTATTTAAAAGAAATTGAACAGAAAAAAAAAACAAAAATGACAGGAAAAGATCTTTGCAAGTATGAATCCTGATTAACAATGAATATTAGAAAAAAGCAGATGACATCATTGTTAAATTATTGCTAAAATATGGTTACTAAAGCAATTCTGCTGATGAAAATTTTCTCTTGAAAAAGTTCATGAAACTAAATGAATACAGCATTTCAAGTTTGAATTGAATATTCTAAAGCATGTATCTGTGGTTATGCCATAAATACTTTGAGAAATATAAAAACTAATACCTGAAATGAACAAATAGAAAGAAATGATGTGGAGATCCAAAATGATGGCTAAGGTAGGGAATCAGATCTCCTAAGCTCTGTGACTCCAGAAACTTCCTTGAGACACTGGAGCCACACTTGGGTAATTCTGATTGCTCCTAGCCAAAATATTAACTACCACCATGTTAGGTGCTGATAAAATTCAAAGACTGACCCTTAAATAAGCCTTTCATTGCACCTAACAGCCGCAAATATCCCACCCAGCACAGCCAGCAAGGTCTATCTGGCCTCCAGCCCTGGGAAAAAAGCCCCTGACCATGTCTCTCTCTCTTTTTATTTTTTATTTTCTTTCTTCTCCCAACAAGCAGAAGACAGAGCATAAATCAGGATCAAACCCTGTGACATTCTTGACCCTTAGCCCAAAGAAAGCCTCCCTACATAGCTCTGCACTGAAAACAACAGCGCCATTTCTCCCTGCTTGCTTGTCTCAAAGCTGCCTGACTGAAACTACAGAAGAAACAGGTGAGCATCACACACCACACATGGCTCCCCTTCTCCACCCCTCACCCCACCCACCCCACTCCTCTCTGGGAAAATAATCCAGTGCAGCCCCTGGGCAGACAGAACTCCCCCCCCCCAGCAAAACTGAAAAACAAACAACAAACTGTAATCTAACACTGATATCAGAGTTGGGGGTGGAACGCCGAACCCACCCTGGAGAACAAGCGTGGGGCAAAGAGCTGATCTCTCACTGCTGAACTGTCAAGGGTGGGGCAAGGAACTGAGCTCTTAGTGCTGAACTCTCAGTGGTGATCCATAAAGCAAAGGCTGAGAACAAGTACAAGCCAACAAGGCAACTGCCTAGAGGAGCCACCAGCACCCAGCAGATATTGGGAATGGCATAAAGGCTGAGAGCAGGAGCAGAGCGACAAACTAACCTCCCAAAGCAGGGCAAGATGTAAATCCTAGATATGATCTCTGGGACAGAAGGCAGCATTCAAAACTGAATTGTCCCACCTTGCTGGGGGAGGAGCTGGCCAAACAGCTCAGCTGAAGAACAACACAGCTGCCACCTGCTGAAAACCATAGTTCTCACCACCCTGCATAAGCTAGCAGTCTTACCTCACCTCACAACTCCAACTAATCTTGTGGACTGAATGTCCAAATATCACCTGGTGAGACCACATCAGAGCTTGAACACCAATACCAGGATTGGACACCTAAGGAATAACTCCAGAACTTTTATTAATAGACTGCACTTTCTGTGGCTCCTGAACCTGATTTTTTTATTTTTTCCTTCTTTCTTTCTTTCTTCCTCTTTTTTATTCCTATATTATTAAATCCATCATCACAATTCTCTTATCCCTGTTCTCACACTCTTTACTCTCCCCCATTCTCCTGTACTACAATCCATTGTTCTTCCTCCCAATTACTCTTCCTGTCCTTTCTCCACACTTTCCCCTATCTTCAATTCCTCCTTCTATCCTCCCCCAACCTGTCACCACACTATCTCTCCTTCCTACATACTCACCACCTGCTGACTAGCCTACTGTACCAACTGCACATAACCCAAGCCCCCTGCAATCCCTGACACAAACATACTCCACTACAAGAGAAATACACCCAGACAAACACACGGACCATAAAACACAGCACCCCCATACCATTTAACTCACTCACTTGCCCCTTTCCCAGTCCCCCTTTATTTTTAGTGCCACTTTTACCTAGTCCCCAAAATCTACAAGTAGCCTAATAACCATTACCCCAACCCATCTCCAACTGTTTATAGATACTATCATCAAGGGGTTTTCTAAAGAATACATCAACAACTGGTCTGGCATTGAACCTGTGAACTTGTTAATACTAAGTTACACCTCCAGACCAGAGACAGATAGAACACATCAACCCAGCTAACAACCAAGTCAGCCACAAAACAAAATAAAATCAGGGAAAGAAGTCAAGCAATCAAAACCACCAAATAGCTTACCAAAAATATAGTTGCAAAGCACTAAGTGGAGCAATGGGAAAAACAAGAAGGGATGGAAATCATTCCCCTCAAAAAAATAATTTAATACAGGATTCAGTTGGAAATGAAGAAAATGGATACCCAGTTCCTGACCTCAACAAAACAATGATAAATGCAATTAGGGAACTCAGCAATGCCTACAAAAAAACTCAAAGAAGAAATATGGGGAGAAATTCATGGAGAAGATATTAGACATGGGTAACCAGAATGTACAAGATGCACTGAAGAAATTTCAAGGCACCAAAAATAAAGACATGAGATGACATGCAAACAAATAAAGGAACTCAGAGAGGACCTCAACAAACATCAAAGTGAAACAAAGGACACTATAAAAAAAGAGAAACATGAATTAAAGATGACAGCACAAATTAAAAAAGAGGAGTTGAACAAAGATAAGGAAAACCTCAGAAGAAAGAATCAAACACAGGTTACTCCAGAGGCACCTGCACACCCATGTTTATTGCAGTGCTATTCACAATAGTCAAGTTATGGAAACAACCAAGATGCCCCACTACTGATGACTGGATCAAGAAAATGTAGTATTTATACATAATGGAATTTTACTCAGCTATGAAGAAGAATGAAATCTTATCATTTGCAGGTAAATGGATGAAACCAGAGAACATCATTCTGAGCAAGGTTAGCCAGGCTCAGAAGACCAAAAATCATATGTTCTCCCTCATATGTGGACTTTGGGATCTAGGGCAAATGCAGCAATGTGGTTGGACATGGGTCACATGACAAGGGGAGAGCACATATGGGAGATATGGGAATAGGTAGAAAACCCAAACATGAAAGCATTGGATGTCCCCACTCCAGAGGAACTAATACAGAAACCTTAAAGCAACAGAAGGTTAACATGAGAAGGGGATCAGGAACCAGTGTAAAGATCAGTTAGAGATGAATCAACTTGGGTTGTAACACATTTGTACATGAAATCAATGCTAGGAGTCTTTCTGTCTATCCTTCACTCAACTAGCAAAAACACTTTGTCTTCCTTATTATGCTTATGTCTTCTCTTCAACAAAATTAGAGATAAGGGCAGAACAGGTTCTGCCTGGAAGTGACAGGGGGAGTTGGGGAGAGGGTGGGGGAGGGGGACAGAGGAGAGAAATGACACAATGTGCACACATGTGAATAAATTAATAATAAAAAATTAAAAAAAGAAGTCCTCGGGGGAAAAAGTCCCAACATTCAAACAAAAAACATAGTGGAAGACCACTCCAGCAGACTAGAACAAGCAGAAGACAGACTGAAGATAAAATAGAAATTAAAGGATAAAACATAAGAAATCTTACTCAAAAAGCTCGAGTTGTGAAAGGAATATGCAAGAACTTAGTAACTCCATTAAAAGATCAAACCTGAGAATCATGGGCATTGAAGAAGAAGAAGTGCAAACCAAAGTTATATATAACATATTCAATAAAATAATAACAGAATATTTCCCAAATCTTGAGAAAGTTATGACAATTCAGGTACTGAAATCCTCCAGGACACCAAAACAGATCTGACCAAAATAGAACAGCCTCACAGCATATTATCATTAAAACAGTAAGCACAGAGAATAGATAAAGAATACTGAAGGCTGGAAGAGAGAAAAAACAAGTAACATATAAAAGTAAACCCAACAAAACAACAGCAGATTTCTCAACAGAAACCAAGCCAGAAGGGCATGGGGTAAGATATGTCAGGCACTAAATGAAAATAACTTCAACCTTAGGATACTGTACAGAGCAAAACTATCACTCAAAATTGACAGTGCAATAAAAATCTTCCATGATGAGCAGAAACTAAAACAGTATATGACCACCAAGCCACCACTACAGAACATTCTACAAGGAATTCAGCACACAGAAGATGAAAGAAAACAACCACAAGAAGATGGGAAGCATCAAACCCAGGAGAAGAAAAGATAAGCAATTAGAAAATAGCACTGAAAGACAAGCAATTAGAGAGCAGCATTGATTTGACTGAACACAATGAAATCCTTAAACAAGAAAAACAACTAAATGGCAGGAATCACCACATACCTATCAATATTAACACCAAATGGTAAAGGACTCAACTCCCCCATCAAAAGACAACATTTGGCAAACCGGATTAAAAAGGAAGATCCAACAATCTGTTGTTTACAAGAGATACATCATACTGACAGAAATAAACACTGGCTTAGGGTGAAAGGCTGGAAGAAGATTTACCAAGCCGATGGCCCCTGAAAACAGGCAGAAGTAGCTATACTTATATCAGACAAAGTAGACTTCAAACTTACATTCATCAAATGAGATAAAGAAGAACACTTCATACTAATAAAAGGTGAAATACACCAAAAGGAAATAAGAATTATCAACCTATATGCACCCAATGTCAGTGTACCAAATTTCATCAAACATACACTAAAGAACTTAAAAGCACATATAGATTCCAACACAGTGGTAGTGGGAGACTTTAATACCCTTCTATCACCAACAGATAGGCCATCCAAACAAAAAATCAACAAAGAAATCCTAGAACTAAATGACACCATAAATCAAATGGACCTAATTGATGTCTATAGAATATTTCATCCAACAACAGCACAATATACATTCTTCCCAGCAGCCCATGGAACTTTCTCCAAAATAGATCATATCATAGGGCACAAAGAAAGCTTCAGCAAATATAAGAAAATGGAAATAATCCCCTACGCTCTGTCTGATCACAATGCATTAAAACTAGAACTCAACAACAAAAACAACAGCAGAAAATACACAAACAACTGGAAGCTAAACACATTGCTCAATGACCAGTGGGTCATAGTAGAAATAAGACAGGAAATCAAAAGTTTCCTGGAAGCTAATGAAAATGAAAACACAACTTACCAGAACTTATGGGACACAGCAAAGGCAATCCTAAGAGGAAACTTCATAGCCACCAGTGCATATATAAAAATGACAGAAAGATCTCAAATAAACAACCTAATGCTGTATCTCCAACTCCTAGAAAAACAAGGACAAACAAACCCCAAAATGAGCAGAAGGAGAAAATAATAAAATAAGAGCTAAAATTATGGACCAAAAAAACCATACAAAAAATCAACAAAATCAAAAGCTGGTTCTTTGAAAAAATAAACAAGATTGACAAGCTCATGGTAAATCTAACTAAAATGTGGAGAGAAAAGACCCATAGTATTAAAATCAGAAACAAAAAAAGGGAGATAACACCACCACCAAGGAAATGCTGGGAATCATCAGAGACTACTTTGGGAAACGATAGTCCAATAAGTTGGGAAATCTTGAAGAAATGGGGAAATTTCTAGATACGTATGACCATACAAATCTGAACAAAGAGGATATTAACCACCTAAATAGAAATATAACATGTAATAAAATTGAAGCAGCCATGAAGAGTCTCCCAAAAAGAAAAGTCCAAGACTTGACAGATTCTCAGCTGAATTCCACCAGACTTTCAGAGAAGAACTAATGTCAACACTCCTTAAACTTTTCCACAAAATAGAAAGGGAAGGAACACTGCCCAACTCATTCTATGAAGCAAGTATTACAACCCTTCGAAAACTGGACAAGGACATATCCAAAAATGAGAACTACAGGCCAACCACCTTAATGAACATCTATGCAAAAATCCTCAATAAAATAATGGCAAACCGAACCCAACAACATATTAGAAAGATCATTCACCACTACCAAGTTGGCTTCATCCCAGGGATGCAAGAATGGCTCAACATATGCAAATCAATAAATGTAATACAGCATATTAATAAAATAAATTAAACAAAAGATGTAAATGATCTCAACAAGGAGAACTACAAACCAATGAAGAAAGAGATCAAGGAAGACTACAGAAGATGGAAAGATCTCCCATGCTCATGGATTGGCAGAATCCACATAGTAAAAGTGGCTATACTACCAAAAGCAATCCACATGTTCAATGCAATTCCCATCAAACTTCCAATGACATTCATCACAGAGACTGAAAAATCTACCCTAAAGTTCATTTGGAAACACAAAAGACCAGGAATAGATATGAAGAGCAGTGAACAGAATAGAGGACCTGGATATGAATCCACACAGCTATGCCTGCCTTATTTTTGACAAAGACACCAAAAACTCCTAGATATCATAAACAGCTACAGCAAGGTGGCAGGATACAAAATCAACTTACAGAAATCGTTAGCTTTTCTATACATCAACAACGAACAAACTGAGAAGAATATACGGAAACAATTCCATTTACAATAGCCTCAAAAAAAATCAAATACCTAGGTATTAACTTAACAATGGATGTGAATGACCTCTACATGGAGAACTACAAACCCCTGAAGAAGGAGATCAATGAAGACTATAGAAGGTGGCGAGATCTCCCATGCTCATGGATTGGTAGAATCAGCATAGTAAAAATGGCTATACTACCAAAAGCAATCTACATGTTTAATGCAATTCCCATCAAAATCCCGATGACATTCATCACAGAGATTGAAAAATCTACCCTAAAGTTCATTTGGAAACACAAGAGACCCCAAATATCCAAGGCAATACTCAGCAAAAAGAGCAGTGTGGAGGTACCACAATACCTGACTTCAAACTAGATAACAAAACAATAACAATAAAAACAGCATGTACTGGCACAAAAACAGACATGAAGAACAGTGGAACAGAATAGAGGACCTAGATATGAATCCACACTGCTATGCCTATCTTACTTTTGACTAAGGTGCTAAAAATTTACAATGGAAAAAAGACAGCCTCTTCAACAAATCATGCTAGGAAAAGTGGTACCTGCCTACAGAAAACTGAAACTAGATCCATGCTTATCACCCTGTACTAGTATCAATTCAAAGTGGATTAAGGACCTTAATATCAGACCTGAAACCCTGCAGTTTCAAAACCTTGCAGTTATGGAAGAGTAGGGAATACCCTGGAAACAGTAGATCTGCCATATGATCCAGCAATACCACTCCTAGGGATAGACCTGATGGAATGAGACTCAAGTTACTACAAAAGCACCTGCACACTTCTTATTGCAGCACTATTTACAATAGCCAACCTATGGAAACAGCAAGATGACTGACAACCAATAAATGGATCATGAAAATGTGGTATTTATACACAATGGAATTTTACTCAACCATAAAGAAGAATGAAATTTTGTCATTCGCAAGTAAATGGATGGAACTGGAGAACATCATCTCAAGCGAAGTAAGCCAGGCTCAGAATGCCAAAAATTACATGATCTCCTTAACATGCAGATTACAGACCCACAACAAATGCAGTAATATTATTGGACATGGGTCATGTGCTAAGGGGAGAACCCACACGGAAGAAATAGGGAAAGGAAAGGAAAGCTAAAACTTGAATGTGGTGATATGCTCCTTTTGAGGAGTAAATAAAGTAATCTTAAATTGGCAGAGGCCACTATGGAAAGGGGACCAGGAAATAGCAAAGAGGTCTGGTAGAAACAAACCAGTGTGGGTTGCAATACACAAGTGCGTGGAAGCAACACTAGGAATCTCTCTATATAGCTATCTCTGTCTCAAACTAGCAAAAACGATATGTCTTTCTTATTATCTCTCATGTTTCCTCTTCAAAGAAGAGGGTGGAACAGGTTCTGCCCAGAAGTGGGGGAGACGTGGCACAAACAATGTATACACAAGTACGTAAATGTAAAATGATAAAATAAAAGGAGAAAAGAATAATAAAAATAAAAAAGACTAGAAAACTGTTCTCACCTCTGGTTGATCCTTGCTTTAAATAAACAAGAATCAAGTGTGAGGTAGGGTTTTAAGTGCCCATTACAGAGTCACAGACCTAATACTCATAGCCTGTGTATGTTTATTCTCTTTTACCTTTTCCTTTCTTTTCAGCAGTGTTTTCATTCCATCTTTAAAATATCAGAAATAGTTCTTAAAACTCATCCAGAATTTTGTTGTTTCTTTATCTGTACAACTTACACTTCATTCATCAGTTTTCTGAATTATTTCTTTTTCAAAGATGTAGATAACTTATGAAATTTTTCGGATATCTTTGTTTTTAACTATTATGTTTTGATGAGTCAAAGCACTGAATTTAATACAAACTCAATTTCATTCTTTGTAAGAATTAACTGCTCTTTTGGGACTTGGATGCCTGCTTCATCCAAATGCTGCAGATATAGTTTTCACCCCAAAAATTTCACATTTGAAAAAAAAAGTAGCTGTTCACTTGAATAATGATGGTGAAGAAGTGAACATACACAGACCTCACCTTGGAACAGAAGCCCCGTATAGCGCCTTTGGTTGTCTTCTGTACATGATTACAAATATTATGTGATACAAGCATGTCCTTTCTACTTCCCCATCATTTTTAAGCCACAGAGTCTTCTTTTATCTTTCTAAGGATGACAGTCTTACATTGATGTGACTGAAGTGCAGGGTACCTCAGGGGCCATTTGGAAAAGCTTTTTGTCCCTTCAGAATGACATTTTTTAGAAATTCAACATTTTGAAGAATTCAACAATTAGTAAGAATAGTCTTCAATCTCACTTTAGAAAGAGCTTTTTTCTTTCTTTTTTTCCTTCAGACATTTGAGCAAAATCTATCAAATGTCTATGCTGGCCACTTATCTAATAGAAAACATTAGTAAGAATAGTCTTCAATCTCACTTTAGAAAGAGCTTTTTTCTTTCTTTTTTTCCTTCAGACATTTGAGCAAAATCTATCAAATGTCTATGCTGGCCACTTATCTAATAGAAAACATACTGTACTTTAGTGGCTACACATGCCAAAGAATACAGACTTTACAAGAGTAATTTTAAAAAGTCACCAAACAAGCAAACAGCAATGCACAACAGACAACAACAAGTGCAGGGAGAAGAGAGAATCTGATCTCCAGAGCTTTACCTTACAATAATAAAAATGCACAGTATTCAGGGAAAAATTGTCATGCAATGATACAAAATGGATCTTTATAAAAGTGATAGAAATAATCCATCAGCCATTGATATAAGTAGACAAAGTTTTTAATTAACTTTCTTAACTGTGTAAAAAGGAACTAAAAGAAACCAGAAGGATGGCATCATAACAAACAATATCAGTAAAGATATACCCATTATAAAAATAATAAATAGAAATTCTGGAGTTAAAAAGTAAAACAATAAAATGAAAAATTCACTGGGGGGACTTATCAGTAAATTTGGGGATCATTACATTTGAGGATAGGTCTACTTAGATTACCTAGTCTGAGGAATGGAAAGGAAAATAATGAAAATAATGAGCATAGGATACCATCAAGCATAACAATATAATCACAACTGTCTGTGAGATGGAAGGGAGAGAGAAAGGGGAAAAAAAGAAAGAAAGAAATGACATGGACTTAGGAAAGAAATTGAAGAAAAAGAAAAATTCATATCAAAGTCTAAAGGAAAAGAGTCTTAAGGGAAAATATATTCAAATGAACATTTAATAAAGTCCATTTCATAAAAGAAGGAAAATCATCAGAAGAGTAAAAATTATGTTTAAAAAGGAATAAAAAGGATGAGAAAATGTTTACATTGGAAGGTAGGCAAAGGAAGTTTAAAATATGTATAAAAATAGAAACATTGAAAGAAAATATTGTAAAATCTATAATTATAATTAAAGAGAAATCCTCCAAATAAAAGAAGACTAGATTCTACTCAGCAAAACAATACTCTGCTTCAATTGACTCAGAACAATAAACTCTATCACCTATCTGAAAAGTAATTAGAGTTTAAAAATAAATTCCTTAGGACCTCCAGTCAGAGTGATGATCTTCCAAATGCAAGTGAATTAGAATTTCATCAGACTTTTTCAAATAACATACAGAGCATGGTACAAATAGAGTGGCATTTTATCTTTTTATTTTTTTACTATCATGTTACTGTTGTACCAAAGCTATATTATGACATTTATAAAAGTTCTTACAATACATCATAGTTTAATTCACCCCCTCCATCATTTTCTTTTATACCCCTACCCCTTTCCAGGAATGGTTTCAGCATGTCTCATTTTTCCATTTTAATACATGAGTACATAATATTTACAATACATTCAGCCTCCTTCACCCTTTCTTTACATTCCCCATTACCACAACCAATACCAACCCCTAGACAGGACTTGTTTTACATTCCTACTTTCCATGTTTGGAAAAAAACAGTATTTTTGTTAGTTTAAGGTAGCTGTGCAGGGAGTTTCCTCGTGACATGTCCATGTATACATAACTAGAATTGGTTTGTGGCCTTTATTTTTCCACTTTCTACCTTTGTCCCCTTCTTATGGTGATTTCAACAGGCTTAAAATTCTATATTCATTCTAATATAAAAAGTACATCACCCATATTCACCTTTGTAATTTCCTTCTTTTACCCTCCTTCTCCTGTTAGTGACATCCCCTTAGTGTAACCTGTTTTTCACAGATGCCCTACAACTGATGAATGGATTAAGAAAATGTGGTATATATATAAAATGGGGTTTCATGCAGCCATAAGGAAGAATGAAACCATGTGGTTTGCAGGTAGATGGATGCAATTGGAAGACATCATGTTAAGTGAAGTAAGCGACGCTCAGAAAGACAAAGGCCGCATGTGTGAGATAGACAAAATACACATACAAGCAATATTGCAAGTGGCATTTTCAAGGAAGTTCAAGAATAGAAATGTCAGCCAAAGATGTCATTTTCAGTCAAACTCCAAGTATAAAGGCTATAAAAAAACAGACTTAAATGTGCAAGAGCTCAGGGATATTGTACATATGTACAAATTCCTAAGGAATTTGATAGAGGATGTTTCTTTCAACTTTGAGAATTAAGTCTAAAACAGAGGTAGAATAATGACTAGGAAACTAACATGCATAAAATTATAATAAAATTATACTATTGAAGTATCCAGCTCCTTGTTGGCAGATCCCATGAGGGAAAGCTACCAACCCCATATCAGATTTGCAACATTGCGCTTGCTGAAAGGAGCTGTTTCTGCACTCAAGTAGTCAACAACAGTTTCCTTGGAGGCAATACTCTAGTAGTAGAATAATATATTATAAAATATATTACAAATAAAAAATACAGTATAAATGTTAAGGAAAATAGAGTAAATGCTGACAACAGGTTAGTCTGTTTGAAGGGTATATGAGTGTTCTTTGTAACATTATTTTTAGAACTTTCTTGTAACATTGTAAATTCAAAAGTACCTATAAGCTAAAAAGAAATTACTTGCAAAATATATATACTTAACAGTACAAAGAGTGATATTACCTCAGAATGTTTGAAATCTTTGTCAATCTCAGTATAAACCAGTTTTCTCCATAGAAAATATAATTTCATGATGGCTGAATATTTGTGTGTTCTGCCAAATTTTCTTTTCTGCTCTCCACAGCTTACTGTAGCTGAATTTTTGGGACATCACTTATTGACTTATTTTTTCTAAGTTATCCTCTTGTGTTTAGCCAATGGTATATGCAAGCAGGATCACCATGTGTGAGACCAGCTAATAAAGCTTGCTTTATTCTTCTACCAAAGTTTGGAATGTCCTGCTCATGCATTAGCCACATTTAAAATACTTACCTGTGCAGGTACTTGCAAAATTGCTACCACCCCTTACTTAGGAACTGTAACATCAACCATGATCTTGTACACCACCTCTGATCTCAGTCATCTCAAAATAGCATAGACTCTGTAGCTTAAACAATAGACATTTATTTCTGAAAGATCTGAAGACTGGAAAGTCCATGATCAAGGGGCTCAGCAAGTGAGTGTCTACTGATGGTTTGCTCCTGACTTGCCAGCATTCATTCATGGTGAGGGGGAGAGTTCTGATCTCTTTTCCTCTTCTTATAAGGATATGAATCCCATCACAGGGAACTCAGCTTTCCGACATCATCTAAAACTAATTGCATTACCCAAACTCTCTCCAAATACCATCACAATGGGGGTGCCTCAGTCTGTGAATGTGGGGACACACAAACATTCAGTACTGTCAGCCCCTACAAACTTCACCATCCCTTATTGGTTTCCTTTTACGGCGCCTTAATCTTTTTAAATACTCCCTTTCTTCCTCTCTGTGCATTATTACTTTCCTGTAGGAATCTTATCTGTTATGTAATGGTAACAACAGGGGGAAAACTATGAATAATGTAGTGTATATAAATACTGTAAATACTTTAGAAATTGTATATTATAAAAATACAACTATTAGTCGAAGTTCTTTGTACATAAGTATGAAAAATTAATCATTTTGAAGGATCTATGTGGGCTATTTCACAGATGAAAAATGGATGAAACTAATTTAATTGTGTAAAAATAGCATCATATTTTCTCAAAAGATTTCTACTGAGTGTCTTAACATAATGGTGCATACATAACTTGGCAGAAATAAAATATTTATACATGAAGACCAGAAAACAAAATGAACTCCATGCTATTTCTGATCAAGTTTTTATATATGGTAAGTTATTATCATTTCAAGTTTATCACTCTTCTTTCAGTTATAGCCAAGGCACTAATACCATTCAAGGAAATACAAAGGTTAAAAAATAGCTAAAAACAACTTAAAATAACAAAATGTGGGTACTTTCCCTGTTTATTCTGTACCTTCTCCATTTCTCTCAGTTTATAGTCACATTCTACAACCAAAGCCACCTGAATTCTACCAGTGGATACCAATGTCAACTGATTAGGTGAAAGAGGAAAAATATTTTTCTTTCATTCAACTTATGGTAGGTAATAATTCCATTTTCTCAGTCAAGCCTTAAGAGTCATCCTTGGTTCCTCTTTGTCTCATATCTCAAATCCTACTAATCAGTAAAAACTATTGGTTCTAACATAAAAATATAGAATTTGGCCATCACCTCCTTCACTGCTTCATCCCAGGCTGAACAACCATCTTCTCTTGCCTGGATTTCTGTGATAGCACTCTAACTAGTATTATTACTTCTACATGGGTCTTCCTTAAGTCTGTTCTTCATATAGTGGCCAGAAAAATCCTCTCATAAGTAAGACAGACAGACTGTGTTGCATTTCTCAAAAATCCTACAATGTTTCTTCTTCACTAAAATTAAAATCTGAAGTATATAATTGCTGAAAAGGCCTTGGTACTCTTGCTCTTATTACCTCTCTAAACTTATTAACCCGTAATTTTCAACATCTCTCACCTCTAACCAAACTGCCCCTTTCTACTCCTCAAATATTACAAGCATGAGCCATCAGTGGCCAGCTTCATTCTTATAGCTGGGCGCTGGTGGCTCATGTCTATAATACTAAGTACTCAAGAGGCAGGGATAAAGAGGATTGAAGTTCAAAGCCAGCCCAGGCAAATAGTTCACAAGCCCCTATCTCAAAAAATCCAACACATGCACACACACTCACAAATATAGTAGTCATGAAGTGACCTTAGGGCCGTAAATTGGCAGTTCTCATTGACTGGACTACTCAGTTCAAAGATATCCATATTACAAACTTTTTATATTGGGTCAAATATCACCATTGCAATGAGGACCACCCAGACTTCTTAATTAATGCCATAAGGTAACCTTCCTTCCACTACCTTAGATCCCTATCTTTTCTACTTTTTGTTTGTTCCCCAAGAGGTGTTATCTTACAACATTCTACATGTTACAGTTACATGAACAATAAAGTTTTTACTTCAACCTTCCTTATTATATTTATAGATTATAGCAATAGTATTCTGTCTAGGCTACTGTAGCAAAATACCATACACTTGATCCTTATAAACTACAGAAATTTATTTTTGTATGGTTCTGAAGGATGGAAGTCCAAGATCAGGAGGGAACATGGATATGCAGATGACTTCATTGTTTTTGTATCCTTGTACAGCTAACAGAGAGACAAAGTGTGTTCTCTGGAGTCTGTTCTTATAATGACACTAATCCTACTAGATCAGGGCCCTACCTTTATTATGTCACTTGGCATTAATTACCTCCAAAAAGGCCCTATATCCAAATATTATCATGTCATGCATTAGTGTGAATTTTGAAGTGACATAAACATTCAGTCCATAGCACTGACTGAAGTGCAGAGACAAGCACTAAGCACTGAATCTGGTGAATGAAGTTAACATATTTAACAAATAAATATGTATAGAATGAATGACCTCCAAATTATTGGCACTCTAAAAGTATTTTTTGAACAAGCATTTTGTATGTAGGGTTAAGATGCAGATTACCTACAAATTCTAAATGCTATTAAAATCATAATTAATAATACAATAATACAATCACAAATAGGAGAATTTTTCATTTCTGAATAAATCCTACACAAATATTTTTGTGCAAATATTTCAAAGGTGAAAAATGTAAAGACTTTTTATGTCCTATTGTATCTTTTCTCTGCTCTCCCTTCCACTTCGGTCCCAGATCTGAATTCTGAGATCCCACTTATCTGCTCCATTATGCAAATGATGACTTTATTTGGGGTTATCTCTTACTGTGTCTCTATTGAACAAACAGTCCAGGGCAATGACTATTGTGTTCACTTTAGTTTCCTTAGCATTTAAAGTAAGTACTCTGTAAATAATGATGTTAAGCAACTCAGAAGACACGCAAAAACTCCATGTATATTTTTACACTGTGCCAATCTACCAATGTTTCAAAAAAAATAGGCTTTCTTCCTTTGTTTTCTTTACTTTTAGGCAGCCAGACAATAAGAAAGCTATTATTAGCACTTATGAGTTATGGAAACTCAATCTAAGACAAAATGATATGTGAATATGTTTTACTCCAAGTACATGATTGATTTTTCAAATTTTCATATGGACATGATAATATCTTTATTGTGTTATGACACTGTTTATAACCCTTGAAACATCAGGAAAAAATATTAGAATTTGTAACATACTCAGGAAACCTAGACCATGATGATTTAAGCACAGACACATTTAAGAGATAAACAAAAATTAAGCAATTGTTACCTGCACCAAATATAGGTTTGATTTCAAACTTCATTCATCTAATAATAGCTCTACTTACTATCAATAACTTTAGGTATAAAAGATAGAAGAAACAGTGAAAATTAATTCATGTGCAAGAATAAAAACTCAAGTTCTTTAAGAACTATAAAACAATGAATCTGAAGCCATCCAAACAGTTGAATTAACCATATAATCTATCATTTACATTCTAAGATGGGCTAATCAATATTTTCACATAGATTAAAAATGTAAAGATGGCATTAAGATATGTACATGATAAATAAGATAAACTTAGTTTTCCAACAATACTGAAATGACAATAAGTAAATAAAATGCATAATGAACTGTTTCTTTTTTAATGTAATGAGAGCATTTTTTAGAGAATGTCAAACTCAAGAGAATCATGTTGACTTTTGGCCATGATGCGTTCTAGTTATCTATTATGCAGAAAAACAAACTTTTTTCTGTTGTCTTTTCAACTAGACAATATACAAAATGCATATCTCTAAATAACAGGAGAACATCACCTTAACTCAAGTTTCTTAAGTTTCACCTTTATGGGGGGATCAGTAATTCTGACATGATAAAAAGCCTATCACAGTATTATAACTCCAAAGATAAAAAATCTTATGAGTTTATTTAACAATAAAATTTAGATTTCAGTTGACTGTCTTTGCCTGAGAAATAGCCAATCTTGACCCTATAAACAGATCTAATTATGCAGAAAGCTGCAGAATAACCATTAGATCATACACTACCACCTTTGCTCTGGGTAGGTCACAAGCCTTTAAAAGCCCTACTTAAAAATATAATATTTTTGATGAGGATGAATTTCAAACTCTGTTGTGAAAGCATATAATTTAACAAGATGCTTGCCAATGTGAACAGGGGCTTGCCTTTGTGTTGTCTCTGTAGCTAGCTCCTTGTTTTTAAAAGTTAACCTTCTTGAGTCTAATCAGAATATTCTAGTTGCATAGAACAGTATTCCTCCTCCCATGTATAGGGCTTCATTCCCTAAAACTGTGGCTCTAAAATACTTCCTCGAATTAGTCATTCCCATTCTTATAGAAGAAACGTAATGCAATCTTATAACTATCTGCTAATCCCTAACCATTGTAATGACTATATATTTGTTTTATCTCTTAAAAAGTGCAGCCACTCTGGAAAACAATATGGAAGCTTCTTTAAAAACTAAGCATAGACCTGTCATATGATCCAGCAATTCCACTCCTAGGAAATTCCCAAAGGAATGTGACTCAGGTTACTCCAGAGGCACCTGAACACCCATGTTTATTGTAGTGCTATTCACAACAGCCAAGTTATGGAAACAGCCAAAATGCTCCACTACTGACAAATGGATTAAGAAAATGTGGTATTTATACACAATGGAATTTTACTCAGCCGTGAAGACGAATAAAATCTTATCATTCACAAGTAAATGGATGGAACTGGAGAACATTATCCTGAGCGAGGTTAGCCAGGATCAGAAGACCAAAAATCATATGTTCTCCCTCATATGCGGACTTTAGATCTAGGGCAAAGGCAGCAATGTTGTTGGACTTGGTTCACACGCTAAGGGGAGAACACATACAGGAGGAATAGGGATAGGTAGGAAACCCAAAACTTGAAAGTGTCTGATGTCCCCACTGCAGAGGAGCTAATACAGAAACCTTAAAGCAACAGAGATCAATATGAAAAAGTGACCGGAAAGTAGTGAAGAAGTCAGGTGGAGATGAATTAATTTGAGTTTTAACACACCCAAATTGCATGAAAGCAATGCTAAGAATCTCTCTGTAGAGCTATCCTTATCTCAACTAGCAAAAACCTTTTGTCTTTTTTATTATTGCTTATGTCTTCTCTTCAACAAAATTGGAGAAAAGGACAGAACAGGTTCTGCCTGGAAGTGAGAGGGGTGGGGAAGAGAGGGAGGGGGCAAGGAGCAGGGAGGAGAAATGGCCCAAACAATGTATGGACATATGAATATATGAATAAAGAGAAAAAAAAAGCTCATGTTGCAAAAGATGTGATATGTTCAAATTTCTGTGAATGTTACAGTCACAAAAGAAATACTAGATGACTAATGGACTAATCACACTTCCATAAAAAGACATTGCATTTATTTCAATCTGTAGACAAGTGCAATTCCATAAGTAATACTGGTTCAATTAAAAAAATGGAGGGTCTGTGTGTTAGAAAACATGGCTCAATAGGAAGAACCTCTGCTGTGGTAGACCCATCAAAGGTATGATTTTTATCTTCTCTTAGAGACAACTTTTGCTTCAAAGTGATAGCTGTGTCTATAAAAGTACAGCAGCAAAATAAACAATGATGTGGAAAAAATTCCTGCTTGCAAGGGAAATCGTAAGCAAATAAATCATTGTGCAGGATTTAGTGAATCAGAGAGCTACGATTCTTGATCAAACCTTCACTTAACTTTGCCTAAAGAGAATAATTTGTCATACATGTACTGAGTTATAACAGAAATTCTTTTACTTCCAACAAAATTATTTCCACATCATATTTTACCAATATAACTAGACACTGAATAAATTACATAACTGACTAAAATCATACAAAACAAAGACCATTTTTAAGGTGAGTTCATAACTTATAATTTTTTGGATATTTTTGATGGGTACAGTTTTCATATCACAAGGTTTTCTGTGAAGAAATTCTACCAACAATTTTATTGCCAACTTGATTGGTTTTTTTACCCCTTGTATGTAAGCACTGCTCTGTTGATGCTAACATACATTCTCCAAGGGATGTTATGAATGAATGCAAAAGGCACCCATGCTCCTGTCTACATAAAGGGAGTCAGTAAGGAAAGAGAGTTATCAATTTTGTGAATATTTGTATAGAAAAAGACAAATTTGAAAATATCATATCTCCATACAGGATTTATACCTTAATTTTTAAAATGAGAGCATGTATTCTCCTATTTAATATATTTTTATTAAGTAAAATGAAATATTCATAAAGAAATCTTTGATATTCTAGAATAAGTCATCAATTGGCAGTAACTCCTATCGTGGAGTTTATATTTCTTTTATCATTCTTCTATCTTTGTTCCTCATATGAGTAATAGCAGAGGCAAAGAATGTCACTTCAGAGCTTGAAAATAAAAATGGGTTATTTTAAATTCACAACACACTTGTTCAAAAAGCATTCTGGAAAACATAAAGGAAAAAGTGGCATAGAGAACATGCTGAGAGAAAAAATTACAAAGAAGAAAACCAAGAAAAAGAACTGAACATGTAACATACTAATGAAACAATTGTATGTGGAAAACATCCAATCAGCATTATACCATGTCAAAAAATAAATATTAATAGTGAATTCATTTGCAAAAACTGATTAAAAGTGAGTATTTATATAAAAATGGTGCTTTATCTTTGTATGCAAAAGCAAAAAAGGAAAATATTGTCAAGTATTAAAAAAGGCAAAATAAATACAGTTCTTCAGACAAAAAAGTGATAAAAGGAGAAAGAGAAGTATCAAAAATCTGGTATTTTGTGTTTACTTGTACGTACCATAATAAGAAAGTCTACCATTCTATTAAATGTGTTTGTGGCTGCCCCAAAACACAGTAGGACAGATGCACTCAGTTTTTGAAAGAAAACAGAAATTAGGCAAAGAAAAAACAAAAGGCCATATAACAATAGATAACATCTGTTCCCATTGCAAACAACTCTGCACATTGGTCTTTCATCCATTGTCAGTCCAGATTCAAACTATAAATTTCTTTAAATCCCATTTCATTAAAATCTAAAGAATAAAACAATTCTGAAATTCATTTGAAAGGTAAGTGTTCATTACCATTACTGACCAATAATGTTTGGTTTTTTTAAAAAAAAACTTTTTTGGTATTTTTCTTCCTAGAAGTTTAAGACACTATTGTTTAATCTTCTGTTTTTCAATATAATCCAAATGTATTGTTCCCGATTTTTACACATGGAAAATGAAAGGCATTTTTTAAAAAGACTGAATCAAGACCATGAATGTTTTATGTCAAAAAAGTCTTAAAATCCATTTAATATTATTAGCATTTTTAAAGGATAGGTCAAGACAAAAAGGGGGGGAATAGAAAAGTGAATGGAAAGAATTAGAGGAAAAGGGAAAAGAGGGAAGATTTATTGAGCACCAATTTTTGCTGTGCAACATATTGTTTCCTCATGTAATGTTAATGATCCTAAATTATTGATTCTGATCAACTTCAATTAACTTAAGAAATCTATTTGACCAGTCCATAGAGAACAGTATTAAAATAGAATATTCTTTCTTCAGAATCAGTGGTCTTTTTTATTATATGCTACCTTTCTTATCTTTTTTTGTATGTGCAGACATAATTTTTACTTATTTATTTTATTGTTGTACTGGAGGTACAATGTGACATTTGCAAAAGTTCTTACAATATATTATAGTTGAGAAAGCCTTGGTCTGTAGTTCTGCTGAATTCCTATCAAACCACATCAGCTGTGGGAAATTTCTAAGATGTCTAGAAGAAAAGCGACAACTGAAAAATAATCTATTCTGGGACTAACTGTGAACAGAGTTGTGTCCAATCATTCAATAATCACTCACTGAGCACCAGCATCCAAAAGTTGTATGCTGGGTCCTATGGAAAAGTAAATAGCATGATAAGGAACCCAAAGTTCATTTTCTCTGCTGGAGAAGAAGAATTAATAAGCTCAATTGTCTTTTTATCTTACTTAAATCAAGGAGGTGAGAAAAATAGAAAATGAAATATTTTTAGTGAGAAAATACAAAAACATTCTGCAGAACTTATAAAAGACAACAACTTTAAATGAGGTGATTAAGAAAGCACATGATTTGGTTATTCTTAGAATCATAGTCAAAGTGAAGCATGCAGATGTGAGGACAAGCCGTTTTACATAAAATGGAAAGAGCAGAGGGCAGGAAAAAATACCTAGTGGGTTAAAACACGAGTGTCTGGAGATGTTGTGATAGATGACCCTGAATGTAGACTGAGATCAGATATGTTATATGTTTTCTTTCACAAACATTTCTCTAATACCTACTATAAAACAGGCACAATAGTAACTCTTAACAATATTTGTCATCAATATGGCACAAAAAGTGTCTGCTCACATGGAGGTGAAAATTTAAAGACTTAGAAATTTGGATTTATTAAGGAAATAAAAGCTTTTAATGAAGACTTTTGAAAAGTCAGGCTGGATTTGAAGAGATGAAATGAATAACATGAGCAGAGGAATATTAATATAATCATAGCAGCAAGAAAAATTAAAAATATTTTGTCTTGCACTCTGACTTTGTTAATAAGTGTGAATTTAAGTTGTTTATTTTGGTTAAAATTTATAATTAGTTTGGGTAGTTGTGACTATTCTAGAAGTTACACTAACAGAAAAATACAACTAATTATTCAAAACAATAGGATTAGAATTTTATTAATCTTTTTCAAACATTTTTTTCTTAAAGCATTTTCTTCTACAATATGAGAGAGTACAGTGAAAAAAAACTTGAGAGAATACAGCAAACTGTAGAAAGCTTGAGAATAGTGAATTGAACTTGCCTTTGTAAAATCCAGGTCTGGAGAAGTGGTTCAAGTGGTAAGAGTGCCTGCCTAGCAAGCATGAGGCCATGAGTTTGAACCCCAGTGCCAAAAAATAACAAGGGAAAGGGGAAAAAATCCTTTGCCTAGCACTTTCACAAAAATGGGATGGCAGAGTGGCTTCTCCTTCCAGACAAGGATGACTGTCTAGGAAGCACAGGCCCTGAGTCCAAACTCCAGTAACACAAAAATAAATAAATAAATAAAAATTAAAAAATAGAAAATTCCATCTAGTTTTATCCTCTTACTTGTGACATAATTTAAAGGAAAAAAAATGGATATCATAAAACCCCTATCCTCAAGTACACTGTTATAAAAGTAAAATTGGTTATTTTCTGTGTTGAATTGATAAATTCATCTTAGAATTCTTAGTAATACATAGTCTAAAATATTTTTCTCATTTATATAATCCTCCCAGAAAACAGATTCTATGTCCCATCAGAATAATCTCTATTTTGTGTTGATGTAATCACATTCTTTGATAAATAAAAGTATAAAATTTAAAAAGGCAAAAAAATACAGTGTTTTCTAAAGAAAAATCATTTCTAAGTAGACTTTGAAAAGTTTAGAATTAGGACAGGGCAGTACACTGAAGAAAATGTTTTCTAAATAGACAGTCACATGTTTACTTAAAAACAGTATGTGCTTGACATGCTGGAGTGAAATTCATGACATGTTCACATAGAAAAGAAAGTATCTATAGATCTCAATGGCATTCTTCTTCCACCTAACCGTAGTTGTATTAATGAGCAGGTATAATGTATTTAGAAAGAAAAGAAGTGAAATAGATTCTTTCACTTGACTTGAACCCTGATGAATAATTAATTTTAAAGGTTTATACTTCAAGGAGTTAACTTTCTCCACCTGCTTCTTGTAGTAATTGAGAATAAAACGAGTGAAACTTAGCAAGTTAAACTCCATAGAACAGGACATTCTGCACTTTTGACATCTTGGCATTATCTTTTGATTTCCACTAAGACAACCACGAATCCTCAAGATGATAGGATGGATATTGTTACTGACAGTTAAAACTGTTGCTGGCACTTATCTAAACTCCATCACTCAGGATGACACCATGCTCTCAAAGTTTCTAACAAGACATCCTCTTTTTGAGTGTATAATGTACTGTGTCCTGGGAGGGTGAGGCCTTGAATTGTGTCTGTGCTGTGAAACAGACAAAATAGTCAGCTTTGCTTCCTGAAACAAATGTGATGTGATTTGTTTGTATCTGCTCAACAATCTATTGATACTTCTTTTTAGTATAGTACCACATAAGGACACAATATGCCTGAAGTGAAGAGCAATTGATTTTGAAGATGACAAAAGTGTAGACAAAAAGCAAAAAATTATTTAAAATTTGCACCGTACTTATTTTATAAAGAAAAATAAATGTATGTGTGTGTGTAAGTATGCATTTGTGCAAACATATACACATGTTGGGTTAAAACAACAGAAAGCTATACTGTTCTTTGGGTATTCCACCTTCCCTGATACCTAACTATTAAAATGTGGATTTATTTTTCAGTATCATTTCCTCCTTAAATTTGCTATTATCAACATCAAATGAAACATCTTCTGGGTTTTCATTAAAAAGAAAAAGAAAGGAAATAGAAGGGAAGGGAAAAAAAGAAAGGAAGGGAGGGAGGGAAGGAGGGAGAGAGAGAGCAAAAGAAGGAAGGAAGGAAGGAAGGAAAGAAGGGGAAAAAAAGAAAAAGAAAACTGGATAGCAGTATTTACTCATCATCCAAAACTTTTGGTAGCCTTTATCAACTTAACAGGGACTCCACAATGGAAAATTACACATCATATTAAGGAACCACAAGTTCATTTTCTCACTAACAAAAGAGATAAAAGCTTGTCCAGTAGAGAATTTGATGTACCTTTAGAGCTTGGGTAAAGGAGTCAGAGAAAGCAGGATAAAGTATTACTTCTAAAACTTTCGGCTTCATTTACTGAGCCCTCCCTTCTTCACCACAGGCTCACTTTTCCCACTATTAAAATAGTGATGTTAGTAATTAATTTGCATAACCCTATTATTACAAAACTTTAAAGATATCATGTCAAAGAAAACTATATACATATTAATCACTATTACTGAAAAAATATTAAACCTAATTTTAAATGATGTATTTAAAACAAAATATAAACACAAAAATTAACCAAATAAATATAATTGGACATTTAATATAATTGAGGGTGGAAGATACATTTAATTAGAAATGTATTCTCATTTTGGAAAGACTGGTTGGTATTAATCAAAGAGAAAAGATATCCAACAAAATAAAAACAAAAGAATTAAAACTAATGTTCACACTGGCAAAAGCTATAATATATTATATTCAAAGTGGCAATGCATAAAATTCCTAGATATTGAAATGAATAAAAAGCAATTTATTCTTTTTTCCTAGATATTGAAAATGAATGAAAAGCAACTTACTCATTTCTAGCATGTCACCTTGCTGGTAAAGTTGTGTGAAAACCTGCTTTTTGCGTGAAAACATGATGTGGTAACTATTAACTATTAAACTGTTAAAAATTCCATTATGCTCTTAAGTTATATTAATTCTAGTATTTAGTGGAGATAGTCAGCTAGATTTTATCCGTCATATGGGGTGTATCACCTGAATTCTGGATCCATTTGATCCAGAAAAGTCACTTGAGTTTTTCATTGTAGTATAAATATCTCTATATAGCCACACTATGATAAATATATTTAAATTGTATGTAGATATTTTATATATGTATATATTTTTAATTAACTACTTTTTCCACAGATCCACAACATATACTTTTCAACCTGAACCACATGGACCAGTATATCAGTGACAAAGTACTGAAACTTCCAAGAAAATAAAAGAGCTGGGTGCTGGTGGCTCACACATGTAATCCTAGCAACTCAGGAGGCAGAGATCAAGAGGACTGTGGTTTGAAACCAGTCCAGGCAATAGTTCACAAGACCCAATCTTGAAAAAACTCTTCACGAAAAAGGGCTGGTGGAGTGGCTCAAAGTGTTGGCCCTGAGTTCAAGCCCCAGTACCAGAAGAAAAAAAAAAAAAACAGGAATGGTCAGTACCTGATGGGCACTAATCACTTTGATGGATTACAAAGAAATGACAGAGATAATTTTATCATTATACCTTGAGATTTGTGCAAGCATACTAGTTTTTAAATCTTTCTTCTGATTTCTTGAACCACAGCAAGTTTCATCTAATATCCTACTTTAAAAAGACTGTATATATCCACATGTACTTGACTTCATGTATTTAAGTGGCAAAACTACCTCTTCAATATTTAATATTTTTTAAGGTGCTTCATCATTCTATACATTTAGTTGTGAAATATGGCAGCTTAGTTTAAAGAGTAATGTTATCTCTCTCCTACTCCCAATTCTACTTTAGACAAACCATTAGAGCCTTGAGAAATAAGGGAGTAATTACTTCCTTTGCTGATAATATTCGAGCTACCTCTAACAAAGACAGGAGTAACTTGTTTCATCAAATACATATTTTCATGAAAATGCATGTGATCAATTTTAAGTCAATTTTAAGTCCTCTTTATGCATTATTTTATAGAATTAGACCTATCAGTGTATTTTAACCTTGTAACACAATGATAGAAATTATGGATTACATTTCAGCTGACCTCTTTTAATCAAATTTTAATCATATTGCAAATGCCAAAACTACCACTCAAACTAAGTCTAGAATATGGTAGGGTTCGCTTCAGAAGCAGAAATGAAACATACCGTTTCCATTTGTAAATGAAATATTTTTCAGTGTTCTAAACTGAGGACAATTTAGAACCCTAGAGCACATTTAGCAATGTCAGGAACTGTTGTGATTATCACAACTTGGGGTTTGTGTTTACTGCTGGCATCTACTGGGTAGTCATCAGTTGCTGAAAACCCTACATGCATAGGATAGCTCTCATTACAAATAATTACTCAGTCCAAATAGTTAATAGTGCTTAGGATGAAAACTCTTATCTTGAATAATATCATAATAATGTTCTAACAGTAACAATATTAACCCAAGATGACTTTTCATACTACAAAGCAACAGGATACAGGAAAATAATGATAAATGCCCCCTCCCAGATGTAGGGAGGGAGCATTTACCATGAATCATGTGCTTGGTTATCATTAGCATGCTGTGAGTAGAACACAACTATCATTATTCCTGTTATACAGATGAAGAAAATGAGACTTCAATTAAATTGTTTTATTCATTGCAACCCAGCTTCCAATAGGCTGAGCCAAGATTCAAAGCATAGCCCCCACGCTGTACTTCAAATCTTGATTAGGTCACTATGTTGACTTCATGTTGATCAGAAAAGCTACTGCTTTTTTTTTTTTTTGTCCTGAGGCAAGGTCTCACTAGGTATCGCAGACTGTCCTGGAACTTGCTATGTAATCTAGACTGGCTTTGAACTTTCAATCCTCCTGCTTCAGCCTCTATGGTGCTAGAATTATAGGCATGAGCCACAGAAACATCAGAAAGAAAAGCTGCTTTCTATAGAAGTTTTTTTTTAAAGCATCAAATTTAATAAGAGCTACAAAACCCCCCAGTGATTAGTGTCTACTGGAAAATTTCATTCTAGAAGATCAATAAAAGTTCAAGTACACAGCAGATGTCACTAAATCATTATTTATTCATTTACTGAGATTCTCATTCCAACTCTAGCAAATGTACTCAAAATGTCCAGAAAAATGAAAAAATTAACTCAGAGAAAATATAACACTGACAAGAAAATGAGAATAAAATGCACTTAGCTTTGATATAATGTTACAAATGCAAAAGCAAGTAAGGACAAGAGAAGGGACCATCAAGTTATGAAAAGTCTTACATTTTAAGTGTAGCAAAGATAAGCTGCATGTTACAAAAAATTCACTCATGGAAGTACAAGCTTATTGAGTGGAAAGTGTTACAAATTGGTTTTCCATGACTGTCCTAACAAAACAGCAGAGACTAAGTGGCTTAAACAACAGACATTTATTTCCGTGTCCAGTATAGTATAGTATACTATACATAGTATACTACACATACTATAGTATGTGTAGGACATGCTTGTCTCCATCTACTCCCAAAGCGAAAATACTTGCCACTACAGCTGTTGGACTACTCAGCAGGTCAGCAGAAACAAAGAGAAAGACAAGAGTCTGGCAGCACAGAATAAAAAGAATCAAATGGAGGGGAGACTGAAGCAAGGATCACAGAAAAGCTTTTTCCTAGAAACCCAGATAACTGGAGACAAGATGAGATGTGGCGCGAAAATGGCAAAATGCATTTTGTAAGTATTACTGAATCACTGGTACAATTACTGGTCTGTAATATGAGTGTACATTTCATTCCTACCCTTGCTCTCATACCATGGCTATTATGTGCTTCTATCTCTTCAAGTCACAGCAACCAAACTCATGTTTAGAATGTAGCAAAGCCCTCCTATTATACTCTACCCTGATTAGTCTTTAAACGCCAAATGAAATTTAGTGTGATTTCATTTCCTTTTGTAAATGCTGCTTCAGTTAAAAGTATGCCATCTCTTACTTTCATCCATAATTTGGTTTCACCCACTGATCTCTGATAAGTCATTATACATTTGCCCCAGTAGTCATCAAGTAAAGGTATTCCTGTCTCCTCATCATTGTAAGAGCATGACACCTGTTGGCCCAAGAATGCCTTTTTATACCTTGTCTTCTAAGGACCAGGTAAAGTTCAGTCCATTCCCATATTATGGTTTCCAAATTGAGTCATATTCTTGGTGACAGATGACTATCTACCCTCTAGATATTTCGTTATGTATCTCCCAGTTACATCAGATTAAACATGACTCACTTTGCTTTATCTCCTCCAAAAAAGGTGCTCTGACCCCAATTTTCACTTATGAGTTCAGTTACCTAAGACAGACATAAGAATTATCTCCCGTTTTTCTTTCCCTTCACTCTACCTGCATCCAGTCATTACTAAATCCTACTGAATTGATTTCTTAAGTCTCTAAAACTATCTCTACCTTTCCCTTTCCCTTGTTATTCATGATTTCCCACCCAGCTTACTGCACTTGTGTCCTAATTCCCTTCTTTGTCCTCCTGTCCTTAAAAAAACATGTACCAAACTACAGTTCTACATTGGGCTGATCAAAGTCCATCCTGACTTAGCCCTTGGAAGAGTGATCAGCCTCTATGAAAGTCATTCTCAAGACAGCAATGCCACCCTGCAATGTGACTGAGATGGAATACTCACAACTTTTACACAAGGAGGGCTTCTACCTGAATTGCTCTTTCTCCCTTTACCCTTCTGATAAGTTTCTGAACATATTTAGGCAGTTCAGATTCCACTTTGATGATTCATTCTCTGACTTAATAAGGCAGACTTGTTCACGTCATCCTCAAAATCCGACAGTATTTTTTACAAACTTTTTTGATGCTATTTCTTGTGTAACATTCCTGTCAATAATCTGAGAGCTTTTGAAGGTTTGGGTCACGCATTTTTTTTAATCCACAAATTCCCAGCAAATTCCAGTGTAATTATTCTATTGAGATGTTTAATAGATGTGTGGTGATCATTAAACAGGTATCTATCAACAAACAAGGATAGACACTGTAATGTATGAATAGTACCATATTCATCACAAGTGTTAAGTAACATAAAATACACTATTTTTTTCATATATGTAAGAGAAATTAAGATGTTTTCCTAAAACTCTTTGCATTACTTAACTTCTGACCCTTAATATTGGTAAGCCTTGGAATTTTATGATTTATATCTAAAATGAATAGGTATAAGTTAATACTTCTAACAATGCCTTTTTTCATAATCAATGAATTGCTACTTATGGCACATGTCTTGTGGAATATTCTACACAGAAAGAAAATATAAAACTACTTAATGTTATGGAAAATTAGTACTTGGCTAAATAACATCCATTAAGTCATTGAATAACTAGATTGTAACTAATTCAATAAAATGGAAATCAGTATTTTGCTATTTTCAATATTCCTGTTGTAAAGATTATATATCATCATACACTGTTACTTCTGCCTAATTATTCCTTGAAAATAAAAATTTAGAATATTAGAATGCAATGTGATGAAAAACGCTTACTTTGAAAATAGTAAATAAAAACCATTTAAGTTTTTTAAGTGGTTAGTTTTAATTGATATAAAGTTGTGCTATACTTGAAGGTATTTAAAGTTTCAACCTACAGATAAATGATAACATTATGCTTTAGAAGAGTTGCTCCATCCAGCTTCCCTAGAACGTTAACCAGTTTTTGAATTATTTTCCTTCTTGTAAATCATAGTCCAAGACATAGTTCATTTACATATTTGTGAAGGTAGCTTTCATTTTTCATACTCTTGAGTTTGTTCTCTCTATGAAATTAACATATTTGTTAATTTCACACATATTGGTGGTTCTTACTTTTATGTCATGGGCCTTCAGCTTTTGTTATACAAATCTGTCACATTCTCCCCACTTGTTTATTAATAGACATCATCTTTTATTTTCAAAATTTAATTCATGTCAGAAGCCCTACAGAGCCCTTTACAGTCAACTAAACCCATCTATTCCCTTTTATGTATCTGCAGATTCTGTGTTTGGGATGATGCTTTTGACATATATAAGTTTCAGTGCTCCTTTCTTTTTCTTTCTGGTAGTACAGGGTTTGAACTCAGGGCCTCATGCTTGCAAGCCAGGTGCTCTACCACTGGAGCCAAGCCAAGCTCTTAAACTGATGTTTTGAAAGGAGAGCTAGACTTTTTATCTCCTGTGAAGGAGGGATAGTCAATAAATAAATTAACTTAATTACACATTTATTATTTAATCAGACCCATTCTGTATTGTTTATACACTAGATTGATTTTACCCATTTGATAAACTTTTTTACTATCTTTTTGTGATTTTATAAGGCCTATGAGCCTATAAATAAGTGACTAGCAAATAATTATTGATTTAATTATTTCATGCAGATATTATTTTTACACACAGTAGGTATATGCATGTGTGTCTGTATAACATTCATACAGAAAAGGTGAGAGAAGAGATTTTGGAAATATTTAAGTTCAAAGTAACCAAATAATAACACAGTGCAAAGACTCTAGGCATCACAGTCTCTTCTACTCTTTTCCTTTACTTATATGTTTTTCTCATTATCTATTTTGCTTTCTTTTATTAGCTAATAATACAGAACATGGTGCTTTGTATGTTCTGAGTCCAGCAACTCCATCACTTTTCTCTCTATCAAGTGCCACTAGAGTTTATCCACACCAGGGTTTCATTTTCCTAAAAGACCCTGCTGTTACCACTACAGGGTCACTGCAAGTGATACTCTTACAAATTTTACATGGTTCATTCAAAACAGTCAAGTTTTAGCTAAAATGAAACTTCATTAGGATGCTTTTGATTTCCTAAATCATGGAAAGGCTTTATTCTGCTAACTGGTCAATGTCATCCCACTGTCTTTATAGCACTTACAATTCTTATGACTTACCCAGTTGGTCACTGTCTTCACACCAGACTAAGATTAAGAGAGTATTCCTAGGAGCAAGTACTGTCTCTCATACACAGTAGACACAAATAAATATCAGATAAATGAGTGAAGTTTCCTTATCTCTGCTTCCATGACACAAGTATTTTTAATATCCTTTCATGCATTTAGCCAATAAATATTTAATGAAAGTCAAGTATATGTTGGGCATAATTCCAAAAAAGAAATTAACAAAATTAAAATGATATTGGTTATCATACAACCGACAATTCATCTGGAAAAGATAGAAAAATAATTCATAGGTAATAACAAAAAGTTAGATATTATTGTGCACTTTAAATATTATTATAATAGCAGTTGGGAGAGTGTTTTGGATTGGGTGGTCAGGAAACTCTTCCCCAAAGAAGTAAGATTTAAGTTGTGACCAAAAAATAAAACTCAAATGATAATTGTCATAGCATGCTACCTTCAATAAAAGAGGGTGTTACCTGTCTTCCTCATTGACTGAAATACATTTCTTTTAAAGTAGGGATTAAATTCTCATACTTAAACTTATGAGCAGCATGAAAAGTATTCAACACATGCACTATTTCTAAGGTGATTGCAAAATACTTATAAAAATGTATGATTATTTCTACTTGAGTTCTTCTCTAATGCTCTTTCTAACTAACAAAATCTTGATCTTAGACCTTCTCTTAAGAGCTGTATAGTTGATAAATTGCATTCATGGAGTTTACATATTTAATATAAAGACATAATTATTATATGAAGAGTATCACTTAGGATTTTTATAAGTCAGTTATAAAACATTCCATCATTTTGAATATTAGATCCAATTCCATTCAATAAGTTTACTATACCTCGTTTATGTGAGGCAGAAAGAAATCAGGGAAAAAAACAAATATTAAATCATGATGTTTATAAGCATGAAAAGTACTAACTAAAATCCATACTGTAAGGTATGAGGTTTGATGGAAACACAGTGTAGGCTACATTCAAATTTGAAAAGTTGTTTAAGGTACAGAACATAAGAAAATACACAGACATATCTCCTAGAGCTTTATAGAAATTTATAATCCAAGGGAAAATCTATCAGGATGTTGTTTAACTCAACAAATAAAGTATTTCTTGATAAATTAACCAAGTATTTTACCTACTCTGAATTTTTCCTTCTCTCTCTCTGCAGATATACTTTCTTAGAAATCTGGAAAACAAAAAAATATTGGTTGATTTGTGAATAGACACAAATTCTGGCAACATACAATTTTAGACATAGCCTTATGATGGGGGAAGAATCAACCATAGGCTCAGTTTGTTTACAGCTGACATGTAAAGATTTCTCAGAGACAACAGGGACAAAGGATAAAATCTATATTTGAAGTAAATATCCATTTTAAAGCTCATCACCAGTATCATAATGATTTTGAAAGACATTAGATATTTATATTAGCAAAACAATATATAAATTACATTTTATATCATAAAATGTAATGTGAAAAGGATAAGTCAGGCTGAAAGAGTTCAGAACTTCTCATTGGTCAATAAGTTTTATGACTGGCTAGATAATCTACATAAATTAATGCCTGGCACACTTCTTTTCTTGGGTGTAAATTTAACATCATGTTTTGATTGATTCTGTCCTAATATTTGTCCAGAAAGAAAATCAGAGAACATCTTCTAAGATAAAAGTGTACAATTGGAAAGCAAAGAAAAATTTGCATTTTCTAAATCTATCAAGAGATTATTCCCTCTTTAAAAAAAAAAGGAGAGAGAAAAAGCCAGATTTCTCAGAAAGAAAGACCTAAAAGTAAAACTATACTTTTTCTAAAACAATAAGCAAAATAACATAGTCTAAAAATGTCAAGAGAGTTCCCAATTTAAGATATCTTGGGTAAATTCTATTCAGCCACAGAAGAAGAAACCACATTTTACGTGACCTTTCACAAGCTCTGAAATCTATAAAATGATTTTTCTATGAAAGAACAAAATAACCACTGAATTTACAATACCAGTCCATCTGAAACGTGTGGTTTAGCTTATAATTTTGTACTATTCTTTATGAACAGTCAAACCAATCCAATATAATCCTGTGCCTTACCTGCAGTTCTAAGTTTTTATATGGAACAGCTTTTTTTCCTACGGATGAAGTTGCATATCAGTTCTTTCTATAAAACAGATGTTCTCTTTAAAAGTACCACATGGTACTCTATAGAGGATCTGAGCATCTTGTGAATAATAACGAACAGATTTGATACAGAAAGCAAAAAAGAAAATACTTAGGCCTTGATTTATAATAAAAGTGTTTTACCTTTAATTATTTTTCCTATAATTCATTGATTAAATCATTTATCTGTTCAGTTCAATAACTACCTTAAGAGTGAAATATTTCCAGTTAACCATTCTGATACATTTAATAACCAGGAAGGCTATTCTCCTTGACTAAGCAATATCATTAAAGTAAATTTAAAATAGTAGCAAATAATAACCAATTGCTTTGTGTCAAGCATCATTCAAAGAATTTAAATGTGCTACCTCATTAATTCTCATAACAACTCCAAGAGTTATTAAACATTACTTCATAGATGAGGATAATGAAACACAGTGCTTAAAAATCTACCCAAGTTCATGCAACTGATCCGTAATAGAAGAAAAAAATGGAAGAAAAATAATACTTCTCAGACACTGTACCTTTATTCATTAACTTATATTGCCTCTCAATAGAAATATTTGTTATGTGAAGCATATTCTTCTTAATACACTAAAATGTCAATGCTTAAGAGGCATTCAAATGATGCCTTAGATTTAAATATATTTGGCTTAGTTTTTAAAAGACCACAAAATAAATTTCATGTTTGAAAATTTCATATTTTACTTATGTATATCCTGGACATTGAGCTTTCTCCACCTCCAAAAATTCATATGTCTGCAAATGTACATATACGTGTGTCTGTATCTTTATTCAGCATTAGACAATGACTCATTTAAGTCATATCTCACTTGACTCTGTATATCCAACTCACACCAAGAGTTTTACGGACATGTAGTGAGCATTGAAGGAATGATTATTTAATAAATAAGTATGTGAATGAGTTAACAGTAGATGTGCTGTTCTGTAAAGTGATCTAAAAATTGTATTTCATATACATGAAAAGCTAGAAGCAAGCTATAGATAGTAGTAAGTAATTAAATCTGAAATTTGTATAGCACCTCAGAGTTTAATAATTTATTATGCATGCACAAATGCACACAAATCATTTAATATTCAAAACACCATATGAAACTACATTGCCATCTGCAATAAGAAAGGACATTTCATAAAAGGCCCAGTGAAAGCAATGTATTTAGGAACTGGCAGAATCACTAGTCAGACCCATGTTTCCTGACTCTTAAATTGGGCCATTTCCCATTACATATACTTCCCAAGAACAGATTATACCTTAATTCGGATTCATTATGTTGACGATTGCAGTAAAGAATGAACATATGGTGCCTCAAATCACCTTAGATACCTTATAAAAATAACTTCCATACATTTTCAACTACAAAATGTTAATAAAATAGTTAATCCTCATTTCAAAAAATACACAAGAAACTTTATTAGACACCTTCACAAAATAAATATTCTAGAATGTGATTCCAAAAATTTGCTGCACATTAGGGCTATCTGGGGAAATTTTTAAAAAAATCTTTACATCAGATTTGCACACAATAAATTTTAATTAGAATTCTGTAAAACTCAACAAGTATTTCCAATGGGAGCCAAATGTGTGGATTTTAATTCTGAGATGTCCTGGTTCTTAGTGTTTTGTGCCCATATTGTACTAGAAGGCAGATGTTTGTTAATGTTGTAGAAAGGAAAGAACAGCACATGATGGTATAAAGAAAAATGAAAAGAAGAAATTGTGTGAAAAATACACTTGTCTACATGTACACACACACATATGCTCACTCCCATACTGACACACAGGTGACTAAATATGTATCTTAAAAAATATACTTCCTTGCCATTATTTGTGCATACCACATGGATCAATAAAAAGCCAAGGCCAATTTACACTTTATGAATACAAACTTAGATGAATAAACTGCTTATGGTGAAACAATTATTCTCTCAGAAGCTTTTCTTTTGTCATCATTCAATAAATTTTGTATAACTTAAACAGCATTTAGTATGGCCATATCTGCAATGCAGAAAGTGTGGTTAACATTCTGGGCAATTAGAATGTATCAAGTATCTAAAGGGATCAATTTTGCTATTTTCAGAAGAGAGAGATAAGTTTAAACAAAGGAGGTATAATATGAAATAGTCTCACTTTATGGTTGAAAATTTTAGGGATATCACTGTCACTATAACAGTATTTCTTAGTCTATCAAACCGGAACAAAAATTTAATTTGCTTAATAAATAAGTCATTATAACAGATACACTTATATATGCTTATGGATAAATAATTTATTATTAATAGGGACAAATTATAAATACTAGCACAACAAAAATCATCAAAAAGTCAGTACATAATAGAAATCTAGGTTTGTAAGTCTATAAACAAGCAAAAATTTATTTGACATCTACAATGTTGGGCAAAGAAGTAGATATTCCTTTCAAAGAGTATTATCTCTTCTTCACCCCCCATGACTGAATGTTCAATCCATATTTATAATATAATAATACGAAAAATTTGAAAAACATGTTCAAAGTATATAGTACAGATTTGGTAAAGTATTCCTTAGAAAATATTTTTCACTCCTGGGCATCTACCCAAAGGAATATAAGACAGGAGGATACAATAGAGACACCTGTATAACAGTGTTCACTACAGCACTATTCACAATAGCCAAGCTCTGGAAACAACCCAGCCCAACAAGTGATGAATGGATCAAGAAGATGTGGTATTACTCAGCCATAAGGAATAATGACATGTGGTTTGAAAGTGGATGAAACTGGAAGACATCATATTAAGTGAAGTAAACCAGGCTCAGAAACACAAAGGACACGTGTTTTCTCTCATATGTGGAAGATAGATACAAAAGATAAACATACACACAAAACCAAAAAGATCATATACAAACTCAGATGTAGAACATGTTTGTCACATGGAACTACTCTATGGAACTCGGGGAAAGAGGGAAAGGAAAAGAGAATGATAGAGCATCTATAAAATTGTAAATAAACCATACCATCTGTGAAGGTAGAGGATATAAGGATGTCTATTGCAGCTGTTGAAAAACAGGGGGTGGGAGGAAAAAGGGTAAGGAAAGTAATGGAAGAGGTTGAATGTACCAAAATAAAGTATACCCACAGCGGGCATACATTGAGACACCCCTTTGAACATCAACTTAAGTATTAACAATTAAAAAAACAGGACTGCAAAATAGGTACAGTGGGGGATGGTAATAGTGGGAGGGGAGAAGGTGACTGAAGGAGATTAAGGTGAGGGTATATGGTAGATGAACTTCATATACCTACATGAAACAGAGCTAAGAAACCTCTTGCAATTGCTTTAAGGGGTGACAGGACGAGGGTTGAGGGGGAGAGACAATGGGGGCAATGTAACTAATGTACAATATAAGTCTAATCCCCCTTGTATAATGAATATACCCTAATTAAAATTTATTTAAAAGATTTAGAAGGATAAAAATATTTTTAATTTAGTTATGATGCATTTCATTAAACATTTATTTATGCAACAACATTCAACAAGGTCTATCAGATATCCCCTAGGTTCCAAGCAGTGGTATAAGCATCAACAAATCACACAGTGATCAAAATATCACCTTTGCAAATCTAACATACTTTTTAAGCTTACTCAAAAATAAATTATAGTTTAAACAACTGCAGTATGAATAAAGCTCTTACCATTAAAAAGGACTAGTTATACATTTATCATAATAAAAATTTGCACTGATGTTTACCAGTTTAGACAAGATATTATTTAGTTCAGGGATCATTTTAAAGTTCAAAATGATACTAAATTTCAGTAGTCACGGAATTATAATACAGCATTGTCACATTGAAAGAATTAAGTTACAGGTTATTTATTCATTCCATGGAAAATAATATTTTAATATAAAATGTGTTTTGTGTACTTTATCAGTCCATGCCTCCTTAGGGATAAGCGCGTCCACTGTAAGGTTAAATTAAAATTTGTTTATCCATTCAGTGATTGAAGGGCAACTTAATTGCTTCCAGTTTTTGATTGTGGATAATGCTGTTTAATATTTATGTACAAAATTTTGAGTATAAATTTTCATTTCTATCAGGAATGCACCTAGAAAGGTGACTGTTGAGACATACTAAGGTTAACTTCATAAGAAACTGCCAAACTGCATTCCAAGTTTCTAGGTCATCTGCACTCTTACCAACAGTATCTCAGAGCTCAAGCTCCTCCTTATTGTCTTTGGCACTCATTATAGTCATATGTTTACAACATTAATAGGAGTGGAAAAGCATTGAGTCTTTCAATATCTATGCTGCTCAGTTATTTTCGTAATAGGTTGCCTATTTTAGGTAAAAGAATTATCCTTCTATTTCTAGTGTTTTGAGAAGTTTATCAGGAATGGACATTGCATTTTGTCAAATGCTTTACCCATTTCTCATTGAGATTACCATAAGGATTTTCTCTTTAACCTATTAATATGGTGAAGTACATTGTTTGATTTCCAAACATTCAGCCTAGGTGGGATTTTCTGCATATTTAACATATTGTTGGATTTGTTCATCTAAAATTTTGCTGAAGGTATTTGTTTATATTCATGAGAGATATGTCTGTCAGGTTAGGTGTTCCCTTTATTGGGTATGTCTGTTTCTGGTTTTAATACTAGAATACTAGACCAAGAGGAAGTACCTCTTCTATTTTCTGGAGGGAATGGGATAGAATCTTAATATAACCTCTTTAAAAGTTTACTAGAATTCAGCAGTTAACTTATCTGAACCTAATATTTTCCTTGTTAAACAGTCCTTTTAACTACAACTAGTTAAATACTACAAAGAGATACAGTGTGTCTTTTTAACATTATGAGTATTTCAGTTCTTTAAAGAAATAGCTTTATTGTATAGTCAGGTTATAATAATCTTTTTAATGTCTGTGGGGTGTATAGTACTATGCCTCTTTGATTTCTGATTTTAATATTTCTAACATCTCTTTTCTTCCTTGGTCAATCTGACTTCAGGTCTATTATTTTTAATTTTTTTCAGGCATTAGCTTTCAATTTCATTGATACTCTCCAAACTGACAGAAATCACTCATTCAAAAAAAAAGAAGAAAAATGAGTCTAAAGGTCACAAAAATAACAAATCAAAAGCTATGATACCATGTAAAGTAATATAATTGTTATATATTTGTGATTCTAATCACAAATAAGAAGAGAGAACAGAACCAAAACATATTTGAAGAAACAATGACCAAGAATTTTGCAAAATAAGAAAAAGTGAATGAGAATTTAGTGAGAAAATAATCAATAAGGTGAAAGTACAGAAGCAAAATGCTAAGAGGACCACTCAGTGCTTACATAAGCACGTGTGCAAAGACCAATAATATCCAAAGTGCTGAAAACTAAAGAGAAAAACAAAATTTTGAAGACATTCAGCAGAAAAGGCATACTATACACAGGAAACTTCCACCAAAAATGAAGCAAGCCGGAAGATAAAAAGTGTTGAAATAATAGGGTCAGTCTATCTGTCAAAGAACAATGAAGTAGATACTTGAGGTATTAAACCTTATGTTATATCATATTTTTATGAAAATAAGATTATATCCCATAAAATTCAGCAGAGTTGAGAACCATGACTAGAAGAAAAACAAATTCTAAAAAGGGTATGAAGCAGGTGAAATAATAAATAAAATTTATATACTTTTGTGAGGCTTCAGTTACACTAAGTAATTGGCAACAATAATCACAAAAAGTTACTTATTTTTTACAACTCAAGTAATATTTTTGAGATGTTAGAAATTAGGACAAAATAAAAGCATACCTTTAGGTAAAAAGTGGATGGAGGTATAATCCCCCAAATGATAGAGATACACTAAATTTTTTTGCTTGAGAAAATACTGGAGCAAATCTTAAAACAGAAAATCAATTTTCAAGCTGTAATAAAATTACAAGCTATTGGGTTAAAATAATAATCACACCACATGAAGAATAAACTTACCAGACTAACCAAATATATTTCCCTAGCAAAATAAGCAAAGACAAAATAATGAATATCTGGAGATACATTTCCAGTTCCTCTTGCCTGTTCCTCAAACTATTTCTCCTGTCTTATACATAGCTTATTTTGCAACTCTTTTCCTAACATCCTTTTTCTTTACTTTAGGAATTGCTTTAATATCTTGCCTTCTGAAAATGTACTGTTGTTCTTGTTGTTTTTTCTTCTTTCAGGAAAGGTCATGCTTGAGCAGTCCTAAGCTCATGTCTTCTGGGTTATATGCCTTGCCTGTCATTCAAACAATTCCAAATACAGACCCAATATGGTTTCTCATTTGAAGGGTAAGCCACCTGTGGTATATTCTCTCAAAATAGATATATTCTGTCCATGCAACAATCTGTTCTTGTTAATGCCATGTAATGTCTAGCGGTTCCATATAATTTCTAGTAGAAGATTATTTTTATAAGATTCAAATATTAAATATATTAATCTAGTTTTCAGGAAAACATTTCAAGACATCGGTACAGGCAAGATATTTTGGCTAAGATGCCAAAAGCAGTCACAAGGTACCCCCATCCAGCACGACAATAAAAAAATGATGCCAAAAGCACAGCGACTAAAACAAAAATCGGCAAATGTTATCATATCAAACTAAGATGCTTCAGTGCAGCAATAGAAACAACAGAGTGAAGTAGAAACTTAAAGAATGGGAAAAATGTATGCAAACTATACAGATGACAAGGGATTAAAGTTCAAAACAACAAAATGAAAATAATCCAATCAAAATAAACAAATTATGTGAATAGACATTTCTCAAAGAATATATACAAGTGGACAAGTATATTAAATATTGCTCAACAACACTAATCATCTGGGAAATGCAAGTCAAAACCACAATGAGACTTCACCTCACTCTAGTCAGAATAGCTATTAGCAAAAGAGCAAAATCTACAAAGGCTTGCAAGGAAGTAGAGAAAAGGAACTTTATATACACTGTTGGCAGTGTATGTAGTAAATTAGTATGATCATTGCAGAGAACAATATTAAGGTTCTTCGTTAAACTTAAAACAGAGCTACTATAAGATCTACCTATCCCTTTTCTGGGTAGGTATATATTCAAAAGAAAGGAAATAAGCTTATCAAAGAGATACTTGTACTCCCATGTTTATTGCAGCACCATTCATAATACCCAAGAATACCGAATCAAACAAGATATCCATTAATGATGGATAAAGTAAATATTGTATGTACCCAAAATGGAATACAATTCTGCCACTAAAAAGAAAGAAATTACCTCATTTGTGGTGAAATGGATGGAGATGGAAGGCATTATGTTAAGTGAAATAAGCCAAGAAAGACAAATACCAAATGTTATCACACTTATATGGAAATTTTACTATGTTGATCTCAAAGAAGAGAGTAGAATAATTATTACTAGAGGCTAGTAAGAGTATAGGGTCAGATAAAGGGAAGTCAGGAAACAGATCCCCAAATCATATAGACAGGAGGAATAAGTTCTAGTACTCTATAAGCAGAGTGGAGCAACTATAATTTACAACAATCTATTAAATAATTTATGAAGAAGTAAAAGAGAGGAGTTCATGGGCTATAAGCGCTAAGAAATGATAAAGGTGTAAGAACATGAAAATGCTACACTTTGTGCATATTGAGTTATCACATTGTATCCCATAAATATGTATAATTATTATGTGTCAAATAAAAAGAAAATAAGTATATGAAGTATGCAAGTTACTGTATGCTAAAATATTAATCTAATGAATATAGAAGAATGGATATCAACCAATACTTCTATGTAGTTCACAAATCTATTGCTGTGCTATTGACATTGTTTATCACAAGCAACATGACAGAACAGCAGTGAATGGTACAAATGAAATAGCTGGAGAAATGCCAATAAAGAAGAATTGAAGAAAGGATAAACATTATCAATACCATATGTTTCCAAGAGCTATAGATTAGATAGGTAAAAGAGTTCCTCACTCTCACTCATTTTCTTCTGCTATCTTCTAGTGTTGAATCCTCTACTCTATATAAAAGTTTCTGTTTCCTTATATTCAGAGGCATCTTAAGAGCCTTCTGCTTGTCCTCCTGACCTTCACTTTCAGTCACTCTTGATCTCTCCTCTTCTAGGAACCATAAATGATTAAGTTTTTTATTCTCTTCCTTCATTCCTCTGGATGCCTAACTGGACACACTCACCCACTCTCATGATGTGGTATACATGCCCATACCTCCAGCTCATAGATGTCACTAGATTTATATCACCTGCTATGGACTGAACTATGTCTTCCCAAAATTTAAATATTTACTTCCTAACTGTCAAAGTGTATTAGGGAGGAATGTATCTAGGAGATAACTAGGGCTGAGTGATATCATATGGGTGAGTCCACTAATTCAACATGTGGCTTCTGGAAGAAATACATATATATATATATATATATAGAGAGAGAGAGAGAGAGAGAGAGAGAGAGAGAGAGAGAATCTATTATTCATCTCTCCTGTGGGAAGACACAGGAAAAAAGTGGCTATATCTTCAAGCCAGGAAAAGAACCCTCGCCAGAATTCATCCAGGCTGCCCTCCTTGTCTCAGCCTTCCAGCCTGCAGAACTGGGGCAAGATAAGTTTCTGATTTGTGTTGTTTAAGCCACCCAATCTGCAGTATTCTGTTATTTCAATCGAAAACTAAATAATTCACTAGTTGACTATTGGTCATCTCTACCTGAGTGCCCAATAGGTAACTTAATGCCAAACAGTTATCAATATTCACCTTTCTACTAAACATGCCCCACTTATTGTATTGTACATCTTACGCAATAGTGGAAAACCAGACGACTGAGAGCCATCTGGTATTATTCTAACCCTTCTGCTCCAGATTGCCAACTAGTTATCAATACCATAAATTATCTTCTCAATATAGCCATAACAATCTCTCTCCACAAGTAATGTTGGCTCTCATTTTCTCCACAGACTATTTCAGTAGATTTCTCATTTCAAATAGTTTCTTCACTTCAAGTTTTATACGGGAGCAATTCGTCTTCTGCTGTCATATAATCAATTTAAAATGCAAATTGACTAAGACCTCTCCCATACACACTTGAATCTTTTAGTGATATCCATTGCTTAAAATAGCAAATGAGTCTGCCCTTCCCTTCACCCCCTTATCTGAGTGCTTCTAACTTTCCTAATTTTATCTTTTGCTTCTTCACATGTACCTTCTTTTCCAGCCATTTGAAAAAATGTTAAGTAGTTGTATTAGACTGTTTCTCCCTAAGAAGCACTTGTCTATCCACTTTCCTTCAGAGCTGACTGACCTGACTTTAAAGAAGATGTTACTTATCAGTCTCTTTAATTTTAAGGCTCTAATCTTTTCCAAGATAAAGGAACATACTTACTTTATCAAAGTGTTCGGCACACAGGGAGTACTTAATAAAAATTTATGGAATAAAAGAATAAAAAATTTATAGCTCCAAAGGGCCTCAATTTATCTTCTGTAGGTTAAAAACAGAATGATCATAACTTTTAAAACAATTAAATGTCATGGGGAATAAAAATACATGTCACCAAAAATCATTATGTTACATAAAAACAGCATCATGTAACCCTGTACATACTATTCTATTAATCATAATTCAGTAAAAATTAATGTGTGTGTGTGTTGGCATATAAAGCACATTAGTTTTAAAAATACCAAAACATTAACAGAAGTTACTTCCATAGGATGGAGTTAGAGAAAAATTTATTTTGTTAAACACATTCATATTTCAAATGCAAAAATTTGTTATTCCTAAGGCAAAACAAAATAGTAAGATATTACAATGCTTAAAAACCTAAACAATCTATTTGACTTTTGAAATGTGAGCTCAGTAAAGCTGTTATTCAGTATATGTCTCAAAGTTCTTAGCATTGTACTGTACAAACAGTACAGGTAGAAATAAGGAAATCAAAACCAAAGCTTGCAGTCAAGATTTTCTGGGAAACGGTTCAAGGAATAAGACATTTCTGATCAGAGTCTCTATTCCTCTGAGGACACCTAACTATTAACTCTGCTCTTCTCCATATTGATTTCTACAATCAATATCTCTCTCACTTCTTTCCTTCCTTCCACTGCCCTGTCATTCCAATCTCTTCTTCTTTCTCCTCCCATCTACAGCCCATTCTTTCTCCCTCCCTTTCTTCCTCTTTTCCCTCCATTTCTTTCATTCTCCTTTTCTCTCCATTTGCATCTACTTCAGGCTTTTCTGTTTTCCTTCACTCACAGATAAGACAAGGATGTACCCTTCTATCTTGAATTTATATTACCTTAGTTTGAGTAAACATAAAAATTGGTATCTATCAACCCCAAATCCAAAATTCTGAGAGAATCTGACTAGCCCAGTTTAGATAAGGTATGGTCAAGCAAGACGTCTTTCTTGTTTGGCAGAGAAATCCGAAAACTTTTGTTAGTCAACAGTTTCTTCTTAAATAAATAATAATTATTATATTAAAATGAAAATTAAAGACAAATCATTAAAGTCTTCCTAAATTACTTGGAATCTAGCTGAATCTAACTCATTTTCTGAATGTTACTGTTAAGAATAATACCATAGCAAATTATAAAGAACAAAATTCCAAATAAGGACTAAAGTAATGTTCTCAGTGAGTAATTTCCAAAGGTAGAATTCTTGAGTTTACATTTTAATATCATAATAATAAATTATTCATTTAGAGGAGGATGATTTTTGATAGTTTTTTAAGTATGATAGTACATTATGGCTACAAACTAGTATTAATCTTCCTATTCACCTGGGAAGATTAAGAATATTATAATTTCATTTCACAGTTAATAAATACTTCTAATAATGACTTTAACACTTTACATAATTAAAGATTTTTATGTTCACAAAAAATCACCTTAGTCAAACTAAGAGTAATGAACAATGCCCATATTATGCATGAAAAACTGAGGCCTCTGAATTACTAGTCCAGTACTTTTTCTAGGTTACCAGGCTGTCTATGTATACAATGTTCTTTGTTCTTCCCACAATCATGGATGCCTCATAAATCTTCTTTTATCCATTGGATAATCCTGGAGAGAAAACGGAACCATTTCAGCCCCTTTGCTATATTTCTTGTCCATGCCCCTGCTTACATTTTCCTACCCACATCAAGTCCATATTCTTCTTTCTGTAGTCCTAGCCCCTCAAGAAAGAAAATCTTTCCCTTGATCACTCTTTCCTTTCTGTAAAGACCACCTATATACATGGCACCTTTTAGCATTCAATTATTGACCTCTTCTCTCATTTAAAAATAGAAATTAGTCTTTTTTGTTTTCTGATTATTTCATATAAATCATTCAAATGATCATTCAAATCATCTTGTTGGCTTCATTGATTTAAGGGCTAACAAATGGAAATCTACCCAATCTCTACTTGACTTTCAAAACCTCATCTGTGAAAGTTGCCTTTGTGTTTATGAATGAACAATTCAATATTGTGTATTCCATAAAATTGCTGAATTTCCATTTTGTTCACTTTGTCCCATATTGCAATTTTAAAAAGTCAGACAAAGTTCACATGAATAACAGAGGAGGGATCTTCTAAAGTTACGTAAAACTTACTCAACTTAAGTTGTGCTTACAATATTAAATACTCCCATTCCATTATCAATCAAGAGCATATGTGTTTCTAAAATGGTTCATGTTGCTCTATCAGGTTTTTTTTCCAAAATGGGACACTTATCATTTTGCTTCATGAATATAATGTATTGAGATAGAAAATAACCTGATTTTCTTCCATCTGTTCTGGTAACTGACTACCGCAAGTAGGTCCTGATTGATTTCATCTTGGCTAGCATCTCTGAGCCTGTACCTAAAACCAGCACATTTCACACCAGCATGAGAATGTTATAGTTCCTTGCTAGTTAAGACATTAGGGGAAATAAAAGATACAAAAATTTAGGGAAGGAACACAGATTTCTTTTTCGGGTAGGAGATTACTCATTCACAGTACTAACAGGTTAAATACTGGAGTGGGGAAAACCGACTGCAATTAGGAACATTTAAAATATCTGAAAGTAAACTCCTCCCCTAGACATTATTATCTGTTTTAAATTTGAGCTTTTGTTTTTCTTCCAGCCTTAGTATTGAAGAAATCATTGTGATAAGTAACATATATTTCCAAATGGAAATGAGTAAAAATTTAATTCAGCTGTGTTAGGATGTTTGTAAACAACAAAGAGATTCATGACAAAAAGAGGACTCAGAGATGTTATCCAGTCACACTGTTAAAAATGTGGCAGCAGAATCCTACCCACTGATTAGAAGCACCTGCACCAGCAAAGGGATTTTTCTCAAGTTCATCAAGGATGTCATGCTTTAGGACTTGACTAGTATCCAGAAGTAACTATAAATTAAATATTTTGTTAATTTTAACAATATTTTTCTCATACCATTCACTCACAAGTTAATTTAAAAGATTTATTCTGATGGCAAAAATTTGCTTTTTATGCAAAACTTATAGTTGTATAAGAACTGAAGCACTGTAAACTCTGCTTTTATTTTTCTTCCTTATTTCCCTTCCTCTTTCTTGTGCCTATATATGAGGCTTCATCTACAGATAATACCTAGATGCTTTACTCTTCTATTTAATTTATAAGTCAATAAAAAGAAATTACATATTTTCTATTATCAGTATATTTTGGATTAGATAGATGAAAGGAATTGCCAGAAGATAAACTGTAGGAAAAAATATAAGAAAGGTGACCTCAACTAGGAAGAGATCGTTAGAACTAGTAGTTATGCACTAAGGTCAATAGGAAAAGGATATACACTTATGTTACAAGGTAATGGACACCCAAAATGTCTCTAGAGAAGAATTGAGTGAGTAGACTTAATCATCTTCATGTAATTTCTGAGAAAGGTTTTGAGTAACCCTAACAACTCTAGTGAGATTTCAATTAAACATAATGAAGTGAATAATAAATTAAGAGTGGAGACCCATAGATCAAAATTGATGAGAATAGGTATAGTAAAGGAGTGGCACTATGAAGGGTTCAATTTTAGCATCTATTAAATGTAGAGTGGTTTCCCTACTGTGTCAAGTCTAAACAACGTTATAGTTGGTAATAGACTTGCTAAAGACGTTACATCAAAATACTTTTTGTTTGTGACATGTTATACTGCTGGCTCAAATTTGAAATCTCAGTTGCAAAGGGAAAAGTAAACAATAATTCTGTTAGAAAAAAACTTTTAAATGAAAAGAATACAAGTCTCCTTCCTATCTCCCACCTCCTAATTGTATGCCTGATATATCTGTAATATCACATGGTAAGGGTTTGGTAGATATTTTTCCAGGTAAATCTATACAGTCCAGGAATGTTCACTTGAACTTTTTAGGACTGAAATCACTGTTTTCCTGCTTGGGGGCTATTCTCAGTGTTTAGCAGTCACTTACATCTCTTCTCCACAGAGTCACCTTATGACATGCAGCTTACCATGGCAAGATAAGCAGGAGAATATTTCTTGCTATGAAGACCTAAGTCGCTCTTTTAAGAGCATATCTGATTAAGTCAGCATTATCCTAGATAATCTCTTTTGCTATTAATTTAAAATCAGATAATTTGGTACCTTATCCCAATCAGAACCACTTCCCTTGGCCATATAATTGAACCTAATCACATCTAATAATATAATAATATAATAATACCCCATCACATCTACCAATCTGCTCACATTCAATTAGAGGGGATAATAGGAAGATGTGTGACACTGGAAGCAACCTTAGAAACCTGCTTACCACCTTTATCCAGGGTGTAACTCTTCAGTGGTATCCACTGAAAGCTTGAATGTATACCTCAAATACTCCTTGTTGTGCTCTGAGTTCTACACTCCTGGAACTCTAGCAGAGGCTTAGAATGGCTTCTTAGCATCATAGCTGTCCCTTGAAAACAACCAAATACCCTGAAGATAAGTCTGAATGTTGGGTTCCCTTCTGTACTTCCCTTCATTCCAGGACCATAGCTCTTCATGTATTCCCTACATGGTAACAATTTGACTTAAAAAACATATGTAGAATGAGGGGTATTTTTAAATTCTATTTATTTCAGTTTGAAAAATACTATCCTGGTTTTCTGCAGGTTCTCATGAGCAATGTTAACCTGTAATAAGATGATCCACTGTTATTGGATACCAAAATCCACTTCTGGTATTTCAAGAGAATTTACTCACAGGTTATCACCCATTTACAAGTTCTAGGATGCAAATAATCAGCTAGCAATTTGAAAGAAAATTATTTTATTTTAAAAAGGTTTAAAATCGTCTTCTAAATTTAACAATTAGTAAGTGTAAATTTGATTGATAATATTCCTTTACTCCAAGGATATTAAGCAAAATATGTATAATCTTGGAGGGTGACAGCCAGGAATTGGTGGTTTTTGGATCATCTCTTTAGGTGATTCTTATGCACAGTGAAGTTGAGAAGCTTTACTCAACTCAGTGTTACAACTCCATGTTATAGCAACAGGTATTTTTCCTTTCAACATAACAAAATACTAGATGAAAGTGTACATGTGAAATTTCCCCTTATTTATGTTTGTGTCCACCTCTAAAGTAGTTGATATGCTGTCCCTTAAAGAAAAAAAAGGAATAATAAACTCACTTTATGCTTGGATAAGTCACTGCAATACAGGGTAAAGGGCCCAGGCCTAAATGTAGATTCAAGTGTTATTTCTCATTTCCACACTTTGGTTCAGGGCCACAAATCCTACCATAATGCAAACAACAGAACATTAATCAAATATACTAGCACTTTATTCTTGTAATTTATGTAGCAAAAAATTTCAATGGGGATTTTAAAAACACTGTAGTGGGCACAAATTTTCAACATACCAGTGACCACATGGAATAAGAGCATAAACTTCAAAACAAAATTCACAACATATTTAATATCTGTGTATCTATCTTAAACAAACAAAAATGTCTTTTTTCAAAAATAGAGAACAGGAAGGTAAAACAGATCCTGTCTGGAAACTGGTACCAGTGGGAGGAGGGAGGAAATAAGGAAAGTGAGAAGTAGGCTGAATATAGTAGAAACATTGTGTACTCGTGTATGAAAATCAAAAAATGAGACCTGTTGAAATAATTCCAGGAATGGGGAAAGGAGAGGATAAAGGAGGATGATGGAGGGGGTGAATATTGTAAGAACTTTTGTAAATGTCACAGTGTACCCCAGTACAACAATATTATATTTAAAAAAGAGGAAATGCAAAACAAGGTATGAATCAAATTTCCAAGACTACAAGTACAGAGTATCTTGCTGTAATTTCTCTAGAAAATGAAATAAATGCTGCTTGTGTATGAATATCAGTCTCACTTTGCTATTTCATAAATATTTTAGTCATTTTCAATAAAACCATAGTATAAATTTAAAGTTTAGTTACCTAATAAGACTGAAATAAGACAAAAATATGTATAATATTTACAGATGTTTCAAGCAGAAAAGTGAAACTTGCACAGAATATGATCCATTTTCTCACAGTAATGGAATTCTAAAGTAATAGATTATATAAATCCTGTATTAAAAAATTACTAAATTTGTCACTCAATTTGTTCCAATTTTATTTTATTTTATTTCTGGCAGTGCTAAGGATTGAACTCCTTTTAATTTTAAATGCATTCTCTGTCTGGAGATATAGCAAGGTCGTAGAACACTTGCCTAGCATGCATGAGGCCCTGGGTTTGATCTCCAGCACTGCAAAATAAATAAATAAATATACTCGTTAGTGATTAAATGTTTTTCTAAGACTACAAGCAATAAACTAATAAATAAAATACTAATTACCACTGAGTTACTGTCCATCAATATGTTTGTTTGTTTGCCAAGCTCCGTGTAAATATATACTCTCTTTGCAATGAAGGGTATATATTTGAAAGATAACAGTGCTACAAGTATTCTTTTCATCAATGGGAAAGTTTTAATATCCTCACCACTCAATAATTAAAACTCATTGAGAGATGCTAGATCAATTTTTGTAAAACTGAAAACATCAGAGTTAAGTACTATTGTAAGGTACCACGGACACAGAAGCTGCAAAGTAAAACCCCGAGAGGTCAATTTATGTATGATACATAGTAAGAAAGGCTGATTCATATTTTTTTTAGGTACAGATTTTGCCAGAAATCGGTATCTCACTCAATACATTGTATTTATCACCAAAATATAATGTCAGATCCATGATGTATTTCAGGGGAATTGATTATTTTACTTGAAGACTGATCCTATGGAAAAAAATCAAAGCTAGACAAGAAGACTTTGTATTCAATAACAAAGAAAACTAAAGGGTCACCTGTAAAATAACTGAAAATATTTCTAAGTTCTCTATAAACTTATGAGAGTGACAGCAATGTCTTATTCTTATTAACTTACAAATATCTCTGGATTCAAACTGGATATGCATTGGTATTTATTCATATATCTGAGCCAACACTAAGTTTAAAACAGTAAACACAGCCATAAAATTACAAGTAATAATTATTGAATCTTTGGTTTTTGTTTGTTTTTTGGGACAGGGTCTTGCTAAGTAGCATAGGTTGGCCTTGAATTCACTGTATAGTGCAGGCTGGACTCCAAGGTTTGATCTTCCTGCCTCAACCTCTGACATGCTGGGATTACAGGTATGTACTAGCACTCATGGCTTAAAATACATTTTAGTTAAAATGAGTTGAAGATTTAAGCAAATCAAAAGCTGTAGATTTATGTGTTTTTAACCATGCTACCAATACATGAGTTTGAAACTATTAAATGTACAAAAATCCTAGAAAATAGTCAATATAGATATTTATAATTAATCTATCAATTTGGCAATTTATTTATATGATAATAACTCAAAACCATCTATGCTAATATTTTATACATGACAATTTTTTATTTATTTAGAAGTATATAAGCTCATTGCAAACTAAAGATTTCAACATTCTTGGATTATGAAATTCTATAGCATTACTAAGAAAAGAAAGAAAGGGTTTGTAGAGAATATGCATGTCATGAATTTTTTTCATTTGCTCTAATATGTTCAAGTATGATCATGTTTGCACAGGAACTTACACACAGTTTTTGAAAAGTATAAGAATAAAAATGATTATTTCAAAAGCTTTACATCCTTGTGGGCATATAATCTAATATGTTAGCAAAATTTAATCACATTAATACTCCTCTAATGAATATTGGGAGAAAGCATGTTTTAATTTCACTACTACCACTGATATGATTAATTAAATAACACTATTATTTTATTGCACTGTTTAGAATTTACTAACTTTTTCGTTGTTACACATCTATTCAGAGTGAACTGGATGTTGGTTATGGCATGCATCTATGTTGTTAAATGTAGCATCTTAAAATATCCAGTAGCTGCAAATTTTTGGTGTTGGAATTACCTAGAAGATTTTTCTGTACTTTATAAATTGACTCCATATGCTTGGTGAGAATATAAAATATATTAGTCATAAATATAACACCTCCTGGATTTCTTAATATTATTTCATAAAGAAAAGCTTGGACTAACCTTTGCTAATCAAATAAATGCTTCTCCAGACTATATCGTGTCTGATTTCACAGAATATTTTCTTATCAAGTAGACATTTGCAAGGTTTTAAAGTTTTAAGGATGGAAGGAAATTGAGTATTAGGAAAAGATATGACATGTGCAAACAAAACCATAGTGAACAGTGGTTTACTTCTATGGGCCTTGAGAAAAGAGATCGACTTCCTCAGTGGGCATGAAGAGGCTGGCACGGAGAGCACATGACTTTTTCACTGTAAGAGCTGTCATGAGCTTGACACTTTTTCTTCCACTTTCTTTTCTAAAATTTAAAAAATGTGCATGTACTATATTCACAGACTGCATGATAATCTGAAATAAGTATTACAAATGCAGTTTGTTTTCTACAATGGTTGCTAGGAAGGGATATACACTTGTTCTAGAACTACCTGACAGCATTACTGAGGAAACAACGGCATGGATGTAGAAAACTGGGTAAAAGTTATAGGACCAGATACTTCAGTGTCCAAGTTGAACTTAACTTTATTCACACATGTATTTCAATGAACTACATGTAAAATGAATATGTTGTTATTAAGTTACCTGGTTCCATTCCGTTTTAGTTTCAGATATGTTTCCACAAAGTTCCAACATGCATTCTAAATAGGACCAGACATTTCTTGACATACAGTGTTATATTATTTTCAGCTAAGCAGTTTGTGCCTGAAGCTTTCCCTTAGAAATTAGTTTCATGAAAAAGAGTATATCACTACCTTACAATATAATTATAAACATACATATGAGATATTAAAATACAGAGCTATTCATTACCATTTAATTTTAAGTATGGCATGATACTCACATATTTAAATAAGCAAAGCAATTGCTATGTATCTACATATTTAGAATTCATGCATTAAAATCATAGCATAAAAAGTAACAATAATAATTCACTCATTTATCAAGCTCCTCAAAAAGAAAGGTGTCTATCGGATTAATATTTCATTTATGTGATTTCACTGTCTCAGCACTTCAAGCCCATTGTTTACATCACACTGTTTATTTCTATCTTTGGCATTATTACAAGTTTGTACTTAGTAAAGTAGGAGTGTTTGATCAATATCAACACACTGATGCAAAACAACAGCCCAAAAACATTACTACTAGTATGAGCTCCTAGTTTTGAGGAAATGGAAATGGAAGCTGAAAAGCTAAATAATTTTGTGATGGCATCACAGTCAGAACTGGCAGAAATGAGAACTAAATGTAGTTCAATACCACCCTCTGAAACCACCGCACAACGTTGTGTATATTTAACACATTATATAGTCATGTAGCGCACTATGGCAGGGATACATTCTGAGAAATGCATCCTTAAGCAATTTCTTCCTCATTTACACATTGTAGTTACTTACACAAATGCAGACGGCATAGCCATAGGCTGTATGGGTAGCTTTGTAGCGCCTAGGTTGCTCCTCAGTTACAAAACTGTACAGCATGTTACTGTACAAAATGCTGCAGGCAATTATAATACAATAAGCATTTTTGCTTCTAAATACACCAACATATAGAAAGTGTACAATAAAACTAAGCTATAAATGATAAAAATAGTGTACTTATATAGGTGATTTATCATGAGTGAGTTTTCAGGACTGGGAGTTGTTCTGAGTGAGTTAGTGAGCTATAAGTGAATCTGATGGCTGAGGACATTATACATTACTTTAGACTTTATAAATACTGTACGTTAAGATAAATTTATTTTTGAATTTTTTCATTCTTTAATGAGTTAACCTTGGCTTACTATAATTTTTCACTTTATGAACATTTCATTTCTTTTTAACTTTTAGCTCTTCTAATAACACCTAGCTTAAAATGCACACACATTTTATAGCTATTCCAAAATATTTCCTATTTGCCTTTATTCCACAATTTTAATTTTTTAATGTATAATTTTCTTTCATTTTTAGGTTATTTTGTTAAAAACTAGGCACAAACATACACATTAGCCTGGGCCTACACCAGGTTAGGACCATCAATATCACTGGGGCACCTATCCTGAATGGAAGTCAATTTGCTGGCTTCAGTTGTTTTCCTTTTCCCACAGAGTACTTAAGTTTTAGGCTAGTAGCCAATTATGTGCTTCAATCTGCTCACCAAATGTTGAAACAATAGTTATCACCCTGTGTGCACAAATTTCCTAAAATATTAGTCTGCACATGCACACCTTGCCCCCAGGAAGTTTTTTAGGAAGTAATATGCATTCTGGGTCCCTCCTCAAGGACCTAGTTCAGGACATGTTGTTCTTTTCAGAACATCTTTTTGGTGGTTTGCTTGGTTTGTTGCTGTTTCATCACTGACTTGCTGATAATGAGATAATGCACCATTCTCTACTGATGAGAATCTTTCAGTGTTGAACTCCATGTTTCTGAGCCTTTAAAATATTTTGGATTGTTGTTACTGGTGTTTTGTTTGGTTTTTTGTGTGTTTATTTGTTTGTTTGTGACAAGGTCTCCCTATGTAGCCCAGGCTGACCCTGGACTTGAGATCCTCCTGCCCAAGCCTCCCTAATGGTGGAATTACAGGCATGTGCCAGCATGCTGGGCTTTGTTATCAAAGTTTTTAAAGAATGTGCTAAAGTCTAAAAGAGTTTTTGCTAAACTCTTCACTGTAAATGCTCCAGACAGTTCCTTTTTTCTTCCCTCACAACTTACTTTTCTGTTGCTACTTTTTCAGCTATGTATTCACTAGGCAGTAGAAATTTTTGAGCTCCAAAGCAATCATACAAGACCACCACCACATATGCAGTCTATTGGCCAAAACTTCATTACATGATACATAAATACAAAGTTATTTGCCTACAGAATATATTACTTGTCTGTATCCACCACTAGTTTACAAGCCCTTCAATAAGATGAGCTACACTAAACTCATTCCTTTCTTGTAAAGTAGAAAAAGAGTATTTTAAAGATGGAACTGGAATACATCATTCTGATTGAGGTTAGCCTGGCCCAAAACACCAAAAATCATATGTTCTCCCTCATATGCGGACGTTAGATCAAGGGCAAACACAACAAGGGGACTGGACTTTGATCACATGATAAAGCGAGAGCACACAAGGAAGGTACGAGGATAGGTAAGACACCCAAAAAACTAGATAGCATTTGTTGCCCTCAATGCAGAGAAACTAATGCAGACACTTCAAAGCGACAGGCCAATAAGAAAAGGGGACCAGGAACTAGAGAAAAGGCTAGTTCGAGAAGAATTAATTTAGAAGGTAACACACATGTACAGGTAAGCAATGTAAGTCAACTCCCTGTATAGCTATCCTTATCTCAACTAGCAAAAACCCTTTGTCCTTCCTATTATTGCTTACACTCTCTCTTCAACAAAATTAGACATAAGGGCAAAATAGTTTCTCCCTGGTAGTGAAGGGGTGGGGGGGTAAGGGAGGGGGTGGGGGGAAGGGGGGAGAAATGACACAAACATTGTATGTACATATGAATAAAAGAAAAAAGAAAATAAAAGTAAGCAAAAAAAAAAAGAATAAAGGAAGTGAGGTGGGAGAGGGTAGGAGAGGGAGACAAGGGGGAGAAGTGACTCAAACAATGTATACACATGTGAATAAATGAATAATAAAAATTTTTTAAAAGAAAGTTCATTAGCATATTTTGATAGTTTTTTTATTGTTTTTGCATGTATTAAAATAAACCATTTGGTAAAAATTAAATGTTATATGCAAATGAGTACAAGCCTAAAAAACAATGAATAAAGGACCAATACCTGAGAAAAAAATGATATGTACATTTCCAATTGTTATACACTCTTCTCTGACTTGGATCTCTCATAGGGCTTACCCTTTCCAGAAATTTTTCTTATATCCTCCAGGGCAGCCTCATGGCTCATTATCTACATGAAAGATTCTGAGCCTCTTCTTCTACCCATCTATTTAGGCTTATCTTCAGGCTTCTGTATCCTAGACCTTTGATACAGCTAGTGTCAGATTAGTCTCATAATTTTGTCTCCTGTTCCCTGCCCAGTCAATGGTTTATTGGGAGTACATCATATAGTGCTCCCAACAGTAGGAAATAAACATTTTGAAAAATCTCCAGTTAGGCTTCAATTTCTATATTTTTCAATTTCTATTTCAGCTTTTGCTATTTATTTTTTCTGTTTGAGTATTTTGGAGGTTTTTGCTGAGTGAAACTCTAAGCGGTTTTGTACAGTCTCCCTCCTTCTCTTTGCTTCATTTCCCAAGGGTCAGATAAACATATGGCCTCAGAGATTTGGAAGTTACCACAAGCAAGTTTAGTAGAAATACTGGGCACCCATCCCAAATGGAAGTCAATTTGCTGTCTTCAGTTGTTTTCCTCTTCTTACAGAGTACTTAAGCTTTAGGCTAATAGCCAATTTTGTGCTTCATCTGCTCATTAAATGTTGAAACAATAGATATCACCATTTGTACACCAGTTTTCTAAAATATTAGTCTGCAGTTGTTCAATGTTGTAGAAGAAATTTTTTAGTTCTGCTCTGTCAGCTGCATCACTAGGAAAGTGCACATTAGATTATTCATTTACTTTTGCTAGCACTGTTTTGGGATATTTATCATTCCATATACCCAAATTCTACTCTTTTGTTTTATTTTCCAAAGAAATGAAGCACCACTATGTGTAATGAATGCCACACTAGACTCTGAAACATATTTTTAAAACATGATTAAATGAGCCTAATTTCCTTGACACAAGAATTACTGAAACTTATCATCCTCCAATGACTCTTTCATTTAGACATTAAATTTTGAAAGACTTCATTCAAAGAACTGACAGTGAATATTAGTTGCTCATTTATTTATTACAACTACACCTTATACCACAGAGATTTGGGATTCTAACATTGCCAACAGGAAAAAACTTCTAAATACAATTCATGTGTTATAAATACAATTCATACACATAATCTTCTGTGATAAATTGTCACCTGACTTACATCTTTTCTCTTCTTCATATTTTTTTAAATAATATATGCCTGACTTAGGCTGCAAGCTCTACCATTAACTAATTATGCCATCTTGAGCAAGCTACTTAACCTTTCTATACCTTGGTGTTTTACCTATGTCAAAAAGAATAACAAAAACAACCTGCAGATAGATTAAATAACTTGTGCTACATATAATTGTTCATAGAAAACCTGCAAGGAGTCTACTTAATATTTAAAATTATGCCTCCTTTGTGTCAAGAAAGATTAATTTCTGATGTTATTCTACTTTAACTAACATACTTCCATATATTGTTGATTTGTTATGTGTGCCACTAAACATGATCTTACACTAGAGCTAACACTTCAGTGCTTTTCTTCTGAAAAATTAATTAACCTCTAGATTTTTCTTTGCCAAAAACACAGTGCATTCTAAGATAATATCAACTTGCCTTTAGGTACCACTTCTGTCAACATCTTTCACATCCTTGTACTTCTAGCTAAATTGCTAAGACATATGAAGGCAGAAAAAGTGATATGCATCTTTTACTATAGAATTTTGAAATATGCATAGATATGCCAAATTCCCTGTAATCAGTTATCTGTGATATTCACTCTTTCCTTAAGTCTGATGCGGGTTGCACCATACCTTTCCTCACATGATGCATCTGAGGGGTGCCAAAAACACCCCTACATTTATTTATGGACATTCAAATTCCACCTATAACTTAGCTCCAAAGAGAAAGAAAGTCCTCTTCACTTCATATCCATACTTCCTTGCATAATATTCCAAAGGAGGATGATTATACCCTTTGGCCTTAATTATAATAATTTAACCACATAGTTTTACTGATCATTGCTTTGGAGAAGGGAATATAATCAGGCAAAGACCAAGGACTTTTCACTCTCCATTTCTTTCTTTCTGCACCTAAAGGATGTAGTCTTTCAACCAATAAAGGAGTAACATTTGATACTGACGTACATACTTGTTTGAAATGTACAATGTCGGTCTATCACTGTACTTTGATTCTAGGCTATTACGGCCAAAAATTAGATAGTTCAGTAGGAATGGATGTAGCTTTATAAAGTATCATTTTACTTATGCATCAATTCTTAAGAAACTACTGGGGAAATTTGATTAGTAGAGGATTCAGGCATTCTGATGCACTCTTCAAAATATTTTAATAATAATACCTAATTTTTACTTCTTGATTGCACCCCCATTTATTGCCATGGTAACACTTGGCATGGCAAAGATTAACCGAACTTAACACACATTACTTCACTTGTAAAGTTCAATTTAATTCAATATGAGTCAAAAGAAGAGTTTGTCCTTTCTCACTACTATCTCTGGTATTTACCATTATTTCAGCTGTGTATATTTCATGATGTATACAGAAACCACACTTTTCATTTTAAGTAGACTCCCAAGTTCAAAGAAATTAATAAAAAGAATTCAAAGATGTAAAAAATTTGTATCTCTTCCTTTTAGGACCTAAAAATCGTCATAAATTTTCTTCAGGGGTTAGGGTAGACACTTATTAATCAGGAGGGATATCAATGCCCTTGTATCTCATAACCTCCTGACATCGGAAACTTAGACAGCACGGCCAGTTTAATAAGTTTACTCCAATGTTGCCTTGTTTGTAAATTTCTGGCCCATGATTAGCCTATGTGTCCATCAACAGGTAAAAGGCAAATCTGAGCAATGATCACAATGGAATATTATTTATCCTTTCAAAATATAAAAAACCGATACAACCTGGAAGACATATACTAAGTAAAATAAGCCAGGCACAGGAAGACAAATACAGCAAGTTCTCATTTTATGTGGAATTTCAAACAATCAAAGAAACAGAGAGTAGAATGGTGGTTACCAGAGCCTGAAGGTATGGAATAGGAGTTATGGGAAATGAGTAAAGTTTTAAATAGATAAGAAAAATAATTTAATTTCTGTTGCTCCCTGAAGTGACTACACTTAACAGTAATATATTGTATATAAATAACTAAATTTCAAATTTCTCACCATATATAATAGGTGAACAAAGTAATGAATATATTAAATAGCTTGACTTACTCTTTGTTGTACATATATATCAAAGCATCACATTGTACTTCATTGATGTATATAATTATGACTTGTCAATTAAGGTATCAATTTAAAATATTTTTTTAATTCTGTTCCATGATGGTCTTCTCCCCACTAGGAGTTTTCTCAGAATCCTTAACATTATAATTCTTTATTTAACCAACTCTTTTAATATAATCCTATTGCAAATGGTGCAATAGGATAGATTAAGAAACTAAATGAATAATCTCATAAAATTCTTCTCTACAGATAATATATTTCCACTAACTTGAAGTCAATAATCTCTAAATTAGAGGGGAGTTCCCATCCTACCATGCCCAGGAAGTTAAGGGAAAAATTCTATTATCTATGGGGTCAAGTCTTTGAGGTCAACTCTCAGCACCTAGTTTTGTAATACAATTTCTTTCAATAACATCTTCCACTAATATAGTACCTAGCTTCTTGCTTCACTATGAGTCAACATGCCTAAATTCCTTGCAATAAACATAAAAGTTTGATGAATTTAAACTATGCAGAAATTTAACATATATATAAAGTATATATATACATATATATATAACAATTTCATCTCAAATATATTAAATGTATGTATGTATATAATCTCTTTAATTGAGGTGTTAGATCTTTCAATCCAAGCTTTGAATGTAATATTTAAACCCTTTCATGCTTAGGTATGGGGAAACTATTGTTTAGTCTTATTTCCAAGATAGAGATAGCAAAGAAGTTCTTCTCCCTTAAACCAGAATTAATATTTCTTTCTATTTTTCAACCATCTAGAGATTATAGGCTTCTTCAATTTAGGCCAAGGCAAATCCTGCTTCAAAGAACCTTTCCTTTTATTTCTAACCAATTCCTCTCCAAAGGCTTGCCCAATTTTACTTAAATGGTATTAGCATCCACATATTTGCTTAGAACAAAGATCTTGCTTTCATCCTTATTTTTCCTACTCCTTCATTCCTCAGGTCCAATATACACCAAGACCTGTTGATCCTGTGTATAAACTGATCTCAGCTCCATGTACTTCTATTCATCTTGTACTCCTAAATTCAAACTGTCATGACCATTTGTACAACCTCTTTATTATTTCTTAGGATTCTCCTTTTAACTTCCACACAATACCTAGAATGAGGGTTTTAATGTTTGTCTTATTATGCTATTTTCTTTCATTTCCTTCCTTCACTGTTAATGTTCTTTGATGTATTCCCACTGTATATCAGATAAAATCCAAATTTCACCAGGGCATACAAAAGGTGCTTCTTACCCAACTTTTCATTGCTCTCTACTATAATTTTCCCTTGATCCACCTTGCTACACCATTATTGCCTAACTCCCTGGCCATTCCGAGCTTTTTAGGAGGCTTTCCACAAACAGAGGATATTTTGCTTATTAAAACATCAGTATGGAACAGAGTCTTTTACTTAAACATGAAAATCTACTCACTGTGATTTGGCTAAAAGAATTTAGGAACAGGGGATTAAAAGTAAATGCCCAAAGCAATTCTGTAATTGTGAATTTCTATAATTAAAGTTAGGGAATGCTGCCAAAGTTAGTGGTTTTCAAATGTGTGGCTACCAAATCCCGATATTTATATTGTTTGTCTATGATAAGATTACTTAGTAGCTAATCTTAGTAGCTATTGGTTACGATATATGATATCTAATTTACATGGAACATTTCAGTTTAGGAGAGTACCAATCACTCCCTTTTGTTTTAAATAAGTAATTTACATCTTTTTAGTATGACACATATTTCCACTGTCCATAGAAGTCCAAAGTCAAAAAGAAGTGCTGCAATGTCTTCTTCCAGAAGAAATCACCTCCATGTTAGTTTATACATTTTTTGCTATTTTGAAACCAAGTCTTACTATATAAAGTAAATATGAAATAGTGATTTAGAAAGGAGGCAAAGTTACAGCAATTTTACATATTTAGTGCCAGATCAAAGAGGCCCCTACCCCGTGTTCCTATATCTTATCATTGGTGATACTATCCAGCAATTTTACATTGCTTGTAGATAACATTAATACATTTGGACAAGACAAAGGCCAATTCCAGAACTACTAGAAAAATACAAAAGTCTTCTGACCAGGACAAGCATGCTGAGATCACATAACAGCTTACACCAAGGAAACTAAATACAGTCAAAGATTTCCAATAAAAATGCAGCACTGAAAAGCGTCACTAACTTACACTTCCTACTGAATAGCATTTTAGTAAATAATGGAACAGAAAAATGCATCAGTCAAGCAGGTTTGCGATCCCCTGGGAGACATTCAGTCAGTACAGGTTTCCATGTGATCTCAGGCAGTGATTAGGGTAACTCTTCAAATTCTACAGTTTTTCCATTAATTAATGTATAGTGCTGATATAGTACACTAAAATTGCTAAAAGAAAAATAACAAAAGTCATTTTTTTCCTAGAACTTATTTAGTTTTTGAATGTTACCTTTCATTATGAAGTAAGTATATGCCAGGTACTGTGTTTTGTGATAAAAATACATCAAATGTGATGATAAACTATTATTTCTAGGAGCTCAATGTAAAGAAAGTCAAAAACAGTTTATCAAAGTTTAATATAAAACCTGATGTAAAAAGACTGTACCATGAGAAGAGGATGGAAAATCTTCACACAACTCAATTAACAATAGAGAAGGTACAGTGCATGTGGTGTTGGGTGCTGAGTGAAGGGGCATCTGGCCATGACACTGGAAGAGGACCTCATGAGATAGTAACACTTCAACTTACTCTGGAAGAAGAAAGAATTAAGCAGGAAAGGGGGTGCCTTTTTCTTAGAAAAGTGGTCCTCTTAGCTTAGTATTAAAAATAAGGAGCATATTTGGTTATCCAAGATAAAGAATTTAATAGGTCGTGAATAATAAGCAACTACAAAAAAAGAGCAATTACTAATTCAGGAGTTTAGTTTCTACTTTTAAGTGTTATGTACAAGTAACTGGATTAAATCCTGTGGGGTAAAAGCAACAATTTTCTCATTTTTAAATAAAAGGGCCCAAGGCACTGAACAATTAAAACATCAGTGACAGGATTTGATCCTGAATGGTTGTTTGAAAAATATGCATATTTCGTTAAAGAAGTCCTGCAGAGATGAAAAAATAGAATAATGAACTGGACGGAATTAAAAACAGATTTACTACTGCAGAAGATAAATCAATAGACCTCGTAGTGATGAAACTATTCAAAACAAAGAGAAAAAAATAAAAATATTAAATGATTTTCAGTGACGTATAGGAAAATGAACTATAGCTACAAAAAAGCAAATCAGTGAACTCTAGGGGCCAGAGTCAAGGCAGGGATGATGATGGTTACACAACTGTATATATTTGTCAAAACTTATCATAATGTGCACTTAAGTTGGTAAACATTATTGTTTATAAGTTACATTTCAATAAACCTAATTAAAGAAATAATAGTTTAAATGAGGGGTCACATACCATTTAGCTTAAGAAAATATGGTAATATAGCTCTTAGAAATCAGAAGTAAATTTTATGTAATCCTAATAATATTTAAACAATATTAAAGGCAATGGGAATCTTGCTCTTCTAAATTTCACTGTTAAGGGTATATTTCAATGTTAATTTCTCTAGGTGCTTTCAGTATACCCAAGTCTCTGGAGTTAGATAGCACACCTTTTTACACAGCCTCCTAATATACATCCAAGTATCTAGGAAAATACTGTACAGATGATTGTGTTACACATGATAAATACTACCAATGAGCTCCTCAATTTCAAAAATAACATAAGGGTTCAACAAGTCCAGACTCTATTTTTTATTTCAGATTCTGCATAAATCCTAAGAAAACATAATATTTAAAATATCCCTAACTACAATACAGTTTAAGAACTTTTAAACCATTAAACTTTTAAAGCTGAATTTCCCATAAATAAAATATTAGAATCTACTGGATTTCCTTTAAAAAGCATTTTATTGTAAAAAGTAAAACTTTAAAACTAAAGATGATGAGTAAAATCATATATGATAGATCATTCCTTATGCTAACCAGTCAAATTTATTACACATCTATGATACTATTTAACATTTACCTGTCTTATTCTTACATTATCTTTCCTTTCCTTTAGGAGGGATATTTTCTCTGAATGAAACAAGGTAAGTGACACCTTTCTTGAAATGCCACTATGCTACAATACAAAGGACACAGAATGAAATATGTTCATTTCATTTAGACCAATACACACTGTTAAACAGGTGTTAAAAATTAAAATAGAATGCCAAGGACATAAAGGGTTGCAATGTAATAAATTACGTTGAAATTCTTTTCTCGCTACTTTATTATGCAAATTAAATCTCATTTCACTTTGCTATATTTGGAAATCAGGGCTGGAAAGAATGTTTAAAGCTTAAATCTTTCATTACTGTGAACATAACCATCCACTTAACACTTCGATGTACATCACAGTCTAGTTCTATCAGGTAATTCCAACCAACCCAAAAATTAAATGTAGAAAGCAGGGAAATGGGAATTAAATCAACTTATTTTAAATGCATAATCTTAGTTGTAGTTTCCAATAGTTCAAGGTATTTATAGACAAACATTAGTACTAAACTAACACTCATCTTAACTTTTAGGTACATATTATTGAGGTTTTTTTTTTTGAAGGAGAAAATGAAAACCATTTGGAGATAATAACACATACCGTTCATAACTATATCTTCCCAAGCTACTCTAATAGCCTGCAACAGATTTCTTTGGAAATTGTACCTCAGCCTGGAGTTGAAGAAATAACATTTGTCTTCACACAAAATGAAAAATTTTATAAAAATTACAGAAACTGTAAGAAATTTCACTACTTTGGTTTATATCAAATTTCACTCTCTGTATACAAGAAAATTAGACATTTTATAAGCAAAATAGACTTCTTCAAGATTTTTTTTTTCTGAAAGATTAACTTTATAAACGGCATCTTTTTTCTAAATTATTTCTAGGTAGAAATAATTCTTCTTTCAACAAATTAAAAAAAATCGCTCTGCTGTTTTTCCTTTGCCAATGCTAACAAAAATTATCACTACTTAAATATTCTTGGAAACTTGATACAAACAATATCAAAACATCCTATTGAATATATTCTTGTTTTTCTCAGATAGAAAAAAGTACTGTCATCCTGCAGTTGTATGTGTATAAAATTATATTGATGTAATAATATATGTCTTCATGAAAAATGAAAATGAAACATGATACACTTGATTAGGTTTATTCCTGAAAGTCAAGTTAGAAGTTACAGCTCTTTCTCACTACTCATTAAAAGAAATAGAAAGTAAACCTTATAATAGACTCAACATTACCTGTTTAAGACAATTAAGCTTTTTGCCTATGCTGATACAGGCTTTGCAGAAACTAATCTGGCCCTGTCACAATTTTTTCTTGGGTTCACTGACTTTACTATTACAAACTTAGTGATACATGACTTACAATTTACAACAGAATTTGCAGTTATTGGCAACCTATTTGCAGATTTGTGAAATGATACAGAGCAGTATTTGTATCACAGTAGAGAATGCTTTGCATACATTTATAACCTCTACATTTTGAAATTGATTTCACCATTTCACTGAAAACAGATCAATATTTAAATAAATTTGGCAGTATTTACTTACTAAGATGAGCCAAGTGCATTGCCATCCTTGCAAATTGATCATAAAGTTTTATACCAGTGTAACTTTTCTGAGACTGTCATGCTGATTTTTAATGTTTCATTTCCTTAAAATGACAAATTTTGGAACTGTGTTTGTTCTTGCAGATTGTATTGAAATATGAGACAGAAAAATGTTAATTTCTCCTAGCACACATTTGCTAGAGTGTCAGTCTATAATAGCATCAGAAATCTGAAATTATAACTTTTAAGTTCCTTAATAAAGGGGCATTCTATGTGTGGTAATTATTTGTCCTTTGTAGCAAGAAAAGGAACAAGATTACTCACTGATCTCAAATGATATGATAGTGATTGGCATGATAAAATATATAATAAATTATTAATAAAACTTTAGAAAAATAACAAGAAAGAAAAAATATATCTCAGGCTATTCCATCTCAGGGAGAAGATGATTGGATATGAACCACTGGTCTGTATTTTAGGCACTCAAAATACCTGAAAGCTGAAAAGAGATAATTTGATTTGGTGAATTGCTGAACTTACATGACAAGGCAAGACTTACAATATTAAACTGTGTCCTACCCTTTCTGAAAATTGTCTTTCAAGGCAATTTTAATTTAATCCTTGTATCTCAAGGATTAAAAATAACTTTGCATGAGATCAAGTAAGTAGTTCCTTTAATCCACTATTTAGTCTCTAAAGAAATATTTTGGGAGATAAGTATGGTACTTGCCATTCATTGCTTCATCCTCCTATGTCATGGTGCGAACTGAGATGCCTCCCCATTTAACAATGCATCAGACAATTCCCACTCACTGATGTAGATATGCTTAAATTTTTTAAAATAAATGTTTTTAACATAAAATATCATTCAAAATCACAACTCATAAAAACAGATAAAAGCAAAGCTTCTTTAGTTGCAAAATAGGTTAAGGGCTTCACCAGGAAGATCCTGCTACTTTCTCACCACACAAGATGTTCTGGGTCACCCTCATGAGAGCTTAGGACCCTGAGAAACAAAGCTTGTAAACCACTAATTCACTCTTAAGCCTTTGGAAGCACTTCTGATTTCCTATTCACATTTCAAGAAAAGGAAGGTATCAAGTTCCCTAGGATTATAAGAGGAGTTCAGAAACTTTTTCTTCCATTTGCCTAACAATTAACTGTTAGGGTTGCTCCTCAGTACCAAGTATTCAACTGTCTCTTCAACATTCTCAGATTAATCTCTAAAGGTTACAACAGGTGCAACATATTTAAGATTAAGCTCATTTTCTTAGGAAAGACCGCTACCAGGCATGCAACAGCTCAAGGAGGAGACCTGGAGTCATCTCTATAACTTCCTGTTCACTCAACCTGAACAATTATCAACTATCTCTAAACTATGCCGAAGACTCTTCCTAAATATTTCTCTCCAATTCCATTAGCTCTTCCTATTCTCTAACTCTCTACTGCCAATGACCTGTTCAGGTTACCATTCTGTCTACTTCCAAGCTATTGCAATAACTTCCTAACAGCTTTTTCTCCCTAGACACTTTTCATCCTTTCTAATGTATTTTTTTTTTCACACAGTAGTTAGTTAGCCTTTAAAAGTGCATATCTTACCTTAGGGCTTCCCTGTTTAAAGTCCTTCAATGGTGTCCCTCTGCTTTTAGAATTAAAAGCAAACTTTCTAATATGGCCTAGAATTATCCAACCATGTCACTTGCCTCCTTGGACATGGTGCTCTAACAAAATTAACATTATCTCAGTCTCTCATATTCTCTCAAGGCCTCCTTGCCCCATGGTCTTGGCACAGTTAAGATCAGATCATCCTTTTGCATTCTACCATACCATGCATCACAACTGTAATTCATGCAATTTTGTTTCTAATGTTAATGTCACATATTGGCTAGACATTGATCTATCCTCCTATCTCAGCACATAGCATAAGATCTTGCACAGAATAAAGCTCCATGGTCCTCTACCAGTTGAATAAGCAAATGATGATCTGTGATTTGGGGAAGACTATGACTTATGCTTCATTTAATTTTTATAGACTTGTGGCCAGATTTAAACATCTGGATACCTTTAGACTCTGCAAGAAGCACATAGACCTCACTTTGATGTTGAAATGACTCTCCTCTACATTTTATCAGCTTCATTATATGGTTAATGAGATTGAAGACTGTCTAGAATCACACAAACATTTTATTTGTGCATATTATGTTATATACAAAGATTCTACCAGAGAATAATTATAATTTGCACTTGCATTTTCAAAGCTATTACTGAAAAAAGAGCTCAACTCTTTAATGTCTTTTTAACCATTGAGAGAGATCAACACCTGTAGAAATTAACAAGCATGCTAGATGGAGAGGATGGTAAAAGAGGAATACGTATTCAGGTCACTAAATTTGCAAGAGAACATAATCTCAGGTCCCTACATCCATATAACAGCGAATCCATTATTAATTCATTCCCAAATATTTAGTTGTGAGTGCCTCTGGTTCACTCACATATATTGATCTGTTAAAAAGCAAGAAGCCTTTATTGCCACATCAATTTTGATCCTGTGGCCCTCAGCAACCTAGCACATTATTTAAATAAATGTGGTTAGCTGATCATTGACAAGATTCACAAAAAATATCCATACTTAAAGTTAGTGACCTTTGATTTTATATAATTTATTAAAAATAAATATAAATTGAATGATTTTATTTTCATAAATTATGTGAACCTTCCTCAGTTGACTACATGTAAATTTAAAAAACAGCAATAGCAGTCATCTCAAATATACCCCTAGCTATCATTGGGTTGATCAAATAATAAATAAATACAAATAAAATAAACAACAAAAGTAGTCATTTCCGAGTTCATTATGTACTAAAGACTAAGCAAAACTTTCTGTAGTTATAATTTAATCCAAATAAGAATTTTATGAAGTAAGTATTCTACTTAATAGCTAAGGAAATTGGGGAATAAAAATCTAAGATACTTGCCAAAGATTACACAAAGCAAGGAGACAAAGCAAGGATTCACACCCAGACTGAATGCAGCTGTAGGAGACGTTTCTATCTGAGAAGCAGAAATCCTAGCAATTAAGCAGTATTTGGGAGAGTATATGTGTTATAATCTAACTTCTTACCTCTAACAAATTTAGTTTGCATTAAATTCAGTACTCCATTTGCAATGTTCAGAAAACCACAAGTACAATTACTGAAACAACAATTTTGGAAAATCTATGAAATCTATTTTGCTACAGGATGCTGGAGGCATGAATAATACCCTCAAAGAGTAAGCATTCCCACAAGTAACTTTAATTGAAGGCAATACTTAAAAATACAGTAATTCCCAGAATTGAGAGATCAGATTTCTGCAGTTTCCAGGGAAGACTACAGCAGTTAGTAGGTATCAGTAGGGTCTTGAAAGAAGTTGGAATTTCAAAAGTCGAAAACTTATTGTAAAGAGCATCCTAGTTCTTAGTAGTAAAGTTTTAATATGCTTATTAACATAGTGAGAACTTTGTTAACACACAGAGTCTAATTCAGTTGCTTTGGGTGGGTCCTGAGAGTTTGCATATTTCTAAAATGCTCCCAAGTAATGCTGATAATCCTGATGTCAGAACCACAATTTGGATAGTATGGTAATTCCAGACATATAAAATAATATTAACAAATCTACAAGCAGTAAAGAATTTTATATGCCTTGTATGCAGTCAGTAGCAGCCTTTCCTTGGAGAAGGAACAAATGGAAAAGTGTGCTTAAGTATGAAGTGTCTGAATGACAGCTTACAACTCCAAGATTTTATTTCAAGTACAATACTTCCTTTCAATGCTTTCTTAAAAAAAAAAGTTCCTTCAAATATGAAATAAGACCAATGTTTAAAAGAACTTAAATACAAATGACTATTCAGTTTAGATAAGGCTATTATTCTATTATTGTAGGAGACGGGGTTCATGCTCTTAAGAAGTTCCTTAAATGGAATTATTTCAATAATTTATCTGAACTAACACTCAAGTTTATTCTTAATGCATTCACATCAATAAAATTTTAAACCTCTAATTTCACACTGCTTTTATTCAAGCATTGAAGATTGCCAATTTATGTATTTCCATATTATTAATTTTTTGTTCTAATATATAAATGTTTTTAAAATATAAAATGTTCCATAGAAATTAATCACTTAATAGTATGCAATTAAATCTATTTACTATCTTATTTATTGAAAGCAACCTAGTACTAAGGTTGACAAAAAAGTATGAAACTGTTTGTGTGGATTTTCCAGTTGAGCTATGACCTCAAACACTTATTATTGATTAAAAATGTCTTATTCACGCAACTCGCATGATTTCAAAACAGACCATTATTTATAGCACAATTGTTTTACTAGTTTAACTAAAGCAAATTTTATTCTAATAAATTAATACTTGACTGGACTGAAAAAATTTTAATTTAGGAATTGAAGACATCAGGCTTTTGAGGAGTGAAATTTAAGACTGTCAGAGGACTCTTTAAATAAACTATGAGATGGAGGGCAGTTGTGGTGGTGTATACCTGTGATCCTAGTTATTCGGGAGGCAGAGAAAAGAGCAGCAGCATCCAAGGCTAGCCCAGGCAAAGACCTGGACCTTACCTAAAAAACAAATTTAAAAAAGCAAAAGGACTTAGATCTCCACAATTTATTCACTCTGTAAAATTAAAACTTTATTCCTTTTGGCTGACATCTCTCTGCTGAATCCTTTAATGATGAGCAAGAAGCAGCCACACTAAGAGGCATTTGTTCGTTTTTTCCTCTTTCATTTACGGTAGGAAGAACTGGTGATCAATGAATATTTATTTGAAGTGTTAAATGCACAAATCTGAGGAAAAGCATTTTGAGTAGTTAAAGTAGAAGATATAGCAATGCCAAAACATACATAATGTGCGCTTTGGGTGAAGGGAAAGAAGACTTAGTGCAGAGAAAGAGGGAACAGTAGGGATGAGGACAGAGAGAGTCACACACCAGATTACTTGCATTAGTAGCTCTCAGGCCAGGTTGCAAGTGAGGACCAGTGCTCGGCCCAACTGGAAGTCAGTTATATTAAAAATGGGTTGGTGGAATGTGCAAGGAGAAGCATTTCTTTTCAAGTCCTCCAGGTAAATCCACCATGTTCCCATTACAAAGAATCAATAATCACAGACTTGAAGACATAGTAACAATTTGGGTTTTAGCTAATGGTTAAGAGATGCCATGACAGAGTTTTAATAAAGGTAAAAACAACAATATCATGAATATGTACATTGCCATGAAATGAGATTCAGAATAAAAATTTTGCCCAAATAAATTCTACTTAACTTTCTCCTTCTCAAAATATATATTTATAACCAGACAAGCAAAGAAAATAACAAAGATGATCATAGGTAAATTAGGGAACTGGTACAAAACATTTTCTTTCTTGCTAATATTGATACTATATATTAATCAATATTTCCAATCAGGCATGGTTTTATATACCTGTAATCTTAGAAGGCAGAGGCAGAGGAATGCTGAGTTTGAGGCCAACCTGCATTTCACAACAAGTGCTCAAAGAGACAAGGAGTAGGGGTATAGCTCAATGGTATAGCACTTGGCTAACATATGTAAGGTTTTGCAAATAATAAATAAATAAAAACAAAACTTTCTCATTCATTACTAAAAAATTTAAAAATTCACATCTGCTCCATGTTGACTATTTACATTATAAAGCCCTGAGATGACCAATTTGTCAAAAAATAATTTCTTTACATAGAATTCCAATCTCCTAAGAGCTACTAAGAGAACAAGTAACAGGAAGCTGGAGACAGTCATTAGCTCTGAAATCTGATTCTTCTGGTAACTCTATGATTTCTGGAAATCAAGGCAGGCAGAGAACCTGACTTGTGCCAATGCTGCTTCCCATCCTTCCCTTCACCACAGTCCCTCTCCAATTCTTACTATCACTTACCCACTTTCCCCCACAGGATGTATTGCTTTATAACATACTATATGGTTGTTTATTTATTATCCTATTTATTGTCTGTCCTCTCCAAAAACATGTTAAATCTGTAGTGATTCTTTATTGATTTATTCCAGTGTTCATAAAGGCGCTTAGTGCATAGTAGGCACTCAATAGATATCTGTTGAAGAAGAGAATGAAAGTAGATGTTATCCTTATTCCTGTTCTCAAGATAGAAACTGAGGCTCACAATGGCAAATGAATTGTACAAGGCCACACCTTTAGGAAAAGACATGGTTAGGTTTAAAATGCAGACCTGCCTTATACAAAAGAACATATATTAACAACTACACACTAAATATTTAGAAGACTATTTGAAAGTAAGACTAGAATGTGTGCTATTTCCAGACTCTGGAGAGTTTCTAGTGCCAGGGTACGGAATAATGACTTTGAGCTGTCATTACTTAGAAGTTATTGAAGGACACTGAGCAGGCAAACAACACCATCCAAGTAGTGTTTCAGGAAGATTTATTTGCCATCATGTGAAGAAAAGATTGGAAGGAGAAGAGCATCTAGGCAGCAAAATACTTCAAAGAAAAAAAGCACAATATCAAGATAATTTGAGGGACCAGTCAAAGTCTATAAATCATTGGTAATATCAAATTGTTCTTCTACTTTAAGATGCAGACCTATTACAAATGTTCATTCAGCAAATATTTATGGAGGGCATGAAATGTTCATAGCAGTCATAACAGACTCTACCAGACATTGTATGTCAAGTTACCATACAAGATCATCTGTATATGGACATGTTTCTTTTATTTCAGCATGTAGATATGAGAATAACAGAAACAACTGAAGACCTTCAAAGGAATTCCAAACTAGATCAAACATTACTCATTCATCAAATATTGATTTTGTACCTGCTCTATGAAAGACACTTTGGCAAATGATTCCCTCACAGCCATGGATGAATGCTAAATTCTGAAATCAAAATGACTTTATTAAGGAAAAAAAATATATACGGAAAATAACAAGATCATGAGAGAGGTTTAGACAAGGTATTATTTGAGTTGAGGTAAAAAATGGTCACCATTAACATGGGATTGCAGAAATATTCAGTGAAGCACTAGTAATTGATCTGTAAAGCTTATCCAACTAAAGCAACACTAAAAATAGTGTATCAATAGATTTGGGGTAGTAAAGTCTATGCACAGCAGGACTATATCAAGAAATCCCTTTGAGGGAGAGCGCAGAAGGGAAGAATGGGGAAAGGTAGGAAACCCAAAACATGAAAGTGTTTGATGTTCCCACTACAGAGAGGAGCTAATACAGAAACCTTAAAGTGACAGAGGTCAATAGGGAAGGGGATCAGGAACTACTGAAAAGGTCAGGTAGAGATGAATCAATTCGGGTTGTAAAACACATGTGCATGGAAGCAATGTTAGGCCTCTCTCTGTATAGCTACCCTTATCTCAACTAGCAAAAATGCTTTGTCTTTTTTATTGCTTATGTTTTCTCTTCAACAAAATTGGAGAAAAGGGCAGAACAGGTTCTGCCTAGAAGCTAGGAGGGTGGGGGAAAGAGGGACGGGGGCAGGGGGCAGGGGGGAGAAATGACCCAAACAATGTATGCACATGTGAATAAATGAATAAAATAAAAAGAAAGAAATCCCTTTGAACATTGATTAGAAATTAATAACAAAAGACAAGCTTATAAAGTAGGTACAGTGTATGGGATACTTATAGGAGGGGAGAGGATAAATGAAGGAGATAATGGTGAGGAAATATGGTTGATGGACTTCATATCCAAAATAGAACAAAGAAACCATTTGCAAATAGTTGAAGTAGGGCAGGGGGGAGGTGGAGAGGGAGAGATGGTGGAGGCAATTTAATCAATGTACAATGTAAGCCTATTTATTTATTTATTTATTGTAAGCAAAAGAGCAGAGTTTTATTTAAGCAGAGAGGAGAAGCAGTAGTAAAGCTCCCATATACATGGAGGGATCTCCCAAAGGCTGAGCCCTCGCTGTAAGCCCATTTAGAACTGTCACAATGAATCCCTCTTGCACAAGAAATATAACCTAATAAAAACTGTTTGGTCAAAACATAAAAAGTAGATTCAGGGTAAAGTTTTGTTAACAGCAATATCTCTTAATAATATTGGGTCTCTAATTGATAGTGACACATTTTAGTAAAAATACATTATAAAACTCATGAAGGGCAAGGTGTTATGGTTCATGCCTATAATTCCAGCTAGTTGTAAGGCAGAGATCAGTTTGAGAACAGCCCAAGCAAAAGTTAGTGAGATCCCCTCATCTCAACCAATAAGCCAGACATAGCAGTACAAACCTATAATCCCAACTATGTAGGAGGCAAAGGCAGGAGGCTAATGGTCCAGGCCATCCCTGGACAAAAACATGATATGGTGTCTGAAAATAGCTAAAGCAAAAGGAATGAGGAGCATTGCTCAAGAGATATAGCAGCTGCCTAGTAAGTGTGAAGCCCTCCATTCAAACTCCAATACCACAGAAAAGGAAAGAGAAATAAAAACTACCTCAGGAAGTGATAAAGCAGGAAAGGGAAGTTTCAGTCCCTTTCACAGTCACTATAATTCCTAAGCAGAGCATTAGGTCAGAATCCTCAAGGATTTCCAGTTTTGCTTGGTCCCACTACTTGTCTAACTTTGATAACCAATGCACTCTCCTTGGATCTCCCTTTCCTTGTTAGAAAAAAATAGCCTATAGATCACTAATCCCTCTTTACAAAAAAAATCATCTACATGATCTCTAGATAGAGAAAAGATATTTTATCAATAGATACATTGTATTTAGACAAGATTTTATCTGAGAATATGTCTTATGTTATTAAGAATTTTAGAAGTTTGAAATTAGGCCAAGTGGTTTTTTGAAGACTGCTACGAGCTCTCAAACTCAATGGCTACCTTTAAATTGTTCTTCACATATGGATATTAACTCTGAAGTGTTACATGAATTCTATGAATGAGGCCACTTAGTTTTCCTGAGTGAACAAAATTTATGCTTCACTCTGTGCATAATATAGTTACATGCACATATTATGACATAGCTTCAAGCTCATTTGTAGCTACTTTAGTCATGAGAAGTGAGAATTTTACATTACAAAATAACAATGAATAGTCCACTTACATAAGTCAGCAAACATTTAGATGTTCCCATTATTTCTTTTTTTTTTCATTTTTCTTTTATTATTCATATGTGCATACAAGGCTTGGTTCATTTCTCCCCCCTGCCCCCACCCCCTCCCTTACCACCCACTTCGCCCCCTCCCTCTCCCCCTCCCTCAATACCCAGCAGAAACTATTTTGCCCTTATTTCTAATTTTGTTGTAGAGAGAGTATAAGCAATAATAGGAAGGAACAAGGGTTTTTGCTGGTTGAGATAAGGATAGCTATACAGGGCATTGACTCACATTGATTTCCTGTGCGTGGGTGTTACCTTCTAGGTTAATTCTTTTTGATCTAACCTTTTCTCTAGTACCTGTTCCCCTTTTCCTATTGGCCTCAGTTGCTTTAAGGTATCTGCTTTAGTTTCTCTGCGTTGAGGGCAACAAATGCTAGCTAATTTTTTAGGTGTCTTACCTATCCTCACCCCTTCCTTGTGTGCTCTCGCTCTCCCATTATTTCTTTACTTTTTTCTAATATAGGTGAGTCATTAAAATATATTAGTAGTCTTATGTAATTACAAAATAAACTCTTTTATACTTATATTAAGTTATAACACAGAAGTGGACTTGTGAATGCATCTTGAACCATGAATAAAATATCCTGACTGAATCACTTTGTGATATAGGACAAGCCATGTCTTCACTCTTCCTGTATTTTGATGACTATGAATCATTTGAAAAATGGTTACTAGCAGTTGCATTAGTTTGCTAGGGCTACCATAACAAAATGCCACAAGACTGGTAGCTAAAAACAACAGAAATTTATTCTCTCTTTCCTAAAAGCCAGGAAGCCAAACAAGTGTCAGTATGACCATGCACCCTCCAAATGCTCTAGGAGTGAGTCCTTAACTAACAGTCACTGAAATTAAGGTTTACCTTAATCTACTATGATCTCATCTCAATCCTTGCCTAATTGTATCTGTAAAGGCATTATTTCCAAAGACAATTACTTTCTGAGGTTCCAAGATTCCATCAGGGTGCTCTCCTATCTTTTCAATAAACTTTGTGCTTGCTTTACTCTTAACTCCTGGTCTGTGGCATAAATTTACCTTAACTCTTAACTACTTGACCAGTGCCTTCAATAATCAACTTCACCAGGACACGAATTTGGTGAACAACAATCCAGTGCGGTATCATAAGCACAGGGGATATAAGCAGTAAAATAAATAGAAATGTAATTGTTTCAGGCATGTGACAGAAAAGAAAAAAATGTAAACAAATAAAGCATTAAATAGTTTCAGATAGTAAAATATATAATAGTAAACAACAGAGAAGAAAAGAAGGAAAGACAAGAGGAATAATGTACATTTTCAAATAGTGTGCATATGAGAGCATACTGAGTTAGTAACATTTGAGATAATGCCTGAAAGAAATGAGCTTAGACATATAAGATAGCCACACACACACATACACACACACAAAACTGGAGAGAGAATATTATCCACAGAAAAGCCCGCAAGGCAAAAGTCCCTGAGGGAGAAAGATGCCTAGTGTATCCCAGGAAAATCAAGGAAGCCAGTGTAATTACGGTGTAGTGAGTAAGAGGTGAATAACAAAATGAGACATGACTCCAGAGTACCTGCTCCAGAACTGGTTATATCATTAGAAGGACTTCAGTTTTTACTTTGAGTATTAAGAAGCCAGCAAAGAAGTTTGAAGTGGCATGATCTGATTTAAGTTTGACTTTTTTAATATATTTAGAAGAGAGAAAAAACATGATTTGCAAATGTGCAGCAAGAGAGAAAAGGTTAAGGATGACTAATATTTTTGACTCAAGCACTTGGAGAGAGAGAAGGCTTTTACAAATTGAGAAAGGGAAGACTACTGGTGTCCCTGTCTCATTTAGTGGAAGATCAATTTTAGATCTGATAACTTTGACATGTTTCTTATAATCCACAAAGAAACATCTTTTAAACCTTAGTCATGATGTCTTAACAATTGGAGAGAAATATATATATATATACACATATACATATGTATGTGTGTGTGTGTATATATATGTTTAGAAATTTTAAAATCATAACTTGGTGTATAAAGGGATGAGATTGGATTAAATGAAATCACTGAAGGCATAAATAAAAAATGTTGAACAAGTGTTAGACCAAATCCCATTTCCTGGGTTGTTTCAACATTAGGAGCTGAAGTGAAGAGGGGGTAAGACAAAGAGGGATTCTACAAAGGAACTTGGGAAGGAATAGTTAGTGAAAAGGAAAACCAGGAGAGCACAGTAACACCTAAAACAGTGTAATAACAGTGTTACAGGAGATGAAAATGATTACCTGTTTCATGTGTCACTGACAACTAAAATAGTTTGGGAACTGGACCTTAGACTTAGCAGTATGGAAGCCCCAAAAGGTCTTCACAAAAGCATTTTTGATTAAACCATGGTTGAATGACCCTGTGTAATTTTAAGACAGAATATGTAGAGTAAATTCAGAAACCAGGCTTATAGAAAATTTTGTCAAGAGAAATTCTTAATTTCTCCAAAGAGATGTGTGAAGATGAAATGGTGCTTTGTGTTCTGTGCTCCGCGTACAGTAGATTTTTAAGAAGTAAAAGTTCTATTGTGAAGATGCTGACAACAATGCATACAGTCTTTCTAATTCAACAAGACTGCCAATTTCCTCAAGAATAATTTCTCACCTCCAGGAATTTATATTTGAAGGCCCAGCTCCTATTCCACATGATACAAAATAACTAGAATTAGGCAAGCCCAAACTAGACACATTAATAATGAAATCAATTATAACTCAGAAATTACTTCAGAGAAAAACACAATAGAACCATACCATATAGCAATGAATACAGTTATAAATGAAGAATTAATAAAGATTTTCAACTTTTTATTTCCTCTTCTAAAATCATGCAGGAATGATTTAAGCATAGTATGTATCTGCATTATTGACCATTCTTAAAACCTGGTTCGACTGGCTTACATATTATATGGAATAAGTGGAACCAGATTTTAAGAACATTTAATAATGCAGATAGATGTCCAAAATACAAATTCAGACAACTAAAGGAGGATATAATGGTGAAGTAAAGTATGATCCCTATTAGAAACACAAATAAATAAATCAAATTTCTTATATTTTTCTATATTAAGAAATGATTTAATATTGTAACTCAGAGGAATATAAATATTCCAAATGGGTAATCACATATTATATTTAAGTGATTTCTAATGAGAACAATACTTTAAAAGAGTCTTTAATGAGAGAAACAAAATTTTATTTTTTTAACTAATACCTTCAGGTACAGACTTCTAGTGAAAGCCATAGCCATGATAAAATCTGGATCTTCCAAGACCAGCACCAGTATTCTTTCAACTGTACTATTTTATCTCCAATATCCTCACTCATTGCACCACTAGGATCAACATGATAGACCAAGAAGAAAATATGTGTACATGTGTTTCCAAAAGGAATGAAATAAAAATGATAATGGATCCTGGTTATAATAATAATGCAGGTATATTTTATGCAAAGATTGTGGTGTATTTCCATGACCTGTTCTTATTTAAAATATGGTGAGCTTCAGTGACAACACAATACTTTCTATTCTTTTTTTGTGGGAAAAAAATTAAAATTTGTAGATCCATACCAAATTTCTCATTTTATAAACTAGGTCTATAACAGTGATAGTGGAAAACACTGAAAGGAGCACAGTCAAGATAATCATTCTCCAGCCTAGATCTGTCTACAACCTATCAGGTATTTGATGCTGTAATATAAAGTCACAAAACCAAAAGCAGATCTCTGTAATATGATTTACAAGAAAAATAAATACCATCAAATAGCCATTACACAGACCCTCATATAATAAAAGATTTTCTACCTATATTAATTTTTTTGTGTTTTTTTAAATATTTTATTTTATTTTATTTATTTTTTATTGTTTTATTATTCGTATGTGCGTACAAGGCTTGTGTCATTTCTCCCTCCTGCCCCACCCCCACCCTTACCACCCACACCACGCCCTCCCTCTCCTCCCCACCCCCTCAATACCCAGCAGAAACTATTTTGTCCTTATCTTTAATTTTGTTGAAGAGAGAATATAAGCAATAACAGGAAGGAACAACTGTTTTTGTTGGTTGAGATAAGGATAGCCAAACAGGGAGTTGACTCACATTAATTTCCTGTGCGTGTGTGTTACCTTCTAGGTTAATTCTTTTTGATCTAATCTTTTCTCTAGTTGCTTTTCCTATTGGCCTCAGTTGCTTTTAAGGTATCTGCTTTAGTTTCTCTGCGTTAAGGGCAACAAATGCTAGCTAATTTTTTAGGTGTCTTATCTATCCTCACCCCTCCCTTGTGTGCTCTCGCTTTTATCATGTGCTCAAAGTCCAGTCCCCTTGTGTTTGCCCTTGATCTAATGTCCGCATATGAGGGAGAACATACGATTTTTGGTCTTTTGGGTCAGGCTAACCTCACTCAGAATGATGTTCTCCAATTCCATCCATTTACCAGCGAATGATAACATTTCGTTCTTCTTCATGGCTGCATAAAATTCCATTGTGTATAGATACCACATTTTCTTAATCCATTCCTCAGTGGTGGGGCACAGTCTTTTGGGTATATCCCCAAGAGTGCTATTGCTGGATCATATGGTAGATCAATGTTTAGCTTTTTAAGTAGCCTCCAAATTTTTTTCCAGAATAGTTGTGCTAGTTTACATTCCCACCAACAGTGTAAGAGGGTTCCTTTTTCCCCGCATCCTCGCCAACACCTGTTGTTGGTGGTGTTGCTGATGATGGCTATTCTAACAGGGGTGAGGTGGAATCTTAGTGTGGTTTTAACTTGCATTTCCTTTATTGCTAGAGATAGTGAGCATCTTTTCATGTGTTTTTTGGCCATTTGAATTTCTTCTTTTGAGAAAGTTCTGTTTAGTTCACTTGCCCATTTCTTTATTGGTTCATTAGTTTTGGGAGAATTTAGTTTTTTAAGCTCCCTAAATATTCTGGTTATCAGTCCTTTGTCTGATGTGTATGTAGCTAGCAAATATTTTCTCCCACTCTGTGGGTGTTCTCTTCAGTTTAGAGACCGTTTCTTTTGATGAACAGAAGCTTTTTAGTTTTATGAGGTCCCATTTATCTATGCTATCTCTTAGTTGCTGTGCTGCTGGGGTTTCGTTGAGAAAGTTCTTACGTATACCTACTAACTCCAGAGTAGTTCCTACTCTTTCCTGTATCAACTTTAGAGTTTGGGGTCTGATATTAAGATCCTCGATCCATTTTGAGTTAATATTTCTTCCTATTAATTTTAACATCACAAATTAGTAATGAGAGAAAAGGTGCTTCAATAGATGTCATAAGTGACTATCCAAATTAAAATAATTAATTAAAATGTATAGGGATATAAAAAAGTTAATAACAAACACTTATGAAAAATTATTATATGGACATATGATAAAATACATGCTCATTAAAATCATATTTTAAAATAATATTTCATGCTAGACAAAATGCTTATGTTATATCAATCGAAAAAGTTAAAAATTGTAATTTAGTGTAAGGTCAATTTCTTAGTGGAATTTTCAGTTATTTTTCTTCTTTATTTTTTATTATTTTAATTTTTTCTACAATGAATATTTGTTTATTTTATTATCAGAAAAAAACCTGAATTACCCTTTTAAAAGGAACTCAATAAATCAGGTTACATTTTTCATTGTTCTCCAAATGCTATGCCTAAAGAAAATTTAGGCAGAAATCTTTGCCTATCTTACAAATTTTGTCAAATTATTTAAAAGTTTTTTACAATAATTATGTATGGCATGCAATGAATTCTAGAAAGTAAACTTGAATGTTTATGATAAAATCATTCATAAAAGCAATACAAACTGATATATATTGAGTAATATTACAAGAAAATGTTGTTTTAAAATTCACATCTCATCTTCAAGGAACACACACTTCTGTAACAACTAGTATTTTATTTTGGAAGAAAATTTCTTGTCCCTCCTCACACCAAAGAAAGAATTAAATCTTCAAAGCTAAAATCATGTATTTTAAATTACAGGGAAGACATTTTTATAGCCTTAACACAGGCAAAGATTTCTTAGACAGGATACAAAAAGAAGCACAAAAGAAAAAAATAACAATATTAGATTGAAAATCCTCTGCTCTTTCAAAGCCATAATTAAAAAAAAAAAAAAGACAAGCCACAAACAACTCAATTTAAAAGCAGGCAAAAAGTGTATCGACAATTCATAAAACACACAAAATGATAGGCAATACTCTTTCGCTACCAAAAATGCAAGTTAAAATCACAATGAGGTATCTCTACAAACTCAGTAACTCGGGTGTAACTTAGCAGGCAGGCCACGACGCATGGGCAAGAATGGAGATGTTTTCTACTGCTGAAGGGAACAGAAAAGTCTAACAACTTGGGAAAACAGGCAGGCAGAATCTCACAAAATTAAACACACACTTAGCATGTGATACAGCACTTCTACACCTTGGTCTTTTCCCAAGCATCGTGAAAGCAGACGTCCACAGGAAGACTTGTGCATGAATGTGCAGTTTTTATTCACAATTGTGAAGAGACAGAAACAACCCCCAAAAGAAAAGATAAACAAATTGTAATCTATCCATTTGCCGTGGTCTGAATCTATCCTCAATTTGGTTTGATGGAAACTTGATGCCCACTGTGAAGGTACTAGGAAGAGGAGCTTTTGGGGAGCCCTGCTGAATGGATTAAGTTGCTATAAAAGGGGTTATGGGAGTGAATTCTCTCCCATGTCCTTCTGCCATGTGAAGATAACAAGGGCCCTGCCCTTAGGAGGACAAAGCAACAAAGTGTCCTTTTTGGAACCAGAGACCTACTTAACAGTGCCTTGAAGTTGGACTTTCAAACCTTGGAAACTAAATTTCCCATTCTTTATAAATTGCCTCGTCTGGGGTATTCTGTTATAGCAGCACAAAATGGACTAAGACATTATGTAGTAGGATACTTCTCAGCATCAGACTCAAAAGAGTTGTTGGCATACTGTTCCATTCATCAGATTTTCTGGAATGGGCAAAACTAATAGTCACAAAAAACAGATCAGTATTGAATAAATAAAGATATACAGGAACTCTTTGCCTGGGGGTCAGGGAGTGGGAGGATTGATCATGATTTTGAGTTGAACCAGTAACCATTGTCAAAAATGCATCAAAATGTACACTTAAAATGAGAGCATTTTAACATACACCTCAATGAAGTTCATTAAAATAATATTCTTTCATTATTCCCAAAGCTGTATTTATATAGAATTCTACTTATTCACTAGTAATGAAACCTATTTTATAAGGATATCACTTTATTCCTTATTCCCGTATACCTTATAAGATATAAGATTGGATTTTTCACTCTTAAAGCTTTAGATTATTATTTTCTTATATTTATTTTCCATCATGTACATTTTTTTCTGTTTTCTTCTTATGGATGAATGACATCTATTAGCTATACACATCTTTTTTCAAAGTCTCCCAGTACAACTTTCATAAATTCTCCTGCTGTATCCTCTGTGTATTGATTGATCCCACATATCCCACATGATATGCTATTGCATCTGGAGTTCTCCTCACTGATAGCACTACTACAAGGTCAATATGCAATAACCTTATCTAAGCCTCTGTAGCATACAGACAATATATACAGTGCAACACAAGGAAATTATGGGAGGAAAAAAAGATAGTCCCAAAGATACACATTCGTTAAATTTTGACTGTAACTCAAACGTATGGGCCAATAAAATATATTTTAAATATTCAAAATTTGGGCCAATTGTACAATCTCAATAATTTTAAAGCCTGTTTTAGCAACAGTAATTAATTTATTTCAGGTTTTTAAATTGTGAACATAACACTGCCATCATGAAAACACATAAAAGTGCCAAGCTCATCATACATTCATTAATAATTATTAAGCACCCACTATAAGCTAGATATTGTCTTAGGAGATGAAGATGACAATGGGAAAAACTAGTAAAATTCTACCTTAGCCAGTTGTCTAAGTTGTCTTTGCTACAACAGAGCCCTTTTATGATAATGTTTTCTCATGTGTAGAAATAAAATGTATTCATTCCCATTTTAGTGGTGGGCCATTTGGTAGTTTCATCCCATTCTATTTAGTAAACCCCAGTCTTTACAGAATTGAAAATTATTTATTTTCCCAGAACAAACAGCATCTATTGATTTTTGTTTTCCTTATGTCATATATTCTGTCTCTCCTTGAAAGCATAGCATTGATATGCTGATGTTTCATTCATATAATTCTGAAATCTTATCATTCGCAAGTAAATGGATGGAACTAGAGAACATAATTCTGAGTGAGGTTAGCCAGGCCCAGAAGACCAAAAATCGTATGTTCTCCCTCATATGTGGACTTTAGATCAAGGGTGAACACAACAAGGGGTCTGGGCCTTTGATCACATGAATAGGCGAGAGCACACAAAGAAGGTATAAGGACTGGTAAGAAAAACAAAAAACAAGAAAGCATTTGATGTCCCCAATGCAAAGGAACTAATTGAGAAACTTTAAAGCAACAGAGGCCAATAGGAGAAGTGGACCAGGAACTAGAGAAAAGGCTAGTTCGAGAAGAATCAATTTAGAATGTAACACATATGTACAAGAAAGCAATGCAAGGAATCTCGCTGTATAGCTATCCTTATCTCAACTAGCAAAAACTCCTGGTCCTCCTTAGTAATGTTTATACTCTCTCTTCAACAAAATTAGAGATAAGGGCAAAACAGTTTCTGCTTGAAGGGAGGGGAGGAGAGGGAGGAGGCGGGGGAAAGGGGGACGGGGGGAGAAATGACCCAAACATTGTATGCACATATGAATAAAAGAAATATATATATAAAAAAAGAATTCTTCTCTTTCTTGCTGAACATGAAAACAAGAATGTCTTCTTTATCTTTCTGTCTCCAGCTCTGACACAAATCAGATCTCAAGTAATGTTCATTGAATGATCTGAACTCATCTGATATTAAACAAAATTTTGAATAATTACCTATTAATGCTTCATAGAGGCATAATTGATATACAAAATGCACATATGTAATATATACATTTTGATGAATTGGACTTGGATACCTTCTTTAACAATATCTGATTCAAATTTAAAAAAGGAAATCTTTCTTGTCCATACTCATTAACTTGCAAAAAGAACAAGTTAAATGACAATATCCTGTTTAGTTAACATCTAATTTGAGTAGTTCTGATTAAAAAATAAAAATTTAGTGGCTAAGTCTTTATTTAAAGAAAGGCAAAAAATGCCAGTGCTATTTATTGTTTTGCATATATAATTGCATTCTCCTAGATTTAATTTTCCAGGAACTGTCAATAACTCCACTGTCACTTGTTAAAATACCTTTCTTCAGCACTCAAAGTCCTTTAAAATCTGCATTTATCCTAATGTTCAACCTAAAACCTAGAAATTCCTTTCATATCTGATTCTGTTCCAATCAACAAATTTACTGATTTCTTAAATCCTTGTCTTTGGAAAGGCAACAGTGCTCTACTAAGCACTTTATTTCCTCCTATGATCTCCTCTCTCTCAATCTTGTATATTTCAGAGTCTCTTAATTCTCACAGTAGTTTGTTTTGTATCTCTCTTGCAACAACCACCATTTCCTATTTTGTTTTATATATATATATATATATATATATATATATATATATATATATTACATACATATAATCATGTCTCCACTAGACTTGCAATTCTTGAAGATAATGTATTTGATTAAACTCTGTACACTTACATACAGCCTAGGCAAATACTTCAAATAATGAATGAATAAAATGTTATTACCAATTATTCCTTTTAATCTTTAAAAATAACAGTACCTTATTTTTTTTTTATTTTTAACTAGCCTTTCTAAGACCTAGGAGGTTTGGCTCCAAAGGTAGATTCTGTGGAAAATTGCAACCTAAATTAATCAGTATTCTGTAGAAACTCAATAAATGCAAAACTGTAAAGTCTGAAAGATGGCAGTATGAGCCTAACAGAGGTACTATTACCTTTATTCCCTTATGTTATTTTCTGAGAAATTTTCCTTTTACTTAAAGTCAATGTCCCTCTCCTTCAATGCTCCCCAGAAATATACATATTTGTGTGATTATTCTATAAGTAGTACACAAATGTTAGGACAATTTTGTTTCAAAGGAATCCAGGAACACCTAAGTCTGTGGAAACAGTGGTTCAAAATATGGCTCAAAAGTTTGACAAACCAAGTTATAAATCCTTTCTTCCTCTATTTTTATGACTTAAAGGAATTTAATTAACCTTTATATATTTCAGTTTCTTATCTACAAATGGGTATAATAATAGTACTTACCCAATACTATTTTTAATTAATTAAAGTAATGTATATAAAGTGCCTAGCACAGTAAACCTAATAATTTTTCATGTTTAGGATTTATTTTTATCCCTGACATTACTATGGCTCTGTGGACTAGCTAAAAAGTCAGGAAAAGCTGTGAACAAGTGATTAAAAGACAAAAGCAAACATCAGAGTTCAAAATTTTATAAGGACTATTAATTCCTGAATACTATAGAATTTACTGAAAATTATCTAAGAAATGCATATCATTAACTCAGGTTGCCTGTGCCTATATCCCTTACTTTTTGTAAGAATATGAGTATTATCACCTGAGAATTCTAGAGATCATCATAACTTACACTGGGAATTTCCAATAATGATACTGTTTTAACCAACCACACTCTTCTACCAATCTGTAAAGAGTGAAGCCATATGTATTTTTAAATACAGGGAAATTTTTCTGTTATAATACTTTAATTCTCTAGTCTTTGGTCTCCCCTCACACACAGGCATTCTTCCCTGAAACACCAAATATTGATCAAACAATGAATATTGGCTGACTAATAAATTAGTGCATATCTAAAAGAAGATCACTTACAAAGCAACAGAAAAAGCTCCAAGAGAGAAAGGTATCTGTTTCCTAAGATTTATTAGAAAGAAGCAGTTAGTCTCTCTAGTAGGACCAAGGGAAATAAGGAGGTATTGAATTGAGATTGTAGGTGAGCAGTACTTTTTATTTCCTTGATATTTCCAAATGCAGAGCAGAGGCAGGGAGATGGAAGGGACCTGAGTGGAGAAGACTAACTGCAGAACCTGACAATGCCAGTCAAGGTGATGACTATTATAAAGTTCTGCAAGCAGAATGATCCTGTCAAACATTTTCCTGGCTTAAGTTTATACATCCTATTGGCCAGGGAGAACAGAGGGTCTAGATGTTTGAAAGAGTAAAGATGAAACATCCACCTTGAGCTTTCAGAGTATGTACCTCGATACCAGTATCCAAATGAAAGCATAGAACTTGAACTCCAATGCAAGCTGACATTTATTGATGATAGAGTTTTTTAGTGAACTTAGAGTATAACAAATAAATCCTCTCCTATTGGTTGTCATAATTTTGGCAAATCCTCTTAGCCTCATTGTACCCCAGTTTTACCATATATAAAACAAGACCAATGCTTACATCACAGATTATTTTGTGAGAATTAGCTAAGTCAATATTTATAAATATTCTCCAGTACTTCATCATACTAATTGTTGTAATAATCATTAATGCACTTATTATTTTTATTGGTTAATGCAAATTTCATTTCCTATGCAGTATGTTTAAGATTCAGGATAAAGTAAAGAAAAGTAAGTTCCCTTTCTTTCTAGAATATCAGAACACCACAATTGTCTCTCCATATCTGCGGTTATACACCTACAGAATCAACCAACGATGTATGGAAAATATTAAAAAAATGCATCTGTATTAAAAAGGTAAAGATTTTTTTATTGTCAACATTCACTAAAAATTGATTGTGATTATTTGTATTGTATCACACATTATAAGTAATGTAGAGATGGTTTAAAACACACATAATGATGTATATAAGTTATATACAGACAATGTACCATTTTACATAGGGATCTGTACTTCTTCAGACTTTGGTATTTATGGGAATGTCCAGGACTCAGTCCCCTGAGAATTCCAGCTGCCCTTAGTAATGCTGTGAGGCCCTCTGGAGCTTCTGAGCAGATCTTTTCCCAATGAATCACTTACATATCACCATTTCTCATTTCAATAACATTACCTATGAATTGATCAAAATCTAGCTACTAAAATAGCTTATTTTCTATAGTTTTATTGCAAAGATCCAAAACATTAAATTGGAGGATAGAATAATTTTTTAAATAATGATTCATATTAATTTCATGTTACAGAGGACAACTGAGGTCCAGAAAGACTGACTCACTTCCCTGAGGACTATAGCCATTAGTGTGGGAGCCAGGACTAAAATCCAACATGGCACAGTGCTCATGCAAACCTGCCACTTGCCCTCAAATTTCCCCAGAGTGTTTGCAGGTGCACTGCAGCATCATGTAGACTTTTTATGTCCTCTTAAATATCTATTCTAATTCATCCACCTTTGGAGAAACATCACTTAGTATTCCATACTAGTCGGAATTACAAATATCCTGCAGACAATTTTACTTCTACGTGGCCCCAGGATGGAATGACGAGTTAGTGTACTCCCTCCTGAAGATATATTATATGACCAAAAGGCTTCCAAAAAGAAATAAGTCCACATGGGTCTGCTTCTAATATTGGAACAGTCTAAATGCTCCCATAACGTTCCTAAAATCATCTATTTCTACAGCATCACTCACTCAACAAGTGATGTGTAAAATGATGATGCTGAATCAGCAACAAAGATTCAATTATATTCCAAATACTTCATTTTAAAAAGAAGATAAAAATGTAATTCACTTAAGACAAATGACCATAAAAATAACTGTTTTTTAAGTTTGATGTTTAAAGTTTAATAATGAAGCTAACTGCCAACTGAACAATTCCATTTATTTGCCTGACAGGTGTCTCAAATTCAACATGTCCAAAGTAAACTCAATGTCCATCCTTCTCAAATTATCTCCTCCTACCTTGACCCTTCACTCTAGAAATTGGATAAAATAGTATCATGAAAGAAGCCCAAAACCAGAATACAGTGTAAAAAATGTGTGCACATGCATGTAAATGCAAAAATGATACCTGTTGAAACTGTTCCCTGGATAGGGTGAAGAAAATAAAGGGCAGCAAGTGGAAGGGATGAATTCAACCTTTGCAAATGCCATGACGTATTTCTACCCAGCACAACAATAAAGGAAACAAAAAAAAAAGAGAGAGAAAAAGAAATTCAAGAACTAACATTGACACTATAAGTGGTAGGTCCTGCCATGCTCTCAGCTTTGCTGCCGTATCTTAAATGACTCTTTGCCTAAACTTTCATACAACACTGGTACTACTCTACTCCAAGCAGACATCACTTCCTACACAGGACACAAAGATTTCTGTGACAGCCTCCTACCATTCTCTACTTTGTATCTACAGTTGTCCTTCTATCACACAATTTGAACATGTTGGCTGCTCTGTTTTTTAAACTTGTTCAGTCACTTCTCACTTTTTAAATCCATTCAATGGCTTTTATTTTTTCCTTTAGATTTTCAGAAAAGGGAACCTAAACAATAAACTCATATCCAAAACAAATCGAAGGTTCTAGAAACACCCCCATATCCTACCAAAATGCTCTCCAGATCGGATGCCCTTCCTCCTCCATGCATATTCATAACTAACTTGCCTTTTTTTATAAGGACTTGCTTCTATATGTATTCTTACAATGTATTTTTTTATTCTTCAGTTAATTTTTAGCTTTTTATGCTGGTGACCTGAGGCAAGCATCCAGTTATATCTTTATTATGTTGTATGTAATCTATGAGGGATATACTTTTATGTTTAAAATACTATTTTTTTTAAATTTCTGGGTCTTTTTTTTTTTTTGCTAGTCAATCCTTACTGACTTTATTTTGTTTCTTTTTTTTAATTTCCTTTATTCATATGTGCATACAATGGTTAGGTCATTACTCCCCTCTTTCCCTTGCCCCTTCCCCCCCACCCCTTGCCTTTCCCCCCATCCCTTCCCTCATACCCCCATCCCCTCACTTCCAAGCAGATACTGTTTTGCCCTTATCTCTAATTTTGTTGAAGAGAGAGTATAAACATTAATAAGGAGGACCAGGGGTAAGGATAGCTATATAGGAAGATTCCTAGTTTTGCTTCCATGTACATATGTGTTACTTTCTAAATTGATTCTTCTCAAGCTAACCTTTTCTCTAGTTCCTAGTCCCCTTCTCCTATTAGCCTCTGTTGCTTTAAAGTTTCTCCATTAGTTCTTTTGCACTGAACACATCAAATACTATCTTTTTTTTGGGGGGGGGGTTACCTACCTATCCTCATACCTCCCTTGTGTGCACTCACCTTATCATGCAATCAAAGTCCTATCCCCTTGTTGTGTTTATCCTTGATCTAAACTCCGCATATGAGGTAGAACATATGATTTTTGGTCTTCTGGGCCTGGCTAACCTCACTCAGGATGATGTTCTCCAGTTCCATCCATTTGCTTGTGAATGATAAGATTTCATCCTTCTTCATGGCTTCATAAAATTCCATTGTGTATAAATACCACATTTTCTTCATCCATTCATCAGTAGTGGGGCATCTTAGTTGTTTCCATAACTTGGCTATTGTGAATAGTGCTCCAATAAACATGGGTGTACAAGTACCTCTGGAGTAATCTGTGTCCCATTCCTTTGGGTATATCACCAAGAGTGGTATTGCTGGATCAAATGGGCAGATCTACGTTTAGATTTTTAAGAAGCCTCCATATTGTTTTCCAGAGTGGTTGTACTAGTTTACATTCCCACCAGCAGTGTATAAGGGTTCCTTTTTCTCCACATTCTTGCCAACACCTGTTGTTGGTGGTGTTGCTGATGATGGCTATTCTAACAGAGATGAGGTGGAATCTTAGTATAGTTTTGATTAGCATTTCCTTTATGGCTAGAGATGGTGAGCATTTTTTCATGTATGTTTTGGCCATTTGAATTTCTTCTTTTGAGAAAGTTCTGTTAAGTTCACTTGCCCATTTCTTTATTGGTTCATTAATTTTGGGAGAGTTTAGTTTTTTGAGTTCCCTGTATATTCTGGTTATCAGTCCTTTGTCTGATGTATAGTTGGCAAATATTTTCTCCCACTCTGTGTGTGGTCTCTTCAGTTTAGAGACCATTTCTTTTGTTGAGCAGAGCTTTTTACTTTTATAAGGTCTCATTTGTCTATGCTTTTTCTTAGTTGCTGAGCTGCTGGGGTTCCATTGAGGAAGTCCTTGCCTATACCTATTATTTCCAAGGTATTTCCTACTCTTTCCTGTATCAACTTTAGAGTTTGGAGTCTGATATTAAGGTCCTTGATCCATTTTGAGATAATACTAGTACAGGGTGATAAACATAGATCTAATTTCAGTTTTTTGCAGACTGTTAACCAGTTTTCCCAACAGTTTTTGTTGAAGAGGCTGTCTTTTCTCCACCACATATTTTTAGCGCCTTTGTCAAAAATAAGTTGGGTATAGTTGTGTGGATTCATATCTGGGTCCTCTATTCTGTTCCACTGGTCTTCATGTCTGTTTCTGTGCCAGTACCATGCTGTTTTTATTGCTATTGTTTTGTAATATAGTTTGAAGTCAGTTATTGTGATACCTGCAGCATTGTTCTTTTTGCTAAGTATTTCCTTGGCTATTTGTGGTCTTTTGTGTTTCCAAATGAATTTTAGGGTAGATTTTTCAATCTCTCTGATGAATGTCATTGTGATTTTGATGGGAATTGCATTAAACATGTAGATTGCTTTTGGGAGTATAGCCATTTTTACTATGTTGATTCTACCTATCCATGAACATGGGAGATCTGTCCACTTTCTGTAGTCTTCCTCAATCTCTTTCTTCAGGGGTTTATAGTTTTCTTTATAGAGGTCATTCACATCTTTTGTTAAGTTTATTCCTAAGTATTTCATTTTTTGAAGCTATTATAAATGGAATTGTTTTCATATATTCTTTCTCATTTTGTTCATTATTAGTTAACATACTCTTTTATAGTCAAGATTCATTCATGTTGATGAAAGTCTCTGCAGTTCATTCATTTTTACTACTATATAATATTTATTTGCGTTGATACACCAATATCTATTCATCAGTTTTTTTCATTAATGGATCTATGAGTTATTTTCAAGTTTTATTGTAATAAAGAGCAAGGCTCTGAACATACTTGTATGCATGGAAGAAATTTTCATGGCAGTTAGGTCACCTATGAATGTTCATGTTTTAGAGATAATCCTAAATGGCTATTAAAGTTATAACAAAATGTATAAATATATACACCCTAACAATTGGTCTTATCACTTTTCATTGCCATTAACTGAATGGATACAAATGATATGTTGTTTCCTCTGTTTTACAATAATTCTCTCTTCATGAGTTCATTTACCATATGTCTGTTCTTTCCTATAAAATGTCTACATGTCTGCTGTTTATATTTTTATTGGGTTACATGGGCTTTTCTTAGTGCTAAAAGGAAAACTATTTTATATACATTTGATACACATATATATGTATCAAATATACATAGTACATATCATCATTATATATACTTGATAACAATGTTCAGTTGTGTGTTCTTAAGATACCTTTATAATTTGTAACTTTTTTTTTACTTTTTGAGGTGTGTTTGAATGAAGTAATGTTCTCATTGTAATACAGTCAAATTTATCAATTTTTTATGATCAATGTTTTCATGTTATTTAACAATTTTTCTTTAGTTGATATTTCATAGATACTTAACTTTTTTCTGCTAATGATTCATTTAGGTCCATAATACAGTACAGCCAAAGTATATATTGGCTGGTGACATGAGGCAGGCATCCAGTTGTATCTTTTTTCACATACAGTGCCATTCTATTCTTTATTCATTCCACTTATTGAACAGTCCATTTTCCCATTGATGTGCTGTGATTCTTCTGTGGTTTACTGAATGTTCCCACAGTGTGAGTCTACATGTAAGGTCTAACTCTATTCTTCTGGATAATTTGCCTTTCTTTGTGCCACTTTGTGACAACACAACAGTTTAAATTACTCTAAATTTTAAGTTCTTTGAATAATCACATCTCCACTCTGTAGTTTTCTCTTTGGAAGTAGGCTGGGAGATACTTCTGAAATTTATCATCCCATGAAATTACAGCATTTTCTTCTTTGAAAATTCTTTGAAATTTTCAATGATACTCTTGTATCTTAGACCTCAACTTTAATACCACCAGTCCTGTGAAGTTTTTTCTAAAGCCCAAGGTCAACTTTTCTTCACTTAGAGTATCCTTCCTCATCCTAGTACCTATCTTGTTTTCTATTCATTTCTCACTTACTCCACATTTATTTGAATTTACATATTTTAATTGAATATACAGTAACAAAGGAGAGCGTTAAAAATGTTGCTTCTACAAGATTGTATCACCTCATGAGGTCATAGCAATCTTAGTTTGTGTGAGCATAGTCCATGATGTTCAACACGAGGATGGTGTCACCTAACAGCACATTTCTCTGTGTACATATATACATATGTATGGGGAGAGAGACAGAGGGTTATTTTTTTTATTACTGACTATAAGATCCATGATGGGAGGGAACTGAATTCCCTTATATCCCAAACAACAGAGAGCCTATTATATCCCTGGAACTTAGCACATAGTAAATATTTAATAAATAACTGATGAATAAATTAAGGTATCTTAAATTATTTCATATTGTATGGTAATAGTGAGGATTCAAAAATTATGCAAATTAAGAAATATAAGGGATTTTATAAACCACCTAGTATAAAACCTGTCTTTTAGTAATGGAGACATGTGGGCCCAGAAGATCAATTTTTAAGCCAAAAGTCTGTTTTTTAAAAAATATTTAGAATTTAAAAATTCAGTCAAGTACACTGTCCACAACATCATCTAGTTATATATAAACTATCTTAAATATATACTGTAAATGCTTAAAGTAATATTTTGAAATAAGTGATTATACAAAATTATCAAGCCTATTTTCTATTTTTTAAGGTAAGTGATATTAATGTGCAACATTGAAGTGTGGGGGCTGAAAGTTTGTGTGCTCCCCCCAAGTCTACATGTTGAAATTCTAATCCCCAGGGTAATGGTACTAGGAGGTGTGGCCTTTGCAAGGTGATTAGGTCATAAGGATGAAACCCTGGGGAAAGGGCTTAGGGCATTTATAAAAATGTCCCAGGTGGGAGAACACCTAACTAGCACATGTGAGGCACTTAATTCACTCCCCAGCAGAAAAATTAATTCCCAGAGGAATCCTTCAACATTCATTCATTTGAAATTAGCAAGAAGACAGCATTTTATGAAAAATAGGCCTTTTCCAGACACCACATGTGCCAGTAGCTTAATTTTGGACTTCTCAGAATCCAAACCATGAAAAATAACTTTCTGCTATAGATGATCCACCCTGTAAATTGTATATTGTTACAGAAGCCTAAATAGACTATGACAAGTTCTACAAATAAAAACAACATAGTTTATAATTTGCCTGGCATTGTTAAATTTCACATTTTAAGATTTAAGACTGAGTATTAAAAACCTAAATCGGGAAAGCTATACGTTTTTGGTACTTGTGGAGAAAAGACTGCCGTAGTTTTGCTGACTCAGGTTTTAGTATTTTTTCTGACCATGTAGATGTCTCCGTTCAACAAATGACAAAGTGATCATTCCACACCGATGCAATCCATCAAAGTGCATTTCCACTTTCAGCCAAGCAGCAGTTCAAGTGCTTCCAGCAAAGAAGTAGAGAAGCCTGCTTTATTCTGGGGTTTCCACTAAAGATCAGCAAATCAATCCCAAGTTCATTCATCAAATATCAATGGACTCAAAAAATTATCCTCCCTGAATAGTTGTACAACAAAGATATGAAAATACATATAAACTGCGTACATGAGCCTAGGCTAAGTCACTTCTAACATACTTTCTACTAATTCTTTGTAATCATCAAAAACTATCACGAAAGGATTAGACCTATTTTGAAAATAGGAAGATATTCAGAATTTCCACAAGTAATCAAAAACACTTTTTTGCAATGTAAAGCAAACCCAAGATATTCAAAATACGCACTGAACAAAATTAGTTTTTGTAAAGGTTCTTACATATTTCCCTAAACTTGTACAACTGAATAGTGTCAATGAAATTCTTTATTTATTAGAGTGTTTTGACTAATAAGAAACTGCAAAATTATCTATAATATTAAATGCATATTACATATATGAAATAAATGCAAATCTCAACTTAGTAATTTAGATTCCCCTTTCCAAAAGGCACAAACATTTCAACTGTGACTACAACTTTACCTTTTGTCATATATATGCAGAAAACTATTAGTGAACAGAAAACTCATGTTAGTTCAACAAGAGTAAAATTATGGTAAGCGCCCTTGAGAATTTTAGAAGCAGTCATTTACCAGTAACATTTCAGAAATATAAATATATTTTTGATATAAATGTTAGCATATAAGAAAGCATATGGAAAATTATTCTGAATGATTTTTCAAAGTGAATCGCTATGCTTTCACTTGATAAATCATCATTAGTATGTTTCTTTAGAATTCCGTTATCTCCTCATTGAGACTGATCCTTAAATAAGAAATAACTGAGATAAAGTGACTTTATAATATACTTGAAATTATCATTTGCTCTTAACATAGTATGCACACTCTGGTGGCCTGAAGCTTGAGCCTGGTCACTGACGTGTTTGGTGTTAAAAACTGGCTTTTCAAGCTGCTGTGGAAATCTGTGAGGGTGTGATCTGCAGCTCCAGTTTGCTGTGATTACCACCTGTCTCATCTTAATAGTTTCTCCCCTTTTATGTTCTGTGCTTGGTCATTGGAGGTTTGGGGCCTCTGGTAGCCTAGATTTTAAACTCTGTCCAATTTATTCGCTCAGTTGTTCTTTTTATATGGGCACAGATCACTAGAATGATTGGGACTACAAGGTATCTTAGCTAGCTCTCCTTGTTTCTTTCAACAAGAAAAGGTCTGGAAAAGTAAAGTAGCTTCTCCATGGTTAAATGTACAGAAAGTTTTGCCAACATGCTCTTCTATCTCAGTAAGGCAAAAGTATTCTCATTTTGAGGTTTCATATTTTGTCAAGCATACCACCTATTTGCTTCATATGTACTCACCCCTCAGTGCAGGCAGCAGGGACCTCTCCTTCTTGTCATCACACTTGTTACATTCACTGAAGTACAAGAGCAGGAAGACATCAACAAGCACCCACATCAGCGATGTGGCTAGAACCACCTTGCAGTAGACAAATCTCCTCATGTCTTTGCTTGATTTCTAGTTAACACAGATCAAAAACAAATGCTACTGTGATGAATCCAAGTCACAGGTGAACTCCAGAATAAAAGCAGGATGCATCCCACTATATTAAAAAAAAAAGGAAATTTTATTATTACACAGGGTTTTTTGCACAAAGCAGATATAACACAAAGTAAATGCTTTATTTCATGTTCCAAAATACATCAGCATTCAGGTCTTCAAATTCAAAATTAAAAACCCCAATGAATGAAACTTGTTAGTAATTCAGGTGGCTAAAATTCTAACTTCTAATACCGGAGCTGTCAATACTCTGCTGGTCCTTTGACAAACTATTTGATTTCTTCAAATTGCATTATCTCTTCCTTAATTCCTGTTGCAATATTTTCTATAACACCAGGTTGTCAAATAGTGCAGTTCAAATTTACCCTAATATAGTTCTTTTGGTGAGACAGCAGTTCTGAGATAAAAATCATCCTGGAACACAATGTTTTATAGTGGCTAGGAGCAGACCTTTATACACACAGGTCTGGGTCTATTCACTTTGTTAGCAATGGGAGACTTTCTCAACCTCAGTTTTCTCTTCTGTGAAATGAGGATAACAATGTCACACCAAAAAATCTGCTAAAAATACTAAGTATGATCATGCTTATAATCTCATAGAATAGACAGTTGTTAAGATATAAAACCAAAAAAAAAGGGTTGCTAAATTCTAGAGTAGAGTAGTTACAAGAAATAAATCAACATTTATTTAGCCTTAAAAAAATACCCCATCTGGTCTGCACAGAAAGGATACGGAGCAGATGTGTATTTTAGAACAGATACCATGTATCCAAACAATTTATCAGAGGACAAACAACATACTAATGTAAAATTGCTTAAAATAACCAGAGTAAGAATTCCAAAGGGCAGCTATTCAAGAAGAGGATACAGGAGGATTATGAGTTCTAGGTCAGCCAGAGAAAAAGGTAGCCATGATACCATGTCTGAAAATCAAAATAGTTTTTAAAAGTTGGTGGCTTGAGTATGACTCAAGCAGTGCAGTGCTTGCCTAGCTGCCACAAAGCTCTGGGTTCTATCCCCAGCACAAGAGAAAAGAAAATTAAGAATTCTAAACAGCATAACAAAGAGATGTATACAATTCTAGAGAGATATTCACTGAAAATTTAAAATTAATATCATGTACATATTTGTTTCATTTACACTAAACTGAGCAATAACTACAAGGCTAACTAGTTTCTATGGATAAGGTAAATAAATTAAATAAAATATACTCTGATATCATGTGCTACATTTAAAATAATATTAACTGAAGTATAAATTTATCAATGTGAATAAGTAATGTTGTTTTGACAGAGGTATTTGGTTTGAATAGTATTAAGTACAAAGATGTTTGAAATACTTCATAAATGCCTCAAAATAAATATATGAAGTATAGTTTGCTGAGGCAAAGGCTCTAAATTAACAGCAGCTGACTTAAAGCAATAGAAATGTTGCCTGTGACAATCAACTGAAAGTAGAAGCAAATTCAAACTCAAAATTCACATAAAGTGACAGTTTAAAATAATTACCATAAGGTTCAGTGTGGTTGTACACATGTGCAAGCCCAGTTACTCAAGAGGTGTAAGGTAGGTCATGCCTATAACCCCAGCTATGCAGAACACAGAGGTAGGAGGGTCAAAGTCAAAAGCCAGCCCAGGCAAAAATGCAAGACCCTATCTGAAAAATAAAACTAAATTGAAAAAGGCTGGGGGCATGGCTTAAGTGGTAGAGTGCCTTGTAAGTGTGAGGCACTGATTTCAAAGCCCAGTACCATCAAAAAGAAATTACTATAGAGTTTATTTTCAATAACAGCATAAAATTTATGCTTTTTTACAAGAGGAGAGATACAGGCAAATTCAAAGAATACATAACATTTGGGGTTTGTCTAGTTTTCTTGGAAATAAAAACAACTTGTGGCATGTTAATTATCTGATTTGCTTCATCTCCACTTCACTTTTCTGTAAAATGATAGCCAAATATTGGAATTCAGCATCTAAAACAGATAACTGGGGAGGATTCTCCCACATATAGCTTCTGTTAACTGTGTGCATGCTTTTCTAAATTTGAGATAGGAAATAATTTAAGATATCAAATTTTCTTTTTTTTTTTTGGTCTTAATATGGAGCACATCTATTCAATTTACTGTGGGAAAAATCCTATGGAAAAGTACATATAACACTGATTGTTACTGAATGGCCTTCCTCAGACCTGCAAGGAGCCCCAAATAAAAAAAGTGTTGCATGAATATTTAGGCAGCCCCACATCTGACTCTGTCATCAAATGGAAAGATGACCTTGGGAAGGCATCCTGCCTGTCTGTGTTTTGTTTTCTTTATTGATAACATTTCCTGCTCTATCTACCTTGCAAAATATTGTGAGGCTTAAGCAAGATAAAGATCAACATTTTTAAAAGAAAATATGAACATTATTATTGTAATAGAAAATCTGAAATCACTTAATGTTAAATATTCAAATGTCTAAGATAAGTCATTACCTAATAAGAGTCTAACAGCTGAAATTGTTGAGAATTTAATTTAAACTTTAGTTATGATAAAGTCAAAATGCATCTTATTGCTACTTGGAGCATTATTCAAATTATCCTAATTTCATAGGCTGTTAGATTTACATATTAAGACATTAGCACTGAAAGAAGTTTATTATTTCATGTGATAAAGCTACATTGCTGTGTAAGTTTTTTTCATTTACATATAAAAGTCTTCCTTATATGTTGAAAGTTTTTAATTCTACCTATACCTTGATGATAACCTTTACCTGGAAAAGAGGCTCAGCTTTAAAATTCAAAAGGGTTTTATCCCCTGGTACTTGTAAAATAATACTCTCATTTTTGTGTTGCAATACACCTCTTCTCATGAGAACAAATCTGATTGAGCAGATAGATGGTACAGGATGGATGGTAACTAACCAACATAAACACAGTTGGTGGCCCAGGTTTATTTAAGGGTATCAGCATCTGTATCATGTTTTTATTCCAATAAGCTCCTACTTATTTCCAAATACTGCGCCGTTTCTGAAGCAGTCAGGAAATCCAACTTCTGCAATATCCCTGGCTGCCAATCTACTATGGAGTCTGACCAACTTTCACAAGCTGCAGGTTCATCTGTTAACTATGTTTCTGATTGTACTGAAAATCTTTTTAGCACTTTTATTGCCCTTTTTATAAATTTATTATTTTATTGTTTTATTTGCAGAGACATGGTCTCATTATGTAGCCCACATTGGTCTCAAACTCACAATCCTCAAGCTGAGGCATAGCTCAGTGATAGAGCAATTGCCTAGAAAGCATGATGCTCCAGGCTTGATCCCCAGCACAGAAAAGAAAAACAAAGTGATCCTCACATGTCAGCCTCCAGATAGAAAAACTTTTAAGAGACAAAAAACTATCTTGCTAGTCAGATAGCCTTTTCTTCTTGCTGACTGAGCAATGACATCAGCCATATAGTCTATGATGTATTACAGGATTTTTTTAACTTCAAAATATGTACTATTTTTCTTACCATTACAAAAAACGAATTCCAAGTGCAACAATAAATTCTAGATGAAGTTTAGGAGTTTGGTAATTATGTTATTAAAATAAGAAAAATATCTTTGTTGTTGCTTTTTATTTTGTTTGTTCAGTTTTCTTCTTTTTTTTTTCAATTAAGAGGTTATTACTTCCCTAAGGAATCTAGTTTAGTTGCTATTGGACATTTTTATCTGGAGTCATGTATTCTCTTTAGCAGAAAATTGCATAATGGGTGCAAATTTATTCAATCTATTTCATGAGGCTATACTTGAAGCTGCCAAAGGATCCTGGAAGCTAATGTAAGATTGCTGGTAGAGCTTCCAGAAGTTTCAGGCACCAATCACACTTTCAGTGTTTTAAATGACTCTGCAGGAGCTTCTGTGACAGATGACCAGACAATTTCACAGTTTCTTTATACACTGATGAGTACAGTGAGTAAGCACTAAATAAACACCCTGATTTAGCTCTGAGTCTGATTGATAAGAAAGGCTGATCTTCGCATGAATGAAGACTGAAAATAAACACACACCTGGCACAAATCCACTCACAGCCTAGACCAAAGATCTACTGTAAAAACTACACCATGCTATACTGAAAGATATACTAAAGACAAGCCAACAAAGGTAATATAAAATAAATGCATTTTGTGTGAAGATGGTGGAATAGAAACAAAAAAGAAAATGAACTCACTTTCATTTAAACTAAGGAAAGACCAAATATTCATAACATCAGATTCAACTGTTAGGAGGAACTTCACACAGGCTCTAAAAGTATATATTGCAGAGTTAAAATGTCATGATTTGAACTGGATTCCAACATGCACTATTTGCATGACTTAATTGAAGTTACTTAAATGTTTAATGACTTAGTTTTCTTATACCTAAAATAAAAACAGTGGTAGCTACCTTAAAAGGCCAGTGATGAATATGAGTGAATGAATACATGTAAACTTCTTAGCATAGTGCCTGCCACACAGGAAGGACTCAGTATGCATTAAGTAGTTGTAGTCAGTCGTGGCAGTGGTAGTAGTAAGAGTTATATTGTTATTACTAGAAAGAATGTGGGTACTTGCCTATCCTTCCTATTCTCTGCCTATCCTTCCAGAAGCAATGCATGTTCAATGTACTGGTATTTCAGGGATTGTAGATTAAAAGCATCACAAGACAGAAATATTTAATAGGTGCAGTTTCTGAAGGAGTGTGAGCTACACAGGGTTTTACAATAATCAAAACTCATTGAACTGTGAAATCAAGATCAATGCACTTTACTTCTATGTAAATTATACCTCCTTTTATAGGGTGAAAATAGATCAAATGTCTATCTATGTAGGTATCATATGATTACCTGATCACCAATTTCATTAGTTAAAGAAATTACACCAGATAATTTAATACCTTTCTGAACTCATCCTCTGCCATTGTTATCCATGCCCATCACTGCGCTTTTCTGCCTATTTCTTAGATTTGTGGATTGCTAACTTGCCTGGGGCATGAGTGAACACATGCAGTTTCTGTGCCCAGTGACATATTCACGATCCATGCTGTTATTTCCTATCAATAGATATAAAACAGCACACACCTTAGTCACTTTCCATCTCCCTACAGTGCTTATTTTTTTCTCAGCACTTATCAACAAACATTTTAAATTAATTTTTATTATTTACCTTCATATTAATAAGTACTGCGTATCAGAACAGGATTTCATATAATGCTTACATATGCTTTTTTTACTCCAATGTATTTAAAATTTACAACACCAACATTAGTTATTAAGAGTTGAATTGCCCTTACTATCTCCACTCCTCTCCCCCCACCACAAAAAAATTCATATGTTAAAGTCCTAACCTAGTATCTTAGGATGTGATTGTACATGGAGACTGTGCTTTTAAAAAGGTAATTTAAAAAGCTAAGATCATATGGCTAGCTCCTAATCTAATATGACATGTTTTGGTAAGAAGATATTAGCACATACCCACACCCACAACCAGAGTGGGGGCGGGGAGAGGGAGAGAGAGAGAGAGAGAGAAAGAGAAAGAAGACCCTGGGAAGACACAAGAAAATAGTCATCTACAAGCCACAAAGAATAAAAACAATCCTACTGTCACTTTGATTTTGAATTTCTCAGCCTTTGGAATTGTGAGAGAATAAATGTCTCTTATTTAAATCACTCAGTCTGTAATACTTTGTAAGAAAGACCCCAGCAATCTAATACACTAATTTAATCTAACTTTTCTCTACTTCACCTTGACCTACAAACAAGTAAGCCAAGTGAACATGACTGGAAAGAAACTTCCAGAATATGTCATTTGTGCTCACAATAGATCGTCAGTGACTCAAAATAATCCTGCAACACTTCACACACAAATCAATTCCATCTGCCTTCATCCTACTGCCATCTCTATGTTGTTGGGTTTTTATTTGTTTTCTTTTCTTTTCTTTTTTTCTTTGTTTGTTTTATTTTTTTCTTATTAATGGCTCTTTACTATGCTTTGCATTATCAGGGAATGTTGCATATTTCCAGATTGAATACACCAACTTGTATATTTCTATTTCTGTCACCTTCAAATCTTCAAGCACATCTAATGGATTAACTGCCCTTTCAAAGAGCGTAATGCCTTCTGCTCTCACATTTGCAAGGATGTTACTCATGCATTTTTCTCTTCTGCATCCGTTTTTATTCTCTATAATAAATCATTGTTATTAAGAGACAAAGGTGTTATATTAATAACCATCTTAAAATAAACTAGTTTGACCCCACATCCCTCTTCAACTACCACTACATTCATCTGTCCACCTTTAATGCTAAGAATGATGCATAACCACTATGCATATTCCTATCCTCCCATTCTCTTTTAAACCCAATAGGATTTAGCCTCTGCCACTACATGGCAACATTGATTAATATGGTCATGATGAAATCCAATGGTCAACTCTCAATTATTATATTACATAACTCCTGAGGAGCATATGATACATTTTGGCCCAAAACACCTTGTACTCCTTTGTGGAAACTGATTTCATATACATTCTGCTTAGATCTTGCAGCAAATTCTGTTGGCTCTACTTTCAGATTTACCCACTTCTCACCAATACCACCATAATCACTATACACCAAACCACCATCATCATCTTGAAATACTGCCTTAGATTCTTTTAAGAAAAAAAAGAGCTTTATTGAGATTTGATTCACATCATCATACAATTCAGTCATTTTAAATGTGCAATGCAATAGCTTGCCTATTGTCACCTTACCCTTCTATGTGAAAGGTATGTGTCAGAACAATAGATAACTGAAAGAAAATAAGTTTTATTTACTGATATAAGACACACAGAAATTCATTGCCACTGATATCTGGGAAAGAAGCCTTGTATGCCAAATGGGTATGGTGAAGCAGTGAGGGAGATTAATTAATGCTTTCTGTGTCATCTATCTCCATCATCAGAGCCCAGAAAAACAATTACATAGCTTGCCTGAGTGAAGCAACATTGGTAAATGGCACATGCTTAACCAAACCAATGTTATGATCATACAAATCAAGTTTTATAATAAATTCTGATGTAGAGAGACTTGTGCTCCTTTGGACTATGTGTTTGTTTGTCAGGCACAATGAATCATGACCAATCTCTCCATTGGGAATTGGGGTTCTTGATCACCTATTGCGATAATAACAAAAGATCAGCAGATTAGTCTGAACTCCCCCTGCTGGATAATAGATGGGCCTTGAAATACATCTTGGCTATTTAAAATTAGACCTACTGATAACCCTTGAGGATTACAGTGGCCCCATCTAGAACATAGTTGAAGTCAATACTGCTTGTTGACCTAATTCTGCTGCTTGACATTATGTTCATATTTGCTTTAAATAAATCTTGAATGGAAAACAATGAATGGATTTTACCTAGCTTCTTTCAGATTAATCAAGGTTACAAATTGAATAATTTACTCACATATATCTCATATGAAAATTCACCAGATGCCAAGTTGGATGGAGGACAAAAGGGTGGATTCACTGGAAAATACTCTCTCTCTCTCCAACTTCTACATTTCTTGATGGTTGTACCAAGAATGTACAGTCCCAAATACTTTTTAACCAGGCTATTTTTAAGAGTTGTGTTGGTAGTGAGAAACCTTGAAGAATGAGATAAAATATATACTGCAAGACAAACAGCAGTCTTTTACTGCTTGCTATGAAATAGTAAGTCCCCAAGATTGTTGGTTTAATTTGTTTTGTTTTTCCTATAATGCAACCCACCACATAATGGACATCCATTGGGACTGTTCACATAGCCTCCATTGGATATAGGAGGTAAGTGGAACTGATACAAATATGTTGGTATACAACCTGGATGCTGTGTGATGAGTAAAAATGTTGTTTGCTCTGACCTAGGAGTCTATTTTGTTATTATCCATGAAAATAACAAGCTAAGTCAGGGGCATTTAAGTAGGCGAAAATCAAATTCAAGGCCCCTCACAGACCTAAGACTATCATACACAAAAAAATCAGGAAGGTTGTATATGTACTTTTATTTATGCATTTTTATATCTATAGAAAATTTCTAGAAAGATACACTGGCTAACCTTAGTAACCTCTGAGAAACAAAAGTGATTTACTGACTTCTGACAGGTTTGAACTTTTAATGTAAAAATATATTGATTTTAGAATATAACTAGTAGCTTAATTATGGAAAAAAATATTTCTTTATCCTATAGATAAATTCGAGTGTCCATACAGGTGTTACCACTATGCAAAGCACTAACACTCAAGTAAAAAAAAAAAAAAACACAACTCCTGTCTTCTGGCTTAGGGTTCATTGGGGGATATAGACAAGAGCACTTGACTAGGGATAAGAAAGGAAACAAATGAAACATTTGGAATGAATCTAAGATGGGGAACTCTTTTTAATGGATATTTTTATCACATAATTATTAATGTTAAGATAATACAACAACAAAAAATAATTTGCTACAGAGTGAGTAAAAGAAGAGTAGCTTAATAAAGAATGTTTATAAGGCAGATGTCATTTGTCAGAGCAGTTTGTTACACATTAGTCTTCCCAGCCATGTTTGTACACTGGATATCCATTCTATAAAGATATTACTACTGTCAAAGACCCACACATATGATAATGGAACTTTATAAGCAATAGATTATCATTAAATGATAATGAAATTAAGTCCACATAAAGGAAGCTTGTAAAAAGCAATATATGACACTCAAAAAGATATGAAAATTGAGTTGTTTGAAATTTATACTTATTAACCTGAAAATTATTCATAAGGCATTTATTTTAGGTATTTAATGACTGTTCAGCATTCATTTTATAACTTGGCACCAATGGGTTATGCTTGTTCATTAATAGTCACCAAGAGGGAAAAGTAGAAATCCAAAATGTCCAACTAGATATAAAACCTAGAGATTTAGGACAACACTAGAGCATTTAGACAGTTCCCAATAGACACATATCAGCTAGCTAGCCATCTTCTGCCATAAATCTCATGATTAAAAAGAAAATAAATGTTTCCACTGAGATGTCAAGCCACTAGAAAATCTTAACCTCAGCTTTCTATTTGGCCTTAAGGTTTTTGAATTCTTCATGACAAAAGATGTGAGGAGTATACTGCAAGTGTTCTTTCTTTGAAATTTGTAGGGTAATGTGTCTATTTCTTGACTAGGCTTTCTCTCCAAAACAGGGACATCTATTTGTAATAAGTAATGAGGAATGACTTAAATTATCTTTAAAATTATATCAGAGTCACTCTTACTGCTCTGTTTTGCAATTAATTTGACAAAAAGAAAAAGAACCCTGATGATGGTAGATCATGCCCATAATCTTAACAACTTGGGAGGCTGAGATTGGGAGGATCTTGGTTCCAGGCCAGCCGAGACAAATAATTTACGGGATCCCATTCCCAAAATAACCAGAGCAAAATGGACTGGAAGTGTAGCTCAAGTGGTAGAGTGCCTGCTTTGCAAGCACAAAGCCCTGAGTTCAAACCCAGTTTCCCTCCAAAAAAAAAAAGTCAAAGAAAAGCCCATAACTCTGGAGCACTAAAGGATCCCTAGCAGTACAAGAAGAGGGCACAGAGTGACTGCAACAAATTACTTTAGATGTATATTAAAGTTATAAACAAAATTTTATTTTCCTGTTTACAAGTTTTAATACTGATATTTTAGTCAAATAAAATCCATAGGAGAAATGCATACCTTTGGGGGAAAAAAACTACTTATAAAACTACCAGTGGGTAAAATACAGAATTTCATGCAGCCCAAATAAAAAACTCATTAAGGATTATATACTTACTTATTAATTTGATTTTCAGTTTCAGTGTTTTATTTCTTGCAAACTTCCTTATGAAGCGTTTAATCAAAATTTAAGTGCCTTAAAAGACAGGCAATTAGAGGGAAGATGTAAATAAGTAAATAAAGAACTAAATAATCAGAATAATTAGTCTCCAATTAATTAATAGCTAAGTAAAGGTACTATATCCCTTGAGGAATCAAAATTTATATTCATATTATCAAAGTAAACTTGTCATAAAATTGCTAAAGACTGTAACTTGTTAATCAATACAGAGCAATCCAAAATAATAGACTGAATAATGCAATATTAGAAAACACCAAAATTCAAGGCAGGCATATTGGTACAAGTTTGCAATCTCAGCTGTTTTGGAGACAGTGGCAGGATGATCATGAGCTCTAGGGCAGCCAGGGCAAAGTCAGTGAGACTCTATCTCAAAACAAAAGGGCTGAGGAAGACCTGGCTCACTAACTGACTAAGCACTTGCCCAGTATGTGTGAGGCTTTGAGTTCAATCCCAGTACCACAAAAGAGAAAAAAAAGAAAACACAGAAATTCTGTAATATAAATAAAATTCCCCAAAATACATGAGACAAAGAAAACACAATGCTTTTTTTTATTGTTGTGCTGGGTGGGGTACATTGTGGCATTTACAAAAGTTCTTACAATGTATCCAAAATATCATACTAGAATTCACCCTCTCCAAAGCTCTCCTTTCATAGTTTAGCAAAGACTACTGTTATGTGTACAAGCACACAAAGGCAGCCCATTAAAACTGGCCATATTTTTCCTATCACCTAGGAAAGTTACTAGTTAATTTAATTAGAAATTATGCTAAGTAAAGAATTGTAAATTCAAATTAAATGTTTTAAATAAAATTATACTTTAGCAAAGGTGGTATAAAATGTATCCTTTTGTTCCTTTGAAAGAAATGTAAACTGGTAAAAAAAAATTGGGAAAGAAATGAAGTTTATTAAAAATAAATAGGATTTTTATCTATTTTTAAAGAAATTACCCATTTTGAACTAGCAATTTTCTACTGAAAACTGTCTTTGAAAAATTCCAGCCAGGCACCAATGGCTCATGCCTGTAATACTAGCTAAATTAGAGGCAGAGATCAAAAGGAACCCAGTTCAAAGCCAGGTCAGAAAATAGTTCAAAAGACCCTATTTTGAAAAACCCATCACAAAAAATAGGGCTGGTGGAGTGGCTGAAGGTGAAAGGCCTGAGTTCAAGCCCCAGTACTGCAAAATAAATAACAAATAAACAAATTCTATATTAGAGACAAGGCTTTAAGTTCAGAGATATTATGACCACACCAGTTTTTCAAAATAGTCCAAATAAACACATAGCTAATTGGTAACATATTATGCAGCATTAGAAAACAAAACTTTTCATATCATATAAGCATGTTTATATGATAATATAAACTTACATAAACCAAGATATCCATATGCTTATGTCTCATGATTGCAACTTTTAAAAACTTACTTATACAAAAAGTACTAGAAAAATAGGTGTGAGGATGACGATTATCCTTCCACTAATTTTGATATTTTTGTTTCATTTATTAATTATCCATAAATCATATACATTATCTAAATGATTGGGAAATAAATGTTTCATTTTAAAGTAAATAAGAAAACTACTAATAAATTGGAATTATGATAAAGCCTAAAACTTACAATTACTCACAAAACAGTACAAATGGGACAGAAGAGAAAGGCAAATCTCTCATAAAAATAAGGCCTGATTTAAGCGTTCTGTTTCCACATTTCTATCTTTTCCTAGTCTCCGTTGTCATAGAACCTATATGCTCTAAACAAATGAAAGTTTGCCCCCCTTGTCAAGTTCTATTAAAACCACATTCCTTTAAAGAAAATGGCTGGCTTTCCAATATAGAATCTCATCCAGGGTCATTATTATTCATGGTTGTAAATGTGACCATTGTTGCAGTTAAATACTGCCTTAAGTTTATCAGGACCAGTGTTCAAAAGTGGTCATTGAAGCTGATCATTGAAGAGTAATTAATTACTTAATTCTCTTACTATTACAAGCTCATCTGCCACTCAAACCCAACTGGTATTCCAGAAAAAAAGACAACATGAATCAATTTTATATTCCACTTGTGTAACGAAATTTTAATATGTTAAAAACATATATATTCAAGCCCCAAATTTTTCCCTTTTATGTGATTTAGATTAAAATTCCATTAATAATTGCTACCACAGAAAAGCATGGCCTCCTATTAATACCATACTGCAATTTGAAAAAAATTATGATTGAGATAATGAAAAAAGATCAGATTCCAAAATCAAATTACCATAAGCAAAAAAAAAAACCTCCTCCCTGTTAAAAGTAAGCAAGCTGGTGTTTGTTTTCATTCAGAGACAAATAGAAAGATGTTGTAGGTAACTCAAAAAATCTTGCCTGTGGTCTGTTTGTATATCTCTTATCTAAAAATGTTATTCCAAATGATCTTACTACAATTACATATAATTAAATAACACATCCCTGAGTTTCTAAAGGATGCATTCCCAATTATCACTATGGGCCAATCATTGCAATTAAAGCAATTTCTGATAATTTTTCATTCAGTATTATTCACTACAAGTTAGCTATAGGGAACATGGTGGTAGGCTGGTTGGAATGGGTTTGCACAATGAGGGAGGAGAGAGGAGTGATTATCATTCCACCTAAATTTACCTCAATTGTTAGGGCTCTATTCTAGAAATAAGATATTCATAATTGATGCTATAGCAGTGAGAAGCAATGAGTTATTTATAGTTTTTCTTATTGCAGCTTACTTTTGAGTCAAGTTCCAAATTTTAAAAGCAAACATTTCATAAATTTTCTGCAAAGGTTTAACAGTTTTGTAGCTTAAGCAGTAAAGTCAGAAAGCTTCAAGATCAATAGCATCTGTTTAGTCCAAGGAACAGCTCCATTATTTATGTGGCTGAATGATTATGATATTTTGTTTTGATTCTGATAAGCAGAGTAAATACATTCTAACCACTGATTGACATCAGAACAAATCAGTAGGTGTGCTCCATTCTAAGATCTCTTATCTGTTAATTTCTGTGGAATGAAACAGTGTTCAAACTGAGAGAGAAAATGCTGGTATGATTTCCCTCCTGCAAAAAAACACATAATCAGTATAAAATCCTCTGATTTTCCACATCCATTCAGCTCCACCTCGGCAGAATAGCAATCAACTTTTTATTTTTCTTTTTGCTTCACATTTCTGGCAAAGATGTGTACAATGACAGCAATCTGAATCAATGAAGCCTATTAACCAATGCATGGGATTTTTCTCTGTATGCCATTTTAATTTCTGATTATTCTACTGCTCTCCTATTTTTAAATTATATTTCTCTTTGAGTATATTTAAATTATGTTCCTATCATATTTCTTACATTTCTATTTCATTCATCTCATTTCCTCTCCACAGTCTCTCTTTCTTTAATTATAAAAATCACCTAACTTGGATTTTTCATGTCAGTTTGCAATTGGCTCTGCAAGATATACTTGCTGTTTCTTCATGTGTCAGTTGTTCCTCCCATTATTTTTCCAAGTTGCCTGTATTTTCTTCATCTTGTATAGAGCAACATCATATTTCTTGAGGACCATCCCAATATTCCTCTATAATCTCCACTTGCCATTATACCGAAATTTAATTTCTCTGATGAAAACCATAAGGCATACTCTAAATCCTTTCTTCATTTAACTCAAAGTTAAATGGTAATTTATAACACCTAAGAAAGATAATGCCCATAGTCTTACCTGAAAGAGGCTAAGTAACAGCCAAATCCCCAGAATTATGAGTGTTCATATCAAAAAGCCAGAAATATAAAGTACTTTTTTCTTAAAAATAGCAATATTCAGATAACATAACTAAGATTATTAAACAGACTTTGACTCTAGCTCCACCCTCACCCATCCATTTATTTGGAGATAATGAAGAAGTTAATTTTTCTGCTTAAATCCAGTTGTTCCCATATTTATAAAATGACAATAAAAGCTATATGTACTTATAATTTTATGGTAAAGATTACACATATTAAGTGAGAAGCAGAGGAACTGGTGCACTGTAAATTGTCAGTACATGTTATGATTACTGTGACAAATATTATGATAATAAAAATATTTTTTATACAACTTGGGAAGAGAAAAATATTTAAAAGTCACTTAAAGAGTATGCTGTTTAATCTATTTATTTGGCAAATAATTTCCAAGTGCCTGATCTGCTCCCAATCCTAGCCCAAACTAGATGCTTGGGACATCTCACCCCACAGAGTCATAATTTAGCAGTTCTAGATAAAGTCAAAGGCTGGTACAAGATTAAATTTTCTGAAGCCAACATCATTGTTAAGAACACTAATTTGTTATTTTTACTTTGTTCCATATATATCAGTGCTATGTTTTTAAACTTAGGCTTGTAATAGGCAAAATAGTGGTATTTACAAATTCACAGGTAGACTTGTTGATTCTGAAGCACCTATGGGGTGTCCAAGCAGAATTGCCCAGAGGCAGGTGAGTAAAGAGATTAAATTTCAAGGGAGGTAAATATGAAGGAGTCATCAAACTGATGTGAATTGAAGTCATGGAAATTTATAAATTATGTTCAGTGCGAGTGTTAGTGTAGAAGAAAAGTGATTGCCACAAACAATCTTACAAAATACCAATTTGTAAGAAAGAAAAGCCCATAAATGAGACTGAGCAAGCACCATCAAAGGAAGAGAAAAAGCAGTGCAGTCCTTCCAATAGAAGGACTTTTAAATAGAGGGATAGATCAATGGTACAAAATTGTGCAAAAGCAGCAAAAAAATATTTTCTATGTGAAGTCATAGGACTAATTTTGTGACCTTAGAAAGCACAGTTTCAGACAAGCAGACAAAGGAAAGTCTCTGTGTGTTGAGATTTGAATGGATGTGAAAAGGGATTATATACATAAATCTTAGAAACATTTAGCTGTGAATAGAAATAAGAGTTATGGTATAGCTAAAAGAGGACCTGGAATAAAAGGATGTTATATGTACACATGTGTATTACTTCTTGACATGTTTAACACCATAAGTAGGAATCGGGAGGTTGAACATGCAGAAAGGAAAAAAAATACTCATTTGAGTTAGGACTCCCAGAACACATACAAGAGTAAGATTCAGGGTATACATGAGGGCAGTGACTCATAAGGAAGAGGAAACACTGGAAGGGAAGAATGAAAGGATTTCTGGATACTGGTAAATTAACAGATGCTCATTTTCTCTGTACATCCTCTGTAAAGAAGGAAGAAAGAAGAGTGGTGGTGAGATTACAGCCTAGGAAAGTAGAAAGTGGTTGATATAAAACTCTGGAGAATGGAAGATGAAAAGCACATAAAACTTCCTTCTCAGAGTAGAGGTCTAAGTTGAGATTGTCCTTCCAAATCCATATCTGGTTGCTTGGCAAGTACCATCTCTAAGGTCAGGAGCCCAGGAGGACTTAGGCACAATTCCATTTCTATTATTTTATACCTTCTAACAAAGAAGTTGATTCCAGGTGGTATACATTTTATTTTGTATTTTCAAGTTTTTTGAACAAAGTGTATCACTTTAAAAATCGAATTCTTTTAAATATGACTAAATTGTGCTGAGGATGTAGCTGAGTGGTGGAGTACTTCCACAGTATATTCAAGCCCCTGGGATTGCTCCCCAGAACTTCAATAAACAAACAAACATGAATGAATCAAACATGGTACTATGTGATTAAAATCTCAAAGAACTCTTATTTAACATGTTCTGAGTATGATGAAAATGATTTGGAAAGTCCTTTCTCTTAAAAATGAGTATTGATGCATCTTGCTAAACCTTTGCTCTCAGAAATGTAGATACAGCAAAGGAAGAAAACAGTGAACTGAGTAGAAACCCCAATAATCATGCTCTAAGACAGCAGCATATTAATAAAAGAATTGTTTGTGGTTATGATTATCATTGACAACTGATTAAATGGCACTGTCTTTATTCTTTCTCTTCTTTCTTCCTCCTCCCACTGTTGGTAACCCTTCGGTTACCAACATACCTCCTAGTTTGACCCTTTGGCTGCTCAACTAGGTGTCTCTGATACGGGTTGCCTGGCAACATGATGGCTAGAATAGTCAGCAGCCTGTGTGGTAACTCTATTTTCTGGCTTGCAGGTAGGAGATTTGGATAGAATTTCACGAGGGTTTCCCTTGCAATTCTGTTTCATTTCAATAGATATAATTAAATTTATTACTTGTAATGTTATTATTACGGCCCACTAAGCTTTTTAATATTGTTTAAATATTTTGGGGTTTTGTCATGATTTATCAGTACTGTCAGAAAATTTTTAAAGATTGAAATTGCACTTCAACATATTTCTTACCTTTTTAAAAGTTCATTATCATAAAAGACAAATTTTAAAAGACATTAAAAATCCAAAGGTTACTGACAGGAAAAAGATGTAAACAGAGTATCTTGGTTTGACATGTTCTGAATCTTGATCTAAACAACAGTAACACAGGAAAATAAAAATCCATCAATCTGTATACTTGATATTAGTGTACTTTAATATTGGACACTTTAATGTATATATGTTATGCTTCAATTCAAGAGTTTAAAAGGGTTTTGGCAATATTAATAAATATATAAACATACACAACAAGGGCTATAAAAGCTTCATATATGTTAGTTTTTGAACAAAAATAATCCTAATGCTTTATCACAGAACAGAACATCTTCTTAAAACCTAGGAATTTCTGTTGCATTTAATCAGTTTAAAAACAGTATTTTGCCATATGGCAACCAGGCTTTTACTAAGACCTTGCTATTTACAGAAAGGGAGCCTTAACTGTCAGTTCAAATGGGCAAATTCAAGAGAGCAGACAGCACTAATAACCACACACAGCAGATGATTTGCCATTTGTTTCAGTCCCACTAGATGGCAAGCAGAATGCTGCAGATGTGGAGAAAGATTACATCTGGAAACTTAGTGAAACATTCCATGCACAAAATTCTAGGTATATCCTTGTTGGTCTGGCCTCTGTGGGATACACTTGATCTCCACTTGCCTCAACTTCCTCTGGCATAATGTAAACAAATAAATAGATTAGAAAAATCTAACATAAACTTTTAAACACACTTCCTTGATAGCTTAATTTAATTCTATTTTAATTTTTAAACTTTACCATATAATCTTCATATCAGAATGTGAGGGCATTTTTGCCCCTTACCATTGGATCTTCTACAGAGCTTAGCATTGACCTTCGGCAGATCTTTTAAGTTTTTATTTTATTTGGTCCTCATTATGACTTTCATATACTGCCCCTGTTATGAATTTATAATCAATAACTCAGAGAACTTAAGTAACTTACCTAAAATTAAACCCTTTGTTTTTTCCAGCAATCTTCACAACCAAAATTTTAAGCCAATTTTCTAATATATAAAAATTATATTATTCAACTAATTCTACTGTTATTCCAGAACTAGTAAAATTTCTCAACAAAGCCAGTTCCTATAAAAATTAAACTTTGATTTCAGTAAACAAATATTTTTGAAATTATTTGCCTATAGGATATCTCTTTTGTCAAAATAATCTGACTAGCGAAAAAATATGCACAAAATTGAAGTACTATAAAGCTATCAGTTAGATGGCAAAGCTCAGTTCACCATGTAGTTAATTTGACAGCTCAGGAAATTGAGGTCCAGGGGAATATGATTCCTTTCAAAGTTTTATAACTTACTCTTGGTAGAACTCAAACTGGATTCTGTTAGATATTATTTATTCTTTAGATTGACATTGCATAAAATGGTACTATCATAAACCTAAATTTTGAGCAATACTTCAGAATGGTTCAAAGTATAAAAGTGATATATTAAAGAATAGAAATTGAACCTGCCAATCCCATCTAAAAGATAAAACTCTACCCAAGAGACAGACACAAGGTTAATTGTCTTTGTACTCTATCAATCAGTATATCACTAGAATCTATATTCTCTTCACTGAATCTGTTAATAAAAGATAACTAAAATAAAACATACTATTTATTGACCATTTCCTAGTGGTAGACCCTTTGCATATATTTTCATACTCAATTCGCACCAAAACATTTCAAGATAGTTATTATTCTCTTTTACATCTAGAAAGTAAAATCAAATAAGAACCTTGCTCAAGGTTGTATAGATAGTAATTTCCTAAATGAGATGAGAACCCAGTTTTGTATAATGCTACAGAACACCCTGCCTCAGAAATCAGGTACCCTAAATGAAATTCTTGCATTCTCATTGTGATGGAAACTGCTAAGAGCTTATCTTCCACTCATTCCTACTAGGTATACAACAGAGCAGTTGTATATGCAGCTGAAACACTACACAAAACAGCTTCATTTGCAACTAAGTGTAATGATTACAAGGTAGAAAATATTGGGTGGAGTTTACAGAGAATTTGAGAGTGGCTAAGTCAACTGTTTGCATGACTGTCATCTTTTTTAAAAATTCTTGCTGTGTAAAACATAAATGAAAGTGATGGCCAGGCTCTAGTATACTCATCTTCAGCTACTAGAAAATCTTACAAGATTAAGTCATATGGCTAAAATGGTGCAACAATCAGTTAGATGGTAAAGGTCTACTTACCATGTACTTGATTTGGCAACTCAGGAAACTGAGAACTCAAATTGGAATCTACATATTACCTATTCTTTAATTTGACATTGCATAAAGTGCTACTATCATAAACCAAAAAGACTAGAATCTTAATGACCTAGGAACTATAATTTCAGAGCCATAATCATAATATCAGATTTCCTTTATCCAGAGACCTGGGCTCATAAGGCAAAGAGATGTAGTAGATATCAAAGGATGGCAGGACATAAAAAATAAACTCTGTCACATTTGACAGAAAATAAGAGAAATAGGTGTTAGAAAAAAGGCCACAGATCAGAGTCTCTTGCTAGAGAGGGGCAGATAACTATTGTGCTAAGAATCCTACACTGATCTGAAGCAGAAATTTACTAACAGTAGAGGAAGATCAAGTAACCCTGTCCTACCAGAGAGTCCTACAGATCTGAGGAGGAGGTTAGATGCTATGAGAGGAATGGGCGGTAATGCTGTCAGAGCCACTCACATAGTTCCCAAATGCACAGTCCTTGTCTACCATAAAGAACAGAGAAATGTAATCAAGGCGAGCACTGTGATGAGCCGTAGCACTCTACCACTAGGGAAGACTCAAGACTATAAAAAGGGGCCTTGTCTGTTACGCAAGCGTGGAAGAGCACTGGAAGGGTCAGAGAACCAACAGTGAGGAAAATCCTTATCACCCCAAGTCCTACATGAAGCCTGTGGGGAAGAAACATCAAACAACACGAATCAACAGATTAACTAAGTCAAAGAGTCATTTGATATCTCAACAGGAGCACTTAATAAAAATTTAAAACCTAAGCTGGGTGCAGTGACACATGTGTGTTGTCCCAGTTACTCAGGAGGATCACTTAAGCCCAGGAGTTCAAAACTAGTCTATGCAACATAGCAAGACCCTGTCTCAAAAAAAAAAAAAAAAAGAAAGAAAGAAAAGAAAACCGATTCATGATTTAAAATCAGAATAAAAATAAATTTCTCAATCTGTTATTTAAAAAAAACAAAATAAGCATGATTGTTAATAGAAAAATGGCAAAAGTATTCCTTTTGGTTTGGAAATTAGAATGTACACTCTTTCCACTCTCATCATTGTTTTGGACATTGTAAACAAGTCAGTAAGACATGTAAAAGAAAGAAAGGAATAGAATATTAAATAACTATATCATTATTCATAGACATCCTGGGTCCTTTTATAGAAAATACAAAAGAATCTGCTGAAAAAAGCAGAATTAGTAAGTGACTTAACAATCTGCTATAACCAAGGTCACTATACAAGGAGTAAAAAGAAAATGAAGTTTTCAAATATACATTGCATATATCAATATTAAACTGCAGAAACTAACCAAAATGTATAAGAAATTTTTCTTTGTCAAAAAGCCTCATAAAGACATTTAAGCCAGGCATGGCAGTGCACCCCTCTAATCCCAGATATGCAGTAGGTCATAAGTAGAAAGATAATGGTCTGAGACAGTCTCTAGCAAAAAGCATGAGACCATATCAGAAAAATGAGTAAAGCAGAAAAGAGTTGGAAGCATGGCTCAAGTGGAGAGCACCTGCCTAGCACATACAAGATCCAGAGTTCAAAATCAGGAACAGGTCCTGCAGGGCGAAGTGGGGGTGGATGCTGGCACCAGTGGGAGGGAGTAGGTGAAGGGGGAAGAGGGTAGGAGGGTGAAGAACACAGTGCAAAAACTATGTACACATGTACGTAAATACAAAAATGGTACACATTACTCAAAAAGGTGATGCAAAGCAAACTGCCACCAGAATAGCTAAAAATAGAAGGAAACTAAGAACTTGAAAGTGGATGATGTGCTTTCTGTACAGGAATGAATACAGAAATGTTAAACTGGCCGGGGGCACCAAGGGAAAGGGACTAGAATGGAGTGAAGAGGATTAGAGAAGATGAACCAATTGAGGTTGCAATACAGTATGCATGGAAATATCACAAGGAAACTCCCTGTGCAGCTATCTTTATCTCAAACAAGCAAAAGCATCATGTTTTTCTTTTTTAATCTTTTTTTTCTACAAAATCAGGGAACAGGTCCTAGGGGGGGCACGATGGGGATGGGAGGGAGCTGGCACCAATGAGAGGGGGTAGGTGGAGAGGAAAGGGGGTAAAAGAATGAAGAATACAGTGCAAAAATGGTACACGTGTATGTAAACACCTGTTGAAACTATTCCAGAAATGACAAGAGATAAAGCAGAGCAGTAGAGGGAGTGAATTCGAGTATGATATAGTCAATACATTGTAAGAACTTTTGCAAATGCCACAATGTACCCCTACCTGGCACAATAAAGGAAAATAAAAATAGGATGGACTTACTAAACATCAGTAAGGATAAACAATGGGGACTCACAGACACTATGAGTTTTCTTTCCATTCCACACACCAAGGAATACACATAACATGACTATTTGGCATACAAATTTTAAAATCATGCTAAATTAAAATTTTGTAGTAAGAAACATAGCATAAAATATTAAAATGATTATAAAAATCAAGGAAATATTTACCATTAAAGTCTTAATAATGTTATCTGTTGGGAAAATGATGGAGAGGAGATAATGTCTGGGGAAAAAAAGGAAAAGATGGGATGCAAAAATGTTCCATTTCTTGATCTTCTTGATGATTACATGAGTCTTTGCTTATAAAATTGTGCTGTGCATTTAAGGCATAAAAATTCAAAACAAAAAGCTTAAATGGAGGGCCAGTAGAGTGGTTCAAGTGGTAGAGCATCTGCACTGCAAACACAAGGCCCTGAGTTCAAACCCCCAATACCACAAAAAGGAAAAAAACAAAGCTTAAACAATAATTCTGTAATTAAAGTTGACAAATTAACAACTGTTAACATGAGATAAAAGTTTAATGAACATAACTAATATTGCAAAATTACTGTGTGTAAATAGCTTTATCTCACTGAACCTTTGCAATATTCAGAAGACGTAATACATTTACAGGTGAAGAGCCTGGGGCAAACAATTTACGCACACACATAGCTAAGGAGGCTTCCATTAGCATCTGAACCAAATGAAGCATAATGGTTCTGGAGCCCATGCTCTTATACAGTACAATGTACAACTTTTCCAAAACAGAAAAATAGAGATGCTCCCTAAGCTGGGTGTTATTCTCTTCCATTGTCAAAATTATTGCTCAGTATGATAGGTAAACTAAGTCTAAAATACTAGCCTTTCATGACCCAAGATATTAAATCTTTTATTTAGCACTCTGCCTTGTTTCATTTTAAGCTCTGCAAGAGAAGGAAGACAAATCACATTAAGGTGACATATTTACTATTCTAATTTATAACTGAATAATATCATAAATTACCCTCTGCCTGTTGCCCAGCACACAAGTGAATATATACATGAGATTCATCACTGACTACAAGGAATATCTCTCCTTAAAGGTCAGAAGATTTTTTTTTCTCTATCCAAAGACCTATTTAATGAAGGGACAAACTCAGAAAAAATCTGAGTAATAACAGCATCATTTTCCAATTTAGTCAATCTGCAGACCTCAATTATTTCTTAGAAGAATGATGGCATAGTGGCCAACTGCAGACTGCAGGAGCAGTGGAGTGACCAACTACAGGAGAGTCAACTCATTGGACTCAGATGTAGACTCTGGGATTTAGGTGCTGTACATAAGTGACCTGGGGACAATTTGCTTAAGGAATGCATTTTAGTTTCCTCTTGTACCAAATAGGGATGAAGGTCATTAGCATTTAAAAGAAGGCTAGTAGGTAGCAAATCTTTGAATATGCCTTGAATTTCCTTCCTTCCAAATTTCACATCCCAAATTGCCACAGCCATCTAAAAACTGATGCTGCCTACAAGTCTTCCAACTGCAATCCATTCTGACGATATTGCTAGGCTAATATTCAAAAGAGAAAGTTTTTGATAACAGGATTAACCCTAACAAAATATGCTATCTTTCTTTTTAATTATCTACCAATTAAGTTTAAATTTCTTGAATATTTACCAGTACTTTCCACAAGGTGCCTTCAGCCTTATTTCCACGAGTATGTTTATAGTTTAACCTAAAAAAATTATTCTTTGGGGGAACTAATCAATTTGCCATTCTTTGATGTGGCCTCTTCACTTCTTACTTTCCTAGACCATTTTTTCTTGACTGTTCTGTTAACTTTTTCCACCTGCAACAAGATACAGTCCAAATGCAATCTCCATGATAAAATCTTGGACCAATGCAGTTGAGAATGAGATCTCCCTCTTCATCTCTGTTTTTCTGGGGGTTTTTTCTTTACACTTTTATACCTTCTTTAGTTCTCAAATTACTTTAATATTAGTTTTCTTAATATGATTAGTTTACACAATTTTCATGATAAACTTCCTATATCATCCTATTTATATATATCTGGCCTATCCTATTTCCTCAAATTGAACACGGACATTCCTTGAGAGTATTTTTCTTCCTCCCTCCTACTTGCATTAGCACAGGATCTTTCAAATTTAACTGAACTAAATGGAATAAAATTACTAAACAAATTCACTGGCTTTAACTTTCAGAGACTAAATCTGAAAAAATTTAGTAGACAGTTTTATAAATCCTTCATGTTCAAAGCCAAGAGAAGTATAGGAGCAAAAAAAGTAAGAAAAAAGATACAATTTTCAAGACAATTAATTTCAAATTGTTCCGTAGTCACATTGATACTTATTAGGCAATTGTGTAATTCTTTTCTTTGAAAATAAATCATCAAATAATCATTACTAAAAGTTTCTTATATATGGTGTGAGGGCTGAGAATGTTTTCATACAAATAAAATACAGGCAGAGCAGCCACAGAATCTCTGACTTAACACCTAGATTAACAGCATAAAGACGCTTTAGAACTAAATTGCCTCGGGCTTCGTTCCTATGAATGACAGATTCAAATTTTCTTCTATACGTCTTCCTGATATGAAAAACATATCTGCCTCATGCTGAGAAATAACTGAGATGTTGAATATAAAATGCGCTGTAAAAAATCAAAACTTAATGAATGTTTTCTTGCCCCATGAACCTTGAATTTCTAGGAATTCCTTAACAGAGCACTGGACGATTGTTCACTTAAATTATTTGACAACTATTTCTTTTATTTTTTATAAACTATTTCTGTCTCCATCAAGGTCAGCACTTCACAACTGCCCACCCTCTTCTCTCCAAAAAGCTCAAAAACTCACATTTTTAGCCTAGGTCTGCAATCAACACACAATAAGATACATATGTATTTTGGTTTTATATACTGTATATACACACACGGGTTGATTAAATGGTTTGATTTTCACTAAAGAAGTAAAGGCAATTTCTAAAAGTATTTTGTTCTGTTTTCAAAGAAGACCGAAATTCAGGATTTTTTTGAACATGTCAATTAACTGTCCTCACTGAGTCCCTGTTTTCCAGTACTTTACATAGCATGATGATGAAATTATGATGCTTAACTAACAAACACACTTCCCTTGAAGTATCAATTCCAAATGAAGAACTACTTACGTTTATTGAGCACTTATTATGTATCTGAAACATATTAACTTATCATAAATAAGATAGCTCTTACTCTTATATCCATTTTGAAAAGACATTAAGTAATTTGTTCCAAGTTGTATACCTAGTAAGTGATAAATCCAGGATTTAAAGCCAGGTGTTCTGAATGCAGTCTAGATTCTTAAGCCACTACTGCTGTCCATTTATTTTTGGAGTTGTTATATTGGGAGACAATGTACAAACATTAGTACTCTCATTATCATTTCTACAAAATTCTACTGTAGGATTGTCCTCTAGATCATCGCTATTCATCAAAGAAGGCAGTTAGACGGATAAAGGCTAGACTCAGATTCTCCATTCTCTTCCATCTCTAACATAACATGGTAACACTGACCTGTGTGTTTTTCAATGAATGAAAGAAGATCCTTAAAGAGCTTTGGAATTTTAATAACTAATTTTTTTTATCAAAGATAATTCAGGTGGTTCATAAACTTTCTTTCAGGCATCTACATTTTTACTTATTCCCTAGTTCAAATGAGCCCAAGTCAAGAACTGAGAAGCCTCACTGACATGGAACAGTGACATAAGTGACAAAACAAAGGGAAAAAACTCCAACATTGTAAGGAGAATACTTAAGCAGAGTTGAAATCAAAAGGAATGATCAGAATGTATTGAACACTTACATGGAAGCCACTAAAATCAACCTAAGTTACTGGTTGGGGGTAGCATCTTGTAAAATGTTTTGTTCAAAGCCTAAATTCACCACAACACTGAAAAGGCTTTGAGCAAACTATTAAAATTCTGGGGGTCTAATTTTTCTCATTTAAAAATGGAAATAAAAATAAAGATTTTAAAATATTTGGGGGAGGATTAAAGGCAATATTTATATAAATTGCCTAACATGTAGTAAATCTTAACACGCACTAATTCAATACTCCTTTTTAAAAATTTCCTTATCAACACTGGCTAATATCAGTAATCTTTCCTTCAGTCTATTTAACCTACAATTAAGAGTAAAAAAAATCTTACTTAGAGAAAAGGGAGAAATGTTTTGCATGAATGATTTAAGAATAAAATTAAGGATTAGAAATCTTGAAATAAAACAACTTAATTAACACTATCAACTAGCTCATCACCTTTTTCTCTTTTGTATATATTTTGGTCAATATACACAAATATCAAAAACTGTAAATAGAATTATGTTCTTTTATGACCATCTGTCAAATAGGTTTAGCATGAACTCAACTTAGTAGAATGATAAAAATATATATTACTTACTGTATGTGGTGCTTGGTAATTTCAAAATTATTTGAAAACATTCATCCTTGAAATATTCCTACAAAATGCATCTGTTGAATAAGAAAAAAAAATACAAAAGAGTAAACAATTTGCCAAGGTCACAGAAAAACTAATCCAGACCAACATATACTTAGATGCTACATAGGTAAACATACTGAAATAAGGTTTTGCAAAATGCAGATTACATTAGCAAAGTATACTTAACTAATTAAAAATATTCCAAACTACATGAAAGTATTCCAAATGCCAAAAGGACACTGACAAGGAAGAGGTTTAAAAAAAAGTTTGTACTGGCTCCAAAATTGCTTTGTAAATACCCCTAGAATATTGGCAGAATAACATAAAATGAATTCAAAAACTGAAATGCTTATCAATAAATATACTCAGAGATTTGAGGTGATTACTCAAATAATACAAATTCTTAAAATGTACTTTTGTCTGACATATGAAGATCACTGAGTTAGACAAGAATTTTGTTTGATTTATCTAGAGAATTGCACCAATTCACTTTGTAATTGCATTTCAATTCTAATTGAAATCATGCACTGAGAAAAATGTAGCCATGCTACTTGCACACCTCAGAATAAAACACATAGATCTATTCTCTGTTTTCTATAATGTCGATGTGATTATAAGGAGAAAGTGATTTAATCAGGCTTTACTAATTAATTTGCTTGTTTTAGAGGCTAGGTATTAGAAGAACACATTAACTTTAAAGCTAAAAATATTTCAACTTAAATGGATTTTATGCTATTAAGCAGTTTGTTTTATGAAAGAACTGCTCAAAAGAAATAAAATTCAACCTAATGAAAATTATATATAACCAGCTAAGTACAGTGTGGTGTTCTCTCAGACAGGTCAGACACACTACAGGCAATGAAATAAAAATCCCCTAAGAAGCTTGCTTCTTAGAAGACTATTAGAATTACTGACAAGAGATATGAGGCGTTACAGTACTAATCAAAACACCACTGTACTAATACAAAGGTTGTGCTTTTGTGTTCACCAAAACCTATTCTAACTAAATCTGCAGTCAAACATTGAAAACAAGCATCCTGAGAAGAATGTCTAATTTATCTTTCTCTAGTGTGTTAAGGAGACCAGGATGACACTTTTTTCTTCTGGCCCATGAATGAATGATTTTACTAGTGATCAACACAGAGCCTCTCAAATAAGAAAAAATAGATGTAGTTAACTGTAGTAATTGAAACAGCATGGTATGGCATAAAATTAGACACATAGACCAATGGAACAGAATAGAGAGCCTAGAAGTAAATCCACACAACTACAGCCCACTGATTTTGAACACAGTGAGAACACAGTGGGGAAAGGACAGTCTCTTCAATAAATAGTAATGAAATTAAGTTATATTTCTCACCAGTTAAAACATCAACTCAAAGACGTAAATGTAAGACTGGAAACTATAAAGCTCCCAGAAGAACAGCTAAGGTAAACACTTTAGCACATTGAAAAAGCAATGATTTCTTGGGCAAGACCCCAATAGCACAGGAAACAAAAGCAAAAATAAACAAACGATACTGCACCAAATTAAAAGGACACAGCACAGCAAGCTAAAAAAAAATCAAAAGTGAAGAGGCAACCTAATGAATTGAATCAGAGAAAATATTTTCATCAGATAAGGGACTAATACTCAGAGTCCATGAGGAACTCCAAAAACTCAAAGCAAAGAAAAAAAATCCTATTTATAAATAGGCAATACACCTAACTATACATTTCTCAAAAGAAGACAGAGAAATGGCCAACAGGCATATAAATAATGTTCAACATCACTGATCATCAGGGAGATGCATATCAAAACCAGAATGAGATATCACTCAGAATGATATCCAGAAGAGTGAATGGCTCTTATCAAGAAGAGAAAGACAGTAAGTGCTGGAGAAGGATATTGGATTAAAGGGACCCCTGCATGCTGTTTATGGAATGTAAATTAGCATAGTGATTATGGAAAATGGCATGGAAGTTTCTCAAAACTTAAAAACAGAACTACCATATGATCCAGCAATTCCACCACTGGGTATATATCCCATGGAAATGAAATCAGAATGACAAAAAGACATCTGTATTCCTATTTATTGCAGCAATTTCACAATAGCCATGAAATAGAACAACCTAACTGTTCATCAGCTAATGAACAGATAACGTTTCACTATAAAGAAACGATAAATGTTTGAGGAGACAGATACAGCTACCCTGATTTTAACATTACTGGTAGACACACGTATCTAAACATCACAAGGTACCCTATAAATATGTACAATTTTTGCATAAAGTTTTTAAAATACGTTTATTTCAAACTGAAAAACATGGCTTACTAATATGTGTTGTTTTTCCCACATGAGAGCTATAAAAATATTAAGCAATATTTAAAAGTGGGAGATTTCTCTTAAGAATGCTCATTTCTAGCCTTTTTTTTTTTTGAAAGAATAAAGATCCATAAGGCTGGGCTCAAAGCGTGCATGGAGCAGAGACATGGCACATGCTTTCTGTGCTCACACAGTCATTACTTTTGCAAACTCCTCTACTTTGCCACTTCAAGCAGTGGAGAGCTCTGCCTCTCATTCAAGCCTCTCTTCTCCTACCAGCTACAATTAGAACACTTTGCTGTGGAACTGGAGAGAGTTTTCTCTTATGCTCAAATGCTTGCTTCATCAGTTGAAATAACTCTTTATAATACTGTACTACACTGGATTCCCAAAATTTTAATCTACATACATGTTTTAAAGTTCCTTGGGGTTGAATGAATTTCCATTTATTCAAATATATTTGATATTTTTTAAGTTAAGAGAGAAAGTTACCAACACAAATGGTTAGTAATACATCATTAAGAGAACAAATTATCTCAAACATACCTTTCAGAGAGATATTTACTGGATTGATACATGTATCACATAACAATTATAATGATTAAAAAACCTTCAATTTAATTAAATAAACTGGATTAAAGGTGAAGCTATTTCAAAAATTTTGGATACATGATGGCATTTTTGCAAATGTCTTGAAATAACAACACAGTGTGCAGCATTTTAAAAATAGGCCCAAATTCTAGTCCCTCAGATAGTAGGAGCCACATGAATCTGGAACTCTCTGCATTTGTATCCTGCCAAACAAATATGCAACTGACAAAAAAAAAAAAAAAACAAAACACCTAAGTCCTAGGACTTCAGCATAACTGCATGTTGGAGAATAATACAAATGCCAAGTTAACAGTAAACTTCTAACAGAGCATTCTTCAAGTTCCCTCTGTCTACATTACAGAGACACAGGGGTCCACAAAACTGTGAGGACAGTGAGCACAAGGTCCTAAGAGTCATACAAAAATCACTAGCATGAAATCTGTCTACCCAAACTATGAAAGTGCTCAGAAACTCTCCTAGCACAATACAAGATAGGTGCAAGGAAGGGACTTCTTATATGGAACTGGAGGTGACGTTTCTGGGAAAGAAGCATGCAAGGTATTTTACAAAGATCTGGATGTGTCAAATGGACCCCGGACCCACTCTCAAGAGGCTTCTACTAGTCAAATCTAGGAGAATTGGGAAATTAAAGTAAATAATTGTGGTAAGGAATCTATTCCTTTCTAGAATTCCCTCTAAAATACACAGATGGATTGGTGGAGTTACAAAATCATCATTAAGTAAGCATTATCACAGATTAATAAGAATCTGTGAACCAGGCAATGGCTCATACTTATAATCCCAGCTACTCAGGATGCAGGGATCAGAAGGCTCGCAATTCAAGGCTAGTGAGGGCAAAATGTTAGTGAGACCCATTTCAACCAATAAGCAGGATTTGGAAGTACAGGTCTGTAATCACTACTTCACGGTGGCATAGATAGTAGAATAACAGTCCAAGGCCAGCTCTTGGCAAAAAATGTGAAACCTTGTGTAAAAAAATTACTAAAAGCAAAAAGGGTTGAAGGCATGATTCAAGGGGTAGAGCACCTGCCTAGCAAACATATGGCACTGAGTTCAAACCCCAGTACCTCCAAGAAAGAAATGAAGTAAGGAAGGAGGGAGGGAGGAAGGAATGAATGATCTGTGGATGAGCACTAGGAGTGAAAATGTGATGACAAATAGGATCGTTCCATAATCTGAAAATATTGTTTCACAAAGAAGTTACTAATCTCAATGGGGAAAATAGTAACTTTCAGTGGACAAACTTGGCAGAGACCACTTTAACTAATTGATCAAGGATAGCACCATTAATAATGGGGCAAATAAACATGATACACGTGAGAAGGATTCAACATCACTTTTGTAATACATTTGCTAAAAAATGCAAATGTACCATAATTAATGACCAGAATTAATCACGGAGAAAGAAACAGCAACCAAATCCACCTTGAGGACTTTGTACAAAATATCTGACCTGAGCCATTGTCAAAGTAATTAAACACTGAGAAAATGTTATAGACTAAAGGAAATTTAAAACACATGACAACAAATGTACCTGTAATCGTGGATATGTATGGGGGACACAATAGTACTGTTACAATATTAAATTATTTACTTTTCATAATTATATTTGATTATGCTAAAAATGTTCTTATTCTTAGGAAACACACAATAAAATCTTTCAGTTGAAGAAGCATGATGCCTGAAATTTATTCTCAAATGATTGGGGAAAAAAATGAATGAGTGTGGAAAAAAAGGAATGAGTGTATGTGGACAGAAAGAGGGAGAGAGAGAGAGAGAGAGAGAGAGAGAGAGAAGATAGTAAAATAAGGTGAAAAGGCAAATGTAAACAACTAATCAATCTGGACAGACATGGAGTATTTAGAGATCTTAAATACAATTCTTAAAAATGTGCTATATGTTTAAAAATTGTTATTTTCAAACCAAAATTGAAATTACTCAAAAAAGTAGAAAGAAACAAAGGTAAATAAGTGTTGCATTTAGAAATTTTGAGATCACAGGATGGGACACTAGCCAAAAATAAATCAATGAATTTTGTTAAATTACAAAAAATTTACATGTAAATAAATGAATTTAAAAAAATTATATCAGAATCATGGCCTAAAGTTTTTATATAACAGGAAATCCAAGGTACCACATAGGCATCTTCCTTTATTTTATATATTACATATATATATCTTTATTAAATCCATATATAGCATTTAAATTAAAGATTCATGTTTATGCAAATATTGTCTATTTATATATGCATTAAATATATAAAATACAGAACAATGAAAATAAATGTGGAGTCTAGTTTTGGGTTATTAAATAACCCAAAATTGTAGTCAGCAAAATGATAAAGTTAAATGATGAGAGGATAATCATAAAACAAATGAAAGTAGTCTGCCATTAAAGAAAAAAAGAATAAGATCATCTAATAGTCTTTAAATATTATCACTACAAATGGTTTTTCCATATATAATTGGTATTCTAAATCAGAAGTTCCAAGATTTTTTTTAATTTAGGGGAAAAAAGGAAACATAAGATATCACCTTCAATTTCTGAAACAATATATTGTCATGTATAACTGTCTTGTCTTTACTTGAAGAGTATTATTCAAAGAATTATACAATGTACACAATTTTATGATGAGATTGTTTATTTAATTGTCAATTTCTTTTTGTGATACTTTCACTGTTGCTTATCATTAAACTGCAACTTCACTTCATTGATTAATATTACATTGTTATGATGTCATCACTTATTTTGGTTTTTCAAATGCAATTTATCAAATATTTGCCTCAAAAATGAATACTGTGAAGACCTTTGTGCATGTCTGCTGCCACAGCAGGAATATACCCTTAGGATAAAATACCCAGAAGTGGCATTGCTGAGATAAATCACAGGAGGCTGTGAAGACTTCTTAAACCATACATTTTTAATATTGATGCACACCATTTCCCTATCTAAACATCTTCAAAATCAAGTTACATTTTCCAGTCACTGCACCTGTGGCACTTGTGCCAGTGTTTCCAGCCTCCTTGGGCCCCACTTTGGCCCTGGCAGCTCATGTTGTCATGTTTTCAGTTGACTTGTAGGACACATGTTAAGTATAATTACTGTTTAAAATGTCTTCAAAATGACTGCACCAAAAGTTAACAGTGACATTTTAAAAATATTTTTAGGGCAAGGCATAGAAACAGAAAAGCTATAGTAAAATAATTCATTTTGGGAGGAGTTAACATAATTCCTTCATTTTTTACAAAGTAACGATCTAATACTTTACAAGATTTAAGGAAAGAAAATACAAATAGATGAGGATGTGTTATAGTCTGATAAATCATGACACTCAAAAGGACTAACTTTTACATGTCCAAAGATGCAGGAAACATTACAGGTCCCCTAGAGTAACACAAACAGCTACACCAGGTCTTGGTCTTATTTCTCATTACAGCAACAATGTATCAGAATGCCTCACCAACAATAGATATTTGAAAGTGCCCACTTTAATTAATGGTTCTCTTCAATCTTCAACTTATTCCAGTCTAACCATTTTTCTTCCCATATTCATTTTAGATTGATGAAACGACCCACAGATAAAACAACTTGACTAGTGTATAGAATCCATACTGTGCATTCTTAAATTCTGACAATTTATACAAATATCATTCAGTATAAGCACCCAATAAAATAAACACTTTTGGAATCTTACTTTTCTCAGCAGGTCACTGACTCACTGACAACTTGTGCCTCATTGCACAAGACATTTTCTTTATTAGTTGATGAGAAACTTGTGGGAAACATAAACTAAATCTTACTGAAGTAAAGATATATGAACTTTTTTGCTTTCCCTTATATTTAAGTCCAATCACTGTGTCAAAGAATAAAATTAGATAAACTCAGAGTGATTTATTTGGCTTAGTCATATTGGTTGTTAACCCATGGTTTTCTTTTCTTTGAGTTGTGTAGAAATCAATTCTCTCTGATTTGTTCCTCTGTTTTCCTAGATACCAAAGCAAGCTGATTAACCTATAATCTCTGGAGTCATTACTGATGTGTTCTCTCTCACACACTCTTTCTCTCTCTCTCTCTCTCTTTCTCTGAATTTTCCCCTCAAAACTCTAAAGGCTGGAGGTATGGCTTAAGTGGTATTGTGTGTACCTCGCAAGCATGAAGCTTTCAGTTCAAACCCCAGAACTGCCAAATGAATAAATTAGTAAATAAATAAACCTTGGTATTATAGATGTACACTTTCTATTTCAAATATGACTTATAAAGGTAATTTTGATCATAAGCATGACAAATCCAAATTTCCTGGCATATACAAATATTTAGGTAATAAAAATTATCCAGCTAATAATCTAGCAAAACCCTAGCATTAAAAATGCTGGAAACTAGTATAGAAAAATTGGGGCATAAATAAGCAATAAAATGCAATTTTCAAAAACTTAATAAAATGTGATTTTATGGCAGTAGTTGGACCTGTCTGTTGTCTCCCCAATGACTAATTTTTCTTTGTTCTTATATAAACGTTTATACCTTTTAGCTACTGATTTCAAATGTATATAATGTTGGAATTCTGGCAGCTATTTTAAGTACATGAATTGTAGAATGACAAGAAAGATCCAAGATTCCTGGTGATATTATAAAGCCATCTTAGCAAGTGTGGCCTATCAACTTCAAGACTTTGTAATTTTGAAGCAAAAATAAAGCACTGATTTCTTTAGGCTACTAGGGGTATATATGAAATATAATTCCTACATAAAACACAGTATAATTTTTAGGTAAGAATAGAGAAAAATTTTATCTATCATGAATTGAATGATCATTTGGTTAGCATGTATTTTAAAATATTAAGATTCACACCTCAAATCACATTTAAAATGAAGTCAGAAGACAGAAATGTAAATAATTTAAGAAATTAGGATAAATTAAAAATCACTCAAAAAGGGAAATTCAGTTTCCACAGAAGAGAGTATTTAAAAGTTTAGTTATATTTAATTATATGTGGAATTGTCTTTTTAAATTAGATTCTAAGTAATAAAATAGCTTGAACATCAATGGAATAAATTATGATACACATTAAATATGAACACATAGCAACTAAGGATTGTTTAGATACTAAATTATTTTTTAAAAAAGATTGAAAACTCTTCTGAACATTTTTACATCTAAATTTAGAACTGTGGCCTTTCAAACCACAAGGTTCAATTAGAACTATAGTGTGAATATGAAATGGAATTCAATGGATTTTAAACATCATCTCAGGTCCATCATTTTGATAAATCTGTGACGATTATCTCTACAAAATATTATAGTAATATTTTTATATCCTCATCATATCCAAAAAAAGATACAAGAGGTATCACAAAGATTCATTCAATAGAGCATCATTAAATTCACAGCCCTTTATCCTACTGAATCAATATTTAACAATTTTTCAAGATGTTTATTGAATGACTAGCTATGTGATGGACTTCGGTTGGTCTCAGGAAATAAGTAAGAATGTGATGCCTCCATTGTGAAAAAAGCTCATAATCTCAAATGAGAGATGTAGGGAAGACACAACCAGGATACCAAGCAAGTTAGCAGCAGCAACAGGACAGAGTGCTATGAGAACAGAAAAAATAGAAAGATGATTTTGCCCTGGGTATTTGGAGAGATTCTTCTAAAAGGATTTTCCCACTTGAGCTGATCCTTGAAATGAAGAGATAGAAAACTCAAAGCTGAAAATTAATGTAGGTAAAGAAATGGGACGTGAACATTTATGACATGTTCAAGTAACACAGAAGTAATTCCCTGAATTCTGAAAATACATTAGAGGGGGTAAAAGATGAGATATGAGACTGAAAAGGCATTTAGAGCAGATCAGTGGGAAGGGCTCTGAATGATAAGTTTAAAAATTTGAAATTTAACCTATAGGGCTGTCAAAGGTTCTAACACTTAGGAGTTAGATGTAGACTAGATAACGACCATCACCACATGGTATGGCCTAGCTTTATTTTAGAGAAACATGCCAGTCCTGGCTTTACATTAAACACAATTTTGAATGAGGACAGGTAGGGTGCCAGGATCCTTCCTCAAGATCCTTTCAATGTTAAAATCTGGGATTTAATTTCTCCTGCAAAGGACATGAGTTCCAGACAAATTCTTACAAATGACAGAAAAAGAACTCTTGGGCTTCTCTGGTGAGTACCATAATGGCACCGCTATCTTAAATATTCAATGAGTTTGACAAGAGGGAAATCTGACTGGCTAGCATGGAATTTGGGAGGGAAAAAAAATCATGTAGAAGACATTCCTACAGGACAGTGGAGAAGGCAATTTCAATCACCCTACTGGGAAAGCCAGATAAAAATTCAACTGACCTAAACCCTTTTTGACTTGCATCATCTTCCAAAGTTGCTTCTATTGCTCTGGAAAGCCCAGGGGCCCTATCTGCGCATGTGTAATCTAATTAAGTGCATGGAGTAAGGAGTTAAAGGTCAGAGAACAAATGCCAGTGATCAGATTGCACTCATGAGATCTCCAGAAGAAGAAGGGAAGACTGTCCTATCCAGGCTCTACAGCAGTAAATGACATAGTCAGTCAGGCAGTGTAAGGTACAAAATGCTACTTGAGTGCTGTGCTTGAAGGGAGGAGAGAAACAGGCAACCACAACCCAGTATCTAGCTGGAGATGCCAGCTCCTCTTGTTTGGAGTGTGATATTCTAACAAATACATGTGGCCCTACAAAAAGAGATCCAGGCACAGACAGGTGTTAGCAAAAGGCACTGAAGTTTCCAACAAATAGGTATGAACCTGGATTGAGAAAGTAGCTCATGGAAAGTTGTAAATTGGGGTACAGTGTGAATTTGATCCCTGAGACCAAATACATGGCTTGTGAGATCAGAATTCTTAACTCCTCTGAATGACTTGCTTGATGGCAATCAGCCAAGCATGTCATCCAATCAGAAATCCAGATACTAAACAGCTTCCCTGTCCTTGAAACCTCTGCACAGTGGTAATGAGCACAGGAGACTCATTTGTCTATAAAATACAGCCATGAATAACACAGCACAAATAATCTACATGGAAAAGAAAAACTAAAAATTTTACAAAATAACATATGTCATAAGGTACTGATGAATCAAAGAATTAGTAACACTGTTCAAAAGGAAAGATGATCTTTATACTCATTTGTGATAAGAGTGGCCTTTTCTTCAGAGAATGGCTGGGCCTTATGAAAAACATACCTCTATGTGGTTCTTCCCTGAGTGGGGAAATAATCCTTAGAAGCAGGAATAAGAAAATCATCTTTATAACAGTATGAGACTTCAGCAAGCAAGCAGTAGTGCAGACACAGAAAAAAGGATTTTGCCAAGCAGACCTCCAAGGTGTTAGAATTGTAGACACTCAGTAACTACATGCCACAAGCATGAACCCATTGCTGAAAACCCATTAGTAAGTAGGATTTCTTAATGAAATTTTGAGGGTGGCTGATCTTATATTTACATGCACCTTAAAATAAGTGGATCACCAAATCTCTGACCAGATTTATTAACTGATTATGTATACTGACTGCTTAAGCAGGGATCATTTCATGCACCAATGAAGTGAAGTCAATTCTTTATTAAAATGTGGCAACGTTTTATCAGTCCACAATTTTATATTTCTGGTTATTATAAGATATAGCCCTCCAACCAAATAAAATATAATAAGATGATGGATACATACAATATGATTAAAGTCATGTAAACATTTTCATGACAAGCAATAAGAAAATATGTGATTTTTAAAAGAAGACATACAGGAAATAACACATTTAAAACATAATTACTATATGTGAGAAATTTAAGGTATATTTGTGGGGGGAGGGGCAAGGGTATAAGAAAAGTTTTTAGATTGGCTTAAAATCTCAAAACTACAGAGTAAAACAACAAAAACCTTATTAAAGAGATGCAGTTCAATGCTACAGCACTTTTATAGCACATATGAGACCATGAGTTCAATCCCAGCACCACAAAAAAAATTGGAAAAAAAAAGAGGAAGAAAGAACAAAACAAAAGAAGGAAGGAAGCAAGGGAAGGAGGGAGGGAGGGACTAAGCAAAGGGGGGGAGGGGGAAAAGAAAAGAGAGAGAGAAAGAAAGGGTATTACTGAAAACAAGGTACAATGTTTTAGATAGAAAAGTTTAAAAAAAGACTAGTTGGAAAACTCAATTTGATCCAACATAAGTAAAAACAAACTCTATAGCTACTAAAACAACTAAAAATCAAGAATAAATCATCCTAAAATGAGATCAGTACTTTATATTTAGTTTGAGTGAGTGATGCCTGAGAATAAGCTCATGGAGGTTCACACTTTGAAACAGCCAAAAAATTCAAGAAAATGAAAACCTGTCTTTGATTTTCAGTAGGAGCCCAATGTAGAAACACACACACACACACACACACACACACACACACACACACACACGTGCATCAGTGCTGCCATATGCCAGGAAATAATACATTTTTGATTTAGTGCTGGTCAAAAATACACAGCAATGTAAATATTTCTACATATTGGTTTTATGACAGTGGAGAACATTTCTGGTAACTTAACTTTCAAAATACTTGGTGTTAAATAAAATAAAAAACCTTCAGATGTAAGCTTAAAATTTTAATTATCAGTGGACTCTCACAGTATAAAATAGTTACAAGTGCTGTCATATTTTGGCAGCTAAATACAGCCATATAAGAAAATTAATCAATTGTCTGTCTGTGGCTTAAGGACCCAACATTATTTCCAGGCAACACTAGAAAACTGTCTAAATCACAATGAAAAATTTAGAAATAAGTTATTTAAATAATTTCATTACTTGTGATATGAATAGCTATTTAAACACAAAATAACATATGTACTATTTAATAATATCATACACATAAAACTCAGAAAATATAATTCAATTTAATTTTTTACCACTTTGTTTTTAAAAAGATCTCTTCTATTCAATAACATATTCTGTTATTGAATATGCCTTTGGAGTTGAGAAAGTTGTAAGTTACATTAATAAAATAATCCTGGTACATTTCATCACTCTGCAAATGATTTAGAAATAAATCAAAAACAGCATGAAATATCATTAGATTCCCACCAGTAGTTTATTAATTTATATATAATTACCATTTGTACAAATTATTGCGAAGGAAATGACAAACTGTGCTCAAAACAATATATTCTCTTCATATGATAAGAAAAGAGAATAAGAATTTAAATATTTCTGAAGAGGGAATCAATTACAATTTGTTATTTCAAGTTATATTTTCTTCTAAATTGAAGAAACAGAAAATCTCCAATTAAGCATTTACAAGCATGATTAAAAACAAGTAGACATTCCACACTGAAAATGAAATCTGTGTTTCTAAAAGATGAAAAACAATGTTTCATCATTTTCATTCAGCAATGAAGGTTGAGATGGTAGTAAGTTTTTAAATTTTCTCTGTTTTCCATATTCACACACACAAAAAAGCATTCATTTTTCAATTTCTCTAAGGATTACACACACACACACACAAAAATTCAGTTAAAGCTAATCTAAACACTGAGAAGAGCTGGAGGTGTAGTTCAGTGCAGACCACTTGCCTAGCATATTCAAAGGCTCTGGATTTGATTCCCATTACTGCAAAAAGAAAAAGAGGAAAATGAGGAAGAGAAGAAAAAGGGGGAGGAGGGAAACATGGAGGACTGTGGCAGAACTTAACCAAGAACACCTAACAAAAATCAACAGAGACTTTGGAATTTCTCAAATTATTGGAATTGGCCCTACTGAAGTTGAGATGCCTGCTATACTATTTCTAAGGCAGGTAAGCTTTGAGTGCAATGTGTAAAATATTACAATAATCATCATAATAAAAATACAGCTTTGCCTTCATGCTTTTATTTTCCTTCTTTCTTCAATAAGATTTCTAAATATTTCATTAACACAGTTTTACTGGTTCTGTTTCAGTTGGCTTCAATTCAATCTTGAACACCTATTTATTGTCACTTGGGATCCAATTTTGAAGTAACTCCATACAAACTATTCTTCCAGATCTAGAATTTTATTTCAGAAATCGGTGAAATAGGCTGAATTTACTAGGTACCTGTCACACTAAATGCTAGTAGAGGACCATGGAAAAGAAGAGTCACTACTAATAGCAAGTATTTATTAAACACTTTCTGTGTGCCAAACATAATACTCAGTACTTGCATCATATGCATTGTCACCTCAACACTCATGTAATTATAATTATTAGGTGAATGAAAATAAATACTTCATAGTGTTGAGAGAATTAAGTGACTTAATGTTATGTCAAGACTGTAAAAGAGAATTTCCTGCCCAGTAAAAGACCTGGGTTTCCTCAATGTTAGCTGTTATTATTATTATTATTATTATTATCCCATTGTAAAGAGATAAGGTAATGGGGGGGGGGTTGAGATGCAGCTCAGTGGTAAAGCACTTGCCAAGCATATGCAAGACTCTAGATTTGATCCCCAGCTCCATAAACAAAACAAAATAAAAGATGAGGTAACTAAATTCCATACAGGGCATGTAACTGTCTTTTGTCATACTGCTAGTAGTTGGATGTCAGAATTTTTCAATTGTATTTGTGTAACACCAGGTACCACAGTCTTAAACTTGAGTCTTTATATTTAACTGGTGTTTTACTGTCTCCTGCTAACTTGATCCTCACGAGTCTTATCTTAGAATCAGGGGTAGTTAATATACTGAAAGGTTCCATTTGATTGCCAAGAACTTTACCTTTACTAGGAAACTTAATGAACCCCTATTTATCAAGCCACATGAGTCAAGAGGACAAAGAAGCTCTAACTTCTCCCAAGTCACTTTCCACAAAACTCAAATTCCAGAGCACGGAGAAAATGAAGTGACCTAAAAGAGATTACAATCATGAATCTATCTACTAGAACCAGATATTGTTTTAAATCAAATCTCATTGTAAATTAGGTTTTTTTCTCATTTCAAAATTCCCATTTCTTCCATACAAAAAATATCAAATTTTAACATGAAAATATATTAAAGGTAACTTTTCTTACCAGTTCTCTACAATGCCTTTTGGTGTTTGGTGTTGCACATATCCTGTTACATGGATAAATTTGTACACTTCCTCATTTCTGTCTTTCTGTCTCTGTGTATGTGTCTGTGTCTGTGTGTGTGTGTGTGTGTGTGTGTGTGTGTGTGTGTGTGTGTTCATTTTGACCTATTATAGAAAGCTAGTTAACTCCACACATAGAGAGGGCTGGGTATATGGAAAGAATTCTTCCAACAACTAGCAGGTTAACAATTTCTTGTGGGACCCATATGTATTCTCACAGTCATTAAGAATAGCTAGCATCTTTAAAGCAACTGTTTTTTATCTACTACAAAATTTAAAGTATAGCCCCAATGATAAGAAACAGTGAAAATTTCAAGAGCAGTTGCCAATCTTACATGCTTTACCTCTAATAGCTTCACATCTGTGTGATGTTGAAATGTCCATTATTCACCTATTCTTCTGTGAATCTGCAGGCACATCAGGTAATCACAGTAACTGGTATAATGCAAACAACTATAAAATTTACCTTCTTTATCTCAAAGCCACAACAAAATATTGTTTAAAATTATTTTTAATGCTTTGAAAATATTTAGGAAAACAGAAGTGAAATGGTGATAGGATCTTTTAAAGAACCATCTGAAAATGCTTTGCATTTTTACATCAGCAAAAAAGATAACATTTTAATTATAAGAAAATAAGCCCTTGAGGAATGACAAATTCTACCCAAACAACCCTGTTTTAGAAGTAATTACTACAGATTAAGTAAATAAAGATGAATGATTCTGATTTGAAAGCTAAATTCAGTTAGCTATAAGGTAAAGAACCAAAATTAAAGAAGTGAGAGAACCTTGTTAAGGAGGCAACACCTTTACTCTAATAAAGACCAGAGCAAGTAAGAACTCTGGGTTGGTTTTCAAAGTTATTACACCTACAACAGATTGAAGCAGTATGAGTTGTTTTCTTCTTGGGACAATGTCACATCTATCATACCACATCTTTCTCTCTTAATTATATTTTGCTGCTGTGTGACCTCAAGAAACATTTATTAGTTGTTTGAGAAAGATATCCTTTACTTATGTTTAATTGTAATTTATAATGAATTTATCTTTAATTATATCAAAATGTCTTTATTCTATTCTTTCAGTTGATTGATATTTTGAGTGGATTTGGAATCCTCAGCTGAAAATTATTTTCCTTCAGAAATTTGGGAATTATCCTCTTAATTCATTTATACTTAACTCTATATCTTTATTACCAAAATTCCAACAAGTAGGAAATCATATTTCACAGAGATTCACTATGTCTTTTATATTTTCCACCTTTATTTGTTTGTATTGAGAAAATACTTCTATTTGAAACTACAAATTTTCCTGATAGAGTTTGGAAACTACTGATTTGAAAATATTTATTTTAATTTTCAAGAAGTTTTATTAACCATTCACTGTTCCTTTTTTATATTATACTTTTGTTTCATGAATGTTAATTTTCTTGCATCTCTTCAAAGATGTATTTTTTATCATATATGATCCATTAATTATCTGTACCTTAAAAGGTCATTTAATTATTATTGGTTTTCATTTGCCTTGGTCTCTTTTTTAAAATTTTCATATTGTAGAGTTCTCTTAATATGATTTTCTTAAATAATTTCTTAAATGTCTGGTGACCTGTGGTTGCTGTTTTATATTTAAGGATGAAAATGCTGGGCACTCTGTACTTGAATGGCTTTTGTTGACTAGAAGACTTTGCTTTGGAATAAGCAAAGAACTGATCATTATAGTGCTAGAATAGACAGTTCTTTACTCTGTGGTCTAAGCCCCTTCCCCTGTTGTTCTTTGACAGCTCATGCAATTTCACTAGTATGTGATAAAGGGGAAGATTCGGTGGGGCAGAGAGAAAAACTTACTACAGGGATGTTCATACAAGATGTAGAGTTGGTGAACAGAAGGCTGGCAATTCCATCTCCACATCTTTGACTATTTTGTTTCAGCTCCATCCCTTCATTTCTGCCCTTTGTTTTTCTTGGCATTATTGAGTCTCAAGACTTTGAGGACTTGTTAAGGGGAGAATGACTCCCTCCTTGACTTCAGGCCACTCTACTATATCCTAGATAGTTTCCTCTGCCTGGCTTTACTCCTTCTAATTTGTAAGTTTTTTCTTTTAAGCCATCAGATTAATGCTTAATTTAATGAGCTTTCAGGAGGCAAAAATATTCTCAACTTTTGTCTTAAAATGGATAATCACCTATTGAAAAGCACCTCCATTAACCTAGAGAAACTACCCCCAAAACACCTAAAATGAAAAAAAAAAAAACTGAGAACAAACACAATCACATTATTGCATATCACCACAGCCAAATGGCAATTAGTGTTCAGGATGATTCAAACAAGGCTCTCTACTGACATAAATGCAAACTGCCTACCTGCAATGATCTCAAAATACATAGGGTAAAAGTAGTATTACAGATTTCATGTTTCTGAAACGCCTTCTACTCTATCCTTTTTGTGGGGAATGAGACAACTGATTCACAAACATTATCAAAAAAAAAAAAAACAAGAGAGAGAGAAAGATTCATTGAGTTCCAAATTATTTAATGAGATAGTAGCAAATTTCTTACAGCTGTGAAGGTTATTTTTCTTTACAAAAGGAGTGGAAATGATGCATACATGTTATTCCACTTGAATTAGAATTTTATATAGATAATAAGAATGTGTGCATTGTTGAAGCAAAATGGGCCTATTGTGGTCTACAACAGCAAATGAAGTGTCCCATAACTAACAATTCAGTGTGTTAATTCAGCTGAACCATCCAATTACCTACAATTCAGCTCAACTTAGTGCACAATAAGAAAAGTCTTTCAAAAGTGTATGACAAGAGTCTCTTCTAGTTTACCAAGTAAGGGAAATATTATCTAGCTTCCTTAAGTCTGAGAGTGGGAGCCACAGAACATAAATTATTAAAACTGTTCATTATAATCTATCAATATCATAATGAATTTTTGACATGAAGTCAATAATCTAGAGTTAGTAATGAAACATATATTGGTTGCTTTAGAAAGGAAATCTGACCCAGGAATGAGAAAACTGTGTGTCAACTAAAATTGGCATCCTCTCAAATAACACAGCATTCATTCAAAGCCATGGGCCTTCCAAATGCCAAGTGACCACAAGGCCCAAGCACACTTTTCTAAAAGTAGACAAAGGTAATGAGATGTGAATTTAGCATCCCAAGCCTCCTGATAAATGATCCAGATGCATGTGCTATAGCATCTGTCTCTTACCTACATAGCAAATAAATGATAAAGTGAAAGGAAGCTATTTCTTATTTGGTTAACAGACTCAAGAACACCAGTACATAGTGCAGTCCCACTACATGAAGACTCATGAAACCACAGAAGAAAGACAATTTAAAGTCGAGAGAACCATAAAGAATAAAGGAAGGAAAAGTTATGGAAAAAAGAAAAATAATATTGAAAAATGACAAACACTGTATTTAAGTAAGAAGAAAATATAGGGGCATGGTTAAAATCTACCAGATATGGTTAAAATCTGAATCTTAAAGAGTGGCAGACTAGTTCCTGTCCCTTTCAAGACAAGTAATGTACAGTCTTATTTGAGAATGATCTACCAATACAGTCAAAGAAATATGAGACAATGTATTCAGAAAAAAAGGTGGAATTTGCTATGAGAAAAAGATTAAAGATTATACTAAATCTTGAAACTGTGATAGTAATACCATAAACCCCCAAATCATTTACAGAATTGGAAAATAGCATTGTTTCTAAGTGTAGATTTTATTTAAAAAAACATTCAAATGGGATGACTCATTATTGAAGGTCTAGAATTCAAAAACTTACATAATCTAATAAAACATCAGTCAAAAATAAATTCTGTTCTAAAAAAGAATTAAAGCCCTGTTAAAAGACTTAGTGCATTAAGCAAAAATATAGAAACAGAAAGTCTCTCAAAGTCTACCAAACGCCAGAAGGGCAAAATGCCCATCATCAAGGTTTAACATAACAATTCTTCACATCTTACAAGTAATTACAAATTATTACAGATCATATAAACAAGATTGTAAAAAAACACTTCAGAAAAAAAGTCCACTTCAGTAGTATTTTCCCAATCCTTTTGATAAATTTGAGTATTTTCTAACTTAATTTAAACAATTTGTCAGGAGTATTGCAAGAAAACAAGCTATTTAGTTCAGTAACAAATGAATGTCTTAGTTACAGATCTTCTTTACAAAGAAGGAAAAACATAGCAAATTGATCCCAAAAATTTGGAACATGGTAACTAGGAAAAAGAACAGTTCTTGGAATGTGCTCTTTCTGTTTTTGCTCAGTATTCATTCCTGTCCCAGGTCATAACTGGCTCCATCTTAGTGACAATTTACAGTTAACTACCACAAAGGAACATGTCATCTCCAATTCTCCACTCCTTTCTGCAGACATTGATGCAAAGGCTAAAACAGTTGCTAGCATCTTTCCCAAGTCCAAATTTTATTGCCCAGGCTCACAAGTAGAAAGAGAATGGAAGAAGCTATAAGTAAAATGTCTCATTAAGTCAGTTATAACAACCACTCTGGTCTGTACTATGTGAGTGCATGGGGTAGGTAGAATTTCATAGTGGTTCAAAATATCATAGTTGTTCAGTGTTTCTTACAACATTGGCTACACAGAAAGAAAGAAATGCATCATCCTTAGCCCTAACACATATTAGCTATATTATTCTGAGCAATAAGTCCTCCTTCACACAATAGGAACAATAATATTACTTATTACTCATACAGTTGTTATAAGGATAAAATATGGCAAAGAGTTTCCAAGAACAATCTACAGAATGAAATTTTCTGTGGTCAAATATTCATCAGTCAACTAAAGTCATTACATTTGAAAACTAAGTGCAATGCAGAAAAATGTACAGTGTGCTAATTTATTCTATTTAAGGACCTATTCTTTATTTGGAGATTTAGTTCTTCCATCTTATTTGGATTTAAAATGTCCACTCATAAAATTATATCAATATAAATAGACTTTTTAAATCATTCTTACTGTGCTAAAGAAAATGTTTACCTGAAGGTTGGTACTTTTTTTATTAGCAAAATGTCAGATTAAGAACTGTTACAACCTTGGCTTCAGAGACAGAAAGAACTTGTGTCATCCTTAGCACCAACATACATTAGCTATATTATTGTGGCAAGTTAGTCGTCATTAAAACAATAAGGACTACATTATTTATGACTCATATGGTTGTTATAAGGATAAAATATGATAAGACCTGTCAGGTATTTACTTACAATGGTACAAATACAAAGTAAGCTGATAAATTTTATTTAGCTTCAACTTAACATTTTTAACTCTCTCATAAATAAGTTGGAAAAGATATACTTTCATAAGTATTTTGTCCCTTTTTTTTGTCTTTAAACTAATGGCAGTATTGCATTGAGGTCTTGATGTCATATAAATCTCACCCTCTCTATCTGAAACTAATTATGTAATAAAAAACCTCAAGAGGAAATTGTCATTTATTATGCTTTTGATCTATAAGAAACTATATAATCCTCCCGATATGTCAAAACCTATTTTATTAACAACAAAAAGAGATGATCTGCTTATAAAATCAAGCCAATTAATATAAAGCTAAAGGCTAAATTGACATTTACAACTATCTCTGTGGTGCAGTTTGGATGATTTTTGATTGTGTGGGCCTGGTTTTAAATTCTCCCTTCTGTTTACTAGCCCTACTCATCACATGCATTATGTTCACTAAAGTGCCAATGAACAGTTAATTACACTCTTCCTTTAGTGGTCTGTGAGGGCTTAAATAATGTTTAAGTGACAATTCAATATAGTGAAATATATGAAACACAATCCCAATTAATTTCCAGCATGTGAAAATCCTGATATCATGTCAGTTGGAAAACTACATCCATCCAAACAATAAACACTTCTAAAAACACACAAAAGTCTGAACATTTAATATGGCAAATCTATTGAACTATCTCATGCAACACATAACATGCTAACAGATATGTTCATATCTATAGGAGTGATATTCTTCCTCCAATCCTCTAGTTTGGGATGATTAACTACTAACATGGAACTACTTTAAGCACTTGATATTTTGAATCTTATTTTATCTGCAATGTAAAAGGTGGTCAATTACAGTAAGGTAGCCAGTAAGGAAGAGTTTAATAGTATGTAGACATCTGAGTGAAGTTGGGCCACTGGAGGAAAAAGCATTTCTCCTTGCTTTAAATTAAAATTAAAATTTAAAGCCCCATTAACCTTTCAATAATCTATAGTAATAATTTCCTAAAGTTAAGAAATTCAGCTGAAATAAGCATGTCCCAATATATACTAAAGACATTATATTATTATAAATATACTACATTGAAAACGTAGACATAGGCCATAATCTGCATCAAGGAGAAACAAATATCAAATAAATAAAATGTTTGGTTTTTACTTTTGTTCTCAAAGATAATTGCTTATAGTGCTCCAAATGGATGAAACTAATACTGAATTAATGTGTATTTTCAATTTCACCAATATACCTGAATTCTGTAAGTACTAAATTTCACAATTGAAAGCTAGATTCTTCAAAAAATGTATGCTGGTTATGGATTCACTAAAGTTCTCAATTAAACAGTGTACCTGAAGGTAGAAATTCCAAATACAATGATAAACAGTTTATCAAAGCATACAGTGCTAGATATTTAATTGTACCTTATGGTTTCAAATGTATGCTTGATGGTGGTGGTGGTAGTGGTGGAGGTGTGCGTGTGTGTGTGTGTGTGTGTGTGTGTGTGTGTGTGTGTGCATGATCTGTTTGGTTGGGAAGAAAGCATTGCTTTAAAAAACACCATCAGGGTTGAGGGTATGTCTCAAGTTGCAGAGCCTCTGCCTAGCAAGCCCAAGGCTGAGTTCAATCCCCAGCACAGCCAAAAAAATATACAAACACCATCAAACAGATTATCAGAATCAATATGAGCATGTATATTCAGGTCTTGATTTGATGTCTCACATGTTTAATTTTGATAACTAGAGCAAAAGGTAGAACTTAAACTAAAGCCCAGTTAAAAATCCTTTGATAAGTAGGCATATGGTCACTCGGATTTCAAAGTAGTGATCCTGCTAGATCCCATTAGATTTAAGATGTCTAAGTGTTCCTTCTGATGTGGACACAAAGCCAAGAAGCTGATGTATTAAAAGTCACTGTCAGCATTGGGTTGGTTAATTACAAGAGGTGTCACTTTAGAATATTATGTCCAATGAGGCAAATTTGCTAAAGGACACAACTACAAGAACTTTGAGTATAGACTCATAAAGAGCAATGAACATCAGTCAGAAACATGTAGCAGTCATTTATTTTACATAATGAGTCTTAACTTCTATTCATGCTTTGCTCTCAATTGTTTTCTTTAGTTTTCTTGTTATTTGGAAACTCCAGTATGCTCATTTCCCAACTACAAAGTATATAAATATCCATTTACTGCTTGTTCTCCTAAAATGTCAAAGTTTCCTAAACTCACTAGCTCTCAATCTCTACTACATGTAAATACTCTTGTTATAACTACCACTTCTAAAAAACAAGTTTGCATGATGAAAATGTATTTCATCCCCACTTACATGTTTAACCTGAACTTAATGCACAGTTTAAAAGTTAAGTGTGTTAAATTAAATCAGTAAGAAATTAGAAGGCATCTCAACCAGTATCAAAACTTCTACTTTCATTATCTTTGTTACTCTTAAACATATAAATTGGGTTAAAAAAAGTATCAAGCAATTTACAAATAATATTTTAAAGCAAGGTTGCCTCAAACATGCTCCTGTACAACTTATGGTAAATCACCACCTGTTTTAAGAGGTGACCAAAGAGGAACACAGCAATCCATGGATTACTACCAGGATTTTCACTCAGGAGGCATTACGTTTCCAGGGACATTTGCAAATTCTCATATACATGTATTGTCACACTTCTCATATATATATTTGAAGCAGGATTCTATAAATTATTTAGGGTGTGTCAGTTTACAAATCAATTTATACCCCCAAATATTTTAAGCTGATACATCTGTTCCTTATATTAAAAGTAAGAAATTTTCACTTGTTAAAAAACATATAAAAGTATTCCCCAAAAAAAGTCATGTCCCAGTTTACTTTTAAGTATGAAGATTGAGAAAGCCTGTAAACTCATTTTTTCAAAGAGTATCAGGGCAAGTGAAGACTGAAGAGCAGGGCAAAAATCAAGCCATGAGGTGAGCCAGGAAGAAGCAAAAAAGTTCTGTTTCAACATCCCTTCTACAAGTCCTCAATTCCTATTCACATACAAGTAAAGGAAACAAGAAAATAAGGGAGGCAGTAGAATTTAATCTAAGGCTTATTAGCATAGCTGGGTGACTTGGAAGCTGGTAATGCTAATCAATCAACAAACAAGTTTTCATTAAGCACTTACTGAGCTTTCCCACACTGCCCTAGGGTCTGCATCTATGAGACAGCATCCAGTTCCACTCCAAACTTCTGATCCTGAATTATCTACACTGCAAACATCCTGTGATTGGTTTGAAAAGCTTTCTTTTCTTTCTCTCCAAACCCGATCTGTGACACCAGTACCCCTACTTAAGCAAGTAGTTTAAGCTTTGGAATGGGATGAGCATCAGAGAAATGGTGAATTAAAAGCATTTATTTAAACAAGCGGGAGCAGCCAGGGAAATTCTCAATGGAGTTGAAGGTGGGCGGGGGCATAAGGAAGAGATGTGAAACCTGGGTATACAGCAAACAGTACGGAGAAATGCACAATTTTTATTTCTGAAGCCTGCTCTACGAATGTTCTCCAGATCTAGCCATATCTTATGTCAAACCAACAGAATTCCAGTGTTAAGATTTTAATTCCGACAGAGAGGAGGAGTTTGTAGAGATGAGGGTAATGGAAAGAGAAAAATCCCTGGAAGGCCAGAAGTCCAAAGTAACCACCAACCGGATGACCTTACTTTCCAATATCCTAAAAACGGCAGGTTTCTTTAACACTAGAGGGCTTGAACGCGAGGAGAGAGGGAGAAAGAGAGAGAGAGAGAGAAATCTTACACAAAGCTAAAAATCTGGGGACCTGAAAGAAGCCAGGAATTTCAAGGTGTTGGGGTGGGCAAGTGTCTTTAGCCCTAAAAGTGAAATCTCTACAATGTTCTGGAAAGAGTGGCCATGCTCTCTCCCAGGAAGCCGCTCTTCTAAGGACTAAGTCTGAAGCAGCTCAAGGCAGGCATGCCTCCTCTGTCCCCAAAGCTCTTCTCTACTTCTAGGAGCACCTTTTCTTCAGGAAAGCTCCTACCCAGGGATTAGTTTTCCGTGAATCCCAAAGCTTCTGTGTTTGCCGCCCTCTGACTTCTGTGGCTGCAGAAGCTGAAAATGTAGACACTCTACCTGGAAATTCCACCAACCATAGGGCACACAAGGGGTTTCCGCAGCCTTTTACTATCCAGACCAGCAGCCCTGGCGCGCTCAGGAATCAGCAGTGCATCGCTCTAGGACCTTGGGTGGGGAGGCTGGCGCGACGCCCTCTGCGTTGCCCCTTGAGCCCCTCATTCAGCTCCAAGACAGCCCGGACAAGGGCAGGCTTCCTCCATCTCCTGGTCCCCGTCAACCCGGAGCAGGAGGTCTCTGCACCTGGAGGTGCCTAGAGGATGAGCCAGGGCATGCTGCCCTGGACCAAGGCTCCTCGCGATGGGGGAAGGGGGGCTAGTGCTGGGGAAGATGGAGCAGATAGAGGGCAGAGAGGATCAGGAAGAGAGAGGGGAAAATGCTGCAAGACATCAAGACAAGCGAAAGATAGAATAACAACCATACAGAGATATCCCAAGAAAGACAGGAGGAAACAGAATGAAAGAGAAATAGATACATGGGTGGTTGCAGGGGCACCAAAAGCCAGAGAGTCAGAGGAACAGAAACTGAATCAGAGACAGAAACACACACGGAGAGAAGGAGATGCGGTTGGGGCACTGATAGAGATAAAGACAGGGAGGCACAGCGAGGAAATCAACCGTCGAGGAAGGCACCCAAGAACCAGAGAGTCCGAGTGTCAGGCGGAGTAGCAAGGGTACTTCGCTGCACTGGGATGCCCGCAGATGGTGGGAGAAAGTTGCCTGTGAGCTGGGAGGCCAAGCCATCTCAATCGCTGATCGTCCCCGGGGCGCAGATGGGACCAGCGCACCCCAGCTCAGGCAGGTAGCAGGGAAAGCCGATCAAAGCGCCGGCGGGTGCAGAAAGTTCCGCGCCTAGCTGTCCTCCCGCCGCACCTACAGTAGCGGTGAGCCAGCTCCCAGCTCCCAGCTCCCAGCTCCCAGGACACCGCCTCGCGAGGACCGCCTGCGCCCCTGCCCCCGCCTGCGTTCGGCTTGACGTTCTGGCACTCGCTGCGGGACTTTGCGGCGCCCAGCCCGGACATTCCGGCATCCCTAAGGTGGCTTGTCCCAAACCGTCACCAGAAAGAGAGAGGTAGCAAGAGAGATAGAGACCTGCTGTCGTGGCCAAGGATCCCGCGAAGAGAGAAGGGCGGTCCACGCACAGGATTCAGCCTCGAATCAAGCCTGGTTGGTTCGGCCAGCTGCACCGAGTGTGGCGCTCGCTGAGCCCGCGCTCACCTGGAGCCCGTGCCGGCCAAGAGCGCCGCGCTACGCACAGCTCCCGCTCCCACCCGCGTCTCTCTTCACACTTCCCCGCAAGCAGAGTAAGCCGGCTCCGGCCTCGGCCAGCCCCAGACAGGCTCCCTCATAGCGCAGCGCCGGGCTTTAAGGCTCTGCGAGCGTGGCGAGGGCGGGAGTCCAGGCCGAGGAGGCGCAGAGGACCCACCGAGAGCTCCTAGCACATTGTCACCTCAGCAAAGCCGCCACCGCCGCCGCCTGGTCACTTCGCCCCCGGCCCCCGCCCCCCCTCCCACCCCAGCCGGCTGCCTCCCAGCCCCTCCTCCTCGCGCGGTCCCTCCCCCTCTCGGAGCCCCAGCCTGGAGGCCTCTCACTGGGCTAGTATCATTTACGTAACCAGCACCCCTGGCCCTCCTCCCTCCCGGCTCCTGCTCCTCCCCGGGCTGGGGCGGTGTGCACCGAGCGCGCTCCAGCTGCTCCTGGAGCTGCCGCTCCTGCGATGTGCACAAGTCCCGCGATACTTGGTAGGCATGGCCTCCAAGAGCAACTGTGGGGTGGGCACCGAGCCCCGGAGACTGCCTGGAGACTCTCCCCAACCCCCCTGCCACGCTGGGACCCCACGGTGCTAAAGCCCACATGGGTACACCGTTCGCCAATGCACCAGCGAACCTCTTAGAGGGGAGCTAGAAGGTCAGGGACAGCTCTAGGGGAAAGTTCCAACAACCCCACCCTTGCCGTCGGCTTTCCGGTGAAGAGATGCTGCGAGGAACTTGGGGTCTCGGCACTCTGATGGAGGAAAAGACGGACAGAGTTTGGCCTCTTGTTCATTAAGGTTCTTTTACCCTGACAGGATCCTAGTGTTCCCATTGGCAGAGGCAACTGGCGTTTGCCGCCACCAAACCGACTGTAAGAGAACTGGGAAAGCTGAGCGCTTCGGTGTAATCTTAAAATTTTTAGCAGAGGAAAAAAGTGGAGTTTGAATTCCTTTCTCAGCCAGAAAGGTGTGATAGTTAAGACACACACACACACGCACACAGACACACACACACGTACCTTGAAGTACCATATCTAAATTAATGTGTAATATAGCAGAAAATTCATGATATTAAATGGTATTAAAACATATGTAAGGATTTTAAAACACTGCCTGACACAAAGCACAGATTTAAGACCTAGGTATTATTAGCATCTGGAAGACTTGAAACCTATTCCCCAATGCCAAATAGGAGAAATTCTAGGAAATTGGAATTGCTGCTTGGTCATTTAATTCCACTGTTGAGTTTTGCTTAGCTTTGGCCCTTGACTTTCTTCAGCCTTGGTTTTCTTATCTGTAGAAAAGAACGGCAAAGATACTTTCTTCTTCTCTTAATGTAGTATGGTTATTTGGCAGGGTTAGAGTAAGATATGACAGCTACTTCAAAAATATTGAGTATTTTGTAGTAGCATATGATACTGTTGAATACAATGTAGTATATCAATAATATTCTTGATGATATTCAGAAAAGGCAGTTTATAGAGATGTTGCCTTTATATCTTTGCATGAACCAGTTACCAATTTAAATTGGTTGATAACTAAATTTAATGTCTCTTCCTACATTGTCCATCCTGCTACTCCCATACCGACATCAATTGTGGAATATTAGCAGGGCACAGTGACACAGGTAGGAGTCTTAGCTGTTTGGGATGCTAAGCAGAAGATGGCTTGGGCTCAGGAGTTCAGATCAGCCTGGGCAACATCGCTAGTTTCTGTCTCAAAACAAAACAAAATAATAATGGAATGCCTACTATAGGTGCTTCTGTGCATGTATGAGGACACAGGGTCTCATTCATAACAACAGGAGTTCCAGTTCTGCCATTGTGTCAGTTACTTCTGCACAGAATGTTGAGAAGAACTAAGGACAAATATGTAAAAGATCAGAGTTCAAATACTGGTATAGTGACTTACTAGTCACATGTGTCCTTGGGAAACATAAGCCTCCATCTTTACATTCTTTTTTGCTAAAAAGGAAGCAATAGCATTTTCAACCTTTGTAGAAATATTTAACTAAAGCAAGAATTATAAACCTAGTTGGCAAAAGTATATATGTTAAGTGTGTAGACATAGCTTTTGATGCATGACACATCAACTCAAAACTTACTGTCCTGAAACAATAAACATCTACAAAGCTCAGTGGGTTGTCTCAAGGTTTTCTGTCTTTGCTGGCTCAGTTTTGGTATTCTCTGTCTTGATGGGAGAAATTGCAAAGTCATATTTCAAGGGAGAATGCACATAGAAATGGGAAACACTTGAGGCCATGCTTGTCATTTGCCATAGATTCTTAATTACAAGGGAATAAAATTTTACTTGTACTGGATAAATCTGGAACACATCACCTCATCAAGCCATCAAAGTTAAAATAATGAGACCAAGTGGCTTCCATGAGCCTCGTGATGTGAAATACTGGGACATATAGATATGATTTATTTAGTGTTCCACACAAAAAAATGTATAATGGAATGTAATCATAAGGAAGCAAAGACAAAGCCTAATTAAGGGAAATTCTACAAAATATCTTGTCTATACTTTGGAAAATTGTCACTGCAATGAAAGTCATAGAAGAGCTGAGGAACTATTCCAGACTAATAGAGATTTTTAAAAAATTAAACTTGGGAAAAGTATTAATAAAGGACATTATTTATGAAGAACAATTAGTAAAATATGGATAAAATCTATAATAAGAACCTATATCTTTTTTAAATATCTTTTAGTAGCCAGGCATAGTGTTGCATCTCTGTAATCTGATCACTCAGGAAGCTAAGGCAGGAGGATTACAAGCTGGAGGCCAGCCTAGGCTACATGTGGAGACCCTGTCTCAAAAATTATGTATCGTTTGTTTATGATAAGTTACAATTAGTTTTGTGTACTGTTAACTGTTCCAATACTGATAAATTTACTATATTATACATGAGAAAGCCCTTGATCTTAAGAGATACATAATGAAATATGTGGGGGTAAAAGAAGAATTGTAAATTCTGAGCAGATGGCTCAGAAATATCTATAGAGAGAATGATAATTCAAACATGAGAACTTTTTCTGTCAGTAATAAAAGGTCATATTGTATTTCTAAAAAAATAGAAATCTAGGAAATTATCTTTAATTAAAGAGGAGCTTTTGCAGGGGCTGGCAGACTGGCTCAAGTTGTAGAGCGCCTGCCTAGCAAGCATGAGGCCCTGAGTTCAAATCTCAATACTGCCAAAAAAAAAAAAAAACAAAGAGGAGCCATTGCAAGTATTTATTTAGAAAGTGAAATGATCCATATCATGCAGTTAAGGGCATACAGTGACTCAGATGGAGAATATTCCAAAGACAAACATATGAGTTTAGCAACTACACGTGCCATTTAGTTATTAACCAAGGCCCTAAGTCAAATAGGAAAGAAAGGGTGAGATACATATATGCTAGTGAAATTAATTTGTCAAGTTTTGGCAAATTATTAGAAATTAAGAAGAAAAAAAGTGTTACATCAATTTAACCATGTAAAATTAAAAGTATATGTAAGTAGGGACATTGTTATTAAGAGAAACAGAAAGCAAGATTTTTATATTACAAAATGAAAATAATATTTCTAATGATAATATTTCAGTAGATTCTCGGTGCTCTTAAGAAATCTCTAAAATCACTAACATGCCCCTTAAGAACCTCTGTAATCTGGTGTCCAGATTATTCCCTAATCCCTACAATAAGCTAAAATTGGGGGTGGGTGTTGAAGATAAAAAGGGAAATAAAGACAGGCCTAATGGAAGTTAGAGTGAAGTCATTCATCCAGTGAATACACGTTTTGCTTACAGCAGGACAATTATTTTCTAGGCAGTAGGGATACAACAGTGAGCTAAAAGATAAAGATTGCTTTGATGAATGCTATACTTTAGTGAAGTATGTCCTAAACAAACAAGTATGTACTTATGTTGAGAGGTAATAAATTCTAGAAGAAAATTGAAACAGGTGACAAGATGAGCTTTGCAATTAGTGTACTACAAGTGGTTTATAGACATGCCATGATATACTGATCAGCTCATTCATCAGAAGTGACTAAATAGTGTCACCTCAAGTTGCCAGAGTCAGTAGTCAGGTAGCCTCTGGTTATAAGACACTTGTTAAGGGCTTCTAAGAGAATGATCTGAGCAATACAGTTCAAACTGGAGTCTATTGTGGGTTGGAAAGCAAGGAGATTAGGCAGGGACTTGTACTAGATATAGCTTTAGGTAAAAACCTAAAGTTCTAGCAAAATAAATACAAGATAATTCTATTCCATATATCATTGATTTGTTGTTGCAGTGGTGCCCACATTAACTACAGATTGGCTATTCTAATAATGTTTGGGCATTCTTCAAATTAAGGTTTTACCATTTTCAATTCTCTGGTAAAATTTTTGAAATCTTATACAATTCAACAAATGTTTTCTTAAACATATTTACTGAAAATAATGTGAAGAAAAGAATAGGTTTTAACCAATCTCCATATTAATATTGTGTTCAGTTTTATCTTGTGTTGCATATAGCCCTATATTCTTTACATGGTGACAAATTTACATTTATGCATAATTGCGTGATTGGTGTCTATTTTATCCACTATAAAGGAGGACACATCAGGCAAAGAATGGGTGTACTTATTTATATGGAAGGTAGCTGCTGTAGTTTCACTAAAAGCAGTGTCTTTTGTACAATAAATTTTTGTTGACTGAATGAATTAATCCAAGTAGTTATTAATCAACAACTAAACATTTCCTGTACATCGTTCTGATTTTGACCTTCCCTGCCCTCACTAGCCCTTTCTTCTTTGTGTTTTGAATTCTTGATTGGGCAGTAATCACCATTCTCAAGGAACTGGAGGAAACAACTAATTTCCGCCCCTCCATGATTGTTCAGTACCATGGAGAGCAACAAATGACTTCCAAACAAAGCTATGGTCACACCAGCCTGACTATGCTACTTTTTTATCCTTGAAAAGGACATTTTATTAGGTTTCTAATTTCAAAATTGAACATGCAGTCCAGATTTTTCATCTCTACACTCTCATTCTTTAAAAACAATAATTTGCTTATTTAAACAACTTTTGGACTTTTGTCTTTATTTTTCTTTTTGTGATAACTATATTTAACTTGTTTTGATTTATCATACATGAATAATATGAGTTTTCTCTCTGATGATATACCATACATGCATACCATGCACTTTGAACAACTTCACCCCCTCCATTATATTCCTATCCCATCCCCTCTGTCTATCCTTCTTTCAAACACTGTTTGGTGTGTTTCATGCTTATATTGACAGAGAAAAGGAAATAGAAGATATGAAAATCCACCTGTCCTACTCTTCACCAATCAAAAAGAGTGATAAGTAACTAGGCAATGTGAAAAGGCACTAACATTCACTTAAGGAATGTGGTTTTGCTGTTGCTTAAGCTCCCTATATCTCCATTAAATCAAAAGGCAAATATGAAGTAAAAATTAAATGCCATCAGAGCTCGAAGCAAGAAGCAATTACATATCCTCAGTCTTAAGATTTTTCCACTTACGTATACCAAATGGACATATCCCCTTCTAGGGGAATCCTGTTAGGCAGAGACTATGTCTAAGATTTCCCAGGTGTGAATACAATATCTGCAACATATTAGGTGATCACTTGTTTTACTAAACATACATACTAAATTTCATCATCCTGTCAAAAATACTTTTACCAGATGCTGGTGGCTCATGGCTATAATCCTAGCTACTCAGGAGGCAGAAAACACAAAGATCATGATTTTAAGCTGGCCTGAGCAAAGAGTTTGCAGGACTCTATTTCGAAAATACACAACTTGTAAAAGAGCTGGCAGACCAACTCATGTAGAGCACCTGCCTAGCAAGTGTCAAGCCCTGAGTTCTGGGTTCAAACCTCAGTACTACCAAAAGAATTACTTATTAAAGTTTATGAATAATCTATTAAACTGGCAAAACTATTCTTACATTTAAAAAAAGGATGCTATGCTTTATCAATTTTTAATATGAATGCTTATCAAAAATCTACAAAGGAAAGAAATTTATTGGGTTTTGTTTAAGTATTAAAGTAATGATTAAAATACTAGCCTCTTATGTAAGGAATTTTCCAGTGTGTTTTAATTAGTTGTTTGAAGCTATACTCATAACTGCAGCATAGTCAAGGTAATAACTATAAACTCTTATCCAATTGAGATAACTTGTGTCTGACTCAGTCTCATTCTATAAGACAATAACTTCTATATTTTTGGTCAATGTCTTCTATAGTTTTTGAGTCAGATATAAGTAACAAAAATATCAGAGTTGCTCTTTTTAAAGTTAAATATAAAAAGATTCCCAGAATCATTTAGATTTTCTTCCTAAGCTTCATTTTTCTTCAGCTACCTTATTCAAAGCAATTATTTATGTTGCAATACAATGTATAAAACAGAATTTATGTGTGCTGGATGAGAAAAATTTAAATAGACAAACATAAATGATTAAATATCTCATTGGGAACAGGAAGTAGAAAGTATTTAAGTGGCACACATCACACATTTTAGGTCTTGGAACTTATCTAAATATCTGGCTAGGATTTGGATAAAAAAGAGGGAGTCCATTTCACTTTAACTCTACACATTTCTGTAAAGAAGCAATTCTCACAACATTAAGTGGAAAACAATGACTCATTCAGTAGGAAAAGTTGAAAATCATTAATGGTGAAGAACCATGTAAAACTTATTTTATTTTGAAGATTAGGAGTCCATATTATACTACAGGTTAAATATCAAAAGATAAATTATTAGGATTTTTCATTAGCCTGGAATGCATAATAGTCCATTAACTCACAAGCATGTAATAATTTTCTTATGATATAAATAAAGCACCAATATATATCACATTTGTACTTCCTTGGAAGAATACTAAGGAATAGGTGCTAGGATAGACTATGAGATCAGGTTTCAAAGTATGTTTGCTTTGAAATAGTCATCAGTATAACCTAAACCCAATGAAATCTGATAGGACATAATAGCAATGAAATCTAAATAATCTAGTAGTAGACTGTCCATTAAGGATTTATAAAAATGGGAATTGACTTTCACAATTAATATTGCAAGAAATTAACAATTACTCAATTATAAGAAAATAGAATTCAAAGTATTTAACTGTCTGTATCTTTGCCCCAGTGGTGTGCAAAACTGTTGTGAAAATTTTTTTCTATACTTTCAGTTATGTCAGTGTAAGTGACATCTTTGTGCTGCTTCTCTGAACAAAAGGTCATTGTGTATGTACCTGTGCATATATATGAGTTGCACGTGTGTGAACTTATGCATTGTAGTGTAATTTATTTTATGAACACCAGTTATCTTTCTAAGTATGTAAGTTCTGCAAGACCATCAGATTTTAAAAGTTAGCTTTTATTTTAGTCATAAAATGTACAATGGGATTAAGTATATCATGTGAAATACATGGTGTTATATTGTCTTTAGGGGAATTCTTCAACACTGAACAGTGAAATTTCTCACAGTGGTTAAAAATTAAAAACTGAAATAACTTTTCCTCTCCATGAGTTTGCAAAGTGAGCTGCCCATCACTAGATTTTTTAAAATGTGATATAAGGCAAAGTACCATGGCCTGTTGGTACCCATTAAAGAATAAAACAGTTAAATTCTTCAAAGTGGTGCAAACCATAGAAATTATTAAATGCAAAAGGACATTCTTATTTATCCACCTCAGAACTTTTCCTTACAATGCATTATGGAAGGTAACTTCCATTTTATCCAATATTTTGCCTTTTGTCAGGCCAACTTGTAGCATTTCAGAAGAAAGTATAAAACTCCTGAATAAAGTTATGTATTCAAATGCAATGTATTTACCCATTGTAATCTACCCTCTAGCTAATGAGGTTTTCATTATCTGCAGATCAGTTCTATACATATAAATTCTGAACCTGGTGTGTGGTACACTGTCCTATAATACTATTTGAATAGAGACTGAGACCATTTGTTCTATTAATACTTGCTAGTGTTGCAATATTTTGGTAGTTGTTGTTTTGGTGATACTAGAGATTGAACTCAGGGCTTTGAGTTTGCTAGGCAGGTTGTCTACCATGCGAGCCATGCTTCTAGCCCTTTTAGCGCCAGTTAGTTTAGAGATAGGGTCTCACTTTTTGCCCAGGTCAGCAGACTGAACCACAATCCTACACTTCCCACTGACTCTTGGATTTAGATGTACATCACACTGCCCAGTTTTTTTCTGCTGAGATGGCATCTCATTGATTTTTTTTTTTTTTTTTTTTTTTTTGCCCAGACTGGCCTGGAACTACAATCCTTCCTAATTACAGGCATGAGCCATCAGGACCTGGCTTAGTGTTGCAACATCTAATGCAAGACTTTAAAAAGCTGTCTATTAAAAAGTGTAGAAGTGATGATTTCTAAATTTAAAAACAAATATCTACTCTTTACATCAAAATTTAGATGAATATTTCAATAGCATGTAAAAAATATTCTTCAATTTGTATTTTTGGGTAATTGTTTATGGTTCAGGGACAATATTTCTTGTTTTTGTTATCCCTAAAGCTAAGGAAAAGTTGAACAATATTTTAATCATCTATTTTTGCCAATTATTAACCTCTAATACTTTGTAATAAATAGCAAAAAATGCTGCAATTAGAATTATATTCTTATTTGTTTCTTTTAAAAGGACTTATCTTTCAAATAACTGAATATATTTCAAGATTCAGAACAGGAGAATAAAAGCCAACACCAAAGGACATGGAGTAAGTCACGAGAGAACTGAAGCTGGACCTTGACTGGAGACCCAACTGTTAGGAGGGTTAGAGACAGTATTCCAGTGACACAATGATTTCAGCCAAAATTCTGAAGATACAGAAGTTGTGCAGATGTGTCTCCACATGCTAAAAACAACAAATCAAACAAAATTGGTTCAATGTTAGAAAATCAGAAAATATTAGAAAGTCATTTTTAAAATCTTGGTATCTGGCTTTAAAAAAAAAAATTAGAAAATCCAAGCCAGGCATGTTGGCACCTGCCTTTTATCCCAACACTTGGGAGGCAGAGGCACAAGTTCAAAGGCATCTGGGCTACATAATGAATTCAAGGCCAGCTAACAGCAAGAGCCCATCTTAATAAATGAACGAACGAAAGACTAAATAAATAAATAATAAAACTTACAAAAATCAAACCCACTTCACTGAACCAAAGAGCCGTCATTTCTCATGTGGATAGTTGTAATCACCCATTTCCATCCTTTCCTATTTTGAATCTATTCTCAACTGAACTGGTCCTATTAAACCCAGTTAGTTCACATCACTTCTCTTCTGAAAACCCTGCACACTTCACATCTCAGATAAGTCCTTCCAGTGGCCTGTGTCTTTAACCCTGTCTTTGTCTGCATAAGTCATTCTGCTTTTCTTGCTATTTCTCAAATAATTCAGGCATGTGTGTCCCTTCACATCCGCATTTTCTCTCCCCCATGCTTGTGATGAACTTCCCATGGGTAGTGTGTGTTGCTCTCACTTCACTCAAGTCTTGACTTAAATGTCATTGTCTCAATATAAGCCGACACCCTAGTGTAATACCACACCCCTGATACTCCTACCTCCCTTCTCTAGTTGATTTTCCTTTGTCATTGTCACCACCTATAGATTTCAGTTATGTGTTGTATTTCTTGTCTGTTAGCTTAAAATATAAGCAACATTAAATTGTGGGTCTGTGTATATTTTATTTCATGCTGTATTCCCTACTCTAAGAATCACATCTAGCATGTAACTTCTTCCATAATTTCTCAGAAAGAATAAGTGATGAGTATGATTATTCTCTCCATTTAGCTAATGAGGAAACTGAAATCTACAATCCTATAGTCATATCATTTGCCCAAGTTTGCTTAGATAATTTAAAAAAAAGTACCTTGGCAGCCCAGTACTAGGGCGCAATTCCTTAATCACCAAGTAATAAATACATAAAGAAAGAGGTATGTGGTTTTCAAGAAAAAAAAGAAAAATATGAGTGGGTGGAACTGCACATTATTTTAATGGGAATGTAAATATTCCATTTTATCTTGCTTTTATGTCACCCATCTGACCTCTGTAAAAATGGAAGATCATGGCCCATAACTGATAAAAACAAATTAAACCAATGATTTCACAAGTGCCAAAGGCCCCATTGCTTCTTTCACAGTAGCCTACTTAGTTCTCCTGCCCAACAGTTCCTTGGTTGAGTTCCATTAGTTTCTTCTTTAACCTTTTTATTTCTTTTTTTTTTTTTTTTTTTTGAGGCAGGAGAGGTGAGGTTTCCTAGGGATTAAGCGCAGGCTGTGCATATGCTGTGTGTGTGTTCTACTACTGAGATATACCGACAGACTCCTATTTCTTCTTTAAAATATGAATTAATTTACATTTTAAGGTATAATGTAGAGAAAATTTCACACATCACATATGCATAACTGTGAATTTAACAAGGCAAATACTTCTTTGTACCAGTGGTATGCTGGTAAATACATAACAACCAACTCCTCCACCTCAAGGGAACAAAACTAAAAGCTTTGAAAACTTTTCCATGTTGTAAATATCCATATTTTTCATCATTGATTATAAATAATGTCACCAAAATTCTCATATTTGTCTTTCAGTGAACACATTCAGCACCCTTTCATATTTTCTCCTTTGCTCATTTACTAGATTACTGGTCCTCCTTTTTCTTTTTTTTTATTGTTGTGCTGGGTGAGGATACATTGTGGCATTTACGAAAGTTCTTATAATGTATCAAATATTTTTATTCTTGGATTCTAAATGTTCTCATCTTTTCCTGCTCAATACATTACATGTCTTATTTAAGCATGTTTCCAGACCTCTAGGTTTTGAAGAAGCATTGGAATTAATTGTCATGCATACTGAGGATCAAGATTAAATTAACTCGTTCTACCTGGAAAACAGATGAAAAACAATCTATTTCTCATTGTTACGCATTTGCAAACTGTCACAAACCTAATGTTCACATACATGCAAGTCTGCTTCTGCAATCTATTCCATTACAAGACCAAGTTTTTATTCTTGCAGCAACATCACACTGGTAAAATCATTCTTGTAATGGAAGTTGTCTGTTTTTCTTTCTCTTATTTTTCAAAATCAACCTGATTCATACTCTTGGTTCTTTGCATATCTCTATATATTTTAGAACCATTGAGTCAATTTCCACCAAAGGGCTTGCTTGGTTATGTTAACTTACAAATAATTGCTATCTTTAAAATATGGACTTTATTTGTTAATATGTTGTGTGCCTTTCTTTATATTATATTTGAATTTTGTCTTTATAAAGGTCCTGGGCATTGTCATTGCAATCTGAGAAATTTTATTTAATTTAATGATATAAATCGTATTTTTATATTTAGTTTATGGTCAGTAGAATTTATTTTTATATAGTAATATTTTTTATTCAGCAACATTGTGTTCATCTATATAGTTGTAATGTATACTTTTGGTTTTCCAGGTTCCTAATTATATCTTTAATGATAATCACAAATTGTATTTCTTTCTAATCCTTACATTTTTATAGCTTTATTGAGTTAAATTAACAGACTTTGAACTTCACAGATAAAAAGCATATAACTGAATGAATTTTGGCATATGTATACATTCTTTAAACTATCACTGGAATGAATAACAAACACATACATCAGCCCCAAAATTTCATCTTTTCAATCACTCCCTCATGTCTTTCCTACAATCCGTTTCCCATTCCTAAGCAATAATTATTCTACTTCTGTTACTAAAGATGAGCTGTGCTTTGTATAATTTTACACAAATGAATCACACAGTATGCATTATTTTTGTCTGGCTTTTTCACTAAGTATAATTGTTGAGACATTCATCCATGTTATTGTATATAACAATGGTTTATTCTTTCTCACTGCTGAACAGTATTCCACCATACTTATAGTTGGCTAGTAACCCCTTTGCCTTCTTGTCTGTTCATTTGATAGTGGATACTTAGCTCATTGCCAGTTTTGGCAATTACAAATAAAGTTGCTATGAACATTTGTGCATAAGTCTTTGTGTGGATATATGCTTTCACTTCTGACTAAACACTTATATGAATGAAATAGCTGGGTTATATAAATGTTGTATATTTAAAGTTTTAAGAAACTGCCATATTCTTTTCTTTGCTTGTTAGATACTAAAGTAGAATACTGTTGTTTTCGTGGAATACTTGATAATTCTTAATAAACCTACTTGTCAAGAATGTTCTTCAAGTATTTTAAACACTTACCGATTTTCCACACACTCATTCTACTAATTATTGAGAGAACGGTGTTGAAATCTCCAACTATTTTTCATTTTTCTATTTCTTATTTCAGTTCTGTACCTTTTACTTTATAGATTTTGAACCTCTATAATAAATATATAAATGTTCAATATTTTTATGTGAATCTCCTAGTGAATGTTCTTCTTTATTAGTAAGAAATGTTCACTTTATTAGTAAGAAAGAGTCATCCTTGAAAATATGTTGGGAAAGTAGTCTAGTTCACCTAAATTGATTTGGTAGTATCAATATAATTTTTTTTTGGCAGCACTAAGGCTTGAACTCAGGACCTACACATCAAGCTACTCCACCAGACCCTTTTTAGTGATGGGAGTTTTTGAGATAGGGTCTCATAAACTGCCTGCCCAGGCTGGCTTTGTACTGCAATCCTCCTGATCTCTGCCTCCTGAGTAGATAGAATTATAGGTGTGAGCCACTGGTGCCTGGCTTCAATATTATCTTTTGATTAGTACTTGCATAGTATAGATTTAAATTATATTTCTTGTAGGCAGGATACAGTTGGATGTTCATTTTATATGGTCTGGAAATCCCTCATAATTATCTTTAGATCACTTACATGTAATACAATTATTAATACTGCTTTTTGTATTGTTTGTTTAATCTGTAATTTGTTTTTTTCTTCTTCTTCTTCTATTCCTGCATATACTTTTACAGTGTGTCCTCCAAAGATTCATGGTCCTCATTTTGATGATAGTGACAGGTAGTAAGACTTCTGAGAGATGGGGTCCTGTGTGAGATCATGAGACTGGCCTGCCCCCAATGCTCTGGTATCCTGTCTTTTAAGGAGATTGCTCCCTCTCACATATTGGCTCCTAACATTATGCCATCCTCCATGAGGTAACACAACTGGGAATAGGGGACCCTTACAGAGCTGGTGCAAGGCTGTTTGAGTGCAGCCTTTGAAACCGCAAAGTAAATAAACCTCTTTTCTTCTTTTTTTCTTTTATTATTCATATCTGCATACAAGGCTTGGGTCATTTCTACCCCCTGCTCCCCCCCCCTCCCTTATCACCCATTCCGCCCCCTCCCTCTCCCTCCCTCTTTTCTTAATAAGTATCCAACCTCAGGTATTTCATTATTATAATGGAAAGGTGACTAATACATCTGGGTATTAGTGTTTGGTTAATAGCAGTTTGACAGTGATATATATATATATATATATATATATATATATATATATATATATGGTATTTTCCTTTTTCCTTCTTGAATTTCAAAGAAATTACTGAATTCCTGTCTTTGATATCTATTGTCAATTTTGGAAAATATTCATCACTGTGTCTTCAAATATTGCTTTTGTCCATTCTTTCTCCTGTACTTCTGGGACCTCCAAAATACCAGTGTCCCATCTTTCTTATTATATAGTGTTTATTATTTATGTACTGTCCATTCTTTCCACTCCTTGTGCCCAGTATGTATATTTCCTATTGATATATTTTTCCAGTTCATAATCTTCACTTTTGCCATGTTTAATTTGCATCTTAATTATTTATTAAACTCTTAAATGAACACATTGTAGGGTTTTCTTCTGCTCTAGAAATATTAGGTTTATTCTTCCTTATGTATTTTAGTTTCTTGGTGCAATTTTCAATTTTGTTAGATTTATTAATCTCAGTCACTTTGAAGTTCCCTCCAGTATCTGAATTAGTAGTTGGTACATTTATTTCTTCAGATATTTTTGTTAACTTTTTTGTTATTTGTCCTTCTATTGGCATACTTTAAAAGTTATTTTTATTGTTTTATACTCCTTACATATTAAAAAAGAGATATTGGGGCAGATATAATCTATGTATGTACTTCTTGCTATTGGCTTATAGCAAGAAGTTTGAGTAGGAAAAGATGACTGTCATTCAGCTTGGGATAAAGGTGATTTAGAGTTGTTTTTCAATCCTTTGTGAGAATACTGTGCTTCTAGTTCACTCTTCCCATAGGTCGTGACACTTTTAGCTTCACAAATGTATATCTTGAGCATTATCCAAGACTGCTGCTCTTTGATCCTTCCTAATCTCCAATTTTTGTCTCATAGGACTGTCAGGCTGTCAAAATTCCTGCTTAGTTTCTTATCCGTCAAGTGTCTGTTTTTCTTCAACTTCTTGGCCTCCTCAGGTCTCAGTGACAATGCATTGGCAAATAATTTTAAAAGAAAAGGGATCAAAAATGTCAGGTTGATTTCAGTTTACTTTCCTTCCTTCAAACTCTGGTTACCTTGCTAATTCTCTGTTGCTCTTAGCAGAGTCTGTTTTTTTGTTGTTGTTGTTGTTCCTCCAATTTTCTAGTTGTTTTTGGCAGCAGAATTGTCCCACAACGAACTATTTTACCTTTATGGGAAACAAAATTTCTCCAGCCTTTCCACCCTCTTCCCACATACCAATTTTACTTTCTTTTACACCTTCCCTAAAATTTCAACTCTTGCTTTGTCTTCTCTTGGAGAAAGTGGGAGAAGGGCAGACATATTATATTGTGTGTTTCAAGAAACATTTCAGCTTTGATGTGAGACAGACATGTGCTGGTTTGATTGCTTACTATATGACTTGGGATTTAATATTGTCATGCTTCAAATTCCTTTTTAAAAATCAGGTTACAATATTTATGTATTTTGAGGGTTGCATAAATTTAACTGAAATGATGTATATAAGATGTTTAATTCAAAGTTAATTTGACACAAAATGGTCAATCAATATTAGTCACCCATTCATATTCTTTATGAATTTCCTATGCAAAGTAAAAGTACCTAGAAATCAATTAGAATTTTGGTTTTAAAGTTATAAAAGTGTAAGTTACATGAAGTTGAATACCTATACAGTTTTATAGGCGGAGACAATTTTTACACATGAAACAAGATGAATTATGGTGAGAAGATGAAGTTCAGAAGAGTTCTTCCACAGGAAGGAAAATATTAAAAGTTAAACTTCTTATTGAAGAACATAAACTTAAAGATTAGGTTAAACGCCAACTAATTTCAAGGTTGTTTTCAGAGAATCATGACAGTTTAGAATTTTAAAAGATTGTACTTAAAAGATAAAAATTATCAGATTAAGAATATCTTGGTGATTTTCCAAGATTACACATACACACACACACACACACACACTCACACACACTCACAGACACACACACACACATACATGCATACACACAAAAGGACTAAGAAATGTCACATTAAAATATGAACTGAACAACTCTCATTTACTTCTCCACGTGCTCTCTCCACCCTTGTACATCCCTTTCTGTGTTCTTGAAAGTCTGTGGTCAAGCTCATCATACAGGCAACATTAACAGAAGATTAAAGAGAAGCAGAAGACTGTAGTCAGGGACACTGTGCTATCCCATGTGTTTTACCTATGGCCATTATTAAGCATTTCTTAACTTATCCAATTGTAGATATTATTTGTTTCTGTGACATCCTGATGCACATAGACATCATGTCTTTAATGGAGATCAGAATTTTGTGATTCATTTCCTCCTTTACAATATGGCACTTGATTATTGCTGCCCAGAAAGTTTTTGATGTATCTATCACACAGGTTATAATAGAATAACCTGATCTGAAGTATGCTTATCAGGTCAGTCTTGCCATGTCATATGCCTATTTTTTTGTTTAATATGTACTTTTAATTTTAAAAGTAATATTATACAAAACATAAAAGTAAATATTGTCAGATTATAAAAACATAACACTAAATATAAATATTTTTAACTCAGAAGAAAAAATTGTTCAAAACTGTTGATGAAATGCTATTGTCGATGGATTTTTATACTATACTATTTGTTGGTTCATTCATTTTTCTAGTTTTTAATTAAAATTTTTACTATGTTGGAGCAAATCTACAGAGAAAAGTGTAGGTTAATAAATAAATTACTTAAATATGCAAACTAAAGTTAATTGAAATTAAGGAAAATGAGTATAGTTACCTACCAGCAGTACTTTCCTCCATCTCCTGTCCCACTAGTTTTTGAAAGAACTGTTCTAAATGAGGCTCTCCCCATTACCAAGTCATGTTCTGCTATAAAATTAAGCTGTTTATGAAGCCAGTTATTCATGATTGTGGCAGTACAATTAATACCTTAAAAACAGTATTTTAAGTTTATCAATGATGAAAATAATAAAAATATATTCTCCAAAACACATAAGGAAATGTTGTGTCCATTAAACAACAAATTATGAGTAATCTATTATATACATAAATTTCAATATGTATGGCTTATATAACTCATAATGAGTACTTATTCACTATATAATATACAACATTAATAGACCAAATGCTAAAAACTGTTTGATAATTAATATAAATGGGCATAGAAAAAAATCATTTGACAAAATTCAACTCTTTCCTGATAAAAATTCTCAATAATAGGAGCAGGAAGGCAGATACTTAAGCATAATAAAGGCCATACATAACAAGTATGTATGGCCTACATCCTACTCAATGCTGAAAAACTGAAAGATTGTCCCCTATGATCAGGAGCAAGACAAGTATGCCTACTCTTACCACTTCTATTCAATGTAGTGCTAAAGTCCTGGCCAAGACAGTTAGGCAATAAAAAAAAATAAAAGGTATCCAAATTGGAAAGGATGAATCAAAATTGTCTCTGATTTCCCATGATATGGTCTCACATATAGAAAACCCTAAATCTTCCACCAAAAAAGAACTATAGAACTAATAAATAAATTTAGTAAATTTGTGTAAGATAAAACCAACATACAAAAATCCATTATGTTCCTGTACACTAACATTATATTACAAAAGGAAGTTAAAAAAAAAAAGAGTGCTAGGCCTGGGGGTGTGTCTCAAGTGGTAGAGCACCTGCCTAGCAAGGGATAGGTCCTAAATTCAAATACCCCTGCCTCTTTCTTTCTCTGTCACACACAAATGCACACACTCACATGCACACACAAATGCCATGACCATCAAAATGAAAAACAATTTAAAATTAAAGACAGCTATACACTGAAAATTATCATACATCGATGAAAGAAATTGAAGAGGACACAGGTAAATGAAAATATATCTCATATCCATAGGTTCAAAGAGGAAATATTGTTAAAATATCTATACTACCTAAAGTGATCTAAAGATCCAATGCAGTTTTAATCAAAATTTCAATGACATTTACCACAGAAATAGAAAATACAGTTGGCTGGTGGAGTGGCTTGAGAAGTAGGGTGCATGCTAAGCAAACGTAAAACCCTGAGTTCAAACACCTGAAAAAGGAAAGAAAAAGAAAATATGATCCTAAAATTTATATGGAACCATAAGAGACCTCTCATAGCCAAAGAAATCTTGAGTAAAAAAGAACAAAGCTGAAGGCATTATACTATGTGATTTCAAAGTATATTAAAAAACTATAGCAATCAAAAGAATGGTCCTTACATAAAATGACACATGAACAAATGGATGAGAAGAAAGTACCCAGAAATGAAACTACACATATAAGATTAACTGATTTTCTATCAGAGTGCTAAAAATACAAAATGGGGAGAGAATAGTCTCTTCCATAAATGGTATTGAGAAACCTGGATATACAAATGAAAATAGACATTTTCTTTTACTACACACCAAACCAACTCAAAATGGATTAAAGTCTTAAACATAAAATCTGAAATCATAAAATCTAAGAAGAAATTAAAGAAGAAAAATCATTTTACACTGGTCTAGTCAAGAACTTTTGCATAATATCCAAAACACAGGCAACAAAAGCAAACACAACCATGTCTGAAACGAGCCAAAATATTGCTGCACAGAAAAGGAAACACTCAACACAATGATAAGGTAAGCCTCACAATGAGAGAAAATATATGCTAACTACATCTTAGTATGGACAATGTATAAGGAACATAACTCAAGAGCAAAAAATAAAATATACCAATTGACAACTTAAAATGGGCAAAAGCACTAAATACACATTTTTTCCAGGGAATACATGCAACGGGCATATAAAAAGGTAATCAACATTGCTAATGATCAGTGAATAGAAAATCAAACCAAAATGAGGTATCACCTCACACTTTTTAGAGTGACTATTATCAAAAAAGTCAAACAACAGATGTTGAGGATGTGGAGAAAAGGAAATGCTTCTATACTGTTGGGATTAAAATTTAACACAAGCATGATGAAAAACCAGTATGAAGTTTCTTCAAAAGACTAAAACTATAACTACCATACTGTAATCTCACTTATGGGTATACATCCAAAAAAATTGAATCAGTATTTATTTCAAAGAGATATCTATGCTCATACACTCACTATGGCTTTGTTCATGGTATCAAAGACATGACATCACTTTGGTATCATGGTTGATGAGTGGATAAGAACAAGTATAGTCACATGTGCATGGCACAGGCACATAAATGCATGGACATAATGAAATACTCAGCCTTTTAAGAAATAAGGGAATCCTGCCATTTACAATGACATACATGAACCTAGAAGACATTATGCTGAATGAAATAGGCAAGACATAGAAAAATACTGTATGACTTATATGTGGAATCTCAAAAGCAGAACCCACATAAACAAGAAAGTAGAATAGTGGTTGCCATAGATTGGTAGGTGGAGAAAATGGGAGGCTTTCTGTCAAAGGGTACAATGTTTCAGTTATAGACTGGATAGTTATAGGGTAGATAGTTCCGAAGGTTTAAGTATAGCATGGTGACAGTACTTAATATACTATACTTAAAGTATATAGTATATTCTCCCTTAGAGACAGTAATCTTAAGATCTTACTGAAAAATTTTAGCTATGGAAGGAGTTGAGTGTGGTAATTACCTTAATTGTGGTGATTATTTCACAATGTACATGCATATCATGAAATCATGTACCTCTTAAAATTCAATATTAATTCAAAGTATTCAATAAACATACGTTCCTCTTCTCTTATCACATCAGTTAATTCTTCATGAGTCTTTCCACCCTCATTGCATCCATGCATTAAAACCATAGCTAGAATTGCATATCGTCTCCGGTGTACTTTTGATAATTTGCCAGCTTGAAATAAAAGCGGAGGATTAGATTTCCTAAAATTATTTTATCTTGACCACAGGTGAATGAACAAGACAACAAGACAAAATCATATGGCTTTGTTTTATATGAGCACATTAGGGTAAATTCAATATATAAGATAAACCATGTGGCTCTACTTATGGATTCTGTAACAACCAGATACACCTAAAAAGTTAGCAACTTGGCTCAGATTCTTTTAATTCAAAGAAAAGAAATCCACTTAACTCAGGATAAGAAAACTTTATTGAAAGATGATGTGGAAAAAGTCTAGAATGAGAACAATGACAAAAAAAAAATCATGAGAAGGGGCGATGTGAGGGACCAGATTCCATTCTCTTCTCTCTCATGGATTAAACAGTATCTTCTATAATTTCTATGTCTCATTGTATACCATTTCTGCTCTTCTCTCAATTGACTTACTGCCAATTGACTTACTATGCTTACTCATACTTTATGGTAGCTCAAATATTTAAGTTGAAGATTTGTTTATTCAAATTTAAGAACAAATATTTTCTCAGTAGGAACTATGTTCTGTGTACAGATGAATTCATTTTGCCATGGATCCAACTCTGCCTCATTTTCTGCCAGTTTTTTTTCTACCTATCATACCTCCCTAGTATTGCCCCTTTTTTGTTTCCAAATTAAAGTTTCTAAAATTAAAAATCTATGTCTACCACAGAAATTGTGAACAGTGGCACAATGCTCATTTTAAGCTTTCAAGTATTTTGTTAATTTAAGCATGTATATGGTTGTCCCCAACAGGGTGTGAAAAATTGAAGTAACTCCCAATATTCAAAAATTGGAAATACTCTACTGAAAAATCTTAATTTTTGCCATCCCTTGAACAAAGCAAAACAAACAAAAACCACCAGAGGCTCTGGAAACATTAAGCATTTTTTTTCATGATTATAATTACTCAGGGTTGATTAGCAACAGCTCCTTACACAGAGCTTATGCTTTGCAGTCCGCTACAACTCTCAATTGTGTTCTATCCTAAGACTGAGATTCTTGAGCCTTTTATCATTGTTTTTATGCATGGCTTATATTAGAGGATGAGAGTCAGAAAATGAGCTACAGATGCTCCTCAGCACACAATGGGGTTATGTCCCAATAAATCAATTATAAGTTGAAAATATCATAAATTGGAAATGCATTTAATACACCTAATCTAATGAACATTGTAGATTACTAACACAGAGTGCTGCAGAGTATGGGTTATTTACCCTCTGAATAGTCACACAGAGAGCTGCAACTCACTGACACTGGGGAGAACATCTTACTGAATATATTGCCAGTTCTGGAAAAGTCCTAAAAGGAACCATTGAAGATAGAAATGTCTATAGATTTTTTGCCAGTCTCCTTCAATCTTTTTACATTATCTGCTTGACCTGTGTGGGCTCTGCAGTTTGCAAATTCTGAACTGTCTCATTTTAGCCTTATAATCAGCCTGTTTTTGGGCTTATTGCAAACTCTCCTGGACCAGGAGCTGAGCAGGAATTTAGGACAAAAAATACAACTGCTACCTAATGAGAACTACAGATGATTGAATTTCCCAAGCAAACCAGTATACTAACCTGTTTAATTTAATACAGTGAAAACAAACTTTGTTTAAATCACAAAAGAAAAAAATTCTATCACCAGCTTCAAGAACTTTTATCATAACATTGTTAAGAAATCATACCACCCTTTTCAGGGTAACAACTCCAAAGATGGGACGGAATACCTGCTCAGTAGTGTACTCAAAATGGCACCAGACAGAATAGAAAACTTGTGGGTAAAGAACCAAATGTACCTCCCCAAATGTTTCTGCATGTAAAACTGATTTTACATCCTCTGATTGCAATCTTTCCAAGCAAGGTTCTCAGACAACATCTTGTCACATATCCCCAACCCAATCCAGCCTGCTACCTTTTGTTTTTGGTATTTGAGTTTGAATTCAGGGCTTCACACTTGCTACTTGCTAGGCAGGCTCTGTACTGCTTGAGCTAAGCCCCCAGCCCTTTTTTTCATTGGTTATTTTTGGCAGCCTGGACTAGGATCCTCTTATTTTAGGATTCCCACAGCAAGGGGCTAACAGGCGCACAGCATCACACCCAGCTTTTTTCCATTGAGAAAGGGACTCCCAAACTTTTTTGCCAGGGCTTGTCTGACCCGGGAGTATGATTTTCCCAATCTCAGCTAATATTACAGACGTGAGCCATCAGCCCACGGCGGCCCTACTACTTCTTTTTATAAATAAAGTTTTGTTGGAACACAGCCACGCCCACTTGTTTACTACTGCCTATGACTTTGCTGTATGGAGGCAGAATTAAGTAGCTCTGACAGAGACTTCCACAGAGCTGAAAATATTTGGTAAACAATGACACTTTATGGAAAAATTGCCTACCTCTGGTCTAAGGAAAAGACCAGGAACCCAAAATACTTTACAAGATTTTGGTCTTTCTAGTATAAATTCTCCTTCTGCCTAATCTAAGTTCTCCTGCTTTAGCTTAATTTAATTCTCTCATTTTGACCTTGGTGAAGGAAAGAACTACAGCACAATGTCGTTGATAAGTGTTTATTCACACTGAAATCTGTTAGCAAGCAATCAGATCTGCCATTCTGTAACTAAAACCTCCAACTTTTATTTAATATTAATTATACTCCCCAAATAAGCATTTCAGTCAAAATAAAGATCTTTCACAACTGCATAGCTGAGTCAGTGAGCAATTTAAATCTCATAGTGCATTTAGTTCCTCACTTGTTTTCACCATGGGAAAATTGACCTAAGACTTTCAAGCTAAAAAAAAATTGAAATTCTCTTTTATGCCTTCATGGATCCCATTAACAAAATATTTGTAGTTTACTGTGAATAGCACTTCTTTTGCAAGTAATTGTTTAGTGGTGTTTACTATAATTTTTCCCGTTTTTACTAGTCTGCTAAGCCTTCCCATTTCTTCCCAGTGAATGGGTATTATGGTAGAGACCTTCACCTAACAGTCAAATCATTCATGAATTAATGAAACAGATAAGTTCAATATATGCTAGCGTTACAGGTTTTTAACATGTGCTGTTAGAAATATCTCTACTGATTATCACCCAAACCAAATAGCTCCTTATTAACTTCAGCAAAAGTAATTGCATACTTAAAATCAGTCATAACCAGCTAGAAAATATATTAGAAAAGTCCTTCAATGCATACAAACAAAAATATGAAATATGTCATAATTAACTTAAAGTATGTCATAGGAATTAAAAATATAAACAAAAATTACACTAATAGATTTAAAAGATATCAATAAGTAGATAAATATTATGTTTCCAATTATCATTCAGAGTCCAGTCAGGAACCCAATGAGAACAGAGAATTATAAAGCTGTTACCTAGATGACTAAAAGGGTAAACAGAGAACTCTATAGAATCACAGAGACAGCTATAGTAGAAGCACTTACTCCCATAAGGCTGAGGAAGCAAAGGGGAAAAGCTAGACTTACTGATCTTTTGAAATTTGAGGAGGATGTCTGTTATGGTTTGAATGTGTTCTGTCCAAAATTCAAATGTTACCAATATGATAGTATTATGAAACAACCTTTAAGAGGTGACTAGTCCGCAAGAACTCCTCTCTCATGAATGGGACTGGATGCCTTTATAAAGACTTGATGGAGGGACTGCATTCTCTTTTTGCTCATTTTGGTCTTTTGCTATGTAAGGATAGGGCATTCCTCCCCTCTGGATGAAAAAGCATCAAGGTACCTTCTTGAAAGCAGAGTGTCCCTGACAGACAGCTGAACCTGCTAAAGCCTTAAACTTGGACTTCCCAGCCTCCAGAAATGCATGAAATAAATTTCTGTTCTTTACAAATTACCCAGTCGCAGATATTTTGTTAGAGCAGCACAGATGAACTAAGACAGGGGTCCAAAGAGCTGAAACTCATACCTCTGAAGAAGGGACACTAACAGTTGGAGTTGTGCCTCCCAGGGAGTGTAATAAAGCTGATTCCATGAGGAGTGAAAAAGTATGCAAAATGGATTACATTGCTTCTATAGTAAGAAGTTGCTGCTACTAAAGGGGAGATATGTTGCTAGGGAAACGCTCACAGGAGCAGAAGACCTGGAGACCACAAAGGCAGATAAGAGGAAGCGGTCCTTTACCCACTCCTTGCCTTGCAACCTCCTTCTAGCACCCCCAATGGCAGAGCTTGAGGCAGAGCAGCTAGCAAAAAATGTTTTGTGTAGTTGTAGCTCTAATATCACAGAGCAGAGTACAGAAAAATGGGATTGGATTTGAGGATCAATAGCTTCATATAGCACATGGTATGTCCACAGCACAGCATAGTACCATTTTTCCTTAGGTACAATATATATGAATGGATGGGGTGACAGAATAATGATATCTTAGAAGTATTGGAAGTATTTGGAAGTATTTGGTTTCTAGAGTCACACAACATCATTTATAATAATAATCAAAATTGGAAATTTGCCAAATGTCTAATAATAAAGAAGTTATGGGAGAACCAGGTGATGAAACATTAAGTATTGATTGAAAAGTATGTGCAACAAAAGAAAAATACAGAATACTGTTTGACTATAATTCTAGTATATTACAGGCTGAGCATTTCTAATCCAAATCTCCAAAACATGAAATAGTCCAAATTCTGAAACTTTTTGAGCATTATTTTGGCTTTAGATTTCAAATTTTTTTTTTTTTTTTTTTGGTGGCACTGGGGTTTGAACTCAGGGCCTCGTGCTTGCTAGGCAGACGGGGTGCTCTTACCACTTGAGCCACTCCACCAGCCCTTATTTCAGAATTTTGCCTTAGAATGTTCAACCAATAAAGTTTAGGCAAATATTCCAAAATCAAAACAAAAATTCCAAATCTGAAATATTTCTGTTTCTAAGCATTTCTGACAAGATAGATAAATCTGTTCATAAAAATTAATAGTAGCTAATTTCAGAATACTGAAATTACAGATAATTTTTACTTTTTGAATTATCTTGAAATTTTCCACTCATAAAAATCCAAATCCTGGGCTGGCGGAGTGGCTCAAGTGGTAAGAGGACCTGCCTAGCAAGCTTGAGGCCCTGAGTTCAATCCCTAGTACTGCCATAAAAGAAAAACAAACAAAAAACAAAAAACACAAAACAAAACAACAACAACAAAAAAACCAGATCCAAAAACATGCAGATTTTTTCCATCTAACTGTTTAAGAGAAATAATATTCAGAAATTGAAGATCATTCTCAGTTCTGGTATTCTCGTGACTAGACCAAAACAAAACTTAAAAGACTTGAGAGTTCTTCTGGAATAATAACTATAATAAAGGAATTCAGCCTCCACTAAGTATCAACTACTGGTTCCTTAAAATTTGACATCTAAGCATTTTTAGATAGCAACATTATTTTCCAAATAGCAGCAGTAAAATTCTCTTTTCTAGGTAAAGTAACAGATTAAATGTCATTTTTATGTACATTATTCCCAACATAACTTTCTGATCTCTTCCCTGAGCTCCAGATGCACACATTTAACTGTGTACTCAGCATCTAACCCAAGAAATCTAATAGTGTTTACAAAGTGAACAGGCCCAAAACAAGAAATGTTTGTTCCTTCTCTGATCTCCTTTTTCCCTGGCACTTCTTTGTCAGCTGCTTTCTTTTCTTTTTCTCTAAAACACATCTAATTACTCATGCCAAAATGTGATGCTTTTCTCTATACCAACTCTATCCTACTCTCCAGGTCCTATTCAATCCAATGGTGCATAAGTCCCAGCCCCCTGAGCTCATGAAATAGCTGATTGGTTTTCCTGGTTATTTTATTGCCCAACTATTTGTCACAAAATACCTACAGGGGCCATTTAAAAGTATATGCATATGCTGTCATTCCACAGTTTAAAACTTTCCAAAGATTTCTATCTTCATTTGGGTTTTTTCAGAAATGGACCTTGATAAGGATTAAAGTTCAAAGAATTTACATGACAGGTGATCCTAAGGAACACTTGTAGGAGACCGAGGTAAGACAGAAAGATGGAGCAATAAATGGCACATTATTAAGCAAGCTCCTCTGAGAGCTAGTGGAAAATCCTATGGAATCCCAGAAGCCAGAATAGAACATGCCCACTGGAGTAGTGAAGAACCGAGTTCTTGTTGGTCATATGTTGAGGCTCATTCTGCAAAGAGATGTGGTTGGGGGATACAGGTATTAATTCCAAAGCATTCCTGCCCCACATTCAAGTGGAGCAGGCTCCGGTGGACACACACACACACACACACACAGACTCAGGCAAGATCCAAATAGGGTAACTGGAAGTCAGTCCTATATGCCTAAAATGATAAGGGCAAAGACACCTAGGATGGGACATGGATTGCTAAATGACAATACACCTTTTGTACCACTCTAATCTATTCATAATTTATTTGAAGATGGGGCTTAAGTGGTTTGTCATCATATTTATACATAAAAACAATAGGAGGAGTCATTGCTATAATTAATCCCAATGCTGGAATTTATATTTACCATATCTTTCCTTTATCATTGCATCTATATTCCCTTTAAGCATGATTAATAGTTCTGTTTGTTTACATCAAAGTTATTCATCCTCAGCACTATTAACAATTTGGATCAGATCATTCTTTGTTTTGGAGGATATCCTGTGCATTGTAAGATGTTAAGAGCATCCTTGACCTCACTCTGTTAATGCCAGTAGCACACCTCCCACCAAGTTATGACGACCAAAAAATTTCTCCAGGTATTGCCACATACCCTCAAGTGTATTTCTTGTTGAGAAACACTGGCCTAAGTAAATATCCTATTACATCAATCATTATCCTCTGTCCTTAAAGATCTATACTTCAGCTTATTGTGACTTTGTCTGTTTGTAGTTCTTGTAATTTCATAATCACTGGACATAAAGGCAACAAAGAAAACTCCAGTGAATAACCCTGCATTCTAGGCATAATTGTGTCTACCCTATTATACAGCAGCATCCCTATCTCTTCATGAAAACAGATTTTTCTTGCCCGTAAAGTAATTCCATTGTTAGCAATTCTACTGCCATTAGGCATCTATAAATATCGAGTTTTTCACTGCAGCCTTAGGGTGAGTAGGACCTGACCTGCAATTCTTTCCTTTCTGGAAGATCCCACCATCCCATGTCTGGAACAAGGAACTCTGATACAAAAGAACCTACAGTTGCAGGGGAAAAACCTGTAAGTTCCTGAGTAGGTCATTGCAAGTCACATTGAAATAGTCCACTCCTATGTCTACCTTTTAATCCCACACCCAGTTATTTTAATGCTGGTAAACAGCACCATATAACAGCCACTGGTTCAAAGTCTATACTGCAGATTGAAAGAGATTGCTCCAACCATGCAACATTGGCTCTACATACAACTTCCAGAGGCCATCTGGAAGTTAGTTTTCTTTGAGCAACAAATCACCACAAACTTGTGAATTAAGCCCTCATTAATAATTTCACAATTTTGTCAGTAAGAAATCCTCAGTATCATGAGGCTGAAATCCAAGTATTGGCTGGGTTGTGTTCTCATCTGGAGGCCAGATGAGAACAGTTCATACAGGTTATCAGCAGAATTTAGTTCCTTGTGGTTTTATGACTAAGTTGCTATTTTCCTGCTGGACTTCATCTCGACAAGAGTGCCCACATTCCTTACCAAGTGGCCCTTTCCAACTTCAAGCTAGAAGCAGTGCATCAAATTGTTGTAGTTACTTTCCTTCCTGTCACTAGCCAAAGAAAATTTGTCTACTCTTATAGGCTCAAGCAATTAAACTCACATAGCTAATCTCCTTCCATAAGGTGAACTGATTTGGTACACTAATAACATATGAAAAATACCTTCACTGTAATACCAACATGAATGTTTGGTTGAATGACGTGGAGAAACTGTATATAGTAGGAGATGGGGATTTCAAGGATTCGTCTTAGAATTTTGCCTGACCCATCATTCCATGTCCCATCAGTCCACTTGCTTCATTTTTAAATTTATTTTTAAGTCCACCTGCTTCTACACGAAGTACTAGAAGGCAAGAGTGATGAATTCTGAGGTCATTTGCTCATTGTCATACCTTCAACAAAAGTGAATTCCTTGGTCTGGTCTGACGTTGTATAATGTTGGATCTCATTTTGATAATCAGATATTCTGTGAGACTTGAATAGTACTGCTAGCTGAGATACAGCTGGCATAAAAGCTAAAACTATATCCATAATATGTATTAATATAAATAAGGATAAATTGGTGTCTCTCTAAGGTGCAAGAGGCCTTATGCAATCAATTTGTCTCAAGTTTCTTGTTAATCTCCTGGAAGAAGGAGGGATTCAGGGTCTTCCTCTGATGTGAATCAGAAGTTTAGCAATGATAATTCTAATAGATCAGCCTTGGGTTCATGAAACTTCTCCACCCTTCTTTCCAAAATTCTTCATTTTGTGTCCTATTATTAAAACACTGGAGTGGCTTAAGGTAGAAAATGGCTGCTCTCCATGGGGTGATTGCCATATCTATCTGTTTATTCACTGTGGTGAGTGTTCCTGAAAGTCATTAATGTGAAACCAAAAGATTCATATATTTTTGTTCATACCCATTTACCTAGCTACATGCTTCTTTCTCAGACATTATTAACTGACCTTTAAATCTTGCTCCTTTTATATCCGTTATCATTCAGCCAAAGTATTTGCTACTGATTCAGAACCTATGAATATTCTTAACCTCAACTGCTTTTTTTCCCCTTTAAATAAATAATCAGTTATTCTACTTAAAGTTTTGACCATTTCTTGTCACTGCTGTGTTTTAGGACCACCACTACCTGGCAATGGTACTGAAGTACAGCAGCATTTAAAATTTCAGCATGATAATAAGCCAATCTACCTTTAAAAAAAGCTGTATTGAGATACACCACACATGTCATATAATCTGTCCACTTAAGGTGCAGAAGACACTGACATTTTTATTTCTTATTTTGTGGCACTGGAAATTGAAACCAGGACCTCATATATACTAGGCAAGTACTTTACAACTGAGATAAACCCCCAGTCCAGTGGCTTTTAGAATATACATAAAATTGTGCAGTCATCATCATAATAAATTATAGAGTATTTCCATTATCCCCCAAGTAGGGCTTGAACTCCTATGCAGCACCCCTAGTCCCCTATCTCGTCCAACCCTAGACATTACTAGTTATTCCTATAAATTTGCCTACTCTAGACATTTCATATAAACTAGATCATGTAAGTTGTGATCTTTTATAAACAATTTCCCTATTAAAATAATGTTTTTAATGTCTCTTCATGTATTGCCATGTATCTCTGTATTCTATTCATGATTGAATAGTATTCTATTTATGGATATACTTTCTTCTCTAATCATCAGTTGGTGGACATTGGGGATGCTTTTATTTTTGTCTATTATGAATAATGCTTCTATAAACATTCACATACAAAATATAGTGTAATATTAAAGAAAAAATTATTAAATGATATTTACTAAAACACAGTAAAGAAGACTTTATTCAGGACCATTGAGATAGGTATAGAGACCATTGCAACATGGTATTACATTGGAGGAGAGAGACTGGTCTCAATTCTTGGTACAGCATGGATAAGTGGGAATTCATTACCAAGGAGTGAGGTGGAGGAAAATGAATGGAAAATTACTAAAAGTAAACACCAGGGGTTAAGGGGATTCTAGTTAAGCCAACCTAACTATGTTCTTGTGGAAGACAGGCTACCCTGATTAAACATCTCCTGAGGGGTGGGGAGTGTAGAGGGGAATAAGAAGTTGGATCAGATACAGATATTAAGGATAATCAGATATTAAGAATGGGAGTTCTTCCTAAGCTGACTAGCAGGGTTCTTTGACAAAAAAATAGGATTTTATAAGCAAGTACACAGATGGACCTAGGAAAAGAGTCAGGAGCCTGACTAAGGTTCATACAAGGAAAGATATTTGTCAATGGGTTGATCCACATTTGAATCTTGCCAGGTCTTTCCTACCCTATAAGATGGCCCTGATACACATCTCATAAACCCTACATGTAATTTTACTGAAGAAGACTCATTAGTGCAACAGATGTTGGAGGCCCTGAGCCATTTACTTAAAGCCCACCCTAAATGTAGCACTTCTTTTATATGATTGAATATTGCTGTTTCTGCCAGATCTTATAATTTGCTGGATGAAAATAACTAGCTTATGATGAGAGGTTTTGTTGCATAGCTATTTGATATTCCAGGTCAAGCACTGTCTCTACATGCTTAAGCCCATGCTTGAACATGCTTTTGGAACAGTGAGCATTTCTTTTCTACATTATGTGTGACCATACTCCACAATCCAAAGAATCTGAATTCCAAGTCTTCTACGGGTATGCATAGTTCTCATCATAGTGTCATTTGTACCACAGACACTTCTAGAATGCTGGAATTTGACCAATCTACTCACCCAAGCACCAAGGTTGTTTGAAGCACAATGTAAACCTATCACAAAATTATTTCTCACTATAGCTCCTACTTAAGCGGGCTCCTAAGAAACCTCATATGTGGATCAGAGAAACATTAAGTATGATCCCAGCAGTACCTGCTATGTTTCCATTATATTTAAATTAAAAACTAACCATATGTGTCATGAAATGTATGTCACTTCATGAGGTGGCCTTTCCCACTTCAACTCTTACCATACCCTCTTGCTTACTACCACTTTCCTAATACTCCCAGAACATGCAAATTTTGATTCATCCACAAGCCTTTGTACATTCTACTCCTGACATGAGAGCTCTGCCCAGACAGCTCCTCAGATTTGCTCCTTCCCAGAAGTTAAATCATTGTCAAAACACCATGTGTTGGTTAGTTTCCCATAGCTGTGATCAAACTATCTGTAGAACAACTTAAAAGGAGAAGAGATTTGTTTTAGCTCACTGTTTTAGATGTTTCAGTCCATCATTGCAGGAAGAGCATGGAGAAGCAGGGCAGCTCACAACATGCTGGCCAGAAAGCAGAGAGTAGTATGCCTGTGTTTCCTGCCTTCCTCCTTTCCCCCTTCATTCCACTCAGACCCCCAGCCTACAGGATATGCCACTGACATTCAGGGCAGGTCTTCCGCCCTTGGTTAATTCTTTTTGGAATATCTTCACAGGCACAAACAGGTGTGCTTTACTGACATCCTAATCATTTCTCAATCCAAATCAAGTTGACAATAAACATGAACATACTAGTACCTCAAATTCAGAGAGCTTTCCACACAGCTTTAAATGAGCACCACCCTCATTTACTTTTCCTGCTTTTATTTTGTTGAATGTTCTGTTTCATTCCTCTATAGTACTTTATCTATCATAGTGCATATTTGTTTGTTTACTTAATTATTTTTTTCCATAAATATCTAACATTCACAGAAACATGGAACTGGTTTCCTGGCTTAGTGTATATGAGCACACTTGTGAATAGGTGATTTGAGAAAATAAATGGATTAGTTTTACAGAAAGAAGAAACTGATGTGCTAACTGACTAAAGAAACATAACCTAGGATCTTAGATGAAAAACTTGGATGGGTATTAGAAAACTGAACCTAAGGTGTGAAGACTTACTACAAAAGAATAAATATTTAGTACTTTTTTTTATTCATTTATTCACATGTGCATAGACTGTTTGGGTCATTTTTCCCCCTGCTCTCCTCCCCCACCCTCTTTCCCCCTCCCCCCTTCACTTCCAGGGAGAACCTGTTCTGCTCTTTTCTCTAATTTTGTTGAAGAAAAGACATAAGCATAATAAGGAAGACAAAGAGTTTTTGCTAATTCAGTTAAGGATAGCTATACAGAAAGATTCCTAACATTGTTTTCACGTACAAATGTGTTACAACCCATGTTGATTCATACTTAACTGATCTTTACACTGGTTCCTGATCCCCTTCTCATGTTAATTTCTGTCACTTTAAGGTATTAGTTCTTCTGGAGTGGGGACATCAAATGCTTTCATGTTGAGGGTATTCATCCTATCTCCATACCTCCCATATGTGCTCTCTGCTTGTCATGTGACCCAAGTCCAACAACATTGCTGTATTTTCCCTAGATCTAAAGTCCACATATGAGGGAGAACATACGATTTTTGGTCTTCTGAGCCTGGCTAACCTCACTCAGAATGATGTTCTCCAGTTCCATCCATTTACCTGCAAATGATAAGATTTCATTCTTCTTCGTGGCTGAGTAAAATTCCATTCTGTACAAGTACCACATTTTCTTGATCCATTTGTCAGTAGTGGGGCATCTTGGTTGTTTCCATAACTTGGCTATTGTGAATAGTGCTGCAATACACATGGGTGTGCAAGTGCCTCTGGAGTAACCTGTGTTGCATTCATTTGGGTATATCCCCAGGAGAGGAATTGCTGGATCATGTGGCAGGTCTATGTTTAGATTTTTAAGAAGTCTCCGTATTTTGTTCCAGATTGGTTGCACCAGCTTGCATTCCCACCAGCAGTATATGAGGGTTCATTTTTCCCCACATCCTCACCAACACATGTTGTTGGTGGTGTTTTTGATGATGGCTATTCTAACAGGGGTGAGGTGGAATCTTACTGTGGTTTTGATTTGCATTTTCTTTATGGCTAGAGATGGTGAACATTTAGTACATTTTAAATGAAACACAATAATAAGAGTTGAAACTAATGAAATTTTGCCTCAGAATTTTATAAGTGACTTTTTAAGAACATTTTTCTAAATGCTCCATTATATTCAGAAAAAAATTAAGAATGGAAACACTCTTCTTATAAGATATGTGTGCTAATGACCTTCCTTAATGACCAGCTCTACCCTGGTTTTCCCACTGATTATAAGTAGCTTATGGCCATTATCTAAAAGTACTTAAGATTTGCATATTTGAAGAATAAGAAGATGGAAGGAGTAAGTCTTAGAGGTGTTAAAATTATGAATTCATCATTTGGAAATCTTTTTTGTTTTTTTAGCTATACTGGGGTTTGAACTCAGGGCCTCACACTTACTAAGCAGATGCTCCACTGCTTGAGCCACTCTGGCAGACTTCCTCATTTAGAAACCCTTATTTGAAAATGAGTACGTATCTTAACTTGGTTGTTGGGCTCTACCTGAATGGAGTGAAGTGAATTTATATTCCGAATGGTTTCCCAATTGTTCCCAGGCACTTCATTTAAGACCATACACACCAGGCTATCCATAACAAATGTAGCTACATTAACTACAGAATTAGAAAAAGATGACAAAAAAGAGAGCAAGAACCAAACTTAAATATGTTGTTTGATCACAAGCTCAACATGACAGTAGTGTCAATAGATTTGTAATTCCCAGAAGTGTGTAGACAGCATCATCTACTTTGTACTGTTCTGACTCTCTAAGTGAACTGTTTTTTCTTTTAGAGACATAACAGCCAAATGACCTAAGAGCCAAATGAAGTTCATCTATAGAGAATGGTCAGGTTCCTGAAGGAAAAACAATGACAGAAGACAAGGGAGTTTAGAAAAGTGCTAGCAAAAGCTTGGGTGGGAAAATTGGTACTGTCTTTAGTATTTAAATAGCTCTGACAGATATAGTTATAAAACTTAGTAATAATTTCATAGAGTTTAATTTTAGTTCACTCTTCAGAGAATCTTTTTGACAAGTAAAGGTATCTCAATATGATATAGAGAGTGCTGTTCTATTCTTTCCTACTTTCTAGGATGAAGATGTAGGATTTTCTACATCAGATACCTAAAAGAATGATCAAAACCGTATTTCAGAATACAAGTGAATATCAAATTATTTTGGTCTAGAATTAGGGATCAGGATTAGAGTTTATTAAGGCCTGAGTAAGAAGGTCTTGAGACTTGGTAGAGAACATTAGAAGTAAACAAAAAGGAACACAGATTGGCTGAAGATAAAGCAGAACAGATGGTTCTTGGGGGAGCTATATGACATTCTGGATGAGGTAGAACATTTTGAAGGGTGACTGCTATGGTATCTCCTATCTTACAACTTTGAGCACTGAGAGTTTTTGTACCTCTAGTCAAGAAGTAAAGTTTATTTCTGCTCCCGTACTTCTTGAATCTAGCCTATTTGTGACTTGTTTCATCAATAGATGTGGGAGAAGTGAAGATGTGCCTGTGCTAACCCCAACTTTAAGATGCCTAGAACTTCCTTCTTGTCTCTTGAAGACAGCTGATATGTCCAGTTAGAGAATTATCCAGAGCTTAAATGATGGGCCAGCACAAGGAAAGAGATAGACTACATGGGAAGCACCAAGGTGCCAGGTTTAAAGCTATCTTGAATCTTTAGACCCAATCGAGTTGGAGTGCATCTGAGTGAATGATCCACTGACAATATACAAATTAGAGCAGTCCTGATAATTCTTCCCCAAATTCCTAACCTATATATTTTAAGAAATAATAACTTATAGTTGTCAAAATCCTTTATAATGTGGGTTTGTTCTACATCAATAGATTCCTGAAACTAGGTGATTGTGATTAGCATGTGTGTTCACCACATTGAGATTTTCAGTCCCTGATACTACCTAAGAAAAGACTCGTAATCACTTCTGGAAAGCTGTAGACAATAAATAAGTATGTCTGGACCATACAGGTAAGGTTGGGCCATCTGGCCTCAGAAGTCCTTTCTAAATACTATAGAAACACCTTTCCTGTCTTCTTAGTTCAGAAAAAAAAATGTGATAATGTGTGTCTCACCCATAACCCATCCTGAGACCTGGTCTGGGAGATCCTACTGCTTTAATTCTAGAATGTGTTCAACACGTAGGAAAATTGAAGATGCTTAGCCATTTGTAGATTTTTAATAGCCTATAAATATTTAAAATATATTTTAAATAACTTAATGCAAATGAATCACAAGTTTGCCTTTTCAATATGCAAAATCTTCAGTCCTAAGGAATCCTGAAAAACAATGTGTTATATTTGTTTACCATATTCCTATCTCCATGTCAGTAATATTATTTCACTCATTTGTTAAAGAGAAGTATATATTTAGATTCTGAATCACAGAAAAGAAAATAGATAAGAATTCAAAATTCATATATAGACTCTAACCTAAGTGAAGAGGGGTAATGAAATAATGAACCCAACAAGAAATTATATATCTATAAAAAGTTGGTAAGAAAAATGAAGGACATAAAGAATAAAAAGATAAGATGAAAGGGGAAACTATTCTGAACTTTTTCATACATTTTAATCTATCTACAATATCAGTTAATAAGATAACACAAAATCTGTAGATAGAATGGTTCAGATAATTTTGTAAGGGAAAAAATCCTGGAGGATCTTTTAAAGTCAACATTCCTAGGACATATCATCATTTACATAAGATGAGAAAGGAAACATTGTGTATACATAGGGAAAGTAGTTATATATGTGTGGAGAGAAATTGCTAGTGACTTCCAGATCATATTATAGTTGGAGACGCTATGGGTCTTCTTTGCCTCTTATGTCAAATGTGCAAAGGACAAAAAAGGAAAAGAATGTATTGAAGAGAAAAGAATGTAAATTAGGACTGAGAGGAAAATAATCTATTTGCTTACCCATGGCTAAATCTTATTATTCCTTCCCTCTATTATATTGCAGCTACAAATTATATAAGGTAAGCATGGTCTTACCTAAAAAACTAAACTTTCTATTATCTTCTGATTTTGAAGGAATATATGAATAAATATTGTGAAGGTAAATGAAGTTCTCCCATCATAACCCTGGCATCTTAGGTATGATTGTTTCCTTTCTCTTTCCATTGAAAGACCTCCATTTTTATACTATTTTTTATGTAATAAATTGAGGACATTAACAAAACAGACCCAGGAATGAAGGATACTGAAATAAATTATTTTTGTTATTTTGCTTCTTCCTGGATTACATAAATACATAGATGGATTTATTTCCATCTATGGTTACCTTGAGGGAAGGTGTTGTTGATAAGATGGGGGCACAAAGAATCTTATAGAAAGCTGGGAGTGCTTCAAGTCTTGATCTGGATGATGGTCAAATGAATCCAAATGTATACACGTCCTTCTTAAACTGCAAAATTAAAAGTAATATCCTTTATACACTTTGCTGTATATATATTATATTTCAATTTTAAAAGCAATAGAGATTGAAAACTGTATGGGCTCTGTGGCAAAAGTGTTAATTTTGGAGAACACTGGTGTGAGTACTTCAAAAGAAAGGCTCTTGTTTCCCAGAGCAGCTGAGCCTTAAAAATAAAAAGAGGCTTGTGCAACTGACAATTGGAAGAACCATTCCGCATATATTAAGACATCACAGACAGAGCAAACAAATAGTGGTTTCAATTATGAGCTCTAAGTAAAGAGCCACAAGAGAGGAAGCTCCAAATTGTAAGCCTTGGCTTTCAATTTATCTACTTCTCACATGGGCAACCCAATGTTGCAAGTTCCAACAACAGTAGTAGCAGAGATTCATTTGCTCAACAATGGTGAGTAATTCCTTTAAGAAATTCAGGACAGTTAATAAGAAAATATATGTAAAAAGTAATTACCAGGGCAAAGCAGAATACAAATAAGACATAGATAAAGCAATGAAGATAAAGGCAATAAAGACAGATAATTGCTATGATTGCACTTTAAATTTGATTCAGCCTCTCAGCAGCTACTGAGCAGAGGTAAAGCTAATCAGTTTCTCTAATTCTTATTGTCAGGAAAGAAGACAAATATCACTCTCCCAAAGGAGATAAAACTTTGTCTAAAATTGAATTTATGTTAAAGTCTATGCTAAGTGATACTCCTTTATCCAACAAAGTGATAAAGTAGGAAGATCATTGAATTAAAATTTAAAAACCCGTCATTCTGCCATTAAGTCATTTTAACATCTCTGAACCTCAGTTTCCCTAATTTAACATAATAGTGACAACAATAATACTAATCGCTAACACAAATTTGTTTGCTGTGTGGTGGGAATGGAATTGATTCAATCTTGACTTCAGTCTTATCAAAGGGACTTTATCCCCATTTTACTGATGATGAAATTAAGGCTTAGAAGTTAAGTGGCTCCAAAACACATAAGCAGGAAAACAAAGATATTTTTCTTTTTCAGTTTATCTCACCAAATGGTTGTGTGAATCAAATGTGATATTTGGTTGGTCTTTCAGAAAATACAATTTAAAAAATTAATTCTACATATAACTATTTTGTATTATATATGAAAAACATTTAACTAGATAAATTAGGGTCCACAAAAAATGTAAATGGCATTCCACCTTCATTGAATATAAAACCACCAGCACCACAGGCTCCCAAATATAGAAGGGTGAATATGGTACAAATACTATGAACACATGTATGTAAATGCAAAAGTGATACCTGTTGAAACTATTCCAGGAATGGGGGAAAGGAGGACAAAGGAGAGTGGAGGAAGGAGTGAATCCAAATACAACATATTTGATACATTGTAAGAACTTCTGTAAATGCCACAGTGTACCCCCACCCAGCAAAACAATTAAAAAAATAAAAATGTTTTCCTTATACCTATATTTTCATGTACTTTTCCAATCTTTGCTGAAGTTTTTCAGAGTCATGATCTCCTCCTTAATTCTCTCTTCCTAGCTTGATTTTTCTATCTGGTATTAATTGGAAGAATGCATGCAATTCTAAAATAACAAAGGCATAAGCAGAAAAAAAATAACATTGATGGAACCTTGATGGTAATACATTCCAAGCACTTGTGATGAGAGCAAACCACAATAATTATAATAACCTTAATGAGATAAGAGTCCTTAAAATGTCACATAGATCCCCAATAATTTAATCTGATCATAGAAAATAAAGACAAAGTAGAAATAGAGATTATATAAGACATTGAAAAAAATTCTACAGTACAATTACATAGGATCTTCAGGTCAAAAGACTGAATTTGTAAGCTGAAAATACAACATATTTACATAGTGATAGCAATAATTATTTAGAAATGGAGAACTTGTTGATACAGAGGAAAAAGGGCTCATTTGAAAAGCAAAATCCTTAAGCAACCAAGAGGAGATGGGTCCAGTGCATAAACAATAGGGTTGATTTTTTAATAAATATAGAAATAAGTCATCCATTGCAACAGTGGAGAAAGAAAAATATAAAGAAATAATACATAATGTTATTTGTCTCCAAAACTACTAGTTCTCTTTTATGCATTCAAATATCTTCCAAATTATATTGTGATCTAGCCATAATTGTTGGATCTACTTTAGCAGACTGGGTCTAACCAATTATAATATATCCTTTTTGATAGTGATTGCTTCAGGGTTGGGCATCTGATCCAAATATACTCAAAGATACATAGAGGAAACTTTGTTTGAAAGTTCAGAGAGCTTTTTCCCTTCTTGATTAAAAGATAGAAGGGTGGTGGGAAAAGATGCAAGTAGAAATTACTGCTGTATACTGCAATACAGGTTTTGATGTATTGGGACATGATATTGGAGCTGTATCTAGCCTAGAAACCTAATATTTTTGAATCATGGAATTAACCAACCCTAAAACCACACATTTCTAGTTTTATACTGTGACATTTAAAACACCACTTTAACCCCAATTTTAGTCATGTGTTTCATTTCTTGCTGGTAAGAGCATCCTAACTGGTTCAAAGAGCAATATATACATAAAATGAAAGAAGAAAGATTTAATAATAGAAATACAAAAATACTCTCTCCTGGTAGTTTCTATGTTACCAGTGAAGCAAGCATAGATTTTACCATCAGTGAAGAGAGTGAGAGTTTAAGATGTTCAAAAGAAAGAGGAAATAGAAGAGCTATTCTGATGAGTAGGCAAGTTTCATAGATAAATATAATAGGGATGCTTAATGCTTCTGAGTAACCATTGAAGATTAGTGACTATAAATTAAAAGTATAAAGCAGTCAGCATGGTTGTGTTTTCTTCTAAGTATGTTCAAATATTCAGGTGCATGCACAGTGTAAGCAGAATGTCAAGCCTAATGAGGGTTCTTTAGTGTTTCAGAGAAACAATAAAGAAAAGTAATACAGTTGAAGGCATCTGCAACAGAGTGATTAAAGTGATTAATCATGAATGCTAACATGAGTAAAGAGAAAATCAAGGAAAAAGATAAGGCTGATGACAGTGAAGAATAGGTTGGGTCAAAGGATTGGCTGTTTCAGCAGGGGCAAAAGAATTGTTGGTGAGAAGAAGCTAACATGGATTTGAAAGAGAACATGTAATATTCATGGTAGGGTGCTTATGTACAAGATTTTTGAGAAGGCAAATATTGCACACATCAATAAAATAGAGAATGGAATCATGCAGAATAATGATAGGCATAAAGTTAGCAAGAGGATAAGGTAGTAACTAATAGAGTTAAAACCAAGAGAAGAACCTTGGAGACTTAGGAGACAGCTAAAAGGGAGAAATAATAGGTGGTCTAGTATAGTCTTCCAATAGATCCAGGGTTTAAAGAGAGAAATGAGAAATGGGCAGAAACTGATAATAAGAAATAAAGAAGACCTTTGTACTACCTCTAGGCCTATGACATAAGGTAGTAGAAAAAACAGGCACCAGTTAGAAAGCTGCATGAAAAAGTTAAATTTTATGACCTTAAATTTACTTAACTACAGAATGTTAATATTAACTTTGTAGAAAAGTTTAACAATGAAACGAGATTATCTATAAACACCAAGAAAGCTGTCAGTGTTATAGAATTAAAAACACAGTTACATTTCTGTTAGTAACAATTTAATGTGCCTTCCATTGTATTAAATATAGCTCTTTTGGCTGTTGGTATTGACTGTTACTTTGTTCCATAGACACTGAAGAGCCAGTGATGAGAAATTTCAACACCATTTTGAGAATTCAGTTGAAAGTGTTTCCAAGTTTGTAGCTTAGCCAGGCAACTATCAATAGCATATGAAAATTTCCAGTAGGAGGGAGAAAAACAAACAAAAAACAAATCTTCAAGCCTTTAGCTAAAGCCTTAAACTGAATTAGCCTGAAATAAAGATCCATGACAAACTCATTTTTAAAAAAAATTCACAAGATAAAAAGACATCATGGACAAAAGGAAACAGTAGACTGCATAATTTCAGGATCTCGAGATTATAGACATTATCAGTTACAGATATTAAAATTTATTTAAAGAAATGTCATAAACATTTGAAGATATAAACAGAGAATAAGAAACTTTGAAAGTATCCACACTGATGTATAAGATAACCCATTATAGAAGACAAGATATTGCAGTATTGGGGCCTGAACTCAGGGCCTTCACCTTGAGCCACTCCACCAACCTTATTTTTTTTGTGTTTGAAGGGTTTTTTGAGATAGCATCTCATGAACTATTACCCTGGGCTGGCTTTGAACCATGATCCTCCTGATCTCTGCCTCCCAAGTAGCTAGGATTACAGGCATGAGCCACTGGTGGCTCAGCTCATATTTTTAAAAAATGTTTTCTGAATGTTGTATAGTCACACAATAATAAAATAATTGAAATAAATAATTTGTAGTCATTCAAATAAATACAAGATCATCCAATAGGTTTTTCCAAGATGGTGACTAGAGGAAGGAAGCAGATAGCATGTGTTCCTTAAAGTAAAAATGTTCTTGAGATGCTGGAGACACATCAGACAGGAAAAACCACCAAGAAGAAGCAAAACTTCAACACCTCCACACTGCCAGCCCACACATAGCTCCTCCACATCACAGAATATGGAGAAATCAGGAGGGCTCCCACACCACCGGGCACCAGCTCCTCATCTGCTTGGCAGACCCACCCACAGGTGAGCAATAAGCAGCACATGGTTCTCTCACAGCCACCCCTGAGAAAAATCAGCATAGACAGACTGACCCTGCCCTGCAAAACAAAAACAAAAACAAAAACAACTGAATAATAAATAAGCAATTGAAAAAAAGGACATGTAGCAAAGAGGGCAGGGCACCCTGAGCTCTGGAGTAAGGGGGTGGGGCCCTTCCCCATGTGGCACACTCTGCCGGAGGGTAGGGAAGGTGAACTTCCCCATGCAAACTCTAAATAAACAAGCCTTCGGGAAAAGGTGGGTGTGACATAACCCCCCCATGGCGTGCTTGGAGAAGGGAAGGCTTCAAACAGAGGCTGACATGAGGCACACTTGTCCAGAGAGTGGAGGAGGGGCACTTCCCCATGTGAACTGTAAATAAACAAGGACTGCAATTGCAACAGGCTGGTAGGGCCATACACTGGAGAAAAGAAAAGGGGCAGCCATCCAGAAGAACCTTAAATAAACAAAGCCTGCTGGACGAGGTGAGTATGATGACTCATCCCTGAGAACTGTAATAAATAAAGATCACAGCAGCAGCCAGCTGACAGTAGGTGCCAGGTGAGCCACACCCTCAAGCAGAGCAGATAAAAGTTCACCAAGCTGTCTCCAGATTCAATCACTTGGCGAGATAACCACAGGGCTACCGATTAAATACCAAAACCAACACTGAATGCCGAAGGAACAATACCACAACTACTAAGACAGAAATGGCGTGGTTTCTGGACCCAAAACTTTTATTCTTTTTATTTATTTATTTAGTTAGTTAGTTATTTTCCCTTGATGAGACAATGACAGAACTACTACTCAAACACCAACTGGATGCTGAAGAAGTAACACCAGAAACAGAACTATTAAGATTAACACTGAAACTCTATTACATTTGAACCTGGGTTTTTTGTCTGGTTGGTTTTGGTTTTTTCCCTCTTTCTCTGTCTCTCTAATGCCTGTTTAGTTCACTGGTTATTAATATACTATCTCTCCCTGTTTATTTCTTTGGCTCTGTATCTTTCTTTCCTTCTCCTTTATTTTTTCCATATCTTTTTTGCTTTCTCCTCTTACCCTTCCACTCTAGATACCATCATTTTTACTATTACTAGCTAGACAATATTAAATTGCATACAGTACAAAGACAGTAACAGCAGCAAGTGGAATGATGGGAAGACAGAAAAAAGATGGAAACCATTTTCCCCCAATAATAAATTAGAACAGGAACCACTGGGAAATGAAGAAACCAGAAGCCCAGATCCAGACTCCAATGGAACAAAGATAAACTATGACAAATGAAGCCCATAAAAACAATGTGAAAAAGAAATCCTGCAAGTAATCAATGAGAACATTACAGAGATGATACTGGATATGGTCAACCAACATGTACAGGAGACACTCAAGAAATACCAGGACAATAAAAATAGAGAATTTGAGAAAGCAAAAGAACAAATAAAAGAAACTATAAAAGCACTGTATAAACACCAAAGTGAAACAAAGGACACCATAAATAGGGAGATAAATGAACTCAGGATGAAAATAGACAATATTAAAGAGGAAGTGACCCAGGATATGGAAAACCTCAGAAAAAAGAACAAAGCACAAATGGAAGGCCAATTCAGCAGACAAAAATAAGCAGCAGACAGAATCTCAGAACTCAAAGATGAAATGGTAATTAAAGGAAAAACTGAAGAACTACTAGTTAGACAACTCAAGACCTGTGAAAGGAACATGCAAGAATTCAATAACTCCATCAAAACACCAAACCTGAGAATCATGGGCATTGAAGAAGGAGAAGAGTTGCAAACAAAAGGAATTCATAATATATTTAACAAATAATAACAAAAAATTTCCCAAATCTAGAGAAAGTTATGCCCATTCAGGCACAGGAAGCCCCCAAGACACCAAACAGACTTGACCAAAATAGAACTGCCCCCTGACATATTACCATTAAAACAACAAGCACACAGTGTAGAGAAAGAATATTGAAGGCTGTAAGAGAGAAAAAACAAGTGACTTACAAAGATAAACCCACCAAAATCACAGCAGACTTCTCAACAGAAACATTAAAAGCAAGAAGAGCATGGGGTGAGATCTTCCAAAAACTGAATGAAAATAACTTCAACCCTAGGACACTCTACCCAGCAAAACTATCATTCAAAATAGATGGAGCAATAAATCTTCCATGATAAGCAGAAATTAAAATAATATGTGACCACCAAGCCACCACTACAAAAGATTCTTCAAGGGATTCTGCACACAGAAAGTGAAACCCAACTTAACCATGAAAAGACAGGCAGCACCAAACCACAGGAAAAGAAAAAGCAAAAAAGTAGAGAGTAACCTCAACTTAGGTACACACAATCAAACCTTCAAACAACAATGACAACTAAATGACAGGAATCACCACATACCTATCAGTACTAGCACTTAATGTTAATGGACTTAATTCACCTATCAAAAGGTACCACTTGACAAAATGGATTAAAAAGGAAGACCCAAGAATTTGTTGCTTACAGGAGACCCATCTCACCAACAGAAATAAGCATAGGCATAGGATGAAAGGCTGGAAGAAGATTTACCAAGCCAATGGTCCCCGAAAACAGGCAGGAGTAGCAATACTTATCTCTGATAAAGTAGACATCAAACCTGCATTGATGAAACGAGATAAAGAAGGACATTCCATACTAATAAAAGGGGAAATAGACCAAAAGGAAATAATAATTATCAACCTGTATGCACCCAATTTCAATGCACCCAATTTCATCAAACATACCCTGAAAGACCTAAAAGAATATATTGACTCCAACACAGTGGTTGTGGGAGACTTTAACACCCCATTATCATCAACAGATAGGTTATCCAAACAAAAAACCAATAAAGAAATCCAAGATCTAAAATATGCAATAGATCAAATGGACCTAGTTGATGTCTACAGAACATTTCATCCAACTTCTACACAATATACATTCTTCTCAGCAGCCCATGGAACCTTCTCCAAAATAGATCATATCCTAGGGCACAAAGCAAGCCTCAGAAAATATAAGAAAATGAAATTATACCATGAATTCTATCTGATCACAATGCAATAAAACTAAAACTCAACAAAATTGAAGACAAAAAACATGTAAAGAGCTGGAAACTGAATAACTCATTACTTAATGAACAATGGATCATTGATGAAATAAAAGAGAAAATTAAAAAGTTCCTGGAGGTCAATGAAAATGAAAACACAACCTACCGGAAAATATGGGACACAACAAACGCAGTCCTGAGAGGAAAGTTTATAGCCATGAGTGCATATATTAAAAAGACTGAAAGATCCCAAATCAATGACCTAATGATACATCTCAAACTCCTAGACAAACAAGAACAAGCAAATCCCAAAACAAATAGGAGAGAAACAATAAAAATAAGACCTGAAATCAATGAAATAGAAACCTAAAAAAAACCATACAAAGAATTAATGAAACAAAAAGTTGGTTCTTTGAGAAATAAACAAGATTGATAGACCCCTGGCAAACCTGACTAAAATGAGGAGAGAAAAAAAATGAAACTAGTAAAATCAGGAATGCAAAAGAGGAGATAACAACAAACACCATGGAAGTCCAGGAAATCATCAGAGACTACTTCAAGAACCTATGTTCAAATAAATTTGAAAATCTTAAAGAAATGGACAGATTTCTAGAGACATATGATCATTCAAAACTGAACAAAGAGGAAATTAATCACCTGAATAGATCTATAACACAAAATGAAATTGAAGCAGCAATCAAGAGTCTCCCCAAAAAGAAAAGTCAAGGACCTGATGGATTCTCTGCTGAATTCTATCAGACCTTTAAAGAAGAACTGATACCAACCCTCCTTAAACTGTTTCACAAAATAGAAAGGGAAGGAAAACTGCCTAACACATTTTATGAAGCCAGTATTACACTTATCCCAAAACCAGGCAAAGACACCTCCAAAAAGGAGAACTATAGGCCAATCTCCTTAATGAACATTGATGCAAAAATCCTCAACAAAATAATGGCAAACTGAATTCAACAATACATCAAAAAGATTATTCACCATGACCAAATAGGCTTCATCCCAGGAATGCAGAGGTGGTTCAACATACAAAAATCAATAAACATAATAAACCACATTAACAGAAGCAAAGACAAAAACCACTTGATCATCTCAATAGATGCCAAAAAAGCCTTTGCTAGGATAAAACACCATTTCATGATAAAAGCTCTAAGAAAACTAGGAATAGAAGGAAAGTACCTCAACATTATAAAAGCTATATATGACAAACCTACAGCCAGCATTATACTTAACGGAGAAAAACTGAAACCATTCCCTCTAAAATCAGGAACCAGACAAGGATGCCCACTATCTCTACTCCTATTCAACATAGTACTGGAATTCCTAGCCAGAGCAATTAGGCAAGAAGAAGGAATAAAAGGAATACAAATAGGTAAAGAAACTGTCAAAATATCCCTATTTGCAGATGACATGATCCTATACCTTAATGACCCAAAAAACTCTACTCAGAAGCTTCTTGACATCATCAATAGCTACAGCAAGGTAGCAGTATATAAAATCAACATAGAAAAATCGTTAGCATTTCTATACACTAACAATGAGCAAACGGAAAAAGAATGTATGAAAACAATTCCGTTTACAATAGCCTCAAAAAAAATCAAATACCTAGGTGCAAACCTAACAAAAGATGTGAATGACCTCTACAAGGAAAACTATAAACTTCTGAAGAAAGAGATTGAGGAAGACTATAGAAAGTGGAGAGATCTCCCATGCTCATGGATTGGTAGAATCAACATAGTAAAAATGTCTATACTCCCAAAAGTAGTCTACATGTTTAATGCAATTCCCATCAAAATTCCAATGACATTCATTAAAGAGATTGAAAAATCTACTGTGAAATTTATATGGAAACACAAGAGGCCACGAATAGCCAAGGCAATACTCAGTCAAAAGAACAATGCTGGAGGTATCACGATACCTGACTTCAAACTATATTACAAAGCAATAACAATAAAAACAGCATGGTACTGGGACAAAAACAGACTTGAGGACCAGTGGAACAGACTAGAGGACCCAGATATGAAGCCACACAACTATAACCAACTTGTCTTTGACAAAGGCGTTAAAAATATATGATGGAGAAATAGCAGCATCTTCAACAAAAACTGCTGGGAAAACTAGTTAGCAGTCTGCAAAAAACTGAAACTAGATCCATGTTTATCACCCTATACCAATATTAACTCAAAATGGATCAAGGATCTTAATATCAGACCCCAAACTCTAAAGTTGATACAGGAAAGAGTAGGAAATACTCTGGAGTTAGTAGGTATAGGTAAGAATTTCTCAATGAAACCCCAGCAGCACAGCAGCTAAGAGATAGCATAGATAAATGGGACCTCATAAAACTAAAAAGCTTCTGTTCATCAAAAGAAATGGTCTCTATACTAAAGAGAACAACCACAGAATGGGAGAAAATATTTGCCAGCTACAAATCAGACAAAGGACTAATAACCAGTATATATAGGGAACTTAAAAAACTAAATTCTCCCAAAACTAATGAACCAATAAAGAAATGGGCAAGTGAACTAAACAGAACTTTCTCAAAAGAAGAAATTCAAATGGCCAGAAAACACATGAAAAAATGCTCACCATCTCTAGCAATAAAGGAAATGCAAATTAAAACCACACTAAGATTCCACCTCACCCCTGTTAGAATAGCCATCATCAGCAACACCACCAACAACAGGTGTTGGCGAGGATGCGGGGAAAAAGGAACCCTCTTACACTGTTGGTGGGAATGTAGACTAGTACAACCACTCTGGAAAAAAATTTGGACGCTACTTAAAAAGCTAGACATCGATCTACCATTTGATCCAGCAATACCACTCTTGGGGATATACCCAAAAGACTGTTACTCCAGAGGCACCTGCACATCCATGTTTATTGCGGCACTATTCACAATAGCCAAGTTATGGAAACAGCCAAGATGCCCCAGCACTGATGAATGGATTAAGAAAATGTGGTATCTATACACAATGGAATTTTATGCAGCCATGAAGAACAACGAAATGTTATCATTCGCTGGTACATGGATGGAATTGGAGAACATCATTCTGAGTGAGGTTAGCCTGGCCCAAAAGACCAAAAATCGTATGTTCTCCCTCATATGTGGACATTAGATCAAGGGCAAACACAACAAGGGGATTGGACTATGAGCACATGATAAAAGCGAGAGCACACAAGGGAGGGGTGAGAATAGGTAAGACACCTAAAAAACTAGCTAGCATTTGTTGCCCTTAATGCAGAGAACTAAAGCAGATACCTTAAAGCAACTGAGGCCAATAGGAAAAGGGGACCAGGAACTAGAGAAAAGGTTAGATCAAAAAGAATTAACCTAGAAGGTAACACCCATGCACAGGAAATCAATGTGAGTCAATGCCCTGTATAGCTATCCTTATCTCAACCAGCAAAACCCCTTGTTCCTTCCTATTATTGCTTATACTCTCTCTACAACAAAATTAGAGATAAGGGCAAAATAGTTTCTGCTGGGTATTGAGGGGGGGAAGAGGGAGGGGGCGGAGTGGGTGGTAAGGGAGGGGGTGGGGGCAGGGGGGAGAAATGAACCAAGCCTTGTATGCACATATGAATAATAAAATAATAAAAAAATTTTTAAAAAAGAGTGAAAAATCCCAAATTAATGACCTAATGATCCATCTCAAACTCCTAGACAAACAAGAACAAGCAAATCTCAAAACAAATAGGAGAGAAATAATAAAAATAAGAGCTAAAATCAATGAAATAGAAACCAAAAAAACCATACAAGGAATTAATGAAACAAAAAGTTGGTTCTTTGAAAAAATAAACAAGATTGACAGACTCCTGGAAAACCTGACTAAAATGAGGAGAGAAAAAAACGAAACTAGTAAAATCAGGAATGCAAAAGGGAGATAACAACAAACACCATGGAAGTCCAGGAACTCATCAGAGACTACTTCAAGAACCTATATTCTAATAAATATGAAAATCTTGAAGAAATGGATAGATTTCTAGATACTTATGATCTTCCAAAACTGAACGAAGAGGACATTAATCACCTGAATAGACCTTTAACATAAAATGAAATTGAAGCAGCAGGAAAGAGTCTCCCAAAAAAGAAAAGTCCAGGACCTGATGGAGTCTCTGCTGAAATTTATGAGACATATAAAGAAGAACAAATACCAACCCTCCTTAAACTGAAATAGAAAGGGAAGGAAAACTGTCTAACACATTTTATGAAGCCAATATTACACTTATCCCAAAACCAGGCAAGGACACCTCCAAAAAGGAGAACTCTAAGCCAATCTCCTTAATGAACACTGATGCAAAAATACTCAATAAAATAATGGCAAATCAAATCCAACAACACATCAAAAAGGTCATTCACCACAACCAAGTAGGCTTCATCCCAGGAATGCAGGAGTGGTTCAACATATGCAAATCAATAAACATAATAAACCACATTAACAGAAGTAAAGACAAAAACCACTTGATCATTTCAATAGATGCAGAAAAAGCCTTTGATAAGATTGAACACCATTTCATGATAAAAGCTCTAAGAAAACTAGGAATAGTAGGAATGTACCTCAACATTATAAAAGCTATATATGTCAAACCTATAGCCAACATTATACTCCATGGGGAAAAACTAAAAGCATTCCCCCTAAAATCAGGAAAGAGACAAGAAGGCCCACTATCCCCACTCTTATTCAACATAGTACTGGAAATCCTAACCAGAACAATAAAGCAAGAAAAAGAAATAAAAGGAATACAAATAGGTAAAGAAACTGTCAAAATATCCCTATTTGAAGATGATATGATCCAATACCTTAAAGACCCAAAAACTCTACCCAAAAACTCCTAGACACAATCAACAGCTATAGCAAGGTGGCAGGATACAAAATCAACTTACAAAAAGCATTAGCTTTTCTATACACTAATAATGAACAAAATGAGAAAGAACATATGAAAACAATTCCATTTATAATAGGTTCAAAATAATTCAGATACCTCTGAATAAACTTAACAAAAGATGCGAATGACTCCTACAAGGAAAACTATAAACCCCTGAAGAAACAGATTGAGGAAGACTATAGAAAGTGGAGAGATTGCTTATGTTCTTGGATCAGTAGAATCAACATAGTAAAAATGGTTATTCTATCAAAAAGCAGTCTACATGTTTAATGCAATTCCCATCAAAATCCCAATGACATTCATCAAAGAGATTGAAAAATTACCCTAAAATTCATTTGGAAACACGAGAGACCATGAATATCCAAGGCAATACTCAGTAAAAAGAACAATGCTGCAGGTATCACAATAGCCAACTTCCAACTACATTACAAAGCAATAGCAATAAAAACAGCATAGTACTGGCACAAAAACAGGCATGAAGACAAGTGGAACAGAATAGAGGATCCAGATATGAATCCACACAACTATAACCAACTTATTTTTAACAAAGGGGCTAAAAATATACAATGGAGAAAAGACAGCCTCTTCAACAAAAACTGTTGGGAAAACTGGTTAGCAGTCTGCAAAAAACTGAAATTAGATCTATGTTTATCACCCTGTACTAGTATTAACTCAAAATGGATCAAGGACCTTAATGTCAGACTCCAAACTCTAAAGTTGATACAGGAAAGAGTAGGAAATACCTTGGAAATAATAGGTATAGGCAAGGACTTCCTCAATGGAAGCCCAGCAGCTTGGCAACTAGGAGATAGCATAGACAAATGGGACCTTATAAAACTAAAAAGCTCTGCTCAACAAAAGAAATGGCCTCTAAACTGAAGAGACCACACACAGAGTGGGAGAAAATATTTGCCAACTACACATCAGACAAAGGACTGATAACCAGAATATAGAGGGAACTCAAAAAACTAAACTCTCCCAAAATTAATGAACCAATAAAGAAATGGGCAAGTGAACTTAACAGAACTTTCTCAAAAGAAGAAATTCAAATGGCCAAAAAACACTTGAAAAAATGCTCACCATCTCTAGCCATAAAAAAAATGCAAATCAAAACTACACTAAGATTCCACCTCACCCCTGTTAGAATAACCATCATTAGAAACATCAACAACAACAGGTGTTGGTGAGGATGTGGAGAAAAAGGAACCCTTATACACTCCTGGTGGGAATGTAAACCTGTACAATCACTCTAGAAAAAATTTGGAGGCTTCTTAAAAATCTAAACATAGACCTGCCATTTGATTCAGCAATACCACTCTTGGGGTTATACCCAAAGGAATGGGACACAGATTACTCTAGTGGTACTTTTACACCCATATTTATTTCAGCACTATTTACAAGAGCCAAGTTGTGGAAACAGCCAAGATGCCCCACTACTGATGAATGGATTAAGAAAATGTGGTATCTATACACAATGGAATTTTACGTAGCTATGAAGAAGGATGAAATCTTATCATTCGCAAGTAAATGGATGGAACTGGAGAACATCATCCTGAGCAAGTTTAGCCAGGCTCGTAAGACCAAAAATCATATGTTCTCCCTCATATGCAGACTTAAGATCAAGGGCAAATACAACAAGGAGACAAGACTTTGATTGCATGATAAGGTGAGTGCACACAAGGGAGGTATGAGGATAGGTAGGTAACCCCCTCCCCCCAAAAACATAGCATTTGATGTCTTCAATGCAAATGAACTAATGCAGAAACTTTAAAGCAACAGAGGCTAATAAGAGAAGGGGACTAGGAACTAGAGAAAAGGTTAGTTTGAGAAGAATCAACTTAGAAAGTAACACATATGTACATGGAAGCAAAACTAGGAATCTCCTTATGTAGCTATCCTTACCTTAACTAGCAAATCCCCTGGTCCTCCTTATTAATGTTTATACTCTTTTTCAACAAAATTAGAGATAAGGGCAAAACAGTATCTGCTTGGAATCAAGGGGGTGGGGCATGAGGGAGGGGGTGAGGGAAAGGGAGGGGATGGGGGAAGGGGTGGGTAATGACCCAATCATTGTCAAAAAAAAAAAAGATCATCCAATGAATGAGGTATGGGTATCTGTCTAATGGAAAATATAGCTTTTGGGTGTTCATCAGTGAGAACAAGAACTTAATGTAGAGACACTGAATTTCTATAAAACAAATGAATAATGGACTATATAAGTTCATATTAATAGATATTGCCTATGTGTACCTATAGTTGTCTGTGTATCTATAGCTATCTGTCTATCTACCATCTATCTGGTATATACCTAAGAGGTGAGAAAAATATCAGGGAATATATCTATGAGTATGTTACAAATGATAATGAGAGAGGAAGGGGGGTTGCTAAAAGAGAAAATTTACTTTTAACTTTGTTACATTACTACATGTACTGAGCACATTTGACAATGATGATGAATGTTTTTGTAACCACCACCACTCATATCAAGAACTTTGAGCCAACTAAGAAGCTCTTATATATTTCCAGTCCCATCACTATGCTCTCCTCCACAAAGTAGCTAGTCCCTTAACACTTATGGTAATCATTTTCATGTGTTTCTTTACAGTTTTATCACCAAATTGCACATTTCCTTCAGTGTGGCTCTGTAGATTTGACCAATGTTTTAAATTTCTTTGTATGTTTTAAAGTCATTTTAATCTACTGATTTTCCCTCTATATTTTGCCCTGACAATTTATCAAAAATCTTGAATCGTATAACTTGAATCATATAAATCTTGACTATAACATTTCATAGAGCCTGGAGTTTGCTGATGTAATACTCTTGGTGAAGATTTGTGTGTTCTGCCTATTTCCTGAAAATTGACAGGTAAATTTGGAGGCTTCATCAGACACACATCCAGTGCCTTTGACAAGGCTGTAATGGTATTGACTTCTTTTTTTGAGAGGCACATAACGTGTGGTTACTTCGCTTTCACAGAAGTTGGCAGCTGTTGATGCTCAATGTCTACATTCATAAATTTATAAGGATTGTAAATTAGCATATTTTATCATGATGTTTCAGTTTTATCATTTCTTGCCTAGCTTTTAGTTGAAAAAAATATTATAAGGATATATTTTTCTTATCTACTTTTTAGCTTTCTGATTAGTACAAGATAAATGACTGTCATTATTTGTATTCAGAATAGTATATTGGTAGATTTAAGTTTACTGTAAGTAGTATTCTTATTAAGGTACAAACTATTCTATCTGTGGCTATTGAGAGCTTCTTCAAATTGCCTCATTTTGATATAATTCAAGTAAATTTTAACATTACCCTAGTAATATTTGTACCTTCATTGCCAATTGGTACAACACAGTGTTATAGGCTTACCTGGGACACTAGCTCTCCAGATTGGCCATTGAACACTTTTCCTAGCAGTCATATATTTTGATAATAAGTACCATTTTTAAGACCACAGCCTTGGTGCTAGGTGCTAGGGAGTCTCATCTTAAGTGAGTTGGTCATTGTTTCTTGGCTCTCTAGTGAGTGGGGGAGCTTGGAATATACACATGAACATATACACATATATATGCATATACTAAACTTATTTACATATTGTAAATAAGGATGTTCTTTTGTTTCTTACAAAAGTGTATTTTGTGTACAATATTATGTTTTTAAGTATGTATACATGAGGAACAGTTAAATTCAGTTATTAACAAATGTATTTACCTCACATAGAATACCATTTTTGAAGTGAGAACACTTATCTACCTATCTACTATTTTCACATTTTCCAAGTGATAGCCTGTCATTTGCACAGCATGGATGAACCCAGAAGACATTATATCAAGTAAAATAAGCCAGCCAAAGACAAGTACATATGATCTCACTTATATGTAAGATCTTGATAAGTCAATCTCTTAGAAGTAGAGTAAAATGGTGGGTCTTAGAACTGGTGGTTGAAGGGAGGAGTGAATGGGAAGATGTTGTTCTAAGGATATAGAATTGTAGTTGTGCAGGATTAATCAGATCAAGGTGACTATCATTAGTGATAATATAGAGATATGCCTCATTTTTTGAGCTTTACTTTATTGCTCCTTGCAGATGTTGCATTAAAAGTTTGTAGCACCCGTGAATCTAGAAAAATCATAAGCACCATTTTTTTCCAACAGCATGTGCTCACTTTGTGTCTCTGTCAAATTTTGGTAGTTCTCATAACATTTAAAACTTTATAACATTATGACATTATGATGATTTGCAATTAGCAAGTTTTTAATGTTAATATTATAATTTTTTGGGGCTCCATAACCCATGACCATATAAGACAGTAACCTTAATAGACAATGTATATGTTCTGACTGCTCCAGTGACCAACTATACCCCATCTCCCTCCTTTTTCTTAGGTCTCCCTACTCCCTAAGACATGAGACACAATAATACTGAAACTAGGCTCAAAGTGATAAAGTGAAAGGAAGATTCACATGGCTTTCACTTTAAATCAAAAGCTGGAAATGATTAAGAGAGAAATGTATGTCAAAAGCCAATATGAATTAAAATACAAGCCTCTTATGCCAACTAGTTAGTCAAGAAGCAAATGCAAAGGAAAAGTTCTTCAAGAAGCTAAAAATGTTATTCCAGTGAACACACAAATAAGAAAGTGAAACAGTTTTATTGCTCATTTGGAGAACGTTTTAATGGTCTAGATAGAAGAACAAGCCAGTCACATTTCCTTAAAACATAATCCTAATCCAAATCAAGGCCTTAGGATCTTGTTCAATTCTGTGCAAGCTGAGAGAGGTAGAGAAGCTGAAGAAGAAAAGCTTGAAGCTAGCAGAGGTTGGTTCATGAGGTTTAAAGGAAGAAGCAGTCTCCACAACATTAAAATGCACGGTGACATAGCAAACACTGATGGAGAAACTGAAGCAAGTTATTCAGAAGATCTAGCTGAAATAATGGAGGTGGTCACACTAAACAGTAGGTTTTCAAAGTAAATGAGACAGATTTACTTTGAAAGATGATGGTATCTAGGACAAGCCAACTCTTTTTCGGGGCTAATATGACTGCATAATAATGCATCTGTTTACAACATGGTATACTGAATATTCTAAATCCACCGTTGAGATCTACTGCTCAGAAAAACACCTATTTCTCTCAAAATATTACTGATCATTTTCAATGCCTCTGGTTATCTAAAAGACCTGATGGAGATGTACACAAGATTAATTTTGTTTTCATACCTGTTAACACAGCCTGCATTCTACAGCCTATGGATCAATGAGTAATTTCAATTTCCAAGTCTTGTTTTTTTAAGAAATATATATCATAAGGCAATAGCTGCCATAGCGAGTCTGCTGATGTTCTGAGCAAAGTAAATTTAAAACTTTCTGAAAAGGAATTCCATTGTAGATGCTATTAAGGACATTTATGATTCATGAAAGCAGGTCAAGATATCAACATTAACAGGAGTTTGGGAGAAGTTGATTCTAATCCTTATGGATGATGTGGAACCCTTTAAGACTTCAGGGGAAGAAATAATTTCAGATGTGGTAGAAATAGCAAGAGAACTAGAATTAGAAGAAGTGCTATGATCTCATGACAAAAACTTCACAGATGAGAAGTTGCTTTGTAAAGATGAACAAGAAAGCGGCTTATAGAGGTAAACTCTACTTCTGATAAACATGCTGTGAACATGGTTAAAATGATAGCAAAGGGTTTAGAATATTACATAAACCTTGTTGCTAAACCTGTGGGAGGATTATACAGGACTGACTAATTTTGGAAATTTTACTGTGGGTAAAATGAGGGTAGTATTACATGCTACAGAGAAATCTCTCATGAAATGTATACTCAATTGACAGAGTAAAGATCATAGCTGTCTTCTATTAAGAAATTGACCCGGCCACCAGCAAAAACTACTAATCAGTCACCACCAATCAACAATGTGTCAAGACTTTTCTCAACAAAAATATAATGACTCACTGAAGTTTAAAAATGTTTTTAAAGCAACTTTTAGCAATAAAGTATTTCTATTAAGCTATATACATTTTAGACATAGAGCTAATTATTGCCCACTTGGTAGATTATGTATAGTGTACATAATAACACATATTCACTGAGAAATCAAACTTTTTTGTAATTAATCTTATTAAGATATTCAGTTTATTGAGGAAGTCTGGAACTGAACCTTCATAATCTTTGAGTTATGCCTGTATTGTATTCTTGGAAAATGAAAAGGATATATATTCATGATTTTGAACTTACATTTCATTTCAAATTTAGTACTACAGCACTTCAAAATTAGTTACTTTTATTACACTTGAATCTTTGTTTTTTATAAAGAATCAGGATCCTAGTTATTAATGGCACAGAGAATTATATAACTGGACAATAAGAACTCATTTATTTTCTCACATATAATATATATTCTGTAGTTTTGTTTTTGTTTTTATAGTACTGGGATTTGAACTAAGGGCCTCAGGCTTGCTAGGCAGGTGCTCTACCACTTGAGCCACTCCTGCAGCCCTTATTTTGTGTTGGATATTTTTGAGATAGGATCTTGTGAGCTATTTACCTGGGCTGGGTTTGAAACACAATCCTCCTGATCTCTGCCTCTTGAGTAGCTAGGATTATAGATGTGAGCCACCGGCACCCAGCTTATATATTGAGTTTTAAAATTATTAACTTACTATGCCCAAGGCCCTGGCTTCTAATTGAGAAATACAAGAATAGAATAGCAATATTAATACCACCATGAGAAATCTCAAAAATATAAAAATATCAGAGTATATGTTAATTCCCTCATACCCATTCTTGGTATAGTTATACTATATATACATGGCCTGATATAGCATTGTTCTCCTCTCAACTTCAATTTAAATTTCATTTTACAAATCCTATGAAGTTAGCACTCATCCTGAATTCTATGTTACTATCTCCCTAGTAATTTTGGTTGCTTAAATCAGATCTATAAGAAAAAAGAACGATATTCCGAATTTTTATATGTATACAGCAGTTTGTGTGAGACCTTAATGTAAGAAAGTCAGTTTTACTACATAAAAATTTCTTGAATATTTTAGTATATTATTCAAATTTTCTTTTGGCTTAAATTATTGCTGTTAAAAACTTTAATGAAAATATAATATTTTACTTTATGTTATTCATTGTGTTTTGGCATTTATTCTATACACTTTCTTTTATATATTTTTTCTTCATAAACTCCTATTATCTGTATATTGAGCTTTCTTTGCCCATTTTCACTCTTTTGTTTTAATATTTTCTCCTTTTAATATTGTATTTTATAATTTATGTCTTCATATTTATGATATATATTACATTTCACAATTATATATTATATAATTACATGTATCATGTTACATTTTATAATTTATTATGTTCATCTCCTCTTGCATTTCACTTAGTCTCTTTTAACTTTTAAATAATATTTTCTAATTTGTAACTTCTGTCCATTATGCTCTTATTTTTCTAATTCTTATTAAAGTTGCTGTTTTGATTTCACAGCATTTTAAATGTCTTTTATCTCTTTTAGAAACTGAATGTAAATTTTGCACATTTTATATGAGCGTGTATTTCTGGTCTGCTTTCATTCTCTGTAGATGTCATTCTGCTTCTTACTATAATAAAAATGTATGGAATTTGACATTTACTTAATTGTCACCCATTTTTATATGAAATCAGTTACAGTTTTCTACCAGTTATTTCCATGTAATTTACTCAGTACTTCTTCAGGGCAAAGTTAAAAAAAAAAAGGTAAAGTATTTACTTCAAACAATTAAATAAAACATAAAACACTCTCTTCCCCCTTGTAACAACTTACCAGGTTTTTAAAAATAAGAATACCAATGAAGAGAGCATTAGGATCATTAGAGATACTATTTTACTAATAACTTTCTTTTTGGTGGCCCTACTGGGGTTTAAACTCAGAACCTTGTGTTTGTTAATAAAACATTTTGCCACTTTAGCCCCATACCTAATCCTTTTTACTTTAGTTTATTTTTTACATAGGTTCTAACTTTTACCTGGGGCCACCATCAGACCACAGTTGTCCTACCTCTGCCTCCTGCCTAGCTGGGATTACAGACATATACCCACCAAGTCCATGAGGTAAGGTCTTAAGGATCTGTGAGCCTCCCATCTCTACCTCCTGGGGGATTACAGGTGTGCACACCACTTATAACTCTTATCACCTTCCACTATATTTCTTTGTTGGAAGAATTTTACTTATATCTGCTTCTTGATTTTCTTCATATTATTTCATTTTATTGCCATGTCCCAAGCCTGACATTCCATTCTTACCATTAATGCTATTTCATTGGTTCAAGGCTGTCCCAAAAGGCTCTTGACAAATGCAGATGTGATCACCCTAGTAGGTTGTGTGTTTAGGAAATGGAGGGATAGTAGATTATTATACAGTTTGCTTGGATAATGAAAACAGAATACCACAGACTGGGTAATTCAGGTGGTGGAAATCTATTTTTTATACAATTCCAGAGACTGGAATTTTAATACCAAGGTGCTCATAAGTTATGGTCATTTTGAGGCTTCTTCTCTTGGCTTGTGGGTGACAGTTATCATTCTGTATGCTCACAGAACTGCCTCTTTATGCTTTTGAAGGCGATAGCAATAGGTCTTTTTTCATTTTCTTGTAAGGTTTCCAATCCCATTGTATTATAATCCAACCTTTATAACTTAATTAAATCTTAATTACCTCCTAAAAGACCTATCTCTAAATATAGTCACATTGGGGGTTTAAAACTTCAACATATGAACTTGGAAGAACACAATTCAGCCTATAGCATTAATATGATGAAATAAGCTAATTATTTGCAATCCATCTGAATTGCAGCATTAGACTGATGAACTTGAGAAGATGAATGAGAAACTGCTTAGCCTGATAATTTTAAAGAATGTGGTCCCAAGAAGGACTCTGAGTTTACCACGGGAAGCCTGAAATTGCAGGCATTGAAAGAGAAGAAACCAGGATATCATCGAAATCAGTCTCCATTGGTGGAACTGAATGCTGCAGCTAAATTATGTTATCGTTGAGAACACTGAGAAGTGATTATTGATCCACACCCAGAAAGTGGCAGAATCATTTTCCTTAGAAATATGTGAGGCCAATAGCAGTGTGATTTCTAACAAATCCTCTCTACCTCTGTTTCTAAGGACTGATGCTGCACCATGAGCTGGAGCTTCTATTTTGATTGGGTTCCATCAAGTAGTTTTAGAGGCATTTTGAGATTTGGGTTTTTGTAATGCTATGACTAAATGAAAGAGGCTTCCATACGAATACAGATTTGTAGAAATTGATTGACCAGAAATGAAAGAATGTTGTAGCCATGTCTCCTCTGCAGGGTGAATATTATAAGGTATGAAAATGAATCAGGATGTATTATTCTCAGGAAAATTTCATAAAATTAGCATTCAGATCCACTGATATTTCAAGAATTGTCAACCTGAAATATGGTTGTAAGGATTGGATAGTCTCATAAATACAGCAGAGTGAGCAGTGACTGGAGATTACATAGAACTGTTTTTCCTACTATAATGTTTGCAACAAAATAACAATTTGATCAAAATGACATGATTCATCTTCTATGACTAATCCTAGAGTGACTAATAGTATAACCAACTAAATAAAATATACTAAAATAAGAGATCCATGTGATTTCACCCAAATATGTATTTTAGTAAATAACAGAGAAAGCTCAGAAGGAAAACTCAGGTTTCTTTCCAACTGTATTTCAGCTTCTTATTATATATGGATTTCCTGAATAAAATTCATGGCAGTAGTACAATTATTCCATTTATAGATGTTAACAATTTGAGAAAGCTGTGAAGACAGAGATTCTAATAGCCATTATTTGTAAAGCAATCTCAAGGACATGTGATATTTTTCCAATCATGGGCAATGTTATCAAAAATACTCTTCTCATAGTAAATGGCAAGTCACACATAGTCCTCATATATACCAATATGAAGGCTGACTAGTGGGAAATTAGCTGGCCAGACATGAATATTCTGCTCAAAAAAGATGATAAAATGACTAATGTTCTTGGGAATATTCATGAGAAACTTAGAGTTGGCAGTAGGTGTTAGAAGCAGAAAAGGAAAGACATAAGGGATGAAGAAAAAAGACTGAAGTCATAATGAAGACATGAAGCAACTGATATCATACATAAGTAGAAATAGGGAATAAGTAAAAAAGATAAGAGAGAGAGACAGAGAGACAGAGAGAGAGAGAGGGAGACAGAGAAAGAGAGGGAGAATGAGAGAGCCCATTAAATGGAAGAGGAATTAGCTGAGAGTTGATAGAGAATATCTGATGAACATATCAGTCATCTTAGACAAGATTATGCTGCAGTAATAAACTCATGTTTTTTGTTTGATTTTGTTTGTTTTATATGAGACAATGTCTTGAATATGTAGCCCAGGCTGTCATTGAACTTGTGAGCTTCCATTACCCCTAGCTTTCAAACTCCTATTTTTAATGCCTAAAAAATGTTTACTTCTCCCTACATTATATACAGCATGGCTCAGTTGTTGCTTTGTTGCATTCCTTCATTCCAGTATTCAGACCAAACAATAGTACCTATATAGTACATGTCACTCCCTCTGCTGAGGAAAGAGAGAGGAAGCATTTAAAGATTCTGTTTGAAAATATCACTAGTGGACTGGCCGAGTGGCTCAAGGGATAGAGTGCCTGCCTAGCAAGTGTGAGGCCCAAGTTTGAAACCATAAGAAAGGGACTAAGGTAGAATGAAGAAAAACAGAGGAGATGAACCAATTGGGGTATATAATACATATATTCCTGGAAATATTTTACAAGGAAATTCCCTGTGTAGCTACCTTTATCTCAAACAAGCAAAAATGTCATCTTTTGTTCTTTTTTCATTTTTCTTCTACAAAATCAGAGAACATTAGGGCAGAACAGGTCTTGCAGGAGGTACCAGTGGGAGGGGGGAGGTGGCAAGGAAAGGGGGTGAAAGGGCGAATATGGTACAAAAAATGAACAAAGTGTGTAAATGCAAAAGTGATACCTGTTGAAACCAATTCAGCAACAAGGGAAATTGGAGGGATAAAGAAGAGCAGTGGAGAGGGTGAATTCAAGTTTGCTATATTTGATACATTTTAAGAACTTTTGTAAATGCCACAATGTACCCCCACCCAGCACAATAATAAAAATATTACTTGTCACTTTTTGCTCATATTTAATTGGCCAAATTGCCCAAATCATACAATGAAGTTGATAACTGACAAAGAAATCTAATTCTTCATAAGGATGGACAACAACTTGGAACAACAATGTAACTAACCACAGTTACCACAATGGCAGAGCACTAGAGTAGGGAGCAATGGATACCTATTGGTATTTTTGTGTTCTGAAGGATTTCCCAAACTCTGAGACCCGGCTTCAAGATCGTTGTGTCCTGTTCCTTTGCATCACTCCCAATTTTATTAAAGACAATTGGGGTGAGGCGAATTGAATAGAATTTCCAACAACTATTGGAGTTTCTGGTTGAGGAGACTGGGGGAGGTAAGCTGCGTCTGTGGACACCTGAATAAGCATTAAGAAGCCCCATGAAGCACTGGGCTGTGTAGCTGAGGTTTTCATCTTATACAGGTAAATAAAGAAAAACTGATGCTTTGAATTTTTCAAAACACATTCAATTTAAATAAATAAATAAATTTTCTTTAATAGAAAATAGCCACACAGTATTCAACTACATTTATACTGTGCTTGTTCTTCTGGGAAACATTATCTTCATTTTTTTTTGTTGTTTTGTTTTACATTTGGACACCTTGTAAGTCATCCAGGGAGGCAGCTAAATAAACTGAAAATTTGCATCCTGTACAACTACAATGTTTAAAACCTATTAGAACTAATAAATAGTTTGTACTTAGATGATGTAAAAATAACCTACCAGCATTCCTCAGATGCGTACACATGTTTTTATAACATATCCTCTAAAGTGTCAACAATAAGGCCTAGCACAGTGGCTGAAGCTTATAATCCTACCTATTTAGGAGGCAGAGATCAGGAGGATCACCATTTCAGGCCAGCCTGGGAAAAAAGTTCTCAACTATCTCACCCAGTACAAGCTGGGCATGGTGCTGCATGACTGTCATCCCAGGTACCGATACACAAGAAGCATAAATTGGTGGAGCAGGGTTCTGGCTGGCCCTGGGGTATAAAATGAGCCCCTAACTCAAAAATAATCAAAGCAAAAGGGCTGGGGACATGGCTCTAGTGATAGGCACCTCCTGACTACTAAGTGTAAAGCCTTGAGTTCAAACCCTAGCATCACCAAAAAACAAATAAATAAAATATCAACAGTAATAGCACCCAATGCTATATAGTTAGGAATGTGGGAAGTCAGTGTAATTGTTTCTAAGTTAAATGCAGTAAAAACTAAATAGCTACTAATTAGATATACCGTTGAATGATACCAAATATGACATGATACCGTTTTCTAAGAGTCCAATGTGAACATTAATGCATCTATTATAACAACTTAGATGAAAGAATCCCTCCACATACAATACCATGAGGGATTTTTCCCCTTAAGGCTGCTTCTGCAGAGGAAGTCTTTATTTTAATTATTCTCTATTCATTAGGAAAAAGGAGCTAACTGATTGCAAACATAGATGTTTGTGAAATCTATGAGGACATTTTTATTCTGTACCAGTTAAAATTCCCAGTTGATAAAGACTTTACAATCCAATTTTCTGTTATTGCATCAACATCAGTGAACAAAGCATCCAATTTGGTAGAAGAATTCGCATACAACATGCAGGATTAAACAGTGACATATACAAAGAAACAATTCAGAAAATACACAATTTGCCTATCTGTTCCTTTTTCCCTCTAATTATTCCACTTCAAGTAGAATATACTTACTATCATGAAAGAATAAATTTTATTCAAACATTTAATTGAAACAATAACTTATTTGAGTGAATCCTAAACTGTTTCCTCCTTAAATATTTTCTATCCATCCCATGAAGAGTAAAAAAGACTACAGAAAGAAAAGTACAGCTAATCTTGAAGTGTAACATCAAGATAAACTACTGATTATCATGGAACAAATTGCAAATTGATTTAAATCAAATGATGACATAGATGAGAGCCTCTAAAATTTTCGTGTACACACAAACTGTGGATCTTCTAAAAATACAGATTTTGATTCAGTAGGTATGAGAAGACCTTGAGAGTCTTAATTTCTAAAATTTTCCAAATAATGCTGAATCTGTGTCCCACAAATACCTGGTGGTAGATGATAGTAGGAGCGATGTCAGAATTACTCCATAAAAATGCAGTATACTATACAAGGCATTCTACATCACCTCTGGGTCAAAGAGCACTGTATTTCTAGTTTGATTATGAGAATAGGTCAATGGACACAGGCCAGTCATAGCATGGGGTATGAATTTCAGCAAGGTCAAATGGCAGGCCTTTACACTTCTTGCCTTTATCTTAATTTTATCTTTATTTTACTTCAAAGCTTCTTTTCTGAGAATGTAACTGAATCCCTCAAGAGTACTAGCCTCTGATCTCCGTAGGAGGTTTTTAATTCTTTTATAATGCATTTCCAGTGACCAAAAGGACTGTAGTTGGTGGGTTCTTCAGGGAAAGACATCAAGCCTCTGATCTCTACCCCGGCTGCTGGGGGTGAAAAAGGAAGCACTGTCCTAGAGGCCTAGAGGGATCCCTTGAGGCTAAGCATGTTGAGCCAATGTGATTAATTTTTAGGATGGTTGATGTGTGAGCCATAGAAAAGGAATGTTATACTGTTAGTTCAGAGAGTAGTTCAAAAAGGGCCTCTGGTCAGATTTCAACCTGACACTTTAAGAAAGACCAAGAGCAACATCAAGTCATCTTTTCTAACCACTTATGGAAATAAGGAACACATCTTTTCAATAGTGATTTATAGCCTCATGGCAGTGCTTCTGGACATTTTTCTCTCTCAGACTGAAACTGGGTATTAGATGCTTTTACTATTTAAAAAAAAAAAAAGCCTTCTGTCCATGGCACATCTAAGAGACTTGCTATTAGGCACTCTTATTCACTTCTTTTTTGTGTCTGCTGACAAAGTAAGCATTAATTGTGGCCCAAGTGAATGCTGGCTTTCATATTAACGCTCATTGAATGCATTATTAACTCTCCCTTTGATAATACATATCATATAAAATTAAAGATTAAAACATTTTTTCTATTTGTCAAAAAATAAGACTAAAATGAAATTGATTATACAGATAAACCTTCAATTCATTGCATCAGACATGTAGGAGAAAATAAATGTTTTCCCTTCAATGACTTATACTTATTTGTTGAAATTATAAAATGTAGTTTTTATCCACAGTGGAAGAAATGAGTAAATCTAAGTGGGCAGGAAAAGAAAAGTCTATCATTATTTTTTGTTTTAATTTATAGTGCCAAGGAATATATTGTGAGACAAGTTAACTTTTTCCTTCATGAAATGCTACCCAAATATCTATGAATACACAATTCACTATATTGGAAACAGAACATTGTTTTTAACCAAAAAATGCATTGTATAGCATTTTCTTCTATGCTTGCTTAGATATATGTATTGAATTTCAAAGATGTTATACTCCCAAAGATCTTGTCTTTAAATATCATGGTACTAAGTATATAACTTTTTTATGCTTAACTATAATCCTTATTTTTGTAAAATATCATTAATCATTAATGGTAATTGATAAACTACAGCTTCAATTTAGTTTACTCCAACATGAACATTTTCAAGTCACCTAATTCCCTGTGGAATATAAACATTAGAGTTTGTTGAATTTTGACAGATACAAAACATCTTATTAAATAATGCATAATCCAAGATTTCAGCATATATAAATTCTAGGGGTTTTTGGGGGGTGGTACACATCAGATTGGGGGAACATGTTCCCTTTTATACTCTTTCTCCTCTTCTCTGTTCCCACAAAAATTGGCCCCCACATTTTCCTAATCTGTGACATTCTTGAAGCCTGATCATGGACAATGAGTCAAGTGGACAATACTAATGCTTTGCATTTATAATATGTCCCTTTCTGTATTAACACTTCATCTGTTTAAAAGCCTTCATCTACAGAGATGTGCTCTCATTGCTAAATTGGCGAGTATATAGAAAAACACTGGAAGTGAATGTTTGTGCTCTCTCATCTGGAAATAAGGACATTCTTCAAGGTGCAAGAAACACCTCTCTCCTTCCCTTCCACCTGGACATAATTTGATCTGCCAGTGCATTACACTCAAAGACAGAGGACAGAGTCATCCAATCTATGTTCCTTATCATGGATATAAAATATCACAAATGATTTGTTTTAAGCAAAGAGTGAATTGACTGTAGTCATAGTTCTCTTACCCTTGACATAGTAGGAGAACTTTAGTTCATCAAGTTTACAGTCATCTTTTAACCAACCAAACAAGCAGACCTGATGGTGAAAATGTGAAATATTTTCCAGTTGTGAATTTCTACCAATGGTTTTCTTGAAGGAATCAAGTACAAACTGAAATTGAGTGGAATCCAAGAAAGAATTAAGGATATTTTATGTGGTAGTCACAAAACAAATTTCCAAAGATTTTGTTTGTTTGTTTGTTTGTTTTTGTTAGAATACTTTTTGCCTATCAAAACTTAGAGAAAACAAATAAAAACATACTTAGCTGGGATTTTTTTTTCTCCCCAAAGTAAGTCATTTGATTTGGGCCCAGGAGGTCATCAGGTAGTTTATGCTGACCATTGACAGGTGTTTATCAATTCCAAGGTCAGGTAATTTAACTCACTGTTTACTCCACTTAGAATAATCTTTTTATCTCTAGTGACAGTAAAGAGAAAGCATGTTTTCCATTATTTTAGTTAAGGAATGAATCTACACAATTGGCTAGAAAGTAATAATATTCCCCAAATTGACTCAATGTCCAGCAAATTTAAAACCAAACTAGACAGCTTAAATAATGTAGGAGCATATTTTGTCTGCAAATTATATTATGAATTGTCAATCAATAGAAAGAATCACCAGTATAATTCTCTTAAAGAGAAAAGAATACAAACTAACACAGTAAGGGAATGTTCAAATAAATTTAGGGCCCTCCTGCCACCTTCGCTGGCTCAACCAAAAGGTCAATCTTGCTAATCTTACTTAATTTTCTCTTTCTTTAATTTTAAGTTAAGCCCCACCCTGAGTTTCAAAGCTGTGGCAAAAAACAAAATGGAATTCCAGTTATACTGGAGCACTATGTTATCTACAAGGGAAATATTTCTTTACCAGAGACCTGACTAACAGATCTTTTAACCATGTTTATCATTTCCTAAATTCATCTTATTTCTGATTTTATAAAAATCCTGAAACATCATTTTAATAAAAGTTATCCTACTAACCTAACAGTCAGAGTCTATTTTTAGAAACCAACAGTCATTCGTCTTAAATGTTTAAGTATAGTATTACTCAGCAACAGGTTAATTATATTTATGGTACTAGATCTATTTCTGATCAAAAATTGATGGTAAGCTATTTTTAAAAGAAAAGAGAGTTAGAAGAGAGAGAACATCAGTGAAATTCCCTAAATAAAAAAAAATAAATAAACATAAGCTGACTTCCTGGTGCTTACCATAAGCTGTGTTCTAATATTGACTGCAGAGAAGGAGGTGGCATAAACCTGACAACATACACAATTCGGCCCAGAGAGTAGAGAAGGGAGAAGGAAAAAAGGCCAGTAAAATACTACCTAATATTTTAATGCAGAATTTCAAAGCAAATTTTTGTACTATTAAATTTTAGATGATATTTAACTTAAGAGTTTATTGACCTAGATCTTACACACGATGCCATTCTGTTTTCATGGGTAATTTTGAATTTCAAGAGTAGAGATGCTCATGCTTAGTTTCTTGGCTTCTGAACTGAAAGGGAACTAACTCTGACCTTTGAAATTGACACTGCATAGCAAAGAGGACAATTCTACCTTCAGAAAGAGTGTAGGAGGGTGAATATGGTAAAAATATAATGTACTCATGTATGAAAATTGCATAATGAAACCTGTTGAAACTATTTCAGGAGTGGAGGGAGGGAGGGAGGATAAAGGAGAATGATGGAGGGGATGAATTTAACTATGAAATATTGTAAGAAATTTTGTAACTGTCACAACGTACCCTACAACAATAACAATATGATAACAAAAACAGAAAATAAATAAATACATGCCAAAAAAAAGAGAGAGAATTCAGTGTAGTTGCCGGAAAAGGTATCACTATTAATATATTAAGAAGATTGGGATCCTTAGAAGAGAAAAACCTATATGCACTGTGAGGGATTATATCCTTGCTTCTGTTTACACATTTGTTTAACATGTATGTCTGTATAGCTTGCATTATTGTAGGTATTACAGAGAAACATGAAATAAGATACACTCTCTTTCATTTTACACTGCCAGAATAGATTACTAGTACTTAAATTCAAAGATTTGGTCTGTCTCTCAAATATGGGAAGACTGTTTGGTGGAAAAAACAAGAGAAAACCAAGACTGTTGTCTAGTTTTGGGAAAAGTATTCTAAGTTAATATAGGTTTCAGTTGTCTAGCTCTGACTTTAGAAGGGAAAGAATGGAAGGAAGGAGCAATAAGAAGTAGACTAATTTGGCAGTGTCATTTGGAGAACTGTCGAATGAAATTCAATCTGCTGTACCACTGTAAGATTAAGAAGCAAAGTTTTAGATTGCCAAATATTGTGATCAGTTTCTGAAAGCTGTCCTGAGTTTGAACAGCCAAGAGAAAGAGCAAAAACATTTTTATCCTAAAGAGTAATATTAAATATGTATAGCTTAACAAAAAATGTAGAGAACTTATATTTAGATAACTGTTCAGGTTTTATAAACTGTAAAATATGACCTCAGAAAACCAAAATTGAATTAAGTAAGTAGAGAGGTCTACTGCTATGTTTCTGTTAGGAAGCATGTAGTTGTATAAATTCCAATTCTTCCCAAATTGGTTATGCAACTTTTCTCTAGAACTAGTACAGAATACAAATCAGCTGCTTAACTTGCTTATCCTCTCCCACAAATTCTTCTTGAAGACAGAGGATAAGAAACAAATATAAATTTCTATAGCATAGAAAATCACTTTCATGACCAATAGAAGCACATATTTCATAACTAGTAATATAGTTATATAAAGCTTTATTTCATAATCATTAAAAGTCCTGCTTGGAAAAAATTATAAATCTGTTATAAAACTTTTCAGTATAAATCCTAAGTGAAAAGTCAGGATCTACAGTTTTCTCTCCATATCCATGGATTCTAGCTATATCCACGGGTTTCATTAACCACAGATCAAAAGTATTTGAAAAGAACTGCATCTGTACAGAACAGGTGCAGATATTTTTATGTCATAAATCCATAGTATAATAACTATTTGTATAGTATTTATACTACATTAGGTATTGTAAATAATCTAGAGGTAATTTAAAATATACAGGAGGATGTGCATGGGTTTTGAGAAAGTACAGGCCCATTTTGTATGAGACCTGAGCAGCAACAGATTTTGGTATTTGCTAGGATTCCTTGAACTAAACCTCCGTAGATACCAAGGAATAGCTGTAGTAAACAATAAAGTAAAATCTTGGTGTAAATAATTAAAATGTTGAAATAATTACATATAAACTTACACATAGAAAAAGACTAGAAAGGCATAGGTTAAAATTTGTAGTAGTTAACAACATGTAGTAGGATTAGAAAGATCTTTTTTTTTAATAATTTTCATTTCCAAATGTTCTTTCATTAGTTTAGTTTGCAAGTCCTGAAATAATTCAAACACAGAAATACACAAAAAATAATGTAAACAGCACATTGCTCAAATTTAATACATAATGCTTTTGAGATAGGGAGTTAGACATAGTACCCAGCATGTGGGAGGTGATAAGGAGATATGAGTACCGGAGCAGAAGGAGTGCAGGAGAATAAGACACATGCTTGGTAGATAGATGTGAGGCTTGATGTTGACCAACCAATAGGAGGGGTGAAAACCCACACTGTTGTTAAAATGCAGCCCCAAAGCAGAAAGGAACCATAAAGTCACTCATAAAAGGAGAAAAGTGTGGTTTGTATAAGATTTTCCCAGTACACATCTTCCTATAGGTGAAAAAAACTGCAGAAATCTATTCTCAGATTTTTTTATTTTGTAATTTTTAGAGTGGATCTTGGGTTCAAGACTCATTTGTATGTTATGTGTCATTTCACCATGGCTTTCATGTGATCCTGTCTTCCACTTTAGTTCTAAAATGTCATCTTTCCCAAAGTTTCATTCTTACCACATTGATTTTCTAGCTCTGTATTTTGTGTCTCAGCAGTGTAACTTCTCCTCATGATTTGGCTTTTTTTTTAATATGTAATTATTTTATTTTATTTTGCATTTACTTACATGTGTGTACATTATTTGGGCCACTTCCCTCCTCCTCCCCCTCTCCAATGTGAAGTGGCCTCATTCTTAAACTCCAGACTCAAATATCCCTCAACCATGTTTTTACTGCATAAACAAGAGAAAGGATAACAGAGAGTAAGCAAACAAAGCCGTCTTTCTGTAACCTACTCTTAAAAGTGACATCCAATCATATGTTCCATATTAGTCTCATTGTAAATGATGTCTAATCCCAGCTGTTTGCAATTCTGTACAGAATTTGAAGTCATTCTTCTTTGTCTCACCTTAGATATCTGTTGACTAATTTTTTGAAACAATAGAAAATGTCACATCTGACGTGACATGAGATTTTAGTGTTTTTATTCGTTTTGAAGACTACTTCCTTTTGAAAAAGTGTCTCATGTTTAGGAGTCTTTGTGAGATTAGAGAAAACAAGGAATAGAGCTTCATATGTAGAATAAACAAAAGCTCCCTTTACAAATGGCAGAGAAGCACAGAGAAAAGCCATGACTGAGGAGTAACTGCCTGCTTATTCCTTCCTGACATTCATACCAGAGCTTCACCATCTAGGACATGTTGTACATCTCAACCAGAAAGAAAGCTAATCAATTCTCTACAGATATGTTCATTCTAATTCTGTGACACCAAGAAGTCTGTGAGTGCATTTTCTTGTAACAATATGAGAAAGCAGGATAGGAATGAGTAAAATGAGATAATAGGAAGTCATGCCACACTCCTGAACCTGCTCAGTGAAAAAGCTAATGTAACAACTTTATAGTTTCTGACACTATGATTGTTTTCAGTCTAATATGCTAGACCCTAAAGTGGCAAAATGTAACATTAGTGCTATGTGGTGAATTCTAATATCTCATGCAATAAGACATCAATTCACTGAAAGCAAATGAACAAAAATCTTCAATCCTTTTGCATGTGATATTCCTTCTGCCAGGATGGCTCACACTCTACCACATCACTTAACCATTACCAAATTGCTTCTCAAGTCCAAGTTTACATGCTTATTCTTTAGAAACAGGTATCTGATCAATCTGTGTTCACCAACAAATTACCATAGGGTTTGTAAGTTATCTATACTCCCCACTAACTTGTAAGCTCTTGGGAAGTAGAAGCTATGTCTCTCTTAGCCATCACTATATCTCTAGTACCTCGTTCAGGACTGGGCATATGAAATAGCATCAAATTACTGCCATGAATGTACAGGATATATTTTTGCTGCTATCAAGTTTGGGTGTAAAGTGCACTATCATTTTGAGTATATCTTTAAAAAAAAAACTCCCCCAAATCATTGTGTGTCCCATAATACTCTACAAGAAACTCTCTTGTAAATATTTGAAAGTTGTGGTCTAGTAGTTGATATGAAGGTGTGACTCTGCGAGCATCTAGTAGATTCTATGTAGAGTCAGAGGTTCTTTTATATGAGTCTGTTAGGATAAGCAAGGGGTTATACTAAATCCTAGGGACCAAAGGTATGAATGCAAAACCAAGGATTTGAAGTCAAGCAACATTTGTAGCAATCAGAGGGAGGCATAAGCAGGGACTGCCCAGTGTGATTACAGCGAAGAGCATGGAGGGATCAGCAGCCTATCTTGATAGTTTAAATGACTTTCGTGGTTCTAGAAGGAGGTTAAAGTAAGGTTTAAAGAGGCATTAGATTAATGTCACCTATATAGAAAAGTAGCTTGTAATGAATAATTCTTCAAGTCTGTCCAAAAGAAGATTATGGTACCTAAGATGGCATGATTGAAGATATGAGTTATATGGAACCATTAGATAATGGATCATTGACATGGAAAAGAAAAAAAAATTCCAGCTACTTTGCAAGAGTATATTCTAGTAGTCTGACTGACATAGGAGGGAAGTTCACCAGAGCTATCATTGTCCCTGATGGTGTCTTGCTGAATCATGCATGGTGTCAGATGAATAGAGAATTTTCTTGAAAAATGAATACATTACATTCGCCACACATGTTAAACTAGATGGAAATGAAGCTGAACAGTGAAGAAAATGTAAACAGTTCCTGATTTATTCAGAGACTACAATGGCTGACAAAAAGAAAGAAACCTGAAAATCTTCTTGTTGTGCCATGTGTGGATATTACATTTACATCTAAGAAAAATAGGACCAAGTTTAGCTGTTGTAATCCAGATGTTTTATGAAAACGATCATCTCCAGTAAAGCATCATTCATGAGAAATTACACTTTTTTTCTTTTTATTTGTGAGTCTAGAAATATACACATCAGGTCTGCCTTGTAAGTTATTTTTATAATGCAAAAATAAAGTATAGCTATCCATTTGAGACTAATATTGAAATGCCTGCTCATAAGAATATGTTGAAATAATAAATGTATTATTTTTAAATACCTTTCTTGTAGATCATGGTAGTTGAACTTAAAATATACTTTACGTGAATTGCACTGTACATTCAATTTTGCTGAGTTTTAAAATTCAAGTATTGAATAATGTGATATGTGTACTTTAAGAATTAGACCACAAAAGTGCATTTAAAATTGAGAGACCTGTGAATCAGAAACAGTGTCTTTGTAGTAACTGCATCAAATTCATAACCTGAAAATTGTGTTACAGCCAGTGGCTCAGTTTTTAGTAGAAAGACAACACATTTGCCACTAATTAATATTTCTTCGCAGGCTCAGCACAGAGGTCAACGTTACAATAAACAGTGTAAGGGAATTTATGTCCTTTATTCTTTACCTGGTGACATAGAATGGTTCACAGGAAAAATGGAAAATATTTCATTACTCTCTATATGTGCGTCTCCACTTTTGTCAGTACTGGGGATTGAACTCATGGCCTCCCACATTCTCTACTATTTAATCCATATTCCAGTCCTTTTGCTTTTAGTTTACTTTTGGTTTTTGGTTTTCAGATAGTGTCTGACTCTTTTACTAGGATTAGTAGTCTATGACATTCCTACCAACTCCTGCCAAATAGCTAGGACTACAGGCATGCACACCATGCTCAGTTGTATGTGATGTCTTTCACCTGCGAAGTCAGGTCCTTTTGAACACTTACCATGTGCTAGGCATTGGATTAAAAACTCACAAATCTCACTTGACCATTGCCAAACCCAATATGTCATCTTAATTTTCAGCTGAGGAAGCTGACTTCAAAGAGATTCAATAATGGATCCAAGGCCACAAAGCTAGAATTTGAATACAAATTCACCTCTACTACTCTTTCATCTTATTATCCTTTTCTGAGTTCATCCTGTGTTATATGGACTAATGCTTAGCTTTCCAATACGGGGGAATAAAAATGATGAACAACTATTAAGTTTAGAAATGGAGTTAATAACAGAAATAGGAAGCTGGAATTATTTAGCAAAGAAAATTAAGCTGAAAACTTTAAATGTGATTATTATTGTACTGTTTCCTCTCTTAAAATTCATAAGTACTTACTTAGAAATTGCATTGCTAAGTTAGATGAAAGGAGTAAACATTTCTATTGTTGCAATTATCCTGTTTTCTTCTGATGGAGGAGTATTGCACTCTCTCATCTCTTAAACGTCAACTTTCATGTAACAGCATAGGTCAATGAAATGTGAGTAGAAGAAAAAGTGCAATTCTATGTATGGACATAACAGATGGTCTTTGTTCAGTTATATACCCCACTCTTCCCTGTCATAAGTATTGAGGGTGCTTGTTTGATACATACTATTGTAATACAACATTGACACTCCAGTGGCACTTTTGTTACTTCAGCAAAATCTACCCTAATTCTGACTGATACAGTTCCTCTAAACCCTAAATGCAGTATACCATTTATAAGACCTACCTCATAGCAGGAAAAGCAGATATTCCCATTATCACACACATAGTTTTTCATTATTTCAGTAACATTTGAAATTCTACCTGGATATATGATATGAGTTGTTAATAAATTTTTGTCTTTAAAATGTGAATATTTCTGGAAAGAAGATATGTATAAGTCTATCCATTATCAAACTTTCAGTGCACATGAGATAGTTACAACTAATAGTAAATCTGCGGGAAAAAAGGCATAAATTTGGTACAAGTGCAGGGTCACCTCTAGGTCAGATAATGGACAATGAGAAGCAGCAAAATGGGCAATATTAAAGAACCTAGAAGAGTGATAAAAAGGAGAATATTGAAAAACATAAAACATCAATTGCAGGGCCACCATGAGAGAAGGCAGGGTTGAGGTAGTACTAAAAGCCTACTATTTAGAAACCCAGACTTTACAATATGTAAGGTTGGGCAAGGTGGCTCAGGCCAGAAATCTTAGTTACTCTGAAAAATCACTAAAGCAAAAAGAGCTGAGGGTGCAGCTCAAGAGGTAGAAAGCACAAAACCCTGAGTGGAAACCCCATAAATAAGTAAATAAAATACATGGGTGAAAATGGTATAGAAATTGCTTATTAATTTCATTCATTTTATTTATTTATCTTTACTTTTTTATTTTATCATTTTTACATTTATTCACATTTGTATACATTGTTTGGGCCACCCCCCAACCCCCTTCTGGGAAGAACCTATTTTGCCCTCTTGTTCTCTGATTTTGTTGAAGAGAAAACATCAGAGATAATAGGAAAGACATAGTGTTTTTGCTAGTTTGAGCTAAAGATAGCTATACAGAGAGATGCCTAGCATTGCCTCTATGAACATATATATTGCAAAGCACATTGGTTCATCTCTGCCAGACCTACTACTTCCTAGTCCCCTTTCCATAGTGGCCTCTGCCAGTTTAAGATTACTGTATTCACACCTCTACAGTGAGCACATCAACCACATTCAAGTTTTAGGTTTCCTTCCCTTTTCCTATTTCTCCTGTGTACATTCTCCCCTTAGTGTGTGACCCATGTCTAATAATATTACTGCATTTGTTTTATGTCTATAATCTGCATGTGAGGGAGAACATGCAATTTTTGGCCTTCTGAGTCTGGCTAACTTCTCTTACAGTGATGCTCTCCAGTTTGATCCATTTACCTGTGAATGATACAATTTCATTCTTCTTTGTGCTGAATAAAATTCCATTGTGTATAAATACCACATTTTCTTAATCCATTCATCAGTAGTGGGGTACCTTGGCTGCTTCCATAGCTTGATTATTGTGAATAGTGCTGCAATAAACATAGGTGTACAGGTGACTTTGTAATAACCTGAGTCTCATTCCTTTGGGTATATCCCTAGGAGTTATATTGCTAGAACATATGGCAGATCTATGTTTAGTTTTTTGGGTTTTTTTATTATGTGTATTAAGTTTTAATTTTTTTATTGTTTATTAATTTATTCATATGTGTATACATTGTTTGGGCCATCTCTCCCCCCTGTCCCCTACTCTCTTCCTCTCCCCAAACTCCTCTCACTTCCAGGCAGAACCCTTTAAGAAGCCTCCATATTGTTTTCCAGAGTGGTTCTACTGTCTTACATTCTCACTAGTAGTGTATGATGGTTCCTTTTTCCTCCGCATCCTCACCAACATTTCTTGTTGGTGGTATTCTTAATGATAGCCATTCTAACAAGAATGATGTGGAATCTTAGGGTGGTTTTGATTTGAATTTAATTCATTTTAAAAGTGGTATTCTGTTTGGTATTATATAAAATAGAAAAGCATATAATGAAAACAACTATCCAATAATGTTCTAGCCCAGACGACCCCTTTTGATAGGAAAAAGTAGTATGTACACATGTTAAGAGTGTTTAAAAATTTATAAAAATACTAAATAAATGTATACACCATCCCTACCCCAGATCTCAGTGTTCTTCACCAATGCAATGTTAACTATTTTTATCAATTTTTAGATATCTTCCATCCAAATTAAGTTATATACAAAAATCTAGATGGTTAAATTGGCATTTCTTTCTCTAGCTTCATCTTCATTTAGACTTTTAATTTATTTTACATCTGTAACTTATGTAGCCTGTCTGGCCATGAGCTCCGTATGTAGTCCAAGCCAACCTCAAACTCCCAACCTCTTTCCACAGCCTTCCAAGTGCTGGAATTACAGGCATGTGTCCCCACCCACTTTCATTTAGATTTCTATATACTCAGGCCTAAGTATACATATAGATATATTTTTTATATTTACAGATAAGCTGTCATAATCCAAGAGATACCACATTATCTTTCTGTTAATAATATTTCATGGAAGTTTCTACAGCAGCACATATGTGAGCATGTAATAGTCATTAGTCTTTTATCTAGTCAGTCCACTACTGGAAGACATTGGAAGTGTTTCTAATTTTACTATTACTAACAAAATAGTTGGCTAGATGATTTTACATACCTTGTTATTAATTATCACATAAATCTGTGTGGTAAATTCCTAGATTTGGAGTAACTCAATACATTTGTGCATTTTTAATAATTAGAATAGATTCTGTCAAAAGTGTTGCACCAATTTTTACTTCCAAGAGCAGTATAATGTGCATCTTGCTTATCCTAAAGTAGGCCTTTCCAACTTTACAATTTTGCAGATTGTAAGCAAACATTAATAATTTTCTTTGGCTTAATCTCATTATGATTAAGTATTATTTTCATAGTTTTTACTGAAATTTTTGTAAGCAACTTGTGAGTTTTAAATCATTTATTTAAAGTAATTAATGTGAGTAGAGGGTTATTTAGCTTATCAAACACATAACTGAATTTATACTTAAACTGATTTTGTACTGTGTTGCAGTTTTATGTATATTCTATGGATTTGTGAGAAGACAAGAGGTGGAAGAAAGAAATGCAGAAGATCAATGAAGGGTGGATAAGATAGTGATGATGTGTAAGTATACACCAGAAATAAAGGCAACTAAGGAAAAAAAGAAAGCAGTGAAGAAGGAAGATTTCAAAACAGAGAGCATAAAAGCAGACAGAAAGGAAAATGGTAATCATAGGCCAGTGAGCAAGAACCATGTTAGCATCTAGGGTTCCTCAAAAACCAGAACCATGCTTTATGTTGCATGTTCCCAAGTCTCACAGAATTGAGTCTCAAAGCAGGAGATTCAGCACAAAGGGGAAAACTTCTGACTTCTTAATCCATTGTGAATTCAAATGTTTGCCAAATTTGAAAAGATAGCTATTGCCTTTTCTTTGCTTAGACTAGAGCTAACAACAGTGAGTATAACATATTGCTACTGGAAATTATTACAAAGGTTTTTTTTTCTTCTAATATTGAGATTGCTCTTAGAGCAGTAGCTCTGTTTTGATTTTATACATAAATTGAAATAATGGTTCTGCATTAGACACACACTAAGGAAATTAGCTTGCCATATAAACATAAGGTATTATTGTCTTAGTTCACGAACTCAGAGAAGAAAATATAATTTTATTTTTCCATATCACTAGTTAAGTTTTAAATTTTTAGTACGAGTTCTCTCTCCATTGGATCAAGGATACTTAATCAAGACATTTTAGAATTGCAACATTCGACCATCTCTTCAGGATTTATTTAAATTCATAGGATTCAGTTGAAGAGGGAAAAAATGCACTTTAAAAATTTGTAGCCTCTATCAGTATCTATTTTCACTGACATCCACTGAAACTCATTCCACAAAGTACATGCTGAATGTCCCATACCTGAACTTGATTCCTTCCTTTTCTATACTGCTCTCTGTCCATCTCTATTGTAAGGAAATAGGGTAGGACTGCCCAAGGCTCTGGATTACTCTTTTCTTACCCTGAAGTACATGAGAGAGTAGATCCACAGACCCTAGTTACTACCAGAGGATAGAGGGATTCTGACAGGCTGATTCAAACCCCAGCGGCCTAGAAGTACACAGTATTTGGACTCATGCTATAACAGATACTTACAAACTGCCTTTGATAAAAAGTACTGACTCCTCATTTGGGCCTGTAAATGTCCAAAAGGTAACAAAAACCTTTGCATCTCTGCCTTTATTGTATATATGTCTTTGTTCTACACCATTCTGTCCTGCAGTCACCTTATAGCCACCTTGGAATCCAGGAAGGACAGAACTGATGAATAACATTTTGTGTCAAGAGTCAAAGCTACCTCACAGGCAACAATGACTTCCTTATTATGACCAGGCTCTGCTTCACCAATTCTGAGATAATAATCAACTGGAACGCACTTGTGACCACATCTGACCACCTGATCATACCTATGACTAGGACTGTTTAATAATTAGGCCTATCCTCACCCAGACCACAATTCTCCCTCTGTTTAGACTTCAAGATCATGTCTGTAATCTGGAAGATGGACTGAAGAGCTCACCTTGCCTCTTCCTTTGGTGTGCCCATGTGCAATTTCAGTGGTACTCATCGTTTTATCTGGTACATTGGGATGAGTGGCAGGACCTGACAAGTTGGAATCCTGAGAGTAGGGCCTCTTGTATGGAACTCTGCTTGCAAAGTCTAAATTGCAAATAAATTAAGTCACTAAGCTTAACACTTAAGCTGTTTCCCACCCCTGCCTCATACTCCTCATTCCACATTATAGTCCATAAAACTACCTGACACAGAACAAGAATTAAAGTAGAACTTGACTGGTATTTATATACAAAGGAATTTAATTCGACCATAAAAGAGAATGAAATTTTGTCATTTGCAGGTAAATGGATGGCACTGGAGAACATCAACTTGTGTGAAATTAGCCAGATTCAGAAAGCCAAATGTGGCACACTTTCTATCATATGTAGAATATAGATCCAATATAAATATAAGCAATATTATAAAAAATGGGTCACACTTAGGGGAAGTCACATATGAGAGAGGGAGGGTAAAAGAAGAAAGTTAAGATGATGAATATGGTTGATGAACTTCCTATATAAGAATGAATATAGAATTTTTAGACCTGTTGAATTACCATAATAGGGGTTCTAAGGTAGAAAGGAGAAAACTAGAGGGGATGAACCAATTCCAGTTATAATACATATGCACATGGAAATGTCAAAAGGAAACTCCCTGTATAGCTATCTTTTAAAAAATGTCTTTTTTTTTTCTTTTAAAAAAATTGGAGAACAAGAGAGCAGAACAGGTCCTGTGTGGGATACTGGTACCAGTGGGAGGGGGGTATATAAGGAAATGGTGTAGGAGGGTGAATAAGGTGGAAATACTAGGTAAACATGTATGTAAATAGAAAAATGAGACCAGTTCAAACTATTCCAGGAATGGGGGAGGAAGGCAAAAGGAGAATGATGGAGGGGGTGAATTCAACTATAATATATTGTAAGAATATTTGTAAATGTCACAATGTATCCCCAGTACCACAATAAAAATAAAATAAAATTTGGAGCAGGAGAACTTTGCCAAAACTTATCATCATACCTCAACTTTATTACTCATACCCTGAATGCTTTCTGTTTGCTTGTGGCCTAGGTTATGAAACTCAAAAACCTAAGAATAGACTTTTTCTCTTGTTTCCTCTTCTTTTTATGGTATTATTCCTTCTCTGGAATGCTGAGCTGGTTGTATTTGAAAATAGTGGTAGATAAAAATATATATGAGAGTATATGCATAGGTTATTTAACACAATATTGTCTGACAACACTGGCAACATTCTGGGGTATTTCCCAACCAAGAGGTAGTATGAAGAAAATGTTCAAATGACTTTCAAAGTTTTAATATTTATAAATCCATTATTATTTGGTACTTGGGGTGTTGAAACGACACTGTTTATAGGTGATTAACTTGGTATACTGATCACATCTTTTATTACCTCCAAGCTTATTGAGGATTCCATTAGATAGCTTAGAAAATGTAGCAGTTTATGATTCCAGCAACAACTTCAGCCTTAGTCTACTCAGGTTGTTATAATAAAATAGCATAAACTGGGTAGCTTATTAACAACAGAAACTCATTTCTCACAGCTCTGGAGGCTGGGAAGTCTAAGCAGAGGTACAAGCAGATTCAGTGCCTGGTGAAGGCCCACTGGTTCCTAGGCACTACCTTCTGGTTGGTTCCTCACATGATAGACAAGATGAGGCATCCTTGGCTTCTTTTATTATGACCCTCATCCATTCATGAAGGTGGTACATTCATGAACTATTCACCAACCAATGGCCTCATCTCGTAATGCTATCACATTGGTGGTTAGGTTTCAACATATGAATTTTGAAGGCATACAATCATTCAGACTGTAGCTATCTCAGAAATGCACAACATCCAAGTCTTCTCCACCCTACCCACCCTCTGCCCACCAACACCACTGTTCATACAAGCAGGCGGCTCTCAAAGTCCTGGAAAGTGTCCCTTGCCCTGAACAAAGTGTGAGTGCTTATTCTCCCTTTAATTTTGGCTTATTTCCTCAAGCATTCCTTGCATGGTTTTGTTGCAACTTAAAACAATCTCAATTGTCAACAAACCATATAAACAAGCTACTAACATCAGACATACATATTTCACATCTCATTTTAGTAACATTTTAGTTGTTACACAATGTCAATCAGCTTATAAAAAATCAAGTGGAGAAGAAAAGCAGGGAAAAAACTTTCCCAAATAAATTTAGTTCAACCAAAATGATCCATAAGAGAAGACAGGAAATGATGAAACCACTTTTCACCATGGGCACTTCATTTTCACAGAGGAAAAACTTGATTCAGACATGTTGACAGGCTAAAAGCAGCCTTGGCCAGGGCAAAGGAGAAACTTAGAGCCTCAGTAATCAAAGTGGAGAACTTCTCAAATAAGGAGCTGAGGAAATGTTTCATCTAGGAAAGGAACAAAGCCTGGCTGCACTAAGGTTGAAGCAATTACTGAAATGTCAGGGCCGCACAGTGAAGAGAAGCTACAAAGATTCTTACAGAGGGTGACAGGCTTTTTTTTTTTTTTTAACATTCACTTTACAAATGTTTTCAGTAAATGTGTGCTTTAGAAGTAGTAAGTTCAGAAATCTTTGGGACAGATAGTATCAGGAATAAAAGACATGAGCAATTGAGAAATTGAAAGAAGCTACTGTGGGATGTTAATGTTTTGTTGGAATTGACATTTTGATGAAACAAAAAGTGACTTAATAGCTGCAGTGAAGCAGGGAGAATTTTTTTGTCCTTGGAGGGAGCAAATGGTGCTATGAGAAAGATAAACGGGGAATCCTGAAGCATTGCTGCTCTTTGGCTTTACTAAACACATTTCCAGGGAAATTTTATAGCCTCTCAAAACTGACTTGAAGAAACATCAACCTGTACAAATCGTTTTAGAAAATATAACAATCAGTTTGAAGAACAAAGCATGTATTATGTTCCCCTTTTTGCATCTTGGTTTTTAAAAAGTTTCTGCATACAAGTTTTTAAGATATTTTATTCTCAACTACTTTCTCCCAAATTAAAATGCACCTAAAAGGAAACAGAAGAAAGTTCTTATTTGTTTTTTAGGTTGATTTCCATAATAATATTTCATACCTGTGTCAAAATTCTGAGTTAAAGAAAAAAGTGCTTGAAGAGGCAGAATAAGGTTTCCAATGGTTAATAATAGTATCTGTACTAAATTTTTTCTTCCCTGAAGTTTCCCATTCATTCATTTGTATTTGCAATGAAGAGATCATCATCTCATTTGAAGGGTGATTTCATAATTTATTATGAACACATTTCCTATGAATAGTCCTAGAATTTTAATACAGCAGAAAGTAGATTTAAAAAGAAGAAAAAGCTCGAATTTTTGGAAGAATATTCTTACTGTGAACAATTGCTGGTGATTGTTCGGGACTTAGTCATCCAGAATTATTCAGTGCCAAAAGAAAGACTCAGAAAGATGATGTGATTCTTGCTTTAGATAAATGCACAAATTTTGAATGTTTTTATGGCAGTATAAAATAAAATATAAGTCATATAAGCTGAGCACGCAATGAAGAAAAAATGTTACTGTCTTTGATATTGCTTGAAAATTGTATATTTTGATTCTGGGTAGATTCAAGTTTGGGAAAAGAATGAAGAGGGTTTACAGAAAAAGTTATTGTTGGTAAGGGAATTGTCTGTGTGATAATACGGGCAGTATCCATTTAATAACTTAGGATTCTGCCCTTAATAGCAATCTGAAATCGAGTAGAATATATCAGTATATGAATGAGGCAATGTGGGATCACGATGCAACCTTTTTACCAATTTTGACAATATACCGAAAACTAAACTTCAAAATTGCCAAAGTAAAGGAGTCAATATTAGCTTAATTATCAATTATCTTCTGTTTTGTCTCAGCATTTGACTCGATGTTGCTTATAATCATGTGTTCTATACAAAATGAATGTTGTAGATAAGTTTTAAAAAGTGAAAGCATTTCTAGTCTACTTTTATAACTCTGCTTGACATTATTTTAGGGACAATTAGATGTCCCAAAGAACAGAGAAACTTCTCCCTCTCCTTTCTCTAAACAGCCCCCACATTCTGCTGTATACTTAATGTACAAAAAAAATACACACTTTGCTACTTTTCTGAGTAAGCCAACATACGTCTTTCTAAGAAGACACTAGAAAAACTTTTACTGCTGAAATAATAGTACATGATATGGATTTTTTTACATATAGAGAATGTGCTTCACCATTTGCATGATTTGGTCAGAAATTACTTTTGTTCTTAAGCAAATTTTAATGAGGATAAGTTTTTTTTTTAATGAGGAATTTTCCTGTCAAAGAAAACCAAGAGAACTAGAAATCTGGATTTTTATGTCTATATAAGTAGTTTGCTGGATCAAATAAGTTCATGTTCATCAGAAAAATCACTGAAAGTTCCCTTAATATAAGATTTAATCAATGTATATCATGTCTTCCATTTTCTTGATAATTGTAATAACATCTACTAAATAATTTTTCCAATTATGAAATCTTTACATGTTATAAAAATATGTGAACAGAAAAAAACAGACAGAAGACACTACCAAGATGTATAAATTAATTTTACAATGAGAATAATATCTTATATTAAGGAGGATTATTCTTATTATATTCTAGCATTGTATTGAGTTTTTAAGATATTTATTTATTTACTTATATACACTTATGACTTATGATTACATAAGCTTAAATACAAATACATAGGCTATTTTAAAAAATCACTGATCTAAATATTTAAATTAAAATATCAAATGACTGATTCATTATTATGTGCTATAATAAGTTAAATAAAGGAAGAAGGTCACACTGTCACATGAGTGTTTAATGGATGAAACAGGGGGGTTCTGTGTGGGAATAAAATCTAGAAAAAAACAAAATAGGAAAATGGGAAACCTAGGTCATGAGAGCAGGTATTTTGTCAGTTTGCTGAGGGAGACATAGAGATAGGCCAAATGGAATGAGGTTTAGGACTGCTGAATTTCTCTGAGGCTTTTGAAGATATCAGTGTTGCTCACTTACACAGAAATGATGGTTTTTAAAGCAAGTTTTATTTGTTTATATTATATTTCTTATAAGGACAATCTTAATATTTGATTTAAAAGCAAAAATCAAGCTAAGCTGAACTGATCATGTGTTATCTGTCTTTACTCTTTTACGCAGAGACAAAGGTAAACTGATTTATGACACAGCTATGGCAACCAATTGTGTCACCATTATACAATTCATTTAACCAAGCAAGGTACACTGAGAAGTACATAAATTCACCATATTTATTTACATGGCTTATCAATATGTTTTCTTTGACAGCAAAGAATTTTTCTCCTTTTGGTCTAAATAAGGCAAATGTTTATTTTGATAATTTATTTTTTCACAGAAGACAAATTGGTAAATAACTTTTGCATGCGATCATAGTTTCTGTGATTACCCTCTGAAGATAATATTTTTCATTTCAGACCTAGAAACTATTTATTTCTCAGTCAAATTTAAGAACTTTAGAAAGATAGAATGCACATTAACCAGGCTTCTTCAATTTTGCTATATAATTTGATAGTTATTTTTACTTCTTAAATTGAAGATTTTTGTCATAACATACTTTTCTAGCAACCTGCTTAAAGGACATTCTCTGTAGGAAAGATGGCAAAAAAATGACAGAATGTAATTTCTTATGTAATCAATATGGTATAAACATTAAGCAGGAATCGTGGCTTAAGGCTTTAGGAAGTGCCAATTACTTTATGCTCTGGTGACAAGAGTAGGCAGGAGATGAGGATTTGGGCACTTATTATAATTATATTTTAGAGCATACTAATAAATATCTTGACAGAGATATTTTTTAAATAACCAGCCACAATAATAAAGTCATTGGATAAAGAAATAAAGTTTGAATACTTATCAGATCTAAATTGTTAGTCATTTGGACTAGGATGTTCTAAGGGAGAATCAGTAAAACTCAATTTCTTGGGATTTGTGCATTTCATTGAATGTGCATTTCATTTTCATATGTATTAATATTATAAATAAATATTAAAGTCTATTCAGTTATGTATTTGTGAAGTATCCAGAGAGAAGAATATACTAGCATCTTCAGTTTGTTTCAAAAAAGAATGGATTAATGAATGGGTACAGGGTATATGAGTGAATGGGTGTGTGACCAAGCAACAATGGTAAAATGCTAATGGTGAAATATAGTCAGAATTTGGGAATTCATTGCAGAATGCTTTCAATGTTGCTCTAGGTTTGAAAATTTTATAATAAAATACTGGGATAAAAGAAAACAATGGAATAATATCTATAATATTTTGAGAATTAAGTGACTCAGGAATTATATACTAAATTGATTAAAACATGAACAAGCAATTGATATACATGCTCATATATTAAAAAGCCTGAGAACAACATTTCTAATGTGTTTTGTCCTGAAAAATCAACTTGCAGACATAATTCCACCAACAAAGACAAATAAAAAGTTGTATAACTATCAGAATTATTTACATTGATAATTAAAAAGTAGATTGCAAATATCATTTTAAAAAACATAAGCCAATGTAAATATAAAAACAATCAGAGTACAGTGAAACAAAAAGCTCATTGATTATCATGAAGGAATCAAAGTTGGAACAGATTTTAAAAAGAAAGAAGAAATGTAAATTAAATTTTCTAAATAATTCATAGGAGAAGCAAGATTTCAGAAGCTGATAAATGAAAAGTATTAGTTTAAGCAACTATGTAGTGTTTTAAAAGTAATGAGATTAACAAAGATGAAGTAAACAACTTTCAAATTGCTGTGCTGGGGAATTTAGAGGGCAGCATCACCTTCAACAAAACATTGAAAACATAGCAGAAAGTTGATGTAGAAAAGGAAAATAAGAATTGAAATAGAACATGTAAATTGTTGTTACATAGGAAGTTCAAATATTTGTTATAAAATAAGTGCGGATGTATTCAATCCATGTATTAAAAGCAATGACTCTTAAATGTTTAGTAAGACCACCTAAATGCTCCATTTGATAAGAAAGAAAAGTCAGGAAAAATTTTTAGAAAGCTAAGATATTAGCAAGGATATACTGGAGAAAGAAACACCAAGATCAAGGCTCCTGTAATCTTCCAGAGATTGGAAGGCTCATTGTTTGAGGCCAGCTCATGAAAAAAGTTCGCAAGACCCTATCTGAACCAATATAAAGCTAAGTGGTGGTGCATGCCTGTCATCCCAGCAACACTGGAAGCATACATAGGAAATCCACCTCCCAATCCCCCACCCCCAGCATAAATGTGAGACCCTATTCCAAAAGTAATTAAAGCAGAAAGGCTGGAGTTGTGGCTGAAGTGGTAGAGTGCCGGGCTAGCAAACACAAAGCCCTGAGTTCAAACCCTAATACTGCCAAAAACAAACAAACAAAAAACCCCCTCAACATCAAAATAAAATAAAACAAAGGGGCAGGATTAACTTCAGGTAAAGTTAAACTCAAGATAGAAAGTATTAAGCAGGACAATAATAATTATAAGCTTGTATATTGTTTAAAGATAAAAATCCTCGTGAGCCATATTACATTTACTTCTATGATGTCATGTATATGCATGTTTATTATGGAGCATGTACATACCATTTATTAAAGAAATAAATAAAAAGTTTACAGCAGTTGGGCCCAACTAACAAACCCATAAGATAATTATTACCTCTTTTTTACAGATGAGGAAATTGCAGAGCTTAACTAACACAGTAGGTAAGTCTGACTCCTATTCTTTGCTCTTAACCACTGATAAGCTCTCGTGGAGCTTTATATGCTAAGTGCTGTCATTTCATGATATATGAAACAAAGATATTTGAATATAAAGGAGAAATTGAAATCAAAATAGAATTATGGAAGTCTTTGGTACATTTGTTTTATCTAAAATTAAAAAATAAGAAAGAATAAAAATCCAGTTCCAATACATATATGCAAAATATGTTTGAAAAAACAACATATTTAAACATAGATAAGAAGAGTCGACAGATAAAAATAGGAACTCCTAAAACTGGACCATTAAAAATTGCAAAACAAGACTGCACGTGATGACATATGCCTGTATCCCAGCAACTTAGGAGGCAGAGGCAGATCGCAAATTCAAGGCCAACCCTGACAAACTTAGAGAGACCTCATCTCAAAAAAAAAAAAAAAGCAAACAGAGGGCTGGGGGTAACTCAAGTAGTACAGCATTTGCCTAACATGCTTGAAGCAGTGAGTATAATCCCCAGTACTACAAAAAGAAGAAACAAAGAATATAAAAACACAATCATGAGTATCAGCTTTCATGTATTTTTTGATGCTAGGCTGTACCACTTCAGCTACTCTCTCAGTGCTCTTTTACTTTAGTTATTTTTCCAGTGAGGTCTCATGCTGTGCTGAGACAAGCATCTGAATGTGGAAAGGAGGATATCTTCCACATCTGGGAATGGCAGCAGTGACAGGAGCTATATTGTATTCAAGGAGATTGGAGATGATGAAAATAGACTTTTCCCTGTCAAACGGAAGGACAAATATGAGAGCCTGGAAAGGTGAAATGTAAAATGAACCCTGTGGTGTTGGGTTGAAATTGGATGTAGCAGTGCAAACCTAAAATCTTAAAGACAGATGTTAGATAGGTGATGGACAGATGATAGGTGATTGATGAATTGATAGATGACATAGAGAAATACATATAAAACATGACTGTGCGTGGATACATACATAAACACATATGTTCCAAATTCTGTTCATTGACAGGGAACAGAAACATCAATATTTCAATAACAATAAATATATTTAGAGTTTAGATCTTGGTTCTGAATACAGTTCACCATTAAAAAGAATCAAAGTTTCCAGCAAGGAGACATAATCTGATTTCAAGGCTGGGAAAGGCAAGTTCAAGTGACATCTTGAAGGTTGATAAACAGATGGAAAGGAAAGAGAGCTACCTTAAAAGGGCTCCTACAGGCAAAATTTGTGATGATTTGCATGTCAAAATAATGATAACCAAGGATTTAGATGTATAGAGGAGACAGAATCCATGAGTGTATTTTTTAAAACGGATGGACAAAAAAAGTAAATAAGGAGAAAAAAGAGCTTTTATCTGTGATGGAGTGCCAACTCAGAAAAAGTAGTAGAAACAATGAGGGAATTGGAATGCCATTATTTGGGAGCCAACATGGTGATGACAGATTCAACTAAAAAAAAAAATGAGCAAATGGTAAAACTAACGGGTGCAAGTTTCATAAGGCATGGGATGTTTACATAGTCCCAAAGTGCCTCCTCACAAACACTTATTAATTCACAGGACAGAAAGGATAATCTTACAGTAGAGAAACCTAGCAATCACCAACTTAAGTCAAGTGATTAGGATCAATATCACCAGTAATGGGACAAATCAGATCATGAACTTCCTCAAGGAAAGCAATAGTTCTATTGCTTTCACAATCACAGCATTACTTTAGCCTCAAATGTGTGCTCAAAATGCATGCCTGAACCTAATCCTAGGGAAACAGATGAAATCAAGTTGAGGGACGTTCACAAAATTATTTTTCCTATTATCTGGAAAAAATACTGCAATCACAAGTGTCAGTGGGAAGCTTTTCTAGATTGAGGGAGCCTGAAGAAACCTGACAACAGTCCTAGACAGGACTGTTAACTGTAGAGAGCATTGTTAGGACAAGTGCCCAAGTGTGAGTTTTTGGAATGTATTGTAGAAACACCAACCCATGGTCGCTGCTACAACAGCAAATTCAGCTTGCTTGTCCTTATCAAGCTCTCCTGTATCATCATAATATGCTAAAAACAGACTATTTGGAAAAAGTTTCCTCGAACATGACTTTTACCTATTTTTCATTATATTCCCCTTCAAAAGGCAGCTTATTTTGTGTCAATCACTGCAATCTATGCATGTGACAACTTAATACTTTTGATGCAAGAGAGCTTGGGGGGAAATGTCTGTTCTCTCTGCTGAATAACAACCTAAAAACATTTTTAAAATACAAACAGTAAGCTCCAGAGACCAAATTGAAAGTTGCTTTACTTTAAAAATTCCATAAAGTGTAACTAGCTTTCAATCAGAAATAAAAACACATAGGACACGCCTCTGGATATCAATTAAAATCTGAAAATAAAAATCCAGGAATGCAGTTCCAAACATGACACAGAACACTCTTCAGTGTGGAAGTTCTGAAGTTGAGACTCTTGTGTTTTATTCTTTAGGTAATATCAAGCAGTGATGTTGTCACCTCATCATATACCCAGGGAGCAATTGGGTACTGATGAAGATGTACAGGTCAAAGTCACATCACCAGGTACTCCAGGAGGTGCAAAAGAAAAGACAGGTTTAAGGTTGATTGTGGCCTCTATCAATTTACCATACAAAATTCAAAAGCTGGTATTTCCAGTTAAGAAAAGAATTCCAATAATTATGGAAAAATAATAAAATCTATGTCTCAAAAAACTTAACCATGACTTCAGCTAAAAAATTTTGGCTGGATCAGAATATAACTTCTGACTTCAAAAGTAGCACAGAATGCAATATAATTGCATCTAGGATAACAGCCTAAGGAGGTATGAGTGCTTCAAAGATATAAACCACATTATTGATATTAAAAAGAGAAGTAGCCCAGAATCAGTGATGGGCTCATCACTACTGCAGCCAATCAAACACATTAGCATATATACATGACCCTGGCTGTCCATAGACACTGAAGATTAAGCATGTTTCTTGTTTATTTATGTCTCTTAGGATTCTACTCCAATCTCCTCCTTTGCCTACTGTAAATTCAGGTGACCAGACTTAGCAGAGTTGTATTTTGATAAATCACTAAGCCAAAACAATTATAATTCAGGTGACCACCTTCTTGTTTTCCCAGTACCAGCTCTGATTTTCTAGCACACACCATCAGAGGAATTCGCCCATGAGAGAAAAGGGAAACCAATTGTGTGTGGCATGTTAATTATAATGCATTATAAAATTGAAAGCAGCACCTCTTCCTGATAATAGTTGAACAGGGTAGAAGAGAGAACCTCAAAGTACAACACAAAAAGCAAGTACACTCAAGATGCTCACAGGGACCCCTATAGACCACAAAATTTAACTGAGGTGCCTGGAATATGGTTTTTGATATATATGGCTTAAGGCAGTTACCAGACTTAGTGACTTAAATAACTTCTACATGAGCAACAGAGCAGATATCCAACATGGTTCTGAGTTGTGTCACTGTATGCAAGACAATCAAGAAACCTGACTGCTTTTCTGAGAAAGAAGCAAATATAAACATTGAATAAATGGAAAGGGATGGCTCTAAGCCACATTCAGCAGTCTTAAAGGCTGTTGAATAGGGGAGGGAATTTACATGTTTTAAGATCCTGAGTCCATGCTTGTGTTACTTGAAATCATTTGACTCACATTAAGTCTTATTCCACAAGTTCCCCTGCTATGAAATGAACACCTCACCACTTTACACCTGTGGTGGCTTCCACTTTAGACCACCACGTGACTGCCAATAACCATTTGCTCAATAGACAGTTTAAATGCCTGGCATCGAGAGGAAGCTACTTTAAGACTTAATAACATCCATTCTAAAAGTCTTCACTATATGGGGCTGAAATGTAAGGTTACAGGAACAAGTCCTTCTAAAGAGTGCAGAAAGCAGATATTTTTACATGATGCTAAATCCATCATGAAATAAGGCAGCATGAATGTGCAAATAGGTGTGTGTGTGGCTATTGGGATGTGAAAAGGGGTAATTAGGAAAAAAAGGAACTGAACTCAACTGATCTTATCACTATGTAATAAGGGAAATTGTTGTATAAGTTTATTGGAAGATTTTTACCTTTCAAGAAATGTTTTAGGAGCTATCTATGAACAAACAACACAAACTCTGCCATCCTGAAATTTACAGAATTCCTTGAAGGGCAGTCTAAACTCCAATAGCTTTAATTCTTGCATATTCTAATCTAAGACAATGGGCACAAGATAAATGAAGATTATTTACAGCTCAATAATGTTCAAGTTTTGTTTGGTTGAAACACTTTAATTCATTATAACACATAGTTTAGTCAAAAGTGGGTTTATTTTTCCTTGCACTATAAGAAAAAGTGGAGTAAACAGTAGTTGACATTAGCTCCGCTCCTCTGTGATTCATCAGGATCTTAACATCTTCCTGGTCTTCCACTTTGACATTTTACATGTTGAATTTTTATCCTGAGACTTGTTGCCTCTTGATTGCAATATAGTTATTATAACTACAGCCAACAAAGGCAGGAAAAAGTCAGAAGAGTGGCTACATCTCTGTCTTTCTACTTTTAATACAAAGAAAAATATCCTATAAATTCCTGCAGACTAGTATATTATATTTTATTAGCTAAGATTGGATCATCATATTTACTCTTCTTGAGATTCAAAGTCTTCCAGTCTATTACATTAAAAAAAAAAAAAAAGAATCAGGCCAGTCGCCAGTGGCTCACACCTATAATCCTAGCTACTCAGGAGGCAGAGATCAGGAGGATAGCGGTTCAAAGCCAGCCAGGGTAAATAGTTCTGCAAGACCATATTTCAAAAAACCCTTTGCAAAAATAGGGCTGGTGGATTAGCTCAAGGTGAAGGCCATGAGTTCAAGCCCCAGTACTTTAAAAAAATAAATCAGAGTTTGGTTAGTTAAGAATAAGGTAAAGCAACTTCACTAAGCAATCATGCTTTCTACACGTGCTTTAATATTCATTTGCAAATTCTTCAATTGTATGGATTTTTCTTACATGAATATATTCTATTCTTATATATTTACCATTAGAAAAGCAGGTGCTTGGACTATTTTCTCCAGATAGAAGATAGATTTGAACTATCCTACTTGGGCCTTTGCCATTGAGAAAGTTGCTAGGTTACAGTGCATGGCTATATTACAATGCAAAAACTATCCAGTCTATCCAAAAATTAAATCCATAACTTTTGCCTCAGAATCCTTCATGATAATCAACTGTAATGATAACCTTCCAAAAAAGGTTATTCTTCCAAAGATAATGATAATCTTCCAAAGAATATTTTAATATGTAATGTTCTATTCATTTTCTTTCAACATAATTAATGTGCACATTTGCATGCTCACAAGTTAGGTAAATGCTAACTTATGAGAGATAGACAAATGATTCAAAAGACATGGGATAATATGGTATTTTTCATCTTCTATAAACTCTGCGTAAAAAAAAATGAGGGATGTATGCTTGATCTCCACTTAATGACCTACTATAGATTTTATGTAGAGTTTGTCTAAATTCATAACAACTTAGTGATATTTTCAGTCCTCAAAAACCTTCCTGAATGATGATTTTCCTGAAACCTACTACCCATTGTAAGTCTCTGTAAAATAGTAAATAATTCATGGACTCACAATATACTTCATCTTCTCAAATGAGTGGAAAAATAGTAGTCCTATCCTTTCAAAAAGTGACACATCACTATTCATAAGCACTGGGAGTGTCAGTGATTGCTGCTACATATCATAATACACAAAATTACACAGTTATATGTATCTAGTCTTATCTCTGGTTAAGGATCTCTTCTCCACTTTTACTTAGGATATTTCTCACAGTAACTTATAACAGCTTCATATTGCAGACAAAGTATGAATCAATCCTTAGGATAAAACCTTAGTTTCAGATTAATAATTAATATTTGTCTAAAAAACAGACTTAGCCAATCAATGGCTCCTCCATGTTAAAGTTTGAATCCTATTCTCCCTAGCCTTCTGTCATATAATACATGGCCATGGTCCACTATCAGATACATGCAGATCTGGTAAAGGAGTTAATGGAGCCCTGGAAACTATGCATCATTTTTATACTAAACTTGGGCCTCACTCAGCTTCTACCAGGATCAGACATAAGCAAAGCAACCTGGATAACCTGGAATGATGTGCAGAAGATGCACTCCTCTTTTATTTAGTGAGATATTTCTAGAATATACATAGTTTGCAAAATATTTTTATATGCATTCCCAGCTTCATTTCACTTTTTCAAATTTAAAGATTTAAAATCACATTGCAGACAGAGATGTACAAGATTTCACATGTGATCTAGTTTTGTTGTTGAGAACATTGAGGACAACTTTTATGACTTGCTAACAACTTTGAAATAAAGCTGAAACTAATATGTAATTCTTGTCCCTAGATTATAGGCTTGAGTTTTTCCAAACCACAGCACAGAATTCAATTTATAAAGGCTTAATTATCTGGGGGTACTTCAAATTCATTGAAAGCACATCTAAAGGTTTACAAAATCCTTATTCTGAAAATTATAAAGCATCAGAGAAATCAAAGAAGACTTATGTGATGGAAGCATAACATATTCATGAATTAGAAATCTCAATACTAAATTTATCATTGAATTTAATGCACACTAACCAAGTATTTTTATGAAAATTTAAAAATCTGATTTTAAAATTTTTGTGGAAAAGCAGAGGTCAAGAATAGACAAGTAAAATTTGAGGATAAACAAACCTAGATAATTTGTTTACCAAAGAATAAAAGCTTTTATAAAATTATGGTAGTTAAGACAGTGTGTTATCAGCACAGATAGCTGACCAATAGAACAAAGTCATGTATATATGTGGTATTTATGTAGTTGTAAAAATTATGATAAAGGCACATGCACCATGGTATATTGAGGGAAGTGTAATTTTTTGTAGATGCTACAAGGTCAATTGGAATTTATTGGGGAAAAAAGTGAATTTTATATCAAGATTGATTCTAGAGGGATTACAGATTAAATATGAAAGTAACATTATAAAATCTTTAGTAAAAAACATAGCACAATAATTTTGTGATAGAATAGGCAAATATTTCTGAGGCAAGTTACAATGATATATAATCATAACACTAAAAATGATAAATTATGTTATATTAAAATTAAGTACCTGGATTTATGAATGGATAGCATTAAGAAAGTAGAAATTCAATCCACAAAAGAAAAAAAGACATTCATAATATGTACATATTGGAGAATCCTTATAGCCACAATATCAAAATAACTCTTTCAAATAAGTAAGAAAAACTAAGAAAATCTATTAGCAAAATGGGGGAGAGGTTTTTACAGTCTCCACACAAGAAGATATCAGAACAACCTAATTGGATGCTAATTGCACATAAAAGTGCTTAACTTCATTAGTCATTTGAAAATCCAAGACAAAACCACAGGTAGGATTACACAGCTGCAAAGTTAGTTAAAATTAAAAACAGAAAAAAATGCAGTAATAGAGTATGGAGCAAGAACTCTCATAGATGGCTGGCATGAGGGGAAATTGGTAAAGTCACTATACAAGATTCCCACATTATCTACTAAAGATGACTATATACATATACTGTGACATAGCAACTCCACTGCACTCCATTTGTAACAGAAAAGACTATACCTAACTGTTAATAACAGCACTCTGTAATAAGAAGAAAAGAAGGAGGAGAAGGAGAAAGGGTGAAAAAAAAAAGAAACAAAACTTCTGAATGCATTGACAGCAGAATGAATAAATCCTGGGTTATTTATAAAATGGAATCACATGTAACAATGATAATGAATGCTGAATAACTACATATGAAAACATGGCTAAATCTCAAAGACATGTAAGCAAAAGAAGCCAGAAACAACACTTTACAATTACATTTTTGCAAAGCTCCCAAACAGAAATAAAAGGCAAGTGCACACAAGGGAGGTATGAGGATAGGTAGGTAACCCCGCCCCCCAAAAAAGATAGCATTTGATGTCTTCAATGCAAAGGAACTCATGCAGAAATTTTAAAGTGACAGAGGCCAATAGGAGAAGGGGACTAGGAACTAGAAAAAAGGTTAGTTCGAGAAGAATCAACTTAGAAAGTAACACATATGTACATGGAAGCAAAACTAGGAATCTCCCTATATAGCTATCCTTACCTCAACTAGCAAAATCCCCTGGTCCTCCTTATTAATGTTCATGCTCTCTCTTCAACAAAATTAGAGATAAGGGCAAAACAGTATCTGCTTGGAAGCAAAGGGGTGGGGGTGAGAGGGAAGGGGTGGGAGGAAAGGAAGGGGGTAGGGGGAAGGGGAGAGTAATGACCCAATCATTGTATGCACATATGAATAAAGGAAATTTAAAAAAAGAAAACTGTTTATCCTCAACTGGGTTAGTGATAGGAAATGAGCAAGATTTAAGAAAGCTTTAGAGAGAAAGGTAAGTGTTGACTAAACCAGAGTATGCTCTTCTGGACTATGATTTTCTAAAAGAGGTGAACTTTAAGAAATGCATCAGATAACTGAAAATCATACAATAATTAGTACTATACAGTTCTCAATGTTACTATTTAGGAAAGTATGTGATTTCAGGTCAGCAGCTAAGACTCAGCAATTTACCCATATTTATTTTGAACAGGAAAAAACTTAGTAACTTAATATGTGTTCCCTTAACAAAGAAAAAAATGTGTGCTAATTATATAAATATATGCATATATGTGTGTGTGTGTGTGTGTCTGTGTCTATAAAAATAAATTTCTTCTGTGGAAAATAGAATAGGTAGAAGTTCAAGTTTTCATTATCTCAGTGAGTTTTGTTTGACCTATCAACACATAGACTACAGGATCCTTTATCAGATATACTTTGTAGGATTTGTATCAAAATTCACTCAAATTTGTTTCATTACATTCAAATAATGACTACATCCAGTAATGGTTTAAAGAAAAATTAATCTAAAATATTATTTCAACAATAACATGTGGTTTGAAAGTAAATGGATGTAATTGGAAGACATCAATGTTAAGTGAAGTAAGCTAGGCTCAGAAAGACAAAGCCTGCATATTTTCTCTCATATGTGGAAGATAGATGCAAAAGCTAAACATACAAACAAAAACAAGCATGATCATATACAAACTTATATGTAGAACATGATTGTAATAGTTGAACTACTCTATGGAACTTGGGGAAAGAGGGAAAGGAAAAGAGAATGATAGAGCATCAGTGATATCCTAAAATATAAGATGTGAAGGTAAAGGATATAAGTGTGTATATTGAAAGCTGCTGAAAAATGGGGGGTGGGAGGTAAAGGGGTAAGGGAGAGCAATGGAAAGGGTTAAATGGACCAACCCACAGTGAGCATATATTGAGAAACCCCTTTGAACATCAACTTAAATAATAAAAATGGAGGACAGAGACAGGACTATAAAATAGGCACAGTGTGTGGGGGGGTCCTAGTGGGAGGAGGGAGGGTGAAAGAAGGAGATTAAGGTGAGGTTGATGAACTTCATATACCTATCTGAAATAGAACAAAGAAACCTCTTGCAATTGCTTTAAGTGGGGCATGGAGGGAGTTGAGGGGAAGAGACTATGGGGGCCATGTAACTAATGTACAATATAAATCTAATAGGAATTGTCACTGTGAATCCTCCCCCTGTATAATGAATATATCTTAATAAAAATCATTTAAAAAGTAAATAACTTCATAATTTTTGAAATATAGGGGTTACATCTTTGGCAATAACTATACACAACATTAATATGAGATTTTAGTCAATCTTTTTCTTTTCTTTTTTTTTTTTTTGCAGTACTAGAGTTTGGACTCAGGGCCTCACACTTGCTAGGCAGTTACCACTTGAGCCACTCTGCCAGTCCTTTTTTGTGTTGGGTCTCACAAACTGTTTACCCCAGTTGGCTTTGAACTGTGACCCTCCTGATCTCTACTTCCTGAGTAGATTATAAATGTAAGCCACCAAACATGGCTCAATCATTTTAATTGAACTTTCAAAATGGCACAAATTTTATAATTCAAGAGATCTAATGGATGGATTATATATCATGGAAGATCTTTATCACATGAGTGTATTTTCTCATATATTTGTGTAACTATATGTTTGTGTGTATGATTCTAGAAAGGGACAAAGTATTCATTCAACGTGTACATAAAAACTGTTAAGATTTTTCTCAGAGATTTCCCTTTTGAGAGCTATTAGGTTGGAAATAAAGTCCTCATCAACAGAAAAACTTCACTACAATAAAAAATTCATAGTTAAAGGGAAAAAATAGAGACCATGCATTTTTCTAGTAACACTTTACACTAAAAAAAACCTGCTAATTAAGATGATCACATACATACACACAAGATAGTACAAAGAATGCTTTGTAATTTATCCCAGATAAAATTATGAAAGACCATTTTCTCATTCAGCAATTATGAATACTCTATAGAATAGAAATTCATGAAACATCCCTTTTCCATGTGATTAAACCATGCAGCACATTAGGAATGGCAATTTAAGTTTCAAATTACATTTTTGTAACAAACTGCCAATAGATCCATCTTCTTCAAAAGTAACATCTGTGAAGCTGGCAGTGAAGGAACAGATTTTTGGACTCTATGAAGTAGAATAATATAAGTTTTAACTTCATTTTTTCAAAGTCTTCTTAAACTTAACCTCTCTCTTTCCATTATTTTTTGAAAACTTCCCATAATTTGATATTATTTTGGATTTTAAAGGCAAAGCTACAGTATCCCAGTGATATAAGCTTTTCAAATGGACTTTGGAAAAATATGGACTCTATAGCTCCTTATCATCAATTACATTTTAAAGAGGTTCCCTCTCAGTCAGTGTCAATTAAACCCTGAGAAAAGTGTTCTTTGCAAGCTTGAGTGTATGTTCTACTAGGTTAGACAGTACCATAGATAAATCCAATCTCCTTTTATATGACAGGAATTCAAACATTTGATAACATTCAAGCCATAAATTCTATCTCAGTTTATCATCCTGGTCTTCACTTCTCCACTAGACATTTACAGTTTCTTCAAGCCTCTCACAAGCAGATGGCTGTTGTAGTGAGCCTGACACTCCAACATTAAATGTGAAGACAGTAAAACCAAGGTTTTTTTTGTCTCACTGCCATCATCATCAGAATTCACTATGACAAAAACAGAGACGGGGATCCCTTCTTCAGTCAGTAAGAACATCAGTATATCTTATTAGCACAGTCAAGGGGAAAAGAGAAGTGAACAGTATTCTTAAAATTTCAAAATGATTCCAGAGCAAAGCCAAAGGTAAGAGTTTATAGTTATCCTGAGACATTTAGTAATTTTTAGATATTTTTATTTCTCATCTCTACTAGATTTTAGAAATTACAAGTGCATCAAACTGTTACCAATTGATGTCCAAAGCACTAAATGTTGAGAAAGTTTTGACTTTATACATAAGAATTCTGACTAGGTACCATGCAGTCTTCTCAATTCTTACTCAAAATAAGCCAGTTACCGAATGTAGTTTGATTAGTTTAATAGTCATTACAAAATCCTCTGCCTTTAAAAATTTAGCATGTTATTGAAATATTAAACGTAAGTGCCTCTTCTTTCTTTTTTTTGCCATGAAATGTACCACTTGTGCAGAAAGGTGTAGAATCTGCAAACTAGCTATAAATATTAAATACAGGAACTCAATTTGTGTTTTCTTATTTAAGTGAAACTATTGAAATAACTCTTCTAGTTGTGCTCATTCTCTGTATAAACCACAATTAGTTGTTTTGGTGTGGTTTTTTTTTCCAGGATAAAAGCCAAATAAGAAGCAATATCTGAAAAAAGTATCTTACCTAAACTGCATAAATTTGTATCCGAAAAGTTATCTCCTCATTAGATGCTTAAGTTCCTACTAAAAATGCCACAGTGGTAGCAGAAAGTCTGCTTCACTTATTGTCTAAAAGAATGCTAAAGTGGAATGGAATCCCTGCAGAATGGAAGTGGAACTGGCTAATATGAGCTTTTATTTCCCGTAAGTGGCAACACTGCTAGCAATTAAGAACAACAAACAGCCAACAGAAGGGGGTGGAGGGACGCAAAGCAGAATGTTTGTTATTTTGAGAGGTTCATCAGGGGATGAATGTGCTTATGTCAGGGGAATAAACACCGTCATCTGGACAGTGAAGCTACAGTGCTTCCTAAGAGCCAGCGACACTGACAGCACTTAGGAGCCTTAGATCCTCATCACTATCTATGAAGTGATGGGAGCAGTTCAGAGCATGCTAGGTGAGCTATAGGCCAACCTATGGTGTTTAGACCCAGTGGCTTGATTAGGATTCATCTTGAAAAGAACAGTCGCTTTATGAAGAATATGAAAACATTTTCCTTCTGTTACATGTGTTGTAAGAGGCTTTTTTATTTGGTTGGTAAAAGCTTGAAGCTGTTTCTTTTTTTTTTTTTTAGTTCACTTTCTACAGGGTTAGAAGTGATTTTATTACTAGAAGTCCTGTTTATTAGATGTAACAAGTTCTAATGTTAAATGAAATATTCAAAATGTAGTAAATCATTCATGAAACACCAAGAGGTCACTGTTGGCCATTGGAATGAGGTCTCCATTCAGAGCCAACATAACCCTGGTCTTCAGTAGAGAGGTAGAGAGGCAATGCCCAGTAATATGATAACACACTCAAAAATTTTAACCTGAGCTGTGTGCAACTCAGAATATTTCCTACTCATAGGTCGAAATTAAATGCTATTACTGGCTGACTTGGCTACTAAGAAATTATCATCCTCCATAAAGTTGGCTTTAGAGAGTCTGAGATATCCCATGAGACCAAAGATCTTCCACACAATTGAGTTAAATTTCACCTTATCTTCTGTCAGGCTACCACTTAATTTTGTTATGTGGTGGTGGTGAGACCTGCTGCAGGTGAGAAAGTAACAGCTCAAATGATGCTCTACTGAGCAACTTTCCTTTGTGCCTACCATCACTTCTTCTTAATGCTCAAACTGGTTTTTTTAAATAGCAATAAAACATTTATCACTGCCCTTTCAATGATATGAGAACAAAAAGAGCACTCAGTGTTCCAAAGTCCTTTACACAGAAAACCATTCCTTGGTCCACTTCAAGATATTTATGTAAAATGAAAAGGTATGAGCTTGCAATTGTGGCTACTTACAGTTTTGGCAGCAAAGCCACAATCAGAAAACAGACAAAAACAAAAAGAAAGAAAAGAGTGAGCTAGCAAGTAAACCAAAGAGAAAGGGAATTTGGTTTTGAGGTTAATAATTTAGGGAAAAGAAAGAGCACTAGATAGATTAAAGAAGGAAAGTCTGGGGCCTCATTGGGAAGCAGAAAGAGGGAACACCCTAACCCCAGCCCGCTGGAATGCCATACATCAGCTATTTGCTTTTTGAAAAGTTGACAAGTAACACATGCCAAAGACTGGAGATGGAATTATAACCTTAATTTATGTATGTTTTCAAAGTACATCGTGTTTAAAGTAATAGAAGGCACAGAAACCTGCTGGGAGAACTGCAAGGCAGCAAAGCCATTAGCATCTACCATTTAAAGCTGTTAAAAGGCAGTGCACCAGTCACAGTTGAAAGAGCTGCTGACACACTACAGAAGGGCCAGAGCCAGCCAAAACCTCCACAGGGGCTGAGCAGACTGAAGGGCTGCAAGACAGGCAGCTACTGCCTCTGAGGCTCTGCATATTCTAAAGATAGTTTTGCTCTAGACTTCATTCCCAGATCTAATTATAGCCAAAGCCACTGGTAGCAATTAACACTTAGTAGGCACACAAAAATACCCTTGATTACAATTAGCCCTTATAGATCAGTTTTAATAATAAATTGCATGCATTCCAGTGAAGTTAACAGAGCCATGGGAGCCTACCAATTGGATGTTGAAGTGAAACCAATGTGAAATCCTGAGCCCTCATTTTCCTTGCAACGGATAGTTTGCTAAGAGCAATAACCCCAAGGCCTTGGTATAACAGAATGGCAGACACTGACAGAAAAAAATGAACTTCTTCAGACATATATTTTATATTCATGGATAAAGCATAAGAATAGGAATGTGAAATTTCCAAGTGGCATCTGAATTTTAATTAGTTCTCAATTAGCAACTTATGGCAATATTCCTAACACTGGCATTTAAGACTCAGACTCAAAGTCAAAAAAGGAAAAAAGTAAGGGTTCCCTATAAAGTAGCATTAGCCTGTTTGCTTTTTCTCTGTGATCTAAGTCTAGACGAAATAGCAGGATAATAATAATGCATAACAGACCAAATAATCCATTAAACTTAGAATCCAAAGTGCTGGCAGCCATGATTTTAATTTTTGTCAATTTCATTTCTTCCATGTTTTATTTCTGCTAGAAGTGGTCTTAGAAGATTGAATAGATATGTTAAGTTCTTTTATTTAACATTTGATCATTGCTCATTTTTCACTTCCGTATTTGTAACATTGCAAATTATTTAAGCTTAACAGTTTCAGTCTTTCATGTTAAAAAAAAGATGTATGACCATAATATATTCATTTAATTATGAATATTGTTAAATATGGCTTACAGAGTCTAAAGGACATAATAGAAGGTAGTTTTCTTAAATATTACAAAATGTGAGAAAATACTGAAAAGAATGTGGTAAAATAGTTGTGAGAGTATTTTAATTTTTATTAAAATAAAAAACATGATATCTATACATACACTTACAATGTATTTTAAATAATTACTATACTATAGAATAGGTTTCCAGATTTTTCATTTGCATGTAGAGGAATTTTATTAAAGATAATTGTGTCTCAGTAGACTTATCAACTTCTAAATGAAATTGTTTCAAAATAATGGTGATTTCATCCAATGCCCTCTGCCTCACTCCTTAGAAACTTTCCCCAAGACTCAGAGATGGAACCCTAAAGACTGTGAGTTCATTTGGGAATAGAACAGCATTCATTACTAGAGAAGAAGGGTGTTTCTTATACCCCTTCTTCAGAGTGGCTAGATCCATAGTATGAAAGGGGCACCACATGATATTATTTGGGAAGGAGGGAAAGCTGGATATCCAACTGGTGCCAGAATAGCTATGTGAGTGCTGGCTGTTTTGGTTTGTTTGAGGTTTATTTGGCTCTTGTTAGCCATGATCATTGACATAGCCTCTCTGTGGAAGAGCTTGGAGGGACTTTAGCCAAATAAATGGCAATGTGAGAGTAATTGTGATATTAACAAGGAGGATGGGAATCCAAACATCCAAATGTTTGGTGCTCAGAAGCCAAAAGCACTGTGAGGTTCTGCTTAAGCTTTGTTGGCTCTAAACAACTTGGTCTAAGAAAAATAAATAAGGATAACATCCACTTCATACAAAGTGTGTGTTACAATGCATTTTATCATTGGCCTACAAGATAAAAGTATGTGATATGGTGGCACTTGTACCAATTTCAGGAATAATGTTATCTCACCCACTAATCTTTAACCTATATAACCATCTATGATTTAAATTATATATCTGCCATGTGTCTCGATTCATGCCATTAATAAAGTGCAGTTCATCTATATGTTGGCCATGGAAGTAGCTTTTGTACAGTTGGTGAACAGATTCCCATAGCACAAATTTCTGATTTTGTTGGTCTGCATCTACCTTTTTATAAGAATGCTGAAATAGACCCATTGACATTCCACAGTAGGCCACGATATGACAATCTTTTCAAAATGGTGAACCAATGAATGTTTTGACCTCTAGAGGATAGGACTCTATCTGGGATGGCTTACAAGGGTCAGCTCTAGTAATCTGATATGGACTATTCCACTCTGATGATGTGTTGAAGTATTATACAAGATAGCCAATGGCATGAAAATAAACTTTGTGACTTTTAAAAATACCATTTCCATATAGTCTAGGTTGCATATGAATGAATGCAGAAATAATCAGGTGAGGGATAAGAAGCTTCTGCTGCCTTCTCAACTGTGCAAGTGCAAAAGGTAGTGATTTTTAACACAGACCATGAGGCAAAAAGCCAGATTGCTCTAGCACAATGTTCAACCCCAATAACTTCTTCTGTAATTAAGAAAGAAAATGAACATAATTACAACTCCAAGGGTATAAAGAAATTACTTTTTTCTCATGGATGAAAAGTTTATCCTGTTATAGTGACATTTGAATTTTGATTGAATTTTGATAAGACACAGGATTGGAAACAGACTGATGTGATATTGATAAAGGGTTGATTGAGGAAGGAGGTGTATATATAGTTTAAAAACAAATGTAGTAAACCTAGGTGAGCTTATTCTCCTTTGAAGAACCAAAAACTTGTAGCTTCTTTAAATAGGGAAGCTACAATTTCTAATAATGTCATATACATATGTAACTGTAATATCAAAATATGTAAAACATTAGACTTCTAATTGAAATACATTTTTAAACTTGTTAAAAAAGATTGGAGGTGTGAGAACAATTTTCCTTAACTTTTCCAGGTATTTTGTTATTAGTTACATTTGAGATTTCTAAAGAAGGAACAAGATTACAATTTCAGGTATAATTGTCTACTCCCACAAACCCCAAAACAAGTTTATTCCTTCTTTTTGGTGATATTGAAAGAACTTGCATTGGTAGTGTTTTTACTACTGTGGTTATTATTTGCTTTCTTCCTAGCATACATTATGATTGCATAGCCCCATTCCCTTGAAGCTGGACACGGCTATGGACATTTTGCTTAGCAAATGAAAAGTGTAAAAAAAAAATACAGAAAAACAAATCAGAAAAGTAAAAAGGGGACTACAAGGGAGGTGGAAGGGAAAAGGGAGAAGAAAGAGAGGGGATAAGAAAGTGATAGAGAGGTGAATATAATCAAAGAACATTATATGCATGTATGTAAATATCATGATGAAACCCCTTATTGTGTACAAGTTAACATATACCAATTAAATGTATTTTAAAGTGATGACTTTTAATAGCCTGTGCACAATTCTCCATGTTATTTCTTCTGTTACAGTGACCAGTGACAATCCAGAGCCCACTTAGCTCACATTTCTGTGTAAGGCAAACCTGGAAGACAACCACAGCTGACCCGTGATGATCATGTAGCATAAATGAGCAGCAAACCATTTTTTACATTATGTTGCCGCAAACTTGGGCTCATTTGCTATTCTTAACTAAACTCCCAGCAGATACAGTTACTTAACTTCTTTGAACAAGGGGATTTATTAGAGAACACGGTTTTTTAAATTACCATATAATAGTTGTACAGGAGATACATTGTGATATTTATATATATGCTTACAATGTATCTTAATTAGTTTCACCCCCTCCATCCTTCTCCCCTTTTCTCCCCCATTCTTAGAACAATTTCATATATGAATATAACATATAGCCTCCATATTCACCCTCATCACCCTTTCTTTATGCCCTCCCATCTCCCATCGGTACCCACCTTTAGAAAAGAGCTTTCTTACCCTCCTGTCCTTCATTTTTTAAATAAAATATATATTGATACTCCAAGGGAGGGGGTTTGCCTTGATACTTCATATATAATGGAGAACACAGTTTTAATGTCCAGCAATCCTGGATTCAAAAACCTGCCTCTATCACTTTTTAACTAGGTAATATTGAAACTTTTAATTTCCACTTATTTACCTATGAAATGGGAATATTAATAGCTACTTCATGGGGTGGCTACATGGATTTTACAATGGACAGATTAAAAAGGACCAGACAGCTCCTAGCATATCATACTGAGCTACATACACACTATATAGTAGTTTTTATTATCATTATCTCCTAGAGAAGGCTATAACTAAAGCTATTTCAGGTTACTTATGATGACATCAAGCACTAACTTAAGGACAGATTCTTAGTTAATGTTTCCACTAATGTAACCCCATGCATACTATGAATGTTATAAAGCAACAGATTTAGACCAAATTATAATAGCAATTTTATGAATCCATTTTAGCATCCTGAGCGTAGTAATTTTGATAAATGGCTCCTTCAAAAACTTGGCTTTCGTAAGTGACTGAAAATGGTTTAGAGCACTGAGTTTAGTGCTGAATGACTAACTGTACAGCAAAATTCTCATGGCAAAGCTCAGAAGAAAGGGGGCTTAAAATATTATTTTAAAGACAGGTCCTTTCACTTAAACTACAATTTTTTTAAGACAACATTAAATCCAACTTGCAAGAGTTTTATTCCTAAAGGAAACAGATTGAAAATAAAAATAGTATAGAGAAGAATGATCTTTTGCAGCATACACTGGCATTGTTTTTGGAAATTTGTACAAAGACCACTAGAGTCTTAAAAATAGTCAAACTTACAACAGATATAAGAAATGAAATGTATAGACTAGTTAATGTGAATGCATACTAATTTACCACTTAAATAGTTCCCAGCATCCATGGTAATTACTGAGAAGTAAATAATATTATTACAGAACTACAGAGGGAGGGGAAAAAAAAGAACATTGGATTTCTATACCTACTGGCAGAGAAAAAGCATAAAACAAGATAAGCCCTTTAAGAGCTATGATCTAATTGGAAAATCAAATCAGATATTCCTTTTTTCTTTAAAGGTTAATACATACAGTTCAGATGATGGTTATATTACAGTTTAAAAGAAAGGAAATGATTTGCAACAGTTGTTCTTAATATGTGGTTTAAGAACTCCTGGAGCTTACTAAGATCTTTCTGGGGAGCCACAAGGTCAAAAATATTTTCATAACAATGTGGAGATATTATGTTTCTTTCTCACTTTCATTCATTTATGAATGCACATGACATTTTCCAGAGACTACATTAGGTATAAAGATATCATCTCTGTGATATCCAATGCATTTTTATATCTTAGAAATTCTATTTTAGCCAGGTGCCAGTGACTCATGCTGGTAATCCTACCTACCCAGGAGGCTGAAATCAGAAAGATTGGGGTCCTAGGCCAGTCTGGGCAAAAATCTTTGCAAGACCCCATCTCAAAGTGTGGTGACAGGCACCAGTCACCCCAGTGACTGTAGGAAACTTAAAATAGGAGGATCGTGGTCCAGAGTGGCCTGAGCAACAAGCAAGACCTTCTCAGATTTAAAAGAGTTGGGGTCATGGCTCAAGTGATAGCACACCAGGCCCTGAGCTCAAATCCACAGACTCAAAAAGAAGTTGTGTTTTAATTTTCACTTGGAATATACAAATAGATTGATCTAGATAAACGAAAGCTCTTTGGGTCATCCAAAAATTTAGAAGTGGATCATATGGCAGGTCTATGTTTAGATTTTTAAGAAGTCTCCAATTTTTTTTCCAGAGTGTTTTTCACCAGCTTGCATTCCCACCAGCAGTGGATTAGGGTTCCTTTTTTCCCACATCCTCACCAACACTTGTTGTTGGTGGTGTTTTGGGTGATGGATATTCTAACAGGGATGAGGTGGAATCTTAGTGTGGTTTTGATTTGCATTTCCTTTATGGCCAGAGATGGTGAGCATTTTTTCATGTGTTTTTTAGCCTTTTGAATTTACTCTTTTGAAAAAGTTCTGTTTAGTTCAGTTGCCCATTTCTTAATTGGTTCATTGATTTTAGGAGAGTTTAGCTTCTTAAGTTCCCTGTAATTCTGGTTATCAGTCCCTTATTTGATGTATAGCTGGCAAACTATACCACCCACTCTGTGGGTGATCTTTTCAGTTTAGAGACAATTTCTTTTGTTGTGCAGAAGCTTTTTAATTTTATGAAGTCCCATTTATTCATCCTTTCTCTTGCTGGACTGCTGGGGTTCTATTGAGGAAATCTTTGCCTATACCTATTTGTTCCAGAGTGATTCCTGCTCCTTCATGTAGTAACTTCAGAGTTTCAGGTCTGATATTTAGGTCCTTGATCCATTTTGAGTTGATACTAGTACAGAGTGATAGACATGGATCTAGTATATGAATCCCAAGAACTTTGCATTTATAAAATAAAGCTACAGTCCTGTTTAATTTTAGGATTATTGGCAGCTAATTATTTCACCTAATAATGCTTGAAGCCAGAATGACATGATGACATGATAGGTTTTGAGATGCATGGGCATAAAATAATCTGATACATACATAGCCAATCAAATGCATAGTTGTTACTTTGTTGTATAATAGGAATAGATAAGAGTTTTTTCTTTCACCTACACACACACACACACACACACACACACACACACACACACTTGTCTGAAAGAAGGAAGCAAGGTTCCATGCCCTCATAATTATCCAAACTCTTTCTTTTCAGGGAAGAAACATACCAGTTTTGTCAGAGGCACTCTGTACTCCAATGTGCAGTTTACCTCTTTTCTTATAGAAACTACTCTCTTTTTTCAAAATAAAGGTTCAAAAGGAGGACCTTATACAGAATATAGAAACCAGTAATGTGGCAATGTTGTTTACCAGAACTCCTTCAGGGAACGTGGGGGATAGAGGAAACCGTTTCAGTGTCCCCTCAGCTGTTGTTTTTTCCTATGTCTAAATTCCTTTATCTCCTATTCCAAAGATTCTCTGGCATCTAATTATCAGTTGATGTAGACCATGAAAAATTCAGTTTTCAGTCTAATGAACCAAAACAGAAATCTATCACAACACCTAGGTGCTTGACCTCATACGCTCCATCAAGATGCCTTCTGATGCTAAGTGAACATAGGCCACGTCCACATGACTACACCCATGTACAACAGAAGCTAGGAAATGTGGGTGTTTGTCTTTCTTTTTTTATCTATTTTTATTGTTGTACTGGGTGGGGTACATTGTGGCATTTAGAGATGTTCTTACAATATATCAATTGTGTCAAATTCACCCCTTTCACCATTCTCCTTTATTCCCCTCTCTCACCGTTCCTGGAATAGTTTCAACAGGTATCATTTTTCCTTTTACATACATGTGTACACACTATTTGACTATATTCGCCATCCCACATCCTTTCCCCATCTCCTCCCCACACCCACTGGTACCAACAGAACTCTCTTCTGCTCTCCTCTTTTCTGATTTTGTAAATGAAAAACCAGTGACATTTTTGTTTGTTTAAGATAGCTACATGGGTAGTGTCCTTAGAATGTTGGATAGCACCACAAACATGATGAAGATTCTCTACAGGTTGGTTTGAAATTTCTCAATATTATGATGAATGACATATGATAAAGATCAAGCACATGATTTTTACCTTTAATAGATGGAAATGTTCTAGAAATCAAGACATTTCTTTCATTTTATACTTTTTTGAACTCAGGGCCCCTTTTGCTTTAAGTATTTATCAGACAGGATCTCATATTTTGGCTCAGGGACAACCTTAAATTGCTATCCTCCTACCTTCACCTTCCATACAGATAGATTATAGACATACACCACCAGGTCTAGCTTGTTTGATAAGATTCTGACTTTTTGCTTGAGCTGGCCTTAAACTGTGATTTTCACTATCTCCAACTTCCAAGTAATTGGAATTACAGATATGAATCACCATGCCCATCAACAAAACAATTTATTCTTATAAATCTGCAATCTAGGTCTTTTTTTCCTCAGTTTGTTTTAAGGATAACAAAGCAAATTGAGAAAGTCTAGATAGTTTATTCAGTGTTAGATAAACAGTAAGTGCCAGAGGACTTGATTCTATTGTCCAGCCTCTTTTCCACTATGATATATTGGGAGGAGATAATTATATTCTGTAAGGGAAGTCATAAATAAGAACAGTAAAAATGACAAGGAAGGAGCAAAGAAAGGGCTTCATTTAGACACATATAAAATGTATGTATAGGAATGAGAGGGTGGGAGAAGCAGACCACCAGGTGAGCTAAGTGGCATGCAGTACTCCCACAGACAACCCTGGGCCAGAGCAGCATAGTCCCCTGAGCAAACCAACCCTCACACAGGGGAAAAAAGAGAAAAAAATCTGAATAATAAGCAACAACAATAAAAAAGACACATAGCAAAGAGGGCAGGGTGCCCTGAGCGCTGAAGGGGGGGAGAGGCAATCCCTTACGGAACTGTAAATAAACAAGCGGGACAAAGAAGGCAGGGGTGGCAGCACTCACCCAGCAACCAGAGCAGGAAAGATTGTAAAAGCGGCGGTGGGAGGAAAACTCCACAGGATGGGGGGAGGACCCACTTCCCACGTGAACTGTAAATAAACACACCGACCTGAGAAAGTGGGTGTAGCATCTCCTCCCTCAGTGTGCTTGGAAAGGGGAAAGCTTGTAACATTGGCGGTTGTGCCAAGGAGAACTCTAAATAAACAAAGCCTGAGGGGCTAGGTGAGTGTTAAGCTCAATCCTGAGATCTGCAATAAAGCCTCCAGCAACAGCAGGCTGACAGAAGCAGGCAGGTGAGCCACAGCCTCAGATAGACATTCACAAAGCTGATTCCAGACACTTTTTTTTTCTCTTCCTTTGATGAGACAACAACTGAATTACACCTGCATGCTGAAAAACTTACTGAAACTGTATTGCATTTGAACTTGTGACACTTTGTGTTTTTTTTTTTTTTTTTTTTTTGCTATTTTTGGTTTTTTTCCTTCTGATTAGACAATGACAGAACTACTTCTGAGACACCATCTCCAGGATTGAAGGCTGAGGGACTAACACCAAAATTATGAAGACTGAAACTTTATTGCATTTGAACTTGAAGATTTTTTTATCTTTTTTTTATTTTTAATTTTAATTTTTTTTTTATCCTTTCTCTGTCTCTCTAAGGCCTGTTTAGCTTACTGTTGATTAGTACACTATCTCTCCCTGTTTATACCTTTGACATGGTTTTTTTTGTTTGCTTGTTTTGTTGTACTTGTTTCTTTATTTGTTTTTCCCTTTTTCTTTACCTCCTTTGCTTTCCCTCTCCTCTCACCCTTCCATTCTAAATATCACCATTGTTATTATTAGAAGCTAGAAAATATTTAATTGCACACAGTACAGGGACAGGAACAATACCAAGGGCAATGATGGGAAGACAGAAAAAACAGGGAAACCAGTTTCCCCACAGCAAAAAATTAGTACAAGAACCAGCAGGAAATGAAGAAAACAGATACTCAGATCCAGACTCAAACAAAATGAAGATAAATTATGCCACAGAACCCAATGAAGCCTACAAGAATAATCTAAAACATGAAATCCTCCAAGTAATCAATGAGAATTTTATAGAGATAATACTGGATATGGTCAACCAAAATGTACAGGACACACTCAAGAAATTCCAAGACAATAAAAATAGAGAATTTGAGAAAACACAAGAAGAAATAAAAGAAAGCATGGAAACACTATATAAACACCAAAGTGAAACAAAGAACTTGATTAAAAAAGAGAAAATGAACTCAGGATGAAAATAGACAACATTAAAGAGGAAACGACTCAGGATATGGAAAACATCAGAAAAAAGAACGATATAGAACTGCAAAACTAAATGGAAAGCCAATCCAGCAGAATAGAACAAGCAGAAGACAGAATCTCAGAACTCGAAGATGAACTGGTAATTAAAGGAAAAAACCAAAGAACTATTACTGAAACAACTCAAGACCTGTGAAAAGAAAATTCAGGAACTCACTGAATCCATCAAAAGACCAAACCTGAGAATCATGGGCATTGAAGAAGAAGAAGACGTGCAAGCAAAGGGAATGTATAATATATTCAACAAAACAATTACAGAAAATTTCCCAAATCTAGAAAAATCTATGCCCATACAGATGCAAGAGACCTCCAGAGCACCAAACAGACCAGACCAAAATAGAACTAACCCACAGCATATTATCATTAAAGCAATAAATTTAGAGACTTGAGAAAGAATATTGAAGGCTGTAAGAGAAAAAAAACAAATAACATACAAAGGTAAACCCATCAAAATCACAGCAGACTTCTCAACAGAAACATTAAAAGCAAGAAGAGCTTGGGGTGAGATCTTCTGGGCACCGAATGAAAATAACTTCAAACCCTGGATACTCTACCCAGCAAAACTATCATTCAAAATAGAAGGAGCAATAAAAGTCTTCCATGATAAGCAGAAACTAAAACAATATGTGACCACAAAGCTACCACTACAAAAGATTCTTCAAGGGATTCTGCACACAGAAAGAGAAACCCAACATAACCATGAAAGGGCAGGCAGCACCAAACTACAAGAAAAGAAAAAGCAAGAAAGTAGAGAGTAACCTCAACTTAAGGACACACAATCAAACCTTCAAACAACTAAGACAACAAAATGACAGGAATCACCACATACCTATCAGTACTAACACTGAATGTTAATGCACTTAATTCTCCCATCAAAAGGCACCATTTGATGAAATGAATTAAAAAGGAAGATCCAACAATTTGTTGCTTACAGGAGACCCATCTCACCAACAGAAATAAGCAAAGGCTTAGGATGAAAGGCTGGAAAAAGGTTTACCAAGCCAATGGTCCCAAAAAGCAGGCAGGAGCAATACTTCTCTCTGACAAAGTAGACATCAAACCTACATTGATCAAATGAGATAAAGAAGGACACTCCATACTAATAAAAGGGGAAATAAACCAAAAGGAAATAACAATTATCAATCTGTATACACCCAATGTCAATGCACCCAATTTCATCAAACATACCTTGAATGACCTAAAAGCATATATTGACTCCAACACAGTGGTTGTGGGCGACTTTAACACCCCATTTTCATCAATAGATAGGTCATCCAACAAAAAATCAATAAAGAAATCATAGATCTAAAATATACCATAGATCAAATGGACCTACTTGATGTCTACAGAACATTCCATCCAACTTCTACACAATAAACATTCTTCTCAGCAACCCACAGAACCTTCTCCAAAATAGATCATATCCTATGGCACAAAGGAATCCTCAGCAAATATAAGAAAATAGAAATTATACCATGCATTCTGTCTGATCACAATGCAATAAAACTAGAACTCAACAACAAAAATAAAGACAAAAAAAATGCAAACAGCTGGAAACTGAATAACTCATTACATAATGAACAATGGGTCATTCATGAAACAAAAGAGAAAATTAAGAAGTTCCTGGAGGTCAATGAAAATGAAAACACAACCTCTCAGAACCTATGGGACACAGCAAAGGCAGTCCTGAGAGGAAAATTTATACCATGAGTGCATATATTAAAAAGACTAAAAGATCCGAAATAAATGACCTAATGATACATCTCAAAATCATAGAAAAACAAGAACAAGCAAATCTCAAAACAAATAGAAGGAAAGAAATAATAAAAATAAGAGCTGAAATCAATGAAATAGAAACCAAAAAAACCATACAAAGAATTAATGAAACAAAAAGTTGGTTCTTTGAAAGAATAAACAAGATCGACACACCCCTAGCAAACCTGACAAAAATGAGGAGAGAAAAAACCCAAATTAGTAGAATCAGGAATACAAAAGGGGAGATAACAACAAACACCACGGTAGTCCAGGAAATCATCAGAGACTACTTCAAGAACCTATATTCAAGTAAATTCAAAAATCTTAAAGAAATGGACAGGTTTCTTGATATATATGATCATCCAAAACTGAACCAAGAGGATATTAATCATCTGAATAGATCTATAACACAAAATGAAATTGAAGCACCAATCAAGACACTCCCTAAAAAGAACAGTCCAGGGCCTGATGGATTCTCTGCTGAATTCTATCAGACTTTTAAAGAAGAACTGATACCAACCCTCCTTAAACTGTTCCACAAAATTGAAAGGGAAGGAAACTGCATAACACATTTTATGAAGCCAGTATTACACTTATCCAAAAACCAGGCAAAGACACCTCCAAAAAGGAGAACTATAGGCCAATCTCCTTAATGAACATTGACACAAAAATCCTCAAGAAAATAATGGCAAACCGAATTCAGCAACACATCAAAAAGATTATTCACCAAGACCAATTAGGCTTCGTCCCAGGAATGCAGGGGTGGTTCAACATATGAAAATCAATAAACGTAATAAACCACATTAACAGAAGCAAAGACAAAAACCATTTCATCATCTCAATAGATGCAGAAAAAGTCTTTGATAATCCAACACCATTTCATGATAAAAGCTCTAAGAAAACTAGGAATAGAAGGAAAGTACCTCAACATCATAAAAGCTATGTATGACAAACCTACAGCCATCATTATGCTTAGTGGTGAAAAACTGAAACCAATCCCTCTAAAATCAGGAACTAGACAAGGATGCCCACTATCTCCACTCCTATTTAACATAGTACTGGAATTCTTAGCCAGAACAATTAGGCAAGAAGAAGGAATAAAAGGAATACAAATAGGTAAAGAAACTGTCAGAATATCCCTATTTGCAGATGATATGATCCTATACCTTAAAGACCAAAAAAGTTCTACTCAAAAACTCCTAGACACCATCAATAGCTATAGCAAGGATATAGGATATAAAATCAACATAGAAAAATTATTACCATTTCTATACAATAATACTGCACAAACTGAGAAAGAATATATGAAAACCATTCCATTTACAATAGCCTCAAAAAAAATCAAATACCTATGTGTAAACCTAACAAAGGATGTGAACAACATCTATAAGGAAAACTGTAAACTTCTGAAGAAAGAGATTGAGGAAGACTATAGAAAGTGGAGGGATCTCCCATGCTTATGAATTGCTAGAAACAACATAGTAAAAATGTCTATACTCCCAAAAGTAATCTACATGTTTAATGCAATTCCCATCAAAATTCCAATGACATTCATTAAAGAGATTGAAAAATCTACCATGAAATTTATATGGAAACACAAGAGGCCACAAATAGCCAAGGCAATACTCAGTCAAAAGAACAATCCTGGAGGTATCACGATACCTGACTTCAAACTATATTACAAAGCAATAACAATAAAAACAGCATGGTACTGGGACAAAAACAGACATGAAGACCAGTGGAACAGAATAGAGGACCCTGATATGAAGCCACACAACTATAACCAACTTGTCTTTGACAAAGGCGCTAAAAATATATGATGGAGAAATAGCAGCCTCTTCAACAAAAACTGCTGGGAAAACTGGTTAGCAGTCTGCAAAAAACTGAAACTTGATCCATGTTTATCACCCTATACCAATATTAACTCAAAATGGATCAAGGATCTTAATTTCAGACCCCAGACTCTACAGTTGGTATAGGAAAGAGTAGGAAATACTCTAGAATTAATAGGTATAGGCAAGAACTTGCTCAATGGAACCCCAGCAGTCAGCAACTGGAGATAGCATAGATAAATGGGACTTCATAAAACTAAAAAGTTTCTGCTCAACAAAAGAAATGGTCTCTAAACTGAAGAGACCATCCACAGAGTGGGAGAAAATATTTGCCAGCTGCACATCAAAGGACTGATAACCAGAATATATAGGGAACTCAAAAAACTAAATTCTCCCAAAACTAATGAACCAATAAAGAAATGGGCAAGTGAACTAAACAGAACTTTCTCAAAATAAGAAATTCAAGTGGCCAAAAAACACATGAAAAAAATGCTCACCATCTCTAGCAATAAAGGAAATGCAAATTAAAACCACACTAAGATTCCACCTCACCCCTGTTAGAATAGCCATCATCAGCAACACCACCAACAGGTGTTGGTGAATATGTGGGGAAAAAGGAACCCTCTTACACTGTTGGTGGGAATGTAAACTAGTACAACCACTCTGGAAAAAAATTTGGAGGCTACTTAAAAAGCTAAACATTGATCTAGCATTTTATCCAGCAATACCACTCTTGGGGATATACCCAAAAGACTGTGACACAGGTTACTCCCGAGGCACCTGCACACCCATGTTTATTGAGGCACTTTTCACAATAGCTAAGTTATGGAAACAGCCAAGATGCCCACTACTGATGAATGGATCAAGAAAATGTGGTATCTATACACAATGGAATTTTATGCAGCCATGAAGAACGAAATGTTATCATTTGCTGGTAAATGGATGGAATTGGAGAACATCATTCTGAGCGAGGTTAGCCTGGCCCAAAAGACCAAAAATCGTATGTTCTCCCTCATATGCGGACATTTGATCAAGGGCAAACACAACAAGGGAATTGGACTTTGATCACATAAAGCGAGAACACACAAGGAAGGTATGAGGATAGGTAAGACACCCAAAAAACTAGATAGCATTTGTTGCCCTCAATGTAGAGAAACTAAAGCAGATACTTTAAAGCAACTGAGCCAATAGGAGAAGGGAACCAGGAACTAGAGAAAAGGTTAGTTTGAGAAGATTTAACTTAGAGGGTAACACACAAGTACAGGTAATCAGTGCATATCAACTCCCTGTATGGCTATCCTTATCTCAACTAGCAAAAACCCTTGGTCCTTCCTATTATTGCTTATAGTCTCTCTTCAACAAAATTAGAGATAAGGGCAGAATAGTTCTGCCAGATAGAGAGGGGTAAGAGGGGTAAGGGACGGAGTGGAAGGATAAGGGAGGGGGCGGGGGGCAGGGGGAGAAATTACCCAAACAATTTATGGACATATGAATAAATTAAAAATTAAAAACTAAATAAATAAAAAAATAAAATGTATGTATAGAAATGAGAGGGTCTGTTTCACAATGCAGCCAGCCAAGACTGCTCCCACACATTCATGATCATGTGGCTTACACATGGTTTATAATTGAAGAGTGGGGCCTTGCTCTGTCCATTTGAATATTAAAATGAAGTCATCTGATAACATTAAAATCAGCCAATGCATTTATCTCTAGTTGAAATATTATTCCTACAGATTTAATTCCAAGACAATTTTTCAGTAGATTGTCATTAAAAAAACATTTCTTATAGATTGTGTAGGATACTCAAGCTTCTAACTTTGATGGCATTCTTCTAGCAGATACATGTGTCTCTTCAATTCAGCAGTATAGACCTGTTTTCCTTAAAGTGAATGATTCTCCCACTTGAAGATGCTGACAGGAGTTACATGCTTCTCTGAAATTCATGAGAATAGGTCTTTTATCCAAAAATGGATGTTCCTCAAGTTGAAAATGGTGATTGACAGGGAGTAATGCTTTTACATGCACACTCAATCTGAAAGGTTACAACTATAGAGAACACTACCCAATCACCTGGTGAGACTACAATAGAGCTTCTGCTTAAGTACCAACATGAGGACTGTATGCTGGAGGAGTAACACCAGACCTCAAACTAAGACTGAAATTCTATTGTTCCTGAACCTGGAGTTTTGCTTTGTTTTGTTTGTTTCTTTGTTTTGTTTCTTGTTTGTTTGTTCATCTCTCCCATTGATTTCTTTGGTTTTGTTGTTGTTGTTGTTAGTTTTATTATTGTGAATTAGTTAATACTAAATTACACCAAGACCAGGGACAGAAACAGCACACACACACACACACACTTAGCTAAAAACCCAATAGAGCCACAAAACAAAATTAAACCAAGGGAAAGAAAACAGGTGCCTGAAACCACCAACTAGCCTATCAAGAACATAGTTGCACAGTACCAAGTGGAGCAATGGAAATAAGAAAAAGGGATAGAAACCAGTCTCCCCCCAAAAATAATTTAATACCAGATTCAGAGGGAAATGAGGAAAACAGACACCCAGTTCTGGACTCCAACAAAACAAAGAAAAACAACGCTAAGGAATCCAACAATGTCCACAAAAACAACCTCACAGAAGAAATCCTGCAAGTAATCACTGAGAATTTCATGGACATGTTACTAGACATGGTTAAACAAAACATACAAGAGCCACTCAAGAAATTTCAAGACACCAAAAATAAAGAATATAAGAAGACACAGATACAAATAAATGAATTCATAGGAGTCCTAAACAAACACCAAAGTGAAACAGAGAACACTATATATAGAGAGATAAATGAATTAAAGACAAAAATAGGCAATATTGAAGAGGAAGTGACCCATGACATGAAAAACCTCAGGAAAAAAGAATGAAATAGAAACAGAAAACACAATGGAAGGCCACTCCAGCAGACTAAAACAAGCAGAAGACAGAATCACAGAACTTGAAGATAAAATGGAAATTAAAGCAAAAACTGAAGAGCTATTAGTTAAACAACTCAAGACTCATAAAAGGAATATGCAAGAACTCACTGACTTCATCAAAAGACCAAACCTGAGAATCATGGGCATTGAAGAAGGAGAAGAGGTGCAAACAAAAGGAATTCGGCATATATTCAACAAAATAATGACAGAAATTTTCCCAAATCTAGAGAAAACTATGCCCATTCAGGTACAGGAAGCCTCAAGATCACCAAATAGACCTTACCAAATAGAACTACCACACAACATATTATCATTAAAATAACAAGCACAGAGAATAGAGAAAGAATATTGAAGGCTGTAAGAGAGAAAACAAAACATACAAAAGTAAACCCATCAAAATCACAGCAGATTTCTCAATAGAAATCTTAAAAGCAAGAAGGACATAGAGTGAGATATTCTGACCTCTGAATGAAAATAACTTTAACCCTAGGTACTCTACCCAGCAAAACTATCATTCAAAATAGACAGAGCCATAAAAGTCTTCCATGACAAGCAGAATATGAAACAATATATGACTACCAAGCCACCACTATGAAAGATTCTTCAAGGAATTCTGCACACAGAAACTTAAAGCAGACAAAACCATGAGAGGAAAGGTAGTACCAAATCACTACAGGAAAATAAAAGACAAGGAATCAAAGAGTAACATTGATTCAGGTGCACACAATCAATCCCTTAAACAATAAAAACAACTAAATGACAGGAATCACCACAAACCTATCAATACTAACACTGAATGTTCATGGACTTAACTTCCCCACCAAAAGACACCATTTGGCAAACAGGATTAAAAAGGAAGATCCAATAATCTGTTGTTTCCATGAGACCCATCTCATTGATAGAAACAAGCACTGGCTTAGGGTGAAAGCCTGGAAGAAGATTTACCAAGCCAATGACCCCCTAAAATAGGCAGAGGTAGCAATACTTACCTTGGACAAAGTAGACTTCAAGTTTACATTGATCAACTGAGATAAAGAAGGACATTTCATACTTATAAAAGTAGAAATACACCAAAAGGAAATAACAATTATTATCCTATATGCATGCAACCTCAGTGCATCCAATTTCATAAAACATACTCTGAAGGGCCTAAAAGCATATATGGACTCTAACACAGTGGCAGTGGGAGACTTTAATACCCTCCATCACCAAAAGATAGGTCATCCAAACAAAAAAATCAATGAAGAATCCTAGAACTAAATCACATCATAGATCAAATAGACCTAGCTGATGTCTACAGTATATTTCATCCAACTTCTGCACAATATACATTCTTCTCAGCAGCCCATGGTACTTATTCCAAAATTGATCATATTTTAGGGAACAAAACAAGCCTCAGCAAATATAAGAAAATAGAAAAAATCCTGTGCATTCCTTCTGATCACAATGCATTAAAACTAGAACTCAACAGCAAAAATAACATTAGAAAATATGCCAACAATTAGAAGCTAACAACACAATGCTTAATGATCAGTGGGTCATTAATGAAATAAAAGAAGAAATTAAAACATTCTGGAAGTTAATGAAAATGAATACATGACCTACCAGAACCTATGGGACACAGCAAACGCAATCTTAAGAGGAAAGTTTATAGCCATGACTGCATATATTAAAAGGACAGAAAGATCTCAAATAAATGAACTAATGCTACATTTCAAACTCCTAGAAAAACAAGAACAAACAAAACAAGCAGAAGGAGAGAAATAATAAAAATTAAGGCCAAAATTAATGAAATAGAGACAAAGAAAAAGAAACCATACAAATAATCAATGAAACAAAAAGCTGGTTCTTTGAAAAAATAAGATTGACAGACCCCTGGCAAACCTGACTAAAACGAGGAGAGAAAAACCCCCAATCAGTAAAATCAGAAATGCAAAAGGGGAGATAACAACAAACACCACAGAAAAACCAGAGAATCATCAAAGACTACTTTGAGAACCTATATGCCAATAAATTTTAAAATCTCGAAGAACTAGACAAATTTCTAGATACTTATGACCTTCCAAAATTGAACCAAGAGGATATTAATCACCTGACGAGATCTATAACAAAAAATGAAATTGAAGTAGCAATAAAGAGTCTCCCAAAAAAGAAAAGTTCAGGACCTGATGGATTCTCTGCTGAATTCTACCAGACTTTTAAAGAAGAGCTAATACCAATTCTCCTTAAACTTTTCCATGAAACAGAAAGGGAAGGAACACTACCTAACTTATTTTATGAAGCTAGTATTAAACTCATATCAAAACCAGACAAAGATACATCCAAAAAAGAGAGCTATAGGCCTATCTCCTTAATGAACATCAATGTAAAAATCCTCAATAAAATAATGGCAAACCAAATCCAACAACACATCAGAAAGATCATTCACCACGACCAAGTAGGCTTCATCCCAGGGATGCAGGGTGGTTCAACATATGCAAATCTCTAAATGTAATACACCACATTAATAGAATCGAAGACAAAAACCACTTGATCATCTCAATACATGCAGAAAAAGACTTTGATAAGATCCAACACCACATCATAATAAAAACTCTAAAAAACGAAGAATAGAAGAAATGTACATCAACATTGTAAAGGCTATATATGACAAACCTACAGCCAACATCATACTTAATGGAGAAAAACTGAAACCATTTCCCCTAAAATCAGAAAGGAGACTAGGGTGCCCACTATCCCCACTCCTATTCAACATATTATTGGAATTCCTAGCCAGAGAAATTAGGCAAGAAGAAGAAATAAAAGGAATACAAATAGGTAAAGAAATTGTCAAAATATCCCTATTTGCAGATGATATGATCCTATATCTTAAAGACCAAAAAATCTCTACCCCAAAACTCCTAGACACCAAACACAGATACAACAAGGTGGCAGGATACTAAACCAACTTACAAAAATCATTATTTTTTCTATACAACAATGAACTAATTGAGAAAGAATATATGCAAACAATTCAATTTACAATAGCCTCAAAAAAAATCAAATACTTAGGAGTAAGCTTAACAAAGGATGTGAATGACCTCTACAAAGAGAACTACAAACCCCTGAAGAAAGAGATCGGGGAAGTCTACAGAAGGTGGAAAGATCTCCCATGCTCATGGATTGGTAGAATCAACATAATAAAAATGGCTATACTACCAAAAGTAATCTACATGTTTAATGCAATTCCCATCAAAATCCCAATGACATTCATCACAGAGATTGAAAAATCTACCCTAAAGTTCATTTAGAAACACAAGAGATCACAAATAGCCAAGGCAATACTCAGGAAAAAAAGCAATGCTGGAAGTATCACAATACCCGACTTCAAACTGTAGTACAAAGCAATAGCAATAAAAACAGCATGGTACTGGCACAAAAAAAGATATGAAGACCAGTAGAACAGAATGGAGGACCCAGGTATAAATCCACACAGCTATGCCCACCTTATTTTTGACAAAGTTGACAAAAGCATACAGTGGAGAAAAGACAGCCTCTTCAACAAATGCTGCTGGGCAAAGTGGTTATCTGCCTGCAAAAAACTGAAACTAGATCCATGTTTATCACCCTGTACTAGTGTCAACTCAAAATGGATCAGTGACCTTAATATCATACCCAAAACTCTGAAGTTAGTACAAGAAAGATCAGGGAATACTTTTGAAGCAATAGGTATAGGCAAAGACTTCCTCAATAGAACCCCAGCAGCCCAGCAACTAAGAGAAAGAATGGACAAATGGGACTTCATAAAATTAAAAAGCTTTTGTACAACAAAAGAAATGGTCTCTAAACTGAAGAGACCACACACAGAGTGGGAGAAAATATTTGCCAGCTACACATCAGACAAAGGACTGATAACCAGAATATACAGGGAGCCCAAAAAACTAAGCTCCTCCAAAATCAATGAACCAATAAAGAAATGTGCAACTGAACTAAACAAAACTTTCTCAAAAGACAAAATTCAAATGGCCAAAAAACACATGAAAAAAATGCTCACCATCTCTAGCCATAAAGGAAATGCAAATCAAAACCACACTAAGATTCTACCTCATCCCTGTTAAAATAGTTATCATCAAAAACACCACTACCAACAGGTGTTGGTGAAGATGTGGGGAAAAAGTAATCCTCATACACTGCTGGTGGGAATGCCAGCTGGTGCAACCACTCTGAAAACAATATGGAGACTTCTTAAAAAACTAATCATAGATCTGCCATATGATCTAGCAATACCACTCCTAGGGATATGCCCAAAGGAATGTGATTCAGGTTACTCCAGAGGCACCTGCACACCCATATTTATTGTAGCACTATTCACAATAGCCAAGTTATGGAAACAGCCAAGATGCCCCACCACTGATGAATGGATTAAGGAAATGTGGTATTTATACACAATGGAATTTTACTCAGCCATGAAGAATGAAATCTTATCATTTACAAGTAAATGGATGCAACTGGAGAACATCATCTTGAACAAGATTAGCCAGGCTCAGAAGACCAGAAATTGTATATTCTCCCTCATATGGGGACTTTAGATCTAGGGAAAATGCAGCAATGTTGTTGGACTTGGGTCACATGCTAAGGGGAGAGCACATACGGGAGGAATGGAGATAGGTAGGAAACCCAAAACTTGAAAGTGTTTGAGGTCTCCACTGCAGAGGAGCCAATTAATACAGTAACTTTAATACAATAGAGTTCAGTATGGGAAGGTGACCAGGAAGTACGGAAGAGGTCAGGTAGAGATGAATCAATTTGCGTTGTAATACAATTGTGCATGGAAGCAATGTTAGGAATCTCTCTGTATAGCTACCCTTATCTGAACTAGCAAAAATGCTTTGTCTTTCTTATTATTGCTCATGTCTATTCTTAAACAAAATTGGAAATAAGGGCAGAAAAGATTTTGTCCGGAAGCAAGGAGGGTGGAAAGGAAGGTAGGGAGTCGGGAGCAGGGAGGAGAACTGGCCCAAACAATGTATGCATATGTGAATAAATGAATAAAGGGGAAAAAAAGAAAAAAATTCATTACATATTTTAAGAGTCTTTGTAAATGCACAAATTCACAATGCACCCCCAGTGTGACAATAATATGATAATAAAAAAGATTTAAAATTCTTTCCTGATAGTGGTCCTATAGTTGGGAAAATAACAGTAGCCTTTTGAAATATTTATAATGATTGACTGCTCTAAACAATGTAGTCATAACTACAAAGCCCATACATTTTGCAAAATTTCTTTGAAAGAGAAAATAGTCTGACAGATGCTATTTTACATAGGTGTCTAAGTTAAAATTTGAAGAAAATTGTGCTAAGAGAAAATCTTGCTGCTATTATAGCCTGCATATTCTTCTCTATTCTTCCCTCCCCTCTGTATCCATACCATCTGTCATATTACTCAGTGTTTCCTCCCATAACAAATACCAAACCTTTCTCTGACACCATGTTGCCTGCCTGGGTCATGTGACTTGCTTTGACAACAGAATATTAGCAGTTATGCCAGGATCAAAGGCTTGAAATGTGTTTTTGCAATCAGACTTGCTTTCTTCTGTGCCTGCCTTTTCCCTTGAGAAGAATTTGTGTTTGGGATAACTGTTTCTCCAAGAAGGATGAAAGACATATGGAACAAACCTGGAGCTAACCTCTGACTCAGAGGCAAGCCCAAAATTACCTAAACTAGATCAGCTGAACTCCAACCACCTGCAGATGAGTTACAGGTAAAGTGAATGCAGTAAGTGAGAAATAAAAGAATATGGTTGTAAGTCAGAGTTTGTGATAAATGCTTATCAATGGCAATGGTTTCAACAGCTTGTTCAACATTCATAGTTCCAACAATGAAAAAGAATTTCTTCATAAAATCTCTGGAAAGTACTCCCCATGGCTCTCACCCCAAAACTGCACAACCTACATAAGGTAGATAGTAATGTCATTTTTCATTTCCAGGGAGAAAATGGAGACTGAGGAAAGTCAAATGGTTTACTCAAGTCTGGTCAAAGAAGCTATAATTGAAAAACCAACTTTTGACTCCCAGTTCAATGTTCTGTCTTCCAAATCCTACTATTTGTCAATATTTGCATTAAATATACAGTAGAAGAACAAGTTTCTACACCAAATCAACAGCTACTGGCTAAATCTACACATACAGCAAAATATTTAGTACAGTCAAATACACTTGGCTGCTCTAAAGAATGCTGAGGTATGCAATGTTCAGTGGTTGGTGTGACTGCTCCAAAATTAACTGGGTCACTATAAATGAGGTTATTGGATTCCCTCACAATTCCAGCTTTACTGTTAGCATTTAGCATAGGACTTGAGAGTACATCCAAGTCCTCTGGGACATGGTGGCAATCCTCAAGGACATGTTATTACATTTTTTAAAAAACATGTTGGAAATGTAATGCTCTCTATTCATGCTGCAAAAATTCTTTTGTTGTTAATCTGTTTGAAAACATTTAGCTTCTATTAACCTAACTGCAAGACTTCAGAATACATTTGCTGTCAGATTGGAAATAAGTCATTGGTTCAGATGGCATTTATATTCCAGAAAGGAGGTAGGTGCTGTTAAGAAGCAGAAAATGAAAATATCATTCATTCCAAAACAGTGATCCAAAGTCACATGAACACTCAAATAAAAACCATTTTGCTTATTTCATCATAATTGCAATCAACTCCAAAGTTTTAAGAAGCGAAATTTTCTCTCCTGCATTGAATACTGGTGTGCCATTGTATATTAACAAGAAAGTGTACTTTATTCTTCTTCTGTAGCTGAGGCTAGCCTGGCTCTTGCTATGAAGCCCAGGCTGACCTAGAACTCGAGATTTTCCTGCCTTAGGCCTCTAAAGTGCTGAGATTAGAGGCATGAACTCCCAGGCACAGTCTTCACTGTATTTTCAATGAGAAAATTACACCCATGCTACTCACTAAGTATTGAAAATTAGAGTAAGATTAAAGGTAGTTTAAAGATATTTCAACAAAAGTTAATATAATGCACCAATAATATAGTTGTGCCTAGTGTCAATCAAGTAAATGACTTATTTTCCTTATCTGTGACTTTTAAAAGCCCATTTAATAAGTCAGAAAATATTTTTCTATGTGTCAAGCCATTGAATGATACTTATTTTTTTTTAATGTTCTGGCAATGAGAAGAAAAAAAAGTTTGGGATAATATAATGCCTTATATGTAATAATCACCAATTTCCTCTATTTCTTACTGTCTTAACATTCTATAATGTAGATTTTTAACCAGAATGAAATGTGCTGGTGTTTCTAATATATAATACATTGAAATACAAATACATTTGTGGAATTTGAAAGATAGTGTTCTGTAGGACTAAGCAATATGTTAAAATAAATAGGATGTGGACATTTTTATCTGGGAAGATCTTTGGGAATAATTGAATTTAATATCCTATTTACTCTGAAGAAATTGTGGCAAATTGGTTAAGGTGACTGCTATTCAACAGCAGTATGAATCCATATTGTCTCCATTTTCTGACAGTCTCTAAGTAGAGCATATCCTGTAGTCTATGGGTTATTTTTCCCATAATTTATACAAAAAAGAATTCAGGATAAGATGAATTAGATTCTACTTTAAGCTTGAATTGCTTAACCAGACAAGATGGCAAAGAGGAGATATTTGAAGTACCGGCAAAGAGGAGATATTTGAAGCACCATCTAACCACTCTACATTTTTGGTAACTAAAAATCCTAATTGGAGATGTTTGTGAAAAAACTAAAGAAAATGAAGGGCAGCTCTATAAAAAGTACTAAGAAAGGAAGGCAGACAGGATGACAGCAGGAAGAAAAGAAAGGAGGTAAGAATGGTAGGATAACCTTTTCTACGGAAATACACCTATAGGAAACAGAAGAAAGCTATTCACAAATTAAGTGTATGTCCTCCAGGAATGGAAAAGAACCTGAAGAATATGAAACACGAATGAAAGAGTAAAGCAAATAAAAGGTAGAATTTCTACTCTTAAAAATAATAATTAAATAAGATTTAGGAACACAGTTCATAACATGGAATAAAAGTTTAAGATTGTATTTTTAATGATGAGGGAAAAAATAAAGACAGTAAAGCACTTGGAAGTCATAAATGGGCATGGAGAACACATATCTATCATGCCTTAACTCACATAATTGCATAGAAACTACTACTATCAAATGCTTCACATTACTCTCAATTACACAGCTCTAGAGACACTGGCATCCTCACTGCTTCTCAAATATTCCAAACTCCTGTTATGAAGTCCTAGAAATTTACTTTTTTTTCTTGTCTGTTTTATTCCTAGAAAGTCATTGAATCTGCTGGTGCAATCTTTCATTACTTTTCAAGCACGTACTTTAAAATACATTGTCCAATCTTAGTATCTTAGATGTTTTCCTCCCATAGAACTAAACAGCAGTTTAAAAAAATACCTCCCTCATCTCTCATTATTACTTAAAATATTTTACTCAAGCAAATCAAATCCTAAGTTAAAACTCAGCAGCTTACATATATATATGCAATTCACTCAGATCAAGATATTAGTTATTTCTGATACCCCAAAGTCTGTGTGCCTTCCTATGAATACTCTCCTTAAGGTAAACATTGTTCTGATTTCTAACATCACTGATTAACTATGGTTATTTTTAAGTGATGTTCAGTAAATGGAATTGTAAATATGTATCTTTTTGTGTCTGATTTCTTTCATTAATTTTGTCTATGGGATTTATCCATGTTACTATATGCAGCCCTAGTTTTTCTGAAATGCTATGTCATATTTCATTACATTATGGTGAAGCACTCCTGAATGTGTTAGTTCTTTGATCAGTTGCTATTAGAAACTCTTCAGGAAGTCACATATGCCCTCTTTGTACCTTCAGGACCTTCTGAGCCCAGTTTTAGATGCATTTGATGACAGAGTGCTACTATAGATGTCTAATTTTATGGTATAATGAGAAGGATAAAACCCATTTAGTCTAGATTTCTCAGACCTTTCAGAGGCCAGAAGTAAACTCCAATGTATTTCACAAAAATAGAATGATTAGCCAAAGAAGGCATAATTTCCTTGCAAATCCAGAGTCTGCATTGTGATTCTACTATTGGAGCTTGTAAGAGATTATTTATAGCATTCCCAAGTGCCACAAAAGATTCAAGTGCCATTGAATTTGCTGGGTCAGTAAATTCCAGTGCTGAGCAGCTTCTGCTGTATCTAGGATTAGCATGAGTCATTTCTTACTCTGCTGCTGAATTAAATATTTAATGGATTATAAAACACACTTGATGTTTCTATTTATTTCCTTCAATAGAGAAAATGCCCACCAAGTTTTGGACCTTTTTCTTAGTGTTGGGAGAACAGTATATGCTTTCTGTATATTGTTTCATTTGCTTGATATTGTATTTGTGAAATTTGTCTATATTGCTGTATGGAGTTATGGATCTTTAATTTAGATTTGTTGCATGGTATTTCATTATGTAAATATATTTCATGTTATTTAGCTAATCTTTCCTTAATGAATTTTGATCTGTTTCCATTTTGTCTAATTTAGCATTTCTGCTATGAACATTTTAACACATGTCTTTTGGAGAATATATTGTGTTTAGTATATTTCTTGTAATAGAATTTCTGGCTCATAGATTTACTGGATATTGCCAAACTTTTGTTAAAGTAGCTGTGCCAATTTTCACTATCAACAGTGGTGGACAAGAGTTCTAGTTGCTCTACATCCTTGCCAACATTTATTTTCTTTTTCATTTATAGTTTTTCTATAAATGAAATAGCTACACTACAGTGTAGTTTTAATATAATAAATAAAGGTTTTTTTGTGCTTATTGGTCATTTATCTGTCCTTTTTTCCCTTAATTGTTGTATCTTTCAAGTTGATATGTAAGGATTTTTATAAATTCTGGATAAAAGTCCTTTATCAGAAAAAAAATTTCAAGAACATATCTTACACCATCAGTAGACTTTAAAATCTTTTCAAGTAGAACATGCGTATTTATAAGTGAACTGCTTAGTGAATGTTCACATACTGAATATAACCAGACAAACAGTCCTAGATCAAGGAGAGCCCACCCTACTTATCTCTCATACTTTCTTTTATTTTCTATCCCCTCACAAAATTAAGTTTAATCTCATTTCTAGCAGAAAATATTTTTGTTAGTTTTTGTACTTCATATATTTGAAAACGCAAATATATAGACTTGTCTATGATGTCATGGCCTCAATGTTATGCTTCGAAATTCATTCATAAGACAGAGTGTAGTTGCACCCTCCTTAATCACATTGCTTGTAGTAGTCACAGCATACTTCAAGCAAATCAAATATAGATCTAACAAAGGAAGGGAAAGCTGGTCAGTTGAAAGAAGCCATGACTTAGCTGGATCAGGGATGTATTAGAAGTACATGAAGTCTTCTCCTACTTCTAGTTCACTCCTCTTAAGAATGACTCTCCCAGGCATTTGATTGAGGGCTTCATGGGTTTTTTTCTCTCCTTAGTCCTAAAAAGATGGCAGGAGATTTCACTCTTCTCTCCAGATGTTTCCATTTAGGTCTTTAGCCTCCTGCAACATAGAATTTAGAAGCCAAATGTGGTTGTGAAATTCACTTCCTATTCCAAGTGTGTATTTATTTCTTATACATCAAAACAAAATGAGAGATTTACTTCTATACTTTAAAAGCTCAGATTATGGAATAATAACCAAAGTTTACCATTAAATATTTAGCAACCAAAGAAAAAGTCCTCCATAGTTTTGTGGATGCATTAGGTACTCCATAAAATGAAGTTCATCTAAAACGCTTATCTGACTTCTGTATGCCTCTACCATCCTTGCTGATAGACCATGGTGGCATGGTCAAATCTTTTAGCTAGTATCCAGGAATTTACTTCAGACTTTAAATTAAGACACATGAAACTAGAAGCATATTATCTTTCACAAATCTTTAGTCCATATTCAAACTATGTTTATCCCATACTGGGTCAAGGAGGTCTGAATACCCTCATACTAGTGTGAAGCCAGTTAAATCTTGAAAAAAAAGAGAGCACTATCAAATTCTCTACCAGTTATCCAACACAATGTTCAGCCTTCAATATCAAATATATCTGACATTCCCAGAATCAATGAAATGACAAATAAGAATATGAACAGATAGTAGGAAAAGGAATAGAATAACCAATTAATATAGTCAGAAGCTCTATGAAAACTTGAAACATTTCATGAGAGATGTTAAATCTATGAAGAATCAAATGGACATAATAGATTAGAAAATTAAACTGTTGAGATTAAAAGGTTCAATAGATGGATTTAATAGCAGGTTACACACAGTAGAAGACAGAATTGAAAAACTGATAGGTCCATTTAAAGGGGATAAAAACCGCAGAAAAGACATTCATATGTAACAGTAAGCTCAACAAAAAGGGAGGGAGAACAGGAAAACAGAAAGGTCTGAGAACATCCTGAATGGGTTTCTCTTTTGAAAAAACATTAAGTAACACATTCTAGATATTCAATAAAACCCAAACCCCTTCCCACACCTAATTGAGGCAAACTGGAAAAGCTGACAGAAATCAAGACAAAGAAAAATTGTTGAAGATACAGAAGACAAAACTTAGCTACAAAGAAAAAATGCTAGCAAGACTTCTGACTCAATTAGAAATTATATAAACCAAGAATCACTGGAATCATATATAAAATGATGAAAGAGATAAAATTCTTCCAAATCATCAAAAATCCAATTCATATTGTTGTTATGGATTTAAGTGTGAAAGACAGAAAATATGATATTGCTAGAAGAAAATAAGAAGAAGATCTTGAATTAGACAAACGTTTCTTAAATACGATCTTTTAAGAGCAAGTCACAATGTAAAAACTATATATAAAGTTATAACTGATAATTTATCTCTAAATTATATAAATAATACCTACAAATCCAATAGAGACACAGATGATGGATAAAGGAACTAATGAAAATACTATATCCAAATAACCTAGCATATGACAATGTGCTTAATCTTATTAGTTTTATGGAAAATATAAATTAAATCCATATGTATATGTGATGCCATATACATAACAGAATGGAAATTAAATACATATTTTATCATGGATATAGATTAACCCATATTTTACATATCATTTTAAGGAATATTAATTGGTACTTTCATCTTGAAAAATAGTTTGGCAATATCTACTGAGACATACACACACAGTAACCTTATTGCTGCATTCCTGATCCAACAGAACCTTACCAAAATATCTCCAATATACATGCACAAGAAAGAACAATAATAGTAATAATAGGCAACAAACTGGTAAGAATCCAAATATTCATCACGAGAGAGCAATTAATTAATGAATTATATTTATGAAGTTAAATACTATAGGACAATATAAAAGTAAACAAACTACTGCAACATGCAACAACATGGATTATTACCAAAACATTATGTTTAATGAATGAAACCAGGCATAAAATATAATATAATGTATAGTTCCTTTCATGTGAAGTTCAAAATAGGCAAATTTGATCTGGCAAGAAAAGTCAGAATTTGAGAAGAGGGATTACTTTTGAGTGACAATGACCTAGAAGGAAAAAGAGAAAAACTTATGTGATAAAATATACCTTGATCTGGATGATAGTAATAGATGTGCTCACTAAGCAAAATACTAAATACATACACAAGTGATATGTGCACTTTCTGAAAATATGCCATATTTTTAAGTCTATAAAATATCTCATTTAAAAATAGTAAAGAGTTACTATTTGTAGGTCTGAGGGGACTACGAAAGATAAGAGACAGAAAATGTTAGAGAATGAAAAGTCTTGAAACATACCATTTGTATGTTTACAGAGCATGTAACATAATGCTCTGTAAATTGTTGAATGGTGGGGGAACAGGGTGATAGAGAAAGAGTAAGTGATGGGAGGAGATTGATCTGATTAAAGCACAGTATTTACATGTCTGAAATGCCAATGTGCAAAGACTCCTTGGATTTCTATAAACACTTTTAGGAAACCGAAGCATAGGAGGATACAACAGGACTAGGGCTAGATAGCAGGAGGAGGACATAAGGAAAGGGTAATTAAGAGTGAATATTTTGAATGTATTTTGCATTGATATATGAAAATAGAAGGATGAAACCTGTTAAAATTTCTCTAAGAAGATGGCGGGGAGAATGATGGAGGGGGTAAATCTGACTATCATAATCACATATGTAAATATTACAATGAGTCTCCCTGTACAACTATTATAAGCTGATAATGAAAAATAAAAACATACTAAGAAGCTTGGTGTCATGGCACACCCTGAAATCTCAGCATTTGGGAGGTTGATTCAAGAGGAAATAAAAAAATATTTAATGGTATTAAGAATCTACTAACTTATTAGTCATACAGAACATAATGACTCCCAAGCTATTTGTGTCCTAGGAATATGATACCCAACAGAATCTTCTAAGAGAGGATTTGGAAACTTTCTTATAAAGGGCTAGGAAATAAGTAGGAAATACTATCTTTTGCAACTGCTCGATCTGCCATTGTAATATGACATGAGTCATAGATGATACGTAAATAAGTGGCTGTGCTTATGTTTCAGTAAACTTTTTTTATATATAAAACACTTGGTGGGTCACAATTTGTTTGCCTCTACTCTAAGTTAAATAACAGACTAAAAATGATTTGATGATTTTTTTGAAATAGAAAGCTACAACTATGTAATTTATATTATTAACATTCTGAGGCAATACTAATATTTGCTTAAGATTTTCTGGTCATTTTTCTATGAAAAGGAAATCTTGAATATTAACTACTAACTTTTTATAAACCAAAACACAGAGGGATATACCCAAATAAACTTATATTTTCTTCCAACTTCCTACTTTAACTTCTTAAGGAAACCTGTGCTTTAAGACATAGCTAAAGATACTTATATTTGGGAGCTGACAGATTCATTAACACATGCTGACATCACATGCTTTTGATGGGCCTGATGCTTTCCTTTTGAATCCAGGTTGTTACACTAGAGAGCTATGGCAGTTTCATCAAGATCAAAGATTTAGTCAGCATACTGATATGGATAAATGCCAGGCTAAATTAAATATTTTAAAAAAGCAAAAAAGAAATTCTGAAGAGGAGGTGAATATTTCTTCTTCTAGCACCATCAATAAAGAAATCAATTGAGAATAAACAATTCCAGAGAGTCACTGAGGCCAAAGAAATGTGTGTTCTGATGTTGTTTCACACCACTTGTCTCCATTCCCCATGGCTGAATGTTTAATGGAGCTCCCTGATATCCAAGTTAAATATTTTGATATGTAATGTGATGTTATGCTCAAGCAGAAAAAAAATTAGGTTAATTGTCCCTGTTGTAGCATTTAGCTGGAATAAAACACTGTTTTCCCTTATGAAGCAATGAAGAGTTCATGCATAATGATAGTCAGAAGAAGCATGATACAGACATAAAAACCCAGGAAACTGTTATGTTAAATAGATAAGGGACAATGTGGAACATGAAAATTCTGTACAAATTTACACCAGTAATAGTCATAACAAATTTTATACTGTTGTTTCCACTAATATCATTTGTTCTTCAGCATTATCTATGGCAAATTTTAATTTCTCAGCATCAAGAGAAAATAGTGATATAGGACTTTAGAGAGAGCTGCTGAGTTCACTGAATCTCCCATCAGGTTATTCTGAATGCTGACTTCTAGTTTCTGAAGGACAGTGGTAGCTGGAGGTGAGGAGGGGTAATTGTTTCTTGTCACACATTTTTATCCATTTATTTGCTTCTTTCTACCATCAGTGGTTTGAAATGAAAACACAGAAGCACTTACTATTGAGGATATACAGATGCCAGAAAAAGTAGTTACTCCCAAAAAAATTAGAAATGATGGAAACTGGCAAAAGATATTTTTACCATTTAGTCCGATGCCTACATAAGCAGCTTGTGGCCAGAGGCAGAGAGGAAGAGAGAGACTCCTTGGAGCATCAGTACAGCCTGAGAAGCATGGAAAGGACAAGGACATTTCACTGGCCTTATTGTTCATCTCATCTATTCAAGCATTCCAACTAAATGCATTATCATAGCTAGCTAAGTTGTTGAGATTAAGTCTATCTTGCAATTTATCAGAAGTATTTCTCAGGGTTAAGTTTTGCAATTACATACATGCAAACTGTCCTTTTTAATGAAATTTTTTTTGTGAAGTTTAAATCTACTTTCAATAACTGACAATAACATAATTACTGAGAAGTAACTATGTGCCAGATATTTTGCCTATATGATCGATTTTAATTCTTCCAACTACATAATGAATTTGTGGAAACTGAACGTTGGAGAATTAAATGGCTTACTCAAAATTTATAAAACAGTAGAATATCATGGCCAAGATCTGGGCCCAGATTTGTTTGAAATTAGAGTTTGAAAATTACTTATATGAGGCATATCTCTGAACCCTCTTACACTGTTGGTGGGAATGTAAACTAGTACAACCACTCTGGAAAAAAATTTGGAGGCTACTTAAAAAGCTAAACATTGATCTACCATTTGATCCAGCAATACCACTCTTGGGGATATACCCAAAAGACTGTGACACAGGTTACTCCAGAGGCACCTGCACACCCATGTTTATTGCAGCACTATTCACAATAGCCAAGTTATGGACACAGCCAAGATGCCCCACCACTGACGAATGGATTAAGAAAATGTGGTATCTATACACAATGGAATTTTATGCAGCCATGAAGAAGAACAAAATGTTATCATTCGCTGGTACATGGATGGAATTGGAGAACATCATTCTGAGTGAGGTTAGCCTGGCCCAAAAGACCAAAAATCATATGTTCTCCCTCATATGTGGACATTAGATCAAGGGCAAACACAACAAGGGGATTGGACTTTGAGCACATGATAAAAGCGAGAGCACACAAGGGAGGGGTGAGGATAGGTAAGACACCTAAAAAACTAGCTAGCATTTGTTGCCCTTAACGCAGAGAAACTAAAGCAGATACCTTAAAAGCAACTGAGTCCAATAGGAATAGGGGACCAGGAACTAGAGAAAAGGTTAGATCAAAAAGAATTAACCTAGAAGGTAACACACATGCCCAGGAAATTAATGTGAGTCAACTCCTTGCATAGCTATCCTTATCTCAACCAGCAAAAACCCTTGTTCCTTCCTATTATTGCTTATATTCTCTCTACAACAAAATTAGAGATAAGGGCAAAATAGTTTCTGCTGGGTATTAAGGGGTGGGGAGGAGAGGGAGAAGGCAGAGTGGATGGTAAGGGTGGGGGTGGGGGCAGGGGGGAGAAATGACCCAAGCCTTGTATGCACATATGAATAACAAAATTAAAAAAAAGAAAAAAAAATGAGGCATATCTCTTCGATCTGCATAAAATCCTTTTAAGTATCTACAATGAATCATTGGAGTGATCATGTTTTGACTTCAAGTTAAGTATTCTGTTTTCCTTTTTTCCATAATAACTGACCTTTTCCATAACATCGCCCTTTGCATTTAAGGAAGATGTGTAAATAGAGACACCATAACAGACTATAGTATTACAGATGTGTTCTAATCAATTTATCACAGAGTAAGGAACCTGCCTGCTGGTTATTTTATTTCCAGTAAATTAAACAGCATTTTCCTTACTTTAAAATAAAAGCCATGTAATTTAACCATGGAAATATTTTCTGTAGTTTGTGAGTTTTTCTTTTAGAACCAAAAGCAGGGCTTTTTGGTCAATTACATTTTTGTTATTATAAATATCAAATAATTTTGTCCCAGTAAATATTTCAAGATAACAAGTCAACCATTAAGTATATACACTACATCGCTTAGCCATCTGTGAGCTCATTCAATCATTGATGGAAATGTTTACTGTCAGTTTCCAAGAAACTATATTATCTGCTGTATATACATTTGAGAGAAGGTGTTTGACTATCTTTTTAACTTTATATTAATTGTACAAAATAATAGATTTAATTAGCACATTTTCACACAGACATATGTAATATTTCAATCATTATTAACCTCACTTCATAGTCTCTTATCATACCCTTTCTTTTTCCACTGATTCCCCCTCTCCTAAACAGTCCCCTTCTACCTTAATGTCCTTTTAAATTATTTTATTTATTTATTTTAATGCCTTTAAAAATATCCAGATTCTGCATATGAGAAAAACCACATAATGTTTGTCTTTCTGTGTCTGGCTTATCTTGCTCAGCAGGATAATCTCCAGTTTCATCCATTTTCTAAAATGACATGATTTCATTATTTGTAGCTGAACAATATTCCATTGTGTATAGATACCACATTTACCTTATGCATTCATCTACTGATGGGTACCTAGGCTGATTATATAACTTAGCATGTGAATAGTGCCTCTTTAAACATAGGTGTGCAACTATTTCCAAAGTATGCTGACTTTGATTCTTTCAAGAGCATACCCAGGTGTGGTTAACATGAATCATATGATATTTCCATTGTTTGGTTTTTGAGGAACATTCGTACTAATTTCCATAATGACTGGGCCGATTTATATTCTCACCAAGAGTGTAAAAGTGTTATTTCTCCCCCACATCTTTCCCAGAATTTGCAGTTTTTTGTTTTCCTAATGATAAACACTGACTTATACCATTCTAAATCTCAATGTGTTTTTGAGTTGCATTTCATTTATGGTTCTGGATGTTGAACATTTTTCTATGTATTTACTGATCACTTGTACTTCTTCATTTGAAAAGCATCTACTGAATTAATTTGTTCATTTGTTGATTGGGTAATTTGTTCTTTTGGTGTTTAATTATTTGAGTTCTTTATATGTTCTGAATATTTAGCCCTTGACAGATGAATGGATGACAAAGATTTTCTCCCATTCTGTAGGCTCCTTTTCACTCTGATAATTATTTCCTTTGAAGTGCAGAAACATTTTATTTTTTTATTCATATATACATATGTGCATACATTGTTTGGGTCATTTCTCCCCACTGCTCCCTCACCTCCCTCCCACCCCCCTCACTTCCAGGCAGAACCTGTTCTGTCCTCTTCTCCAATTTTGTTGAAGAGAAAATATAAGCAATAATAAGAAAGACATAGCATTTTTGCTAGTCGAGATAAGGTTAGCTATACAGAGAGATTCCTAGCATTGCTTCCATGCACAAGTGTGTTACAACCTGAATAGATTCATCTCTACCTGACTTCTTCACTACTTCCTGGTCACCTTCCCATACTGACCTCTGTTGCTTTAAGGTTACTGTATTAGCTCCTCTGCAGTAGGGACATCAAATACTTTCAAGTTTTGGGTTTCCTACTTCTCTCCATACCTCCCTTATGTGCTTTCCCCTAAATCTAAAGTAAGCATATGAGGGAGAACATATGATTTTTTGGTCTTCTGAGCCTGGCTAAGCTCACTCAAGATGATGTTCTCCAGTTGCATCCATTTACTTGTGAATGTTAAGATATCATTCTTTTTCATGGCTGAGTAAAATTCCACTGTGTATAAATACTACATTTTCTTAATCCATTCGTCAGTAGTGGGGCATAATGGCTGTTTCCATAACTTGGTTATTGTGAATAGTGCTACAATAAACATGGGTGTGAAGGTGCCTTTAGAGTAACCCGAGTCACATTCTTTGTGTATATCCCCAGGAGTGGAATTGCTGGATCATATGGCAGGTCTATGTTTACATTTTTAAGAAGTCTCCAAAATTTTTTCCAGAGTAGTTGCACTAGCTTGCATTCCCACCAGCAGTGGATTAGGGTTCCTTTTTCCCCACATTCTCACCAACACCTGTTGTTGTTGGTGTTTTTCATGATGGCTATTCTAACAGGTGAGGTGGAATCTTAGTGTGGTTTGGATTTGTATTTCCTTTATGCTAGAGATGGTGAGCATTTTTTCATGTGTTTTTTTTTTTTTTTTTGCCATTTGAATTTCTTCTTTTGAGAAAGTTCTGTTTAGTTCAGTTGCCCATTTCTTTATTGGTTTATATCAGGGGAGAATTTAGTTTTTTAAGTTCCCTGTATATTCTGGTTATCAGTCCTTTGTCTGATGTATAGCTGGCAAATATATTCTCCCACTCTGTGGGTGGTCTCTTCAATTTAGAGACCATTTCTCTTTTTTGTGCAGAAGCGTTTTAGAAGCGTTTTAGAAGCGTTTTGTGCAGAAGCATTTGTCCATCTTTTCTCTTAGATGCTGAGCCGCTGGAGTTCTATTAAGGATGTCCTTGTGTATGCCTATTGCTTCCAGAGTATTCCCTGCTCTTTCCTGTACTAAAGAAGAGTTTAAATTTGATGCAAGCCCCTCTATCAGTTCTTGTAATCATTTCCTGAACTTTTGCAGTCCTATTAAGAAAAAAATTCCTATGACTATAACTTGAAGTGTTTTCCTCTAGTACTTTCAGAGCTTTGTGCCTTACATTTCTGTCCTTGATCCACTTTGAATTTAGTTTTGTAGGGAGTGAGAGATAAGGGTTTGGCTTCCATCTTCTATTTAGGGGCATCAAGTTTTCCCAACACTTTATTGAAGAAGCTGTCTTTTCTCCAATGTAAATTTTTGGCCACTTTGTAAAGAATCAAGTGTATCTTTGTGGATTCATTACTGGTTTTTCTATTCTCTTACACTGGTCTACATGTCTGATTTTGTGCCAGTACCATGCTGTTTTTGTTACTATGGCTCTGTAGTATAATTTGAGGTCAAGAATTATAGGTTGTTTATTTTATGGATTTATATTTTCAGTGGGACTGGAGTTTGAACTCAGGGCTTCATGCTTGCAAGCAGGTGCTCTAGCACTTGAGCCACACCTAGGATGCCAAGTTCAAGTATTGTGAAACCGCCAGCAGTGCTCTTTTTTGCTCAGGCTTGCTTTGACTCTTTGAGGTCTCAGAGTGCTTTCAAATGAATTTTAGGATTTTTTTTCTACTTCTGTGAAGAATGTCATTGGAATTTTGATGGGGATTGCATTAGAACTGTAACTGCTTTTGGTAATATGGCCATTTTCACTACGAACATGAGAAATCTTTGCATCTTCTAGTGTCTTCTTCAATTTCTTTCTTAACTGTTTAGTTTTCATTCTAAATAATCTTTTATTTATTCATTCTTAGGTACTTTTTTAGGCTATCATGAATGGGATTGTTTTTGGGTTTTTTTTCTCAGCATATTTATTTTCATATATGGAAAAGTTGTTGATTTACTTTCTTTGATTTATATCCTGCTACTTTGCTGAAAATGTTTAGCAAATCTAAGACTTTTCAGGTGGAAATTTCAGACTTTTTAAGTATAATATCATATCATCTGCAAACAGAGATTATTTGAAATCTTCCTTTCCTATTTGTATCACTTTTCTTTCTTTCTCTTGCCTTATTGCTCTAGCTATGAATTCAAGCACTATTTTGAATAGAAGTGGACAGACCCGATGACTTTGTCTCATTTCTGATATTAGAATAAATGCTTTTATTTTCTCCACTATACTATAACATATGGCTCTATGTGTGTCACATGTAGCTTTTATTATGTTGAGATATGTCCCCTCTATTCCTTCTTTCATCAGAGCCTTCATCATGAATGGTGCTGACTTTTGTCAAAATAATGTGCACTATTGAGGTTATCTTGTGATATTTGCCCCTCACTCTACTTAAGTTCTGTATTATGTTTATTAATTTTCAAGGTTGGAGGATCTTTGTATCCATGGATTGAAGCCAACTTGTTCGTGTTCTACCATCTTTTTAATGTGCTGTTGAATTTGATCTGCAGTGTCTTATTGAATAGTTTTCCATATATGTTTATCAAAGGTATTGTTCTATAGTTTGTGTCTGTGTGTGTGTGTTTATCTTGTTTGGGTATCACAGCAATACTGACTCCAATCCCTTTCTATTTCACAGAATATTTTAAGGAAAATTATTGTTATTTCTTCAGAGGTCTATTGAAATGCATCAAGAAATGCACAAGTTTCTGAGCATTTCATTGAAGGGAAACTTTTTATGACTGTTACAATCTCATTACTAGTTATTGGTCTGTTAAAAATTTTACATCCTCTTGGGTCTACTTCAATAGGTCACATGTGTCTTAAAATTTGATCATTTCTTGTAGATTTTCTAATATATTGGAATATAAGCTTTCAAAATAATCCTTAGTGATCCTCTGGATTTCTTTGGTATCTGTTATAATATTCCTCCTTTAATCTCCAATTTTGTTAATTTGGATCTTTCTTATTGGATACTTTGTGAGGTTTTTCGTTTCTGTTTTTGTTTGTCTAAAGTGTCAAGAGGAGAGTTTATTGAGACAAAAAGAGTGAGGTGGGAAAGTAGAACCCCAGAGTTGGGGTGTGGGGGTGGAGAGGGTGCCTGGAGAAATGACATCATCTGAGTTTTAAATCCATTCTCTCTAGTGCATTGCTCAATCGCTGTGCTAATTAGGTGAGAAGGAAGAAGCATTTTTGATTGGCTGTTCCTGCAACATTCTGATTGGTCAGTCCTGATCCTCACACTGTTCATCCTGCCTTTCCTTCTTTCCACCTTTTAAAGTCACAAAGAGGTCATAATGGAGGTTTCTAGGGGCCCTTCTATCTGTCTCATTTCCCTCCTCTGAAGAAGTAACCAAAGTGCCATTAGGGAAAAGGGATGATGACAGCTCTTTTGGCTGATTTGAGCTAGAAAGGGGTGTTGGTAAGGGATGGCAGTCAGGTCCTTCTTACAGAGACCTATCTAAGGGTCCCTGGTAGATTCAGGTCTGGATGAGGGTTTGTCAACCTTATATATCTTTGCAAAGAACCAACTCTTTGTTTTAGTAGTCATTTATATCATTTTAGATTCTATTTCATCAATTTCAGCTCTGATACTTATTATTCATTTATTCCAGCTTATTTTGGGGTTGGCTTATTATTGTTTTTCTGAGACCTTGAGGTGCACCTTTAGGTTTTTTTTTGAGAACTCGCTGATTTTTTAATGTAGGAAATTATAGATATAAACTTCCTTCTTGGAATTGGCTTTGTTAAATGCCAAAGGTTCTGGTAAATTGTGTTTTCATTTTCATTTGATTGTAGAAATTTCTTAATTTCCCCTGATCATTTCAATGACCACTGATCGTTCAAAAGTGTATTGTTCAATCTCCATTATTTGTATACTTTTTGTAATTACTCTTGCTCTTTATTTCTAGTTTCATTTCATGATCTGATAAGATGCAGAAATTATTTCAATATTTTTGTATTGTTAAGAAGTCCTTTGTGTCCTAAATATAATTTATTTTGGAATAAACTCCGTGAGCTGATGATGTTTATTCTGTAGCTGTTGGATAGAATATTCTGTAGGTATCTGCTAAGGCCATTTGATCTACAGTGTAGCTTAACTCTGATGTTACCTTGTTAATTTTTTTGGTCTGGATGACATATCTATTGGTGAGAGTAGGGTATTGAAATCACACATTATTACTGTGTGGGACTATCTGTCCCTTTAATTTTTAGTAGTGTTTGCTTTATTGAATGAAGATACAACAACATTCAATGCGTATGTATTTACAATTGTTACATCCTCTTGATGTATTTTCCCTTAAAAATTTATAGTGATCTTTCTCTTTTGACTAATTTTGGCTTTGAGTCTGCTTTGTTGGAAATGAATATAATGACTTCTGCTTACATTTGGATTCTAATTGCTTGGAATATCATTTTTCATTCCTTCATTTTCTCTGCCAGTGAGCTGTATCTCACAGGCAGCAATTTGTTGTCTCTTGTATTTTATCCCAATCACAAAGTCTATATCTTTTAATTAGAGATTAAGAGCATTTATACTCATGGTTATTATTAAAAGTAATTACTATTTCCTATCATTTTGTTATGTTTTATTTCTTATTGCCTTCTACTCTTATTTTATTTATTTATTTATTTTTGGTGGTACTCAGGTTTGAATTCATGGCCTCACACTTGCTAGGCAAATGCTTTTACTGCTTGAGCCACTCCACCAGCCTGTTTATCTTCTCTTCTGATGAGATTTATTCTTTTGAGTGTTCTCCTGGTTGTGTTTATCTTCCTCTTCTGTTTGGTCTTGGTGGTTTTTATTTAAAGGCTTTCCCATACAGTCAGACTGACTCTCTAGGCCAACACTGGCTGAATCACAAGATGACTATTCCTGCAGGTTCACAGAGACAGGAAAATGTATTCAATTTTGGCTTCCAAAGTAGTAAATTAAGGTGAGACTTTCTTAATATGCTTTCCTGATACTGTACAATGATTATTTGTAAAGTGGAAGAAAGACATATCTTAGTTTCATATGCTATGCAGATTCCCATCTGTGTATGCTACACTTCTGCATGATGATTAGATCTGTACTGTTTGAGCTTTCTGAGTTTCTCCTGCTTCCTTACTTTCATCTCTACCCCAAAGTATTCCAATGCCACCATGCATTTTTTTGCTAAGGCGCTCTTTCTCCTCCTATGTGCTATCCTCCAAAGTCTCTGAGATTTTTCAAGTTTCTATTCACAACTACACTTCAGTGCCTTCTCACCTTCTCCTACTTTGAAGGGCAGCTACTGTCCTGCCATGTTTGTTCTACCCTCTGGAACAGCTGATGATTACTGGGTGCTTCCAGTCTTCTGCTGGCCTTGGTTGTTGTTTTAAACCACCTAACTTTAGAAGAGATTGCAGACTAAGCCAACTGACTTATAAGCCAATTATACTTAAGGTTTAAGATTTTGACTAAACCCTTCCATCCAAGTTCAGATTCATCAGGCTAAGGTAAGCAGATAGGTCCAGTATAAGTTTTTTCCAGAGTGTCTGAGCCATGGGAATAGTTCTGGAATCAAATTCACCTTCTTCAAATAACTTACTTTTGAACAACCAATGGTCCAAGGAAAAATTAGGAAATTTTCTTGAAACAAATAAAATGGAAACATAACATGCCAAAACCTCTGGGATATGACAAAAGCACTACTAAGGGGAAATTTTATAATAATCAATGCCTATATCCAAAAAGTAGAAAAACATCTCAGACAACACATCACTGCTTCTGAAGGAACTAGGAAAACTAGGAAAAAACTGAATCAAAAAGTAGAAGGAAAGAAATAATAGATATTCATGCAGAAATAAAGGAAGACTAAAATAATACAAAAGCTCATGAAACATAAAGCTAGTTCTTCAAAAAGATAAACAAAATAGACAAACCCTTAACTAAGAAAAGGAGACAGAAGACTAAAGTAAAAGGAGAGATGAAAAGGGAAACATTACAACTAACACTACTGAAATACAAAAGGTAATTGAAGATTACTATGAATAATGAAACACCAATAAATTTGATAATGCAGAAGAAATCAACCGATTTCTAGATACATACAGCTTACCAAGACTGAGTTATGAAGAAATAGAAAACCTTAATATATCAATAACAATTATTATTGAACCAATAATAATAAGAAAATCTTAGGACCAGATGATTTCGTAGTCAAATTTTACTGAACATTTAAATGAAACATTTAAAGAAGTACTAATAAGGATTCTTCTTAAGTTATCCTGAAAAATAGAAGAAAAGGCAGTCTTAGAAATGTCTACTATAAGGCCAATATTTCCCTGATAAAAACACCAGATTAAAAAAAAATTTAAAAATTGCAGGTCAATATATCATTGATGAATATAAATACAGCAATCCACAAAAAATACCAGGGATGAAAGCATGGTTCAATATATGGAAATCAATGTGCATGGTACACCATACACAGAAAGGTAAAAACTATAAGGTCATCTTAGTTAATGAAGATAGGTATTCAATGAAATTCAGCATCCCTCCCTGATAAAAATCCTGAACAAATTAGGCATAGAAAAATGTATCTCAACAGAGTAAAGACCTTTTATAATAAGCTAACGGCTGACATTATTTTGAAAGGGGAGAAATTAAAAGCTTTATTCCTAAGGTCTGGAGCAATATAAGGCTGTCCACACTCTTATGTGGCATCATTCTGGAAGTACCAGCCATAACAATTAGAAAATAGAAGGAAACAAAGGGCATCCAAATTAGAAAAGAGATCAAATTATCACTGTTTGCAAATGACATGGTCTTATTTGCAGAAAACCCCAAAAACACTACAAAAAAAAAAAAACCTCTGCATCGTAAAATTTACACTCAACAGAATGCGGAGACAAATTACATACAGAGAAAATATTTACAATGGATACATCTGATATAGGGTTTTTATTGGGAATATATAAAGAACTCTAAAAATGTAATAGCTAAAAAATACTCAATTAAAAATGAGTGCTAGGTCTAAATAGACACTTCTCAAAAGAAGGCATGCAAATGGCCAATAGGTAAATGAAGACGGTGCTTACCATCACTAATAATCAGGAAATGCTAATCAAAATCATAATATCACTTCACCCAAATAAAGACTAATATCTAAAACAACTAAAGATAAGAAGACCTGGTGAGGTTATGAAGAAAAGGAAACCCTTGCACACTGTAGGTGGGAAAGTAAATTAGTTCAACAATTAAGTAAAACAATGTAGTTTTCTCAAAAAATTAAAAATGAAACTACCATATGACTCAGCAGTTCAGTATATACTGAGCAAGGTATATATCCAAAGGAAATGAAATCAGTCTGTCAAAGAGACATGCAAACATACTATCATATTCATTGCAGCACTATTCACAATAACCAAGAAAATAGAAACAAACTAAGTACCCATCAAACAATGAATAAAGAAAATGAGATGCATATATACAATACAATACTATCTAGCCGTATGAAAGAATGAAATCCTGTCATTTGTGACAACATGTATAGAATTGGAGATTATTATGTTATATAAAATAAGCCAGGCAGAAAGACAAGTATCACAAGATATCACCCAGATTGTAAACTAAAAATTAAATCTTATATAAGCAGACAGTAGAACAGTGGTTAGCAGAGGCCAGGGACAGTGGGGGGAAAGATGTAGGTAGGTGATCAATGGGTATTAAATTATAGTGAAATATATGGAAGCAATTTTGAGGTACCATTATGCAGTGTGATGACTAGGCAACAATTATGTACTGTACTTTTCAAATGGGTAGAAGAAAGGATTTTGAATGTTTTTGCTACAAAGAAATGATAACTGTGTGAGGAGACAAATGTGTTTAAACTGATCTAAACATTGCACAATATATACATACATTGGACATGGTACTCCCATTAATATGTACAACTTTTATGTTTCATGTATCAGTTAAAAATAATATAAAATTAAATAAATAAAAAAATTAAAAAATACAAGGTATCCAAATCATCTATGCCTAGTACATAGGAGAAACAACTTGAAGACTGAAGGTCCCTTTCCTAAAATTAAAGACTTAGTGATAGTAAATTACTTGTGCATATGTGTGAGAACTTAATGCTATGACATATTTCAATCCCAGAACATTTTTCTCCTATAGTAAATTCCTAAACTATGTCTGCTGTGGATCTTCTGAATCTGAACATTTCCAATGAAGCTTAAGTCCCAGGAAAGGTTCACAAAAGGGACAATAATGTTGTCTGATAAAAAGAGCATTTTCAGTAGGATTTTCAGAATTGAAAATATGGTTTAAGGTGTCTAAAAATAGTATGAAGGTACAGAATGAAGAAACAGAGAGTGAAAAACTTCTCAGAAGAGAAACTTTGCAGGGAAGTTGAGGAGTATGTAATCTGGTGAAGAAGAAAGTTTGGTTATATTTTTTGTTGTCATTTTTATTTGTTTTTGTCTCTTAATTATGGAGAATAGGAAGATAGGCAAATTTGTAGATTTAAGAGATATACTCAGAACTGAAGAAAAGAAAGAATTATATAGAGAAAATAATAGATGGAGTAGTATTCAGGGAAGACAGGAATGTTCTCAAGAAAACTTTAGAAAATAAGTTGAAGTCACCCACTTTCCCAGTTATGTCTGATACTATTATTACTACAGCATAATCCAGGGTCACAAATTGGATTTTCAGCAGATCCAGAATCTATACTTGATTTGTACTAAGCATTGAAAGGTATCATATGTGAAAGATTTGTGACCAATTTGTGGCAGGTATAATTTCTTCAGGGCAGAGGATTTTTCTCAATTTCTCCCTTACAGAGTTTGTGATACTTGTCAGAAGTTGGATTTATTTCATTTTACATGTTTCCTTAGGGAATTTGATAGACTTGGTGCCACTTTGTTGAGGGCTTATCTCTATTACCTTATCTTCTCAGAGTCAGACACAGGTCTTGACTGAGCCTTGAAGACAGAAATGACATTACCCAGCTTCATTAAAGTTACACCTAAAAAATTAATCTAATTAGTGTTTGAGTTTTATGTACTATGTACCTCTAATGTTTATTTTAATGGCATAAACTCATGGTGAAACTAACAAAATAGAACATTACTCCTATGGAGTCATACTCATAGAACAGGCAAATTATTATAGTCTCAAGTGAGAGGAAGGGCCTGGCTCAGGAACACACTGAATGTAGGATATGTAGACAGAAAGGGAGGAAAAAGACATTCATAATGTCAACTGAGGATTTTCATGGTCACCCTTGCTGACTCTGTAAGCAACACTCTGGAAATGCATTGCAGGGGTGATCCAGTTTAAGACAGTGTACGGCATTCTGTACTTCCTTGAAGATGATGCATGTTTGTGCAAAGTGCATAGGGAGAATAAATCTGTCATTTCTGTATACTTACCACTTAAAAATGAGCTTTTATTCTCATTTATGCAAACTCTAATTTTATTCTAGTTCTTATATATTTTGTGATATGATACCTGCTTTTTATTATCTTCAGGTTTCATAAATTCTAATCATTTTTTCTCTATGTTGGGGGACTTTATAATTTCCTTTGGGGTAGTAAAAATGGGCAGAGTAGAACTGGGCACTGGTGGCTCATGTCTGTAATCCTAGCTATTTGGGAGGCAGAAATCAGGAGGATTGTTGTTGAAGCCAGCCTGAACAAAAAGCATGTGAGAACTCATCTCAAGAAATGAAAACCTGCGTGCTGTGGCACATGCATGATAGCTCCACAGGAAGTCTAAAAGAGGAGAATTGTGTTCCAGGCCAGCCTGGGGAAAAATGTGAAACCCTATTCCACCCTATTCCAAAAATAACTAAAATAAAAGGGACTTGAAGGTGTGTTTCAGGTGGTAGAGCACCTTCCCAGCAAGCCCAAGGCCCAGTACAAACAACAACAAAACCAAAACCAACTAAACAAAAAAAAAACCATAGAGTAGAAGAGGTTCATAGAGGAAATACTGGTTAAAACAATCTGTTAAATATTTTGAAATAGCTAGAAGAGTATGAAGTTCCAAACATACAAAAGTAGTTAATGTTTGAAGAGATGGAAATGTTTTTAACCTGATTTGGTTATTGCACATTATATACATATATTGAATTTCTATAATGTACCACATAAAAATGTACAAATATTATGGCTTAATAAAACCAGTTGCTGATAACTTTCCCATGCCTCGCCTCCTCTTTTATCACATACCATGACATAGTAGTTACCCACTTAATTTCTCAGTGTACTCCACTCCTGTTTTTAAAGTCCTTTTCCTCTATTTATTCATTTATCCATTCATCCATTCATTCAACAAATATTTATTCAGTGCCTTTTTAAAGAAAATGAGACATGATCTCTACACTAGTTTTATGGGACAGATATAAAAAAACTGATGACAAAAACACAAAGCAATAAAATACATGGCATATTATGAATTCTATACTGAACATAAAACTTTATTATGAATTTCAGAGTAATGAAGGACTGTATTGGCATGGAATAGTTCTGTAGGTATAGCATCAAGGAAATTTAAGGAAGATTCATGGAAGATACTGCATATAGACTGAAATTGAAGGGTAGCAGCTGAAAAAATGAAATAATTGAGAAAGATTGTGCATGACAGACTTTGCCATATCATGTTCCAAATTCAAAGAAGGTACATAATAACAAGCCGAATTAATCTAATATGTTAGGGCCTGGATTATGGCTTAAAGAGTTGTACTTTCTGCAGGTTTTTTTTAAACACATATGGGGAAGAAGGTCTTAATTTTTTTTTTCTTCTATTACTCATATGTGCATACAAGTCTTGGGTCATTTCTCCCCCCTGCTACCACCCCCTCCCTTACCACCCACTCCATCCCCTCCTTTTCCCCCCGACCCCCTCAATACCCAGCAGAAACTATTTTGCCCTTATTTCTAATTTTGTTGTAGAGAGAGTATAAGCAATAATAGGAAGGAACAAGGGTTTTTGCTGGTTGAGATAAGGATAGCTATACAGGGCATTGACTCACATTGATTTCCTGTGCGTGTGTGTTACCTTCTAGGTTAATTCTTTTTGATCTAACCTTTTCTCTAGTTCCTGGTCCCCTTTTCCTATTGGCCTCAGTTGTTTTTAAGGTATCTGCTTTAGTTTCTCTGCGTTAAGGGCAACAAATGCTAGCTAGTTTTTTAGGTGTCTTACCTATCCTCACCCCTCCCTTGTGTGCTCTCGCTTTTATCATGTGCTCAAAGTCCAATCCCCCTTGTTGTGTTTGCCCTTGATCTAATGTCCACATATGAGGGAGAACATATGATTTTTGGTCTTTTGAGCCAGGCTAACCTCACTCAGAATGATGTTCTCCAATTCCATCCATTTACCAGTGAATGATAACATTTTGTTCTTCTTCATGGCTGCATAAAATTCCATTGTGTATAGATACCATGTTTTCTTAATCCATTCGTCAGTGGTGGGGCATCTTGGCTGTTTCCATAACTTCGCTATTGTGAATAGTGCTGCAATAAACATGGGTGTGCAGGTGCCTCTGGAGTAACCTGTGTCACAGTCTTTTGGGTATATCCATAAGAGTGGTATTGCTGGATCAAATGGTAGATCAATGTCTAGCTTTTTAAGTAGCCTCCAAATTTATTTCCAGAGTGGTTGTACTAGTTTACATTCCCACCAACAGTGTAAGAGGGTTCCTTTTTCCCCGCATCCTCGCCAACACCTGTTGTTGGTGGTGTTGCTAATGATGGCTATTCTAACAGGGATGAGGTGGAATCTTAGTGTGGTTTTAATTTGCATTTCCTTTATTGCTAGAGATAGTGAGCATTTTTCATGTGTTTTTTGGCCATTTGAATTTCTTCTTTTGAGAAAGTTCTGTTTAGTTCACTTGCCCATTTCTTTATTGGTTCATTAGTTTTGGGAGAATTTAGTTTTTTAAGTTCCCTATATATTCTGGTTATCATTCCTTTGTCTGATGTATAGCTGGCAAATATTTTCTCCCACTCTGTGGGTGTTCTCTTCAGTTTAGAGACCATTTCTTTTGATGAACAGAAGCTTTTTAGTTTTATGAGGTCCCATTTATCTATGCTATCTCTTAGTTGCTGTGCTGCTGGGGTTTCGTTGAGAAAGTTCTTACCTATACCTACTAATTCCAGAGTATTTCCTACTCTTTCCTGTATCAACTTTAGAGTTTGTGGTCTGATATTAAGATCCTTGATCCATTTTTAGTTAATCTTGGTATAGGGCGATATACATGGATCTAGTTTCAGATTTTTGCAGACTGCTAACCAGTTTTCCCAGCAGTTTTTGTTGAAGAGGCTGCTATTTCTCCATCATATATTTTTAGCTCCTTTGTCAAAGACAAGTTGGTTATAGTTGTGTGGCTTCATATCTGGGTCCTCTATTCTGTTCCACTGGTCTTCATGTCTGTTTTTGTGCCAGTACCATGATGTTTTTATTGCTACTGCTTTGTAATATAGTTTGAAGTCAGGTATTGTGATACCTCCTACATTGTTCTTTTGACTGAGTATTGCCTTGGCTATTCGTGGCCTCTTGTGTTTCCATATAAATTTCACAGTAGATTTTTCAATCCCTTTAATGAATGTCATTGGAATTTTGATGGGAATTGCACTAAACATGTAGATTACTTTTGGGAGTATTGACATTTTTACTATGTTGATTCTACCAATCCATGAGCATGGGAGATCTCTCCACTTTCTATAGTCTTCCTCAATCTCTTTCTTCAGAAGTTTATAGTTTTCCTTATAGAGGTCTTTCACATCTTTTGTTAGGTTTACACCTAGGTATTTGATTTTTTTTTTGAGACTATTGTAAATGGAATTGTTTTCATACATTCTTTTTCAGTTTGCTCATTGTTAGTGTATAGAAATGCTAATGGTTTTTCTATGGTGATTTTATATCCTATATCCTTGCTATAGCTATTGATGATGTCTAGAAGCTTCTGAGTAGAGTTTTTTGGGTCATTAAGGTATAGGATCATGTCATCTGCAAATAGGGATATTTTGACAGTTTCTTTACCTATTTGTATTCCTTTTATTCCTTCTTCTTGCCTAATTGCTCTGGCTAGGAATTCCAGTACTAGGTTGAATAGGAGTGGAGATAGTGGGCATCCTTGTCTGATTCCTGATTTTAGAGGGAATTGTTTCAGTTTTTCTCCATTAAGTATAATGCTGGCTGTAGGTTTGTCATATATAGCTTTTATAATGTTGAGGTACTTTCCTTCTATTCCTAGTTTTCTTAGAGCTTTTATCATGAAATGGTGTTGGATCTTATCAAAGACTTTTTCTGCATCTATTGAGATGATGAAATGGTTTTTGTCTTTGCTTCTGTTAATGTGGTTTATTACGTTTATTGATTTTCATATGTTGAACCACCCCTGCATTCCTGGGACGAAGCCTAATTGGTCTTGGTGAATAATCTTTTTGATGTGTTGCTGAATTCGGTTTGCCATTATTTTCTTGAGGATTTTTGTGTCAATGTTCATTAAGGAGATTGGCCTATAGTTCTCCTTTTTGGAGGTGTCTTTGCCTGGTTTTTGGATAAGTGTAATACTGGCTTCATAAAATGTGTTTGGCAGTTTTCCTTCCCTTTCTATTTTGTGGAACAGTTTAAGGAGGGTTGGTATCAGTTCTTTAAAGGTCTGATAGAATTCAGCAGAGAATCCATCAGGTCCTGGACTTTTCTTTTTGGGGAGACTCTTGATTGCTGCTTCAATTTCATTTTGTGTTATAGATCTTTTCAGGTGATTAATTTCCTCTTCGTTCAGTTTTGGATGGTCATATGTATCTAGAAATCTGTCCATTTCTTTAAGATTTTCAAATTTATTTGAATATAGATTCTCAAAGTAGTCTCTGATGATTTCCTGGACTTCCATGGTGTTTGTTGTTATCTCCCCTTTTGCATTCCTGATTCTACTAATTTGGGTTTTTTCTCTCCTCATTTTAGTCAGGTTTGCCAGGGGTCTATCAATCTTGTTTATTTTTTCAAAGAACCAACTTTTTGTTTCATTAATTCTTTGTATGGTTTTTTTGGTTTCTATTTCATTGATTTCAGCTCTTATTATTATTATTTCTCTCCTTCTATTTGTTTTGGGATTTGCTTGTTCTTGTTTTTCTAGGAGTTTGAGATGTATCATTAGGTCATTGATTTGGGATCTTTTAGTCTTTTTAATATATGCACTCATGGCTATAAACTTTCCTCTCAGGACTGCCTTTGCTGTGTCCCATAGGTTCTGAGAGGTTGTGTTTTCATTTTCATTGACCTCCAGGAACTTCTTAATTTTCTCTTTTGTTTCATGAATGACCCATTGTTCATTAAGTAATGAGTTATTCAGTTTCCAGTTGTTTGCATAGTTTTTGTCTTTATTTTTGTTGTTGAGTTCTACTTTTACTGCATTGTGATCAGATACTATGCATGGTATAATTTCTATTTTCTTATATTTGCTGAGACTTGCTTTGTGCCCTAGGATATGATCTATTTTGGAGAAGGTTCCATGGGCTGCTGAGAAGAATGTATATTGTGTAGAAGTTGGATGGAATGTTCTGTAGACATCAACTAGATCCATTTGATCTATTGCATATTTTAGATATTGGATTTCTTTATTGATTTTTTGTTTGGATAACCTATCTATTGATGATAATGTAGTGTTAAAGTCTCTCACAACCACTGTGTTGGCATTTATATATGCTTTTAGGTCATTCAAGGTATGTTTGATGAAATTGGGTGCGTTGACATTGGGTGTATACAGGTTGATGATTATTATTTCCTTTTGGTCTATTTCCCCTTTTATTAGTATGGAATGTCCTTCTTTATCTCATTTGATCAATGTAGGTTTGAAGTCTACTTTGTCAGAGATAAGTATTGCTACTCCTGCCTGTTTTTGGGGGCCATTGGCTTGGTAAATCTTCTTCCAGCCTTTCATCCTTAGCCTATGCTTATTTCTGTTGGTGAGATGGGTCTCTTGTAAGCAACAAATTGTTGGATCTTCCTTTTTAATCCATTTCATCAAGCGGTGCCTTTTGATGAGTGAATTAAGTCTGTTAACATTAATCATTAGTACTGATAGGTATGTGGTGATTCCTGTCATTTAGTTGTCTTAGTTGTTTGAAGGTTTGATTATGTGTACCTAAGTTGAGGTTACTCTCTACTTTCTTGCTTTTTGTTTTCCTGTGGTTTGGTGCTGCCTGTCTTTTCATGGTTAAGTTGGGTTTCACTTTCTGTGTGCAGAATCCCTTGAAGAATCCTTTGTAGTGGTGGGTTTGTGGTCACATATTGTTTTAGTTTCTGCTTATCATGGAAGACTTTTATTGCTCCTTCTATTTTGAATGATAGTTTTGCTGGGTAGAGTATCCTGGGGTTGAAGTTATTTTCATTCTGTGCCCAGAAGATCTCACCCCATGCTCTTCTTGCTTTTAATGTTTCTGTTGAGAAGTCTGCTGTGATTTTGATGGGTTTACCTTTGTATGCTACTTGTTTTTTCTCTCTTACAGCCTTCAGTATTCTTTCCTTAGTTTCTGAACTTGTTGTTTTAATGATGATATGTCATGGGGTAGTTCTATTTTGATCTGGTCTGTTTGGTGTCCTGGAGGCCTCTTGCATCTGTATGGGTATATCTTTCTCTAGATTTGGGAAAATTTCCGTTATTATTTTGTTAAATATATTACTCATTCCCTTCACTTGCACCTCTTCTCCTTCTTCAATGCCCATGATTCTCAAGTTTGGTCTTTTGATGGAGTCGGTGAGTTCTTGCATTTTCTTTTCACAGGTCTTGAGTTGTTTCAGTAATAGTTCTTTGGTTTTTCCTTTAATTACCATTTCATCTTCAAGTTCTGAGATTCTGTCTTCTGTTTGTTCTATTCTGCTTGATTGGCCTTCCGTTTTGTTTTGCAGTTCTGTTTCGTTCTTTTTTCTGGTTTCCATATCCTGGCTGTTTTCCTCTTTAATGTTGTCTATTTTTGTCCTGAGTTTATTTATCTGTTTATTCATTGTGTTCTCTCTTTCATTTTGGTGTTTATACAGTGCTTCTATGGTTTCCTTTATTTCTTCTTTTGCTTTTTCAAATTCTCTATTTTTGTTGTCTTGGAATTTCTTGAGTGTCTCCTGTACATTTTGGTTGACCCTATCCAGTATCATCTCTATAAAATTCTCATTGAGTACCTGTAGTATGTCTTCTTTTAAATTATTTTTGTGTGCTCTATTGGGTCCTTTGGCATAGTTTATCTTCATTTTTTTGGAGTCTGGATCTGAGTACCTGTTTTCTTCATTCCCCTCTGGTTCCTGTACTAATTTTTTGCTGTGGGGAAACTGGTTTCCCTGTTTTTTCTGTCTTCCCGTCATTGTCTTTGGTGTTGTTACTGTCCCTGTACTGTATGCAATTAAGTATTTTCTAGCTTGTAATAATAACAATGGTAATATTTAGAATGGAAGGGTGAGCTGAGATGGAAACCAAGAAGTTAAAGAAATGGGAAAAACAAATACACAGACTGGAGGGAGAAAACAGAACAAGGTATCAGACTAGAAGATTTCAAAGGTATAAACAGGAGCTTTAGTGTACTAATCGACAGTAAGCTGAACAGACATTAGAGAGACAGAGAGAGGATTGAAAATCAAAAATAAAAAAAAGGTAAGAATAAAAATAAAATATAAGTAAATGAAAGAAAAATCTATTTATAAAAATGTATTAAAATAAAATGAAAAAATAGAAAATTTAAAATACCAAAAAACCTCCAAGTTCAAATGCAGTGAAGTCTTAGTCTCCAATCCTGTTGGTGGTGCCTCAGATGTTATTCTGTAGTTGTTCATCAAAGGGGACACATAAAGTAGAACAAAACTACACACACCCACACACAAAAAAACCCCCCAAGTGTCCCAAGTTCAAATGCAATACAGTTTCAGTAAGTTTTTCAGCTTGCAGGTGTAATTCGGTTGTTCTCTCATCAAAGGTAGGGAGACAAAGGAAAAAAAAAAAGAGTCTGAAGACAGTTCTGAGAATGGTGTCTGCAACTGTGGCTTGCCTGCCTGCTGCTGTCAGTCTGCTATTGCTGGAGGCGTTATTTATGCAGATCTCTGGGGTGAGTTTAGCACTCACCTGGCCCTGCAGGCTTTGTTTGCTCAGATTTCTCCTGTGCGTGAGCCTCTGCTACAAGTTTTCCCCTTTCCAAGCACTGGGAAAGGTGACACTGCACCCACGTCCTGAGGCCTGTGTGTTTATTTACAGTTCATGTGGGAGGTGGGTCTTCCCCCCTCTCCTGTGCAGTTCTCCTCCTACCTCTGCTTTCACAAGCTTTCCTGCTCCTGATTACTGGGCGGTGCTGCTGCTCCTGCCAGCTGCCATGTTTGTTTACAGCTCATGTGGGAAGTGGGTCTTCCCTCCTCTCCTGTGGAGTTTTCCTCCCTCCACCATTCTCACAAGCTTTCCCACTCCTGGTTGCTGGGCACGCGCCCCTGCTCCCGCCAGAGGCTCTCTGGCCCACCCAGCTTGTTTATTTACAGTCCCAGGAAGGATTCCCTTCCCCCAATCTTTGGCACTCAGTGTGCCCCACCCTCTTTCCTGAGTGTCTTATTTGTTCTTATTGCTTATTACTCAGTTTCTCTTTTTTTCCCCAGGGTGGAGGTCAGTCTGTCCAGGGGGCTATGCTGCTCTGGCCCAGGCTTGTCTGTGGGAGTACCGCGGTACCATGAAACTCACCTGGTCCGCATCTTCCCAAGCCATCTGGGCACTGGAGACTGGCGGCCCGGAGGCCCTCCTTGTTTCTCCATTTAATGTGAAGTGGAGATTCTCTGTGCCGGCTGGAGGTGTGGAGGGGTCAAAATTATGCCTTTTCTCAGTGATTATGCCTGCAAAATGTGTCTCTAGTGTCTCTCCAAGATTTCACTATATGAGGCTCACTTTCTGCTTCCTCCCTCTAGCCGCCATCTTGGAATCTCCATTAATTTTTTTTTGAACATGATTTATTTATGATGTGCAGAAAGGATAACAAGGTGAAGACATCACTGAAAAATGACATAAATGATATAATTATAAAAATTGAGGATATAAAAATGAATAACAACACATTATCTACATGTTGTATGCACATTTCTGGGATGGACAAAGTTTATGTTGTCATGTTCCAAATGAAACTGAGACAGAGACATGCCATGTCTAGTTAATGGGTCAGTGATACAGACAGGAGAAAAACACATGTCAAGAACAGAATTCTCCTCATTGAACTACCATAAGTCTCCATTGTTCCATTAGTACAGGATTGGACAAAAAGCATACTGATTATGAATAGAAATAGGAATTTGTTACAGGAATTTGACTATGGAATTGTGGAAGCTACTTAGTGTATTACTCATATTACCGCTGTTACTGGTCTTTCCTAAACTCATCAAGGCTGGAAGTTGGAAAGGAAATGTAGAAATACATTGGGAATAGCAAGGAAACTCTGGAATCCATGGAAATAAGCAGAAACCCCTGAAAACTAACTGATTCTCATGCCTATCTCTCACAACCTCCAGTTATAGTTAACAGATGGTATGTGTAGCTGGGCCTTTTCCCTTCATAGCTGCTTTTGGTCCAGAATTCAGAGATGCTGAGAAGGAGATATAACAAAATAAAGAGAGTCCCATTAACCAAACTTCCAGATATTGTCTTTTGTTGTTTCCTGGGAATTATAAAAGAAATATAATTCTAATATAAATAAGTTGATACTGTACAAAGTGACCATGATCTATCCCTTGAAACTTAGCACTATACTTAAACCACCCTTTTAACCATTCCTAAAACTTTCAAATAAATATAATAGCCAAATTGTGCTTCCCTTTAACATGATGCAACTGTTATGTACAACTGAACACATCATGGCCCTCTCACCCAAAAAGCATACCAAAACTCTTTAGCCACATTTTAATGATGCTTATTCTTCTCCTAGCTGGCTCATTCTTCTCTTTTAGTATTTTTAATCTAACAAAGCATTACTATTTGGAATATGTAAGGAATTCCAAGACTCATTAACTACAAAAATTAATCCAATTAAAATGCATAATTGTCTTAAATACACATTTCTCAAAGAAGACATTCAAATGGCCAACAGGTATATGAAAAAAGTACTTAATGTCACTAGTCATCAGTGACATGTAAATTAAAACAACAATGAAATATGACCTCACCCAGGAAGAATGGCTAACCCCAGGAATTTGATCAGTTCTAAAAATGATTAGAACTGGTGAGGATGGGAAGAGAAGGGAACCCTTGAACACTGTTGGTGGGAATGTAAATTATTATAGTCAGTATGGAAACCAATGTGAAGATTCCTCAAAAACTTAAATTGCTGTATGATTCAGCAACCCATTTACTGGGTATATATCAAAAGGAAATGAAATTAGTCTGTCAAAGATACATATGCTTTCCATGTATGTAATAGCATTATTCACATTAGTATCCATCAATTGATCAATGGATGAAGAAAATACAAGTACATGATAGAATACTATTCAGCCATAAAAATAATGAAATCCTGGCATTTGTGACAACATGGATGAAACCAATAATTATGATAAATGAAATATGTCAAGCACAGAATGTCAATCACCACATGATCTTACTCATATGTGGAATCTAAAAACTTTGATCTCACAGAAGTTAAGAATACAATGGTGGCTACCAAAGGCTGGAAATAGGGAGCAATGGGAAGGAGTTGTTCAATGGGTACTAAGTTATAGTTAGATAGGAGTAAGAAGTTCTGGTGTAGTTAGGTAAGAGTAAGTAAGAAGTTCTGGTGTGCCATAATTGCACAGTAGGATGACTATATATAACAATAATATACTTCAGCCTTCAAAAGGTAGAATAAAGGATTTTAAATATTTTCACCATAGTTTATAAATGTTTGAAGAAATAGATACATAATAATAACCTGATTTAAACCATTATTCAATGTACATATGTGTTAAACATCACCAGGCAGAGGCCACAATGGGAAGGGGACCAGGAAATAGGGAAGAGATCTGGTAGAGATGAACCAATTAAGGTTGTAATACACATGTGCATGGAAGCAATGCTAGGAATCTCTGTACAGCTATCTCAAGCTAGCAAAAACACTATGTCTTTCTTATTATCTCTTATGTTTTCTCTTCAACAAAATCCAAGAAGAAGAAGGCAGAACAGATTCTGCCAAGAAGTAGGAGGGGGCGGGGAGGAGGTGGCCTCACTGTATACAGATGTGATTAAATGTAAAAAAAATAACATTTTAAAAAAGATATTGTCTCAAAACTTTCTCTTAAATGTCTGCAGTTTAAGCTAGATAGAATTACTGTCTAAATACTATCACTGAAATAATAATCAAAAACCCAATAAAACCAGCAGTCAACAACAAAAAAAAATCACTAAATACCCCATTGATATGTACAATTTTTGGTTTTATGTCTCAGTTAAAAACAAATTCCAATGAAAATTTAAAAAATAATAAACTATAATTTTATCTAATATTAATGGGAATGTGATGAAAGGAGAGACTTATCTCCACAGACATATATATTCATAGAAAATAAATACTCATGATTATTGCAGGTCCTGGTTTATATAACTAATCATTTGGTTGTACTGGTTTTTATAATTTTATTTTTTCCTTTTCTTTTCTGTCTTTTTAAAAATTATCTTTTCTACATTCTCTTTGCCATCAGCGAGCACTTCAGCTTGTCATAGCTCCTTGTCTGGTTGGAGACCCAAACCTTTATTTCTTCAAAGTCTGAGTCTTCATCAGAGTTGCCTACATTGTATTGCTGTTGGCTTTAGCTTTTGTTGATAAACCCCAGGAAATCATCTTCATTCCAGAAGTTCTCCTTTGCACTTCCATTGTATAAAACATCCTAGTTTTACTAGTTTTAAAACATCCTAGTTTTCCCTTAAAAGTGAGAATTAATCACCCAATCAGTAGCATAATCTTCTCTTGCTTGCTGATTCACAGGCAAGAGAAGCCCAAGCTGAACAGGTAGTCAATATTTGTGTGATTTGAGCTCTATATTTTCGTACCAAATTTTTGTGCCAATTATTGTTGATGGATATAAAACTGCATCCCAAAGTTGTGGTATAAAGTAACAACTATTTTATTTTGGTCACCAGCTGTGGGTCAGGAGGTTGGAAAGGGCTCACCTGGGAAATTCTCAGTTGGTTGTAGTCAGATGTAGGTAGGGTGGCCATGTGCTGTTTGAATTCATAGGAGGTGGCACACTTGAGTGACTGGCAGTTGATGCTGGAGTTCAACTAAGCTATCAACTCCAATGCCTATCGATGACCTTGCCAGCACAGGAGTCAGGTAGTCCTATTTCTTATACAGTGATTGGCCTCTTCCAAAGTGAGCATCCTAATAGAACCAGGCAGAAGCTGCATGATCTTTCATGGTCTGGCTTTGGACATCACCTATCCCTAATTGCAATACTCTCAGTAGAGGCAGTCACAAGCTGTCCTATTTCAGGAATAGGGTACTTAGACTCCATCTGTTGATGGAAGAGTGTTGTAGAACCTGTGACCAAATTTTTACAACCTGACTGGTCTTTAACCACCTTCACATTACCTATGTTCCTGCTTATCTACACCACACACAGTTTGCCATTTTTCTTGTGTTTTCTAAAGTATGAGGGGTAATGTTTATGTTGCTTTCTCCCCTTAGAATGTTCTAAGCCCCTTTTTCTTTCTACAAAGATTCTGCTCTTTTAAAATTTAATCTAAATTCTGATTCATTTATTTTTCATTCATTCACTCAACAATCATTATTAGGGTGATTTAGTTTCCATAAAGCACATCAAATATGTTATCCTCAGGGTAATTTTTTTTTTCCTTTTCTCCTTTTCTTGAGCCATCAAGTTATTTATTAACATCAAAATGCCTGCTTGGTCTATTGTTTTTAATTAAAACCTTCCTAGTTAGTCTTGTTTGCCATCAACTCTGATTCTATGATTTTTAAATATAGTGAATATATCTTATATTTCTACCACTACATTTCTGTCATTTTATCCAACAGATGCTGTTAGACAGATATATGCTGGCTGGCTGGCAAAAGGATGGATGGATGGGTGAGCAGACAGATGGATGAAAGAAATTATACAAATAACTTCATTAGTATTTTTTTCAAGCATAAATGCTCAGATATATGGACAGTTGCACAGACATGAATGTTATAAACAGAAGAATCATATTCATGAATAAAAGTGAGGCATATAAACACATACCACTATTGCTGGTCAATTGTTTAGACCTGGCTTTATAACTAGGATGATATGAAATATTGTAACAGACAACCTAAGTCTTTTGATGAGATCCAGCAAAAGACACAGTGAATTACCACTGTGTAGGGAGCAGCCAAAACAACCATCTTCTCAAGAAATTTTGTCTTTAACAAATGCATATGTACAAAAAGGACATTTCTTCATTCATTAGGGAAATTTCAGCATTTTTACTGATATGTACAATGGTTATGCAGAAAGTCAACATTGGAATAACACATTTTGCAGTGTCAAATTTGCAAAAAAAAAAAAAGAAAGAAAATAAATTAGATCTTTTTAATTGTTTTTATACTCCAGTATTGTAAATGATGTGAAGACAAAATGCAAAGCAAAATTGTAAAACATAATGCTGATAATCTAAAATCTTGAACAAAAACTAAAAAAAAAACGAAGAAGAAGGCAAATTAATAAAAAGAATCAGATAGATGAAAAAGCATATTATAAGGACAGATTAGAAACAAACAGCAGGGAGTTAGCCCATCAGACCTAGCCAACATTCATGACCATTAAGTATACCTGAGTCTACCATAACAATAAATAGCTGCCTTTTTTTACTCTTTCAGCAAATTAATCTTCTAAGAAAATATGTTCACATTTATTTCTATGTGCTGCACTCTTTTGAATATGTCTAAGATTCAAGACACAGTGACATGAGCATTCTCAATTAAAATATTTTCATCTTCTGTGCTATTTTTCTATGTTGTTTCAGGTACACAGAAATCCATTTTGCATGGATATACAGACCACAAATTTGTTTGAAAAAATAGTGGTGATCAAAAAGCAACACCGTTGCCTAAATGTTTTTATCTCACTGTGCCCATAATTATATCCAAACCAGTCAGTAACTTCACTGCCTTCTTCAGGCAAATGCAGCTTTAACTTGTTCAAATTGTCTGGAATTTCATCAGCTGAAAAGAATATCAATGCAGATAAATGTTGTATTTTTAAATTGAAGTTTTCATTACTGCTGTCTTGTGTGGCCAATGGACTTACTTGAATTTTCCACCAAATGCTTTGGGTTGAAGAAAAAAAACAAACTTCATTGGCAAAACTTAGGAATTCACTTACAGAAGCTTTGGTTGCAGGGAATTACAAATATGTCATTACTGATTGGAAGTTGAATTGAAATCCATTTTCTTTTGCAAAGTCCACCAAATCTTCAAATAAGTGTTTATAATGTGCTTTTCTTTTTCTAGTCATTAAAACATAAACAAGTGAATAATTCCTAGAATTGTTTGATCCAACAAGGGCATGAATTATATACACTTAATTTTGAAAATGTGGGAAAGATTTTGAACGTACCACCCATAAGCCAAATTGAAACAGGAGCTAGTTTTTCTATGTTAGCTTTGTCTATCTTCTTCAATAGTCAAATTGTAAGGCAAGAGTGGTTCATCATTTAATGTGTTTTGTACCCTCTATATAAGCAACATTTTGTTCAAAAGATTCCTGATCCTGTTGAATTCTTTTTATTTTCTAGTTGGTGGAGGTAGGGGGGGTAGTTTGAAGATAATCATGGTGCTGTGTGTGAAGGGGCAGGGGCAGAAGTCGTATATGGCTGAGTAACTTGGTACCTATCCTGTGCACAACCAAATATTCACTAATCTCTTCCCCAGAGCTCAGTTTTCTACTCCTCTTATATAGACTTTAAAAAAAAAATTAATGGATATTGTTTCTCTTTTTCAGGACTTTGGCTTTTAGGATTATAACATTTGGGGTTCTAATGTTTTGGAATTAGGATTTGGGGGATTTTTAGTCATCATGGGTTTTAGATTTTAGAAGTCTCAGACTTTAGAAATTTTTGTTTTAGCAATTTCAACATTCAGAATTATGGCATTCATTCATGATGTCATTTGAAATTATGTTCGGCATTATTTAACATAATAAACCTATTTGCTGATAGTATAGAGGCTACATGCTACAATGCTCCTTTTTCTAACACATATCTCATTTATATGACAGGTGGGATAGAGACACCAGGCTACGAGATAGATAAGAATTCTGGGAAAGTTGAAAGTCTATTATGGAAAATAAATTGAGAAAAATTCCATCAATTAAGTTGAGCTAGTTGACTATAATATCCAGATAAGGTATTTTCTTCCAAATTGTTTTGATTGCTAAACCATTGTCTGCTAACTGAGTGCACATTTAGTGCCTGGCACTGGAATAAGTGCTCTCAAATTAATGCACAACCTATTTCTGGACAAGAAATACAAATTTATTTTTTGCATGTTGTGTATCTCAGCTTTTGTTAACTACATATGTAAATTCAGATGGATAATAATGAATAAAACATCTCCTGGAAATAATTTTCAATATCAGTTAGAAAGAATCAATGAAAATGGAAATAAAAATTTTGTTCTGCAAAAACACACTTTAAATCTGAAAGTAAGCAAACAGAAAAAGGAACTTTTGAAAGAATATGTCCTACTGGCCAAGCAACAGACCCAAATGTAAGCTGCTATATGTTAAAATCGCCTGGCCTTGGATTATCTTCTAGCTGAGGAGTGGCAAATTCAACCAATCAGACTATTGCCTCCACAGAGATGACAATGGTCAAGCAGTAACAGAAGTTGCCACTCATATTAGAAAGATGGCACAAGTACTCATACAGGTGTGAAAAGGATGGGACCCAGACAGTTTGTTTGGCAGATGGTTCTTTGCCCTGGGGGGATTCAAAACTCTGAAAGGAGCGGTGGGTCTAATCCTGGGAGTGTGTCTGATGTTACCCTGCCTGGTTCTCCAGAATTGTGGTCTATCAGGACCACTACGGAGGCCACTATAGAAAGAAAAATGTCTGCCCATATAATGATGCTGTGGAAATATAAACCCCTAAATCAGGATGATGCTCTTTGGCCATAGGTGGGTCCGAGCATCAAAGGGGAGAATAATGTAGCAGGGAGGAGAGCCAGAAAAGAAGCAAGCAAGTCTGTGTCCTGATAATGTAGCAGGGGATAGGGGACAGCATAGCAGGGAGATAAAACTTAAAAAATCTAAACATGAGGAAGGTCACGTAGCACTGGGGGTGAAGTAGCCAATAGAGTTGCATGCAACCATATATGGGTTAGACCTTGCTTTTTGCTTCTGTAACCTGCTTACAAGGGTGTATAAGGTGAGATCCCTTTGTTCTCAGGGCTCAGACTTTGGATTCGGGTCTGCTGAGTCTGTGTTGACACAATAAAAGGTTGCTTTCTGTGGGTCAAAAAGAAAAAGAATATGTCCTACTAATTCAATTTTACTAACAGTAAATATATAATATGTTCTAATTAAGAACTACAAAATTAAGGATTATATAGTTCTTAATGTCCAGTGTATTAAGAATTATAATAGCGTGACTTTATTTATATCCTTTTAGATTCTAGACTGCCCTATATGAACACTGAAGACATTCAATGAACACTTTGAACTAATTTTTAATGAATGAATTCATACATAAATGAATGTGTAAATAAATGCCTGTATGTTTGTGAAGTGTATTTCTTTATGTATGAAAGATTGCTCTATGAAATCTTGTTCATGCTAGTACTTTCTCTAGCAATTCGTTCTTCAAAAAGGAGATAAAATCTGGGGTATGAATTTTTAGCAACTCCAAATGAATTGAATTCAAACTAATGAAGGCTTTATATTCACCCCCACACTCATTCATGTGTGTGACCAACCATACTGTGGGATTCACAATTCTACTCAAGAGTCACACCAAACCTCTCTTCCTGGTTTGTTCCTAGGAAAGCACTACATACACAGTGACATTTAATTCCTCTTGACAATGATTATGACTTGTGGCCCGAAAATTAAGTCAGGTGACCTTAGACATACATGCCACCCAATTCCTTATGGTGAAATTCTTGAGACATGACTTCAAACCCAACCTGGGGCTCAAGAGGGAGGTGTGAATTTGAGCAATTTAGTTGAGCTTTAAGAAGACTGTGTGCTGGTTTAAACCACCACACCTAATTTAATGCAATTAAACATGACTGACAGTTTCTTTTCAGGAAGAAATTACAAGCAATCTGGCAATGAAAGAAAATAACTTCCCCTACCTCAAATAGACAGGTCTCCCCAGGGTGAAGTTGAGCTAATTAGCAGGGCAAGGTATAGACAATAATGGAGAACTCTAATGTCAGCTGCTGCATGGACTTTATTATCATAAGCGCGATGAAGTCCCTCAGCATAGAGCTGCAGAATTGTTCTTTTTTTCTGGAGAGCTTTAATTGGATGAGATTTGTCATTGCCATATTTCAAACTGACACTCAAAATGTCAATCAGTTACTTTCAGGTAATGAAATCGATCTATTGTATTTCTGTGCAGCACCCGGAATAGCTTAAAGCTCAGTAAACATTTTCTTTTCACCTTTTTTCTGACATGGCCAAAATTAACTAGTGATTTATTGTCAGTACATTACAAGAAAGCTTACCAACTGAAAGTATATTCTTTCTAAAGAGCTCCTCTTACTGACTTGAAGAAAAGCTACTTCTGTAACACTTCAGTTATTATTCCATAATTTTTTTAATTTTTATTCTATTCATATGTGCATACAATGTTTGGGTCATTTCTTCCCCCTTCCCCTACCCCCTCCTCCTCCCTCTTCCCCCCTCCCCCCTCGCTATCCTAGTTTTATTGGGGACATTTTAGATGCTCCTGGATACATTTATTGGATTTATTTTTACATGTTTAAAGGTAAAAATTAGTAGTTATAATAGCTTTTAAAATCTAGTGTGTCTATCAGGCATTAGAATAACTTGAACTTTGCTGCCGTTGTATCAAAGACCCAGACAACAACAGCGGGAGATCTGAACAATCAAATACAGTACAGCATGTCCACATGCCAGGAACAGTTATAAAGCTACTGAAGTTAAAATGGTTGTTTACATACCACTCGAAGGATCATCATAACACATTATGTTTTGTGGGAGTTGCAGAAAATATGTTAGGTCTAAATTCATTTAAATTACCCTCTGTAAAAATCAAGCAAGATTTAAATTATATATTTTAGAAGTTATCATATATGAGTGTATGTTTTTGGAAAATAGCATAGAAGAATTTATACCAGGGAATTAATATCAGTTATTTAGAAAACTATTTGGAGATTAATTCTTCCTTCACTTGTTTCTGTTGTTATATTAGTACAATTTCATCAAAACTATGGAAATGGATAAAAGAGACTCATGTAACTTGGGGATGCTATGTTCCTTGTCAGGTGTGCACCAAGCTCACTGTGGATCTGAGAAATCCTTTGTTTTCTAAGTTGTATGCTATCTTTTTCAGGTCTCAGTGATTTTAAGCAGCTGAGACTCCTTTCTCCAGAAAATGTACACATTCAGACAGTATCATATACATCTTATATACTTATAGCAATAGGGATACATGGGCCTCTTTAAAGCCAAGATAATCTGATCCTAGGAAAAATATTTTACAGAAGAAAAAATGAAGCCCAAGTAAGTTAAGTGAATTGCCAGACCACAAGTTTGTCAGTAGTAAAGCAAAGTTAGCTATCGTATTATTCTTTCTCTGTAACATGGACCCAGTAATGGGGAATTGTACTCTTCTGGAGACAGTCCCATGAATTCTTACAACCCCTTTAAACCTAAACACTTACCTCTCAGATAGATGGTATAGCTGTTTCCAGATATCTACGCCCTCTTCTGTAAAAGGATTACATATACTTAAAGTGCTACTATTTGGCCTGTGGCCCCCAGTGCTGCCCTGTGACTTGCTGTGGTCAATGAAAGTAACTGACTATGCCACATGTAGACAGAAACACTAAGAATAATTTCAAAACTAGGCTTTATTCTATAAGAATGATATATTCTAATTTAGGGGCCATTCCCCTGGGTACCCATGAGTTGAAGATATGCACAAAGCACATCTGCAACAGTTAACTGCAGCAGCTGGTAGGTAACATGAGTGAGAAATGGATTTGTAGACCATAGACATGTGGGGAAGTGTTACCACACAAAAACATCCCCCTCCCAGGATCTTCTATTTCAATAAATAAGACACCATCTACCCAGTCTATTTAAACCAAAATGATCTTTAAATCATATAGTATGGGTTTCTAACCTAAAGCTTTTAATTGGCTATCCAATACATCTCCAGTAACTTCCAAAGTCCTTATGCTAGTAAATAGGACCACATGCGATTTGCCTTCATTTACTACCATTCTCCTCCTTGTTCACTATGCTTCTTTTTTATTTATTGTTGTACTGGGTGAGGGTACATTGTGGCATCTACAAAAGTTCTTATAATATACAAATATATCACACTTAAATTCACCTCCTCTGTTATTCTCCTTTATCCCCTCTCCACCTATCCTGGAATAGTTTCAACAGGTCTCATTTTTCCATTTAAGTATGTGTACACAGTATGTGCACCATATTCACCTTCCTATACTCTTTCCCCACATCCTCCCCCCTCCCATTGGCACCAACCTCCCAAACAGGACCTGTTCTGCCCTCCTGTTCTCTGACTTTGTAAAGAAAAAAAAAATGACATTTTTGTTTGTTTAAGAAGTTATACAGGAGCTATCCTTATCTCAACTAGCAAAAACACTTGTTCCTTCCTATTATTGCTTATACTCTCTCTTCAAAAATATTAGAGATAAGGGCAAAATAGTTTCTGCCGGGTTTTGAGGGGGTGAGGGGAGAGAGAGGGGGCGGAGTGGGTGGTAAGGGAGGGGGTGGGGGCAGGGGGGAGAAATGACTCAAGCCTTGTATGCACATATGAATAATAAAATAATAAAAAAAAGAAATTATACAGGGAGTTTCCTTGTGACATTTTCATGCATATGCATATATGTATTATAACCAAAATTCATCATCTCTATTTTTCTTCTTTCTATCCTCATAGTGACCTGTTCTTCATAATATTGCTGTACTGTATTAGGTCTACATTCCACATATGAGAGAAAACAAGTGGCTTTTGGTCTTCTGAACCAAGCTAACTTCACTTAAAATGCTGTTCTCCAGTAGCATCCATTTACCTGTAAACTATGTTTCTTTTCACCTTAATGTTTTTGCATTCATAAGATATATCATTTGTACCCTCTGCCTGGATCCCTCATAGTTTATTACTTCCCAATATCATTTCCCAAAGGCAGTTATAATGATCAACCTAATGTTTATTCCAGCCCACACCAGTTACTTTCTGTTACATTGTGCTCTTTTATTTTCATTCAAATGTTTTTTGTTTGATTTTTTTTTTGCCAACCAAAATTATCATTCTTGTTTATTGTTTGTCTTTGTGACTATAATGTATGTACTAAGAAGAGAGAACCTTGTCAGTCTGGCTTACAACTGTTCCATTACTATCTAGAATCTTATAAGGCACATGGCAAATAATTGGTAATATTTTTGAATGAATGACTATAAATAAGTTTCCTCTCTAATATTAAAGTATCAATTTAATATTAAAATATCAATTACACCACTTTATTATATCCCCTTGACTGATTGTTGGTTTAGTTGTTTACATTGCATCACAAGGCTCCTCATTCCTTTACTTGAAAGCTACTTTCCAATGCAGTTAAGGGAACCTGCTTTATTGGAATGCAATTGCAACCAATAATTACAATTAATACTTTGAGGTCTTGTGAAACTATTAGAGATTTACTTTGAAATTTTTTGCACCCAGGTAATTCTTGATACACTCTTTTAAAAAACTTTAGTGTATTTTGTATTGTACTTATTTGACAATTTGTCTTGTGCCTCAACTAGATTCAAGAGAAATGATCAAAATTTGGACAGTAAGGAAATAGGTAGATTTAGATTGGCAAAAAAAGATACAAACAGAGGTTCAGAGAGGGTAAAGCATTTTACCATTTTCTGTTTTCTGTAGAATCTACCATGAGGTCTCACTCAAAGCAGACATTCAATATATGTTGGTTGAATTGTACTGAAATCTAAACCCAGGGGAAAAATGTGCAATGATTACACTTCTTTGGGTTTTCACAGAAATGTTTGATTCTTGCAGATACAGAATCAGGTAACTGCATTTAGGGCTTGAGAAATGTCTATATTAATATCTCTATAAATGATATAATAATTCATGTTTGAATTGATGGTTGCATTTTCCATTCTTACTGCATTTCTGTGCAGTAGGGAATTGTTTAAAAACCTTGTTGAAATGTATGTATGAAATAGAATTTTTTAAATAATGCTAGGTATGATTTTCTTTCTAGATTACATTCTGGTCTGTAGGAACATTAGAATTTGATGTTAGTGCTTCTGTGTACAGTGTTTTAATATTATATTGAAATGACAGATACACATATACTAAAAGACACTAACCTGGACTGAAAGGCCAACAGGTGTGTTTATTTTGCCTTGCATGATGTTGAAAACTTATTTCAGCAAATAGACAACAGTGAAGAAATTTCACAAGAAAATGTAGATTTCCGGATTGTTTTGAATAAACAAAGTAAGGTCTGGTAGCACTTAACTTGAATTTCTTTAATGTAAACATTATAGACAGAGCACATAATCTAAATGTATTTGCTAAATTCCTATCTATATTTTATTAGAACTGGGTCTCCTACAATAAACATACAATATGTAACATTGCATTTAATAATAAAATAAAAAGTGTTTGATTGTTTTTAAAGGTGTAAAGTAAATAAAAAAACTTATGCAATGTTTGCTATGTGCAAAGTAATATAGCATATGATAATCAGAAAGATAAATGAATGTTAAGCCCAAGATCTAAAGTAGTTGGCATCTTTAATCTTCTGAATTAAGACAAAAATAGTTTTAACTGCATAAAGTAGTCAACCATGAAATTTCTAACGAGTGCTACTTCTAATCATTGCCATGAATTGCAAGGGAGATAACACTGGAGCTTAGGTAGTTGGCCACCAGTAGAGGGGGGATGCCTTGGAAAGAATAGGTGGAATTCAGATAAACAAATAATGTATAGAAAGAGAGATACAGAAGCCACACATTTTTAAAAAAGCAATCATAATGGTCAGGTAGTAGAACCAAATGTTTATTTAAAATAATAGGGAAGATGTATCTAGCTGTAAAGATTTTATAACACAAAATTCCAGAGAAGTTTTGAATAAGACAGGTGTCACATTTTTTTGGACCTTCTCACCTGTGGTCCTGTGAGAAAAAGATCTTTAAAAATTCACTTCAAGCCTATACTGCAAAAGGCAGACTTGGGTATATTAATAGATCAGCCTGGATTTTTTATATCAATTGAAGGATGTTGGCAGCAAAATGGAATCAATACCCAAAGTCAGCTGGAGGCAATATCTAAGGCTCTAAAGGACACACAGGGAAAGAATAATAAGAGGCCAGACTTTTTAATTTATGGAAAACTCTGCCAAGTTGATCTCAAACATATGCTTGATTGGTTTATGCTATAAGAGGCTAATTAGAGATTTCAAAAGAAGTTTACTTAAACTTGAAAAACTTTTTGCAAAAATCTATTTTATGCTAAAATGTGTACAGACTATAATCCCAGATTTAGAGGCTATTTATGAGATTATATGGCTCGTTAATGGAGGGCTCAGTCCTCACACTAAATTGTTGCTTCCTGACTCTACCTTCCACCTTCTGGCACTTTGACCACAACTATCCATATGGTTTCTCTGGAAATAAAATCAGTATTTCTTTCATAAGATTATTGTGGGATTAAATGCTTCCTCTGACATAGCAAAGGTTATTATTTCTACTTTCTATTACAGAGGTTTCCTACTGTTTCTATTTTAATTCTCTTTTCTCTTCTGTTCATCCTGGACACTCTCATAATATACATGCTCACCTTCTAACTCTGTCATTAGATTTAATTATATTATATTGCATATAGATAACATCCTGGACTTAACCTAGTCTTCATAACAAAGCCTGTGTTTGCTGCTCATTTTCCTAGAACATATTTTTCACCTAGGCCAAACTAAATAGATTTTACATTTTCTCATTATCTCCTGTCTTTGCTATAGCAAAGCTAATAGCTTCATGGAGAGAGGTCTGAGGGATCACTACCACCACAAACCAACTGTAGGATTCTTTCATCCATTTCCCACTTTTCTCCCATTTCTCTCATCTTCATCTGGACATTTACCCAGTTGAGGTTCTGGGCCTTGTCACTCACTGCCTTCTTAATTTTTCTGTCCCATTGCTGTGGCTACCAAGCCAGCACATTCTTAGATCTTGAGTGGCATTTCCTATTACTTCTGTACCCTACATCTTTAACTTCACTTCTAAAACTTCATCCCAATGTCTTTTTTCAGCTTCCTCAAGATTTGATGCCTGGCTACCTGCTCATCTCAATCTGACCCAATCATGTTGTCATTTGTAATACTGTATTTCAAAATGGTCTCCATTATATTGGGATTTTTTGGCATTTCTTTTCCCTAAAGACTTAACACTACCTATGGAGCATTTACAATGCAATTAGTACAGCTTTATTGTTTATGACATCATTTGTTTTGAGATTTAATGGCTGCAGTAATGATATCCCAATCCTAAAAATGTTTCCTTTTTTTGCCCTTTGTCTAATGATTCAACAAACATTGAGTACCTGCAACATTCTAGTTACAATGTGAGTTGCAAAAGAATCAGAGAAAGTAGTTGAAACTGTCTCTTATTATATAGCTAACAATTCTCTATTCTCTGACAACTCACAATTAAGTGTAGTATTTTTCAAAATTTTTGGTTCATTACCCAGAATTTTTTTTACCTTATAATCCAGCACACATGTGCATGTGCACACAAACATACATCCCTATGTAAAGGAAGCAGAAGTGGTCAAATATACAAAAATTACAATGCACTGTGATAACCACTGCAGTTGAGACTGTGCATATTGTCTTAAGTTGTCTTATTTACCTTATTTCTTAGCATTGAGCACAGCATCTTCTATACAGTAGGTACCAAATTAATACCTAAAGGATAATAGACTTTTTGGAAGAATTTTTAAGTTAGATATTTTTTATTAAGACACTTTAAGTTGTATTCATAAGCCAATTAGAATGTTCAATTACAAAGAAATAATCATTCACATTTTTACAACATAGCAGACAGGCCTCCAAATGATAGAATAAATGAAATACAGATATAAAAATTTTTACAGGAAGGTACTAATTATTAATGCACTAGCTTTTCAGAGTATATTATATATTCCTTGGCTGTAAATCTGCTCAGCTGGTGGCATCTACCTTAGTTTCACCTCCAAGTTTTTAGTCACAAATATGTTCCTTCCAATAATCACACATATAATATCACAAAGAAACAAGCATTTATCAAATACTCTGGTGATAATAACAGTGAGTTCTTTCTTACATGAAATAATTAGGGTATAGAAGCTATCTCATTTCTATATATCTCAGCTTCTATAAAATACTAGACTAATTTCCTCATGAATATAGACATACAAATAATTTATTGTCATATATTCAAAGCATCAATGATTATGAATGACTTTGAATTCCTTGCTTTGTCTTCACATCGGACCATTCTTCTTGATATTTAGCACAGTTTTTGAGCTAGCTATGATTCTCCTATTCATAATATAGACATGTCTATTGGTCATCATAAAGATGTATCTCTTTATGAGCATTTCAACATCATTGTGGCAGGAAAAATGATCTCTATAAATTTCTTAAATCAAAGGACCAAAATTGTTTGTTAGAGAATAATAAAATTTTAAAACATAATTTGTTTAGAGAAAAATACACTTGCAAAATTATATTTTAGTTAAAAGTCATCAAACACTTTCAATAATTATTAAATTATCTGCCTTCTACCACTGTTACATTCTATCAATTCACAAACACAATAAAGTGTAATAGCTCAAATATTTAGGGATGGATGACTTATGTGTAAGTCAACTCTATAATCTAAAAAATTTTTCTTCAAGAAAAATCAGGACAGTGCTGGCCAATGCAGCATTCAGAGAATTTAGCATTAAGGTCAATAATATCAATAATATCAGTTTTCGAATTGAACGTTTATCAAAGTCGGTAGTAATGTGAATTTGCAAACTATTGTTTCTCTAGTTACATATGTTTATTCATTTATAAACATTTGCTGACTATTACTGTTAGGTAGATGTTATACTAGGCGATGGGAACTAAAACGACAAAAATACATCAGACGTCAGAAATTACACCTAGGGTGAAGGTGGCATATGGCACAGACACCTGGCACCTGAATACAACCCTAAGGAGTAGTAGTCAGTTTGATAATTATAGGTAGATATACCATTTGAAAGTTTGTATCCTTGCTCATTGAAATCACAATCGTGATATTGACACAAATTTTTCTAGTTAGATGAATTTATGTATAATGATATATGTAAAATTGAACTGAAAATAAAAATTGCTAATATTTGTAAACTAAAAACTCAAATTTAGGAAACCTGGACCAACAATCATCAAATGTTCCTCTCAACTCTGTTATCATAAGCAAAGAGTTAAAATTTAAGAGTTTTAAAACCAATAGGAAAAAAGCCTTCAGGCTCACATAGTTACTTCATTCAGTAATAATTCCTTCATTCATATGTGCTCAAATGAGTTATATTTCCAATTTCAGCTAGCTGGATAAAATTTTAGGCAAATAAAACATTTCCATGAAAATATTACCTTTCCAAATGATGCCAAATCTAGTTTCCCCAAACTATGAGACTTAACCTCAAACTATGCTAAAGCTTTGAAAAATAGAGCAAGAGAGACACATCATTTGGGCACTGGAGGAAGGAGTAGTTTTTGAGGCCTATAGTGCTGAAACACAGAACAGGGAGAACTGAAAAACCAGCCAAGGAGGCAGAAGCAATCAGTGCAATGCCAATTCTTCCACCCAGTCAAGTATCTAACGTGCTTGTCAAGCATATTCTAGAAAGTTTTTGTGATGAGCAACAGTGATATAAGACATTAAGATGATGCAAAAGTTACAACCAATATACTATGTGTAAGATGACAGAAAAGAAAAAAACATTGTTAACTATCTAAAAGTGATATCTTGAAATAGGAACAAACAAAGGTAATCCTTTGAGTCCACAATTTTCAAAAAGCTTCCATCATAGACACAGTGCAATTTTGATGAATTACATTCAAGTTAGGTCATTTTCATTTATAAAAGCATTTATTTGGGTTAAATTGATATTGTTGGATTTAACCTATGATAATGATTGCCAAGATTTCTGAGTCGAGGCTTACATTCAATATGCTATCTGTCCTTTATGGTAATGTTTGGACATTCTAGTTTGGTTAAAATGTCTTCTATGTGCTCATACATATAGTTCAATTTTTAACATTTAATGATGGAAAATTTTATCATATACAAAAAAGAAAGCAGTGTAATAAATTTCCATGCAGTTATTATTTATAACTCAGTTTCAACAATTTTCAAATTTTGCCCTTTTGTTTCATCTGTTCTACCACCTACCACCACCATACATCATTTTACCCATTGATAACTGAATCTGCATTCTTACAAATAACACATTTTGAACATAGCAACAATGAGATTATTACACCTACAAAAGTAAAAATATTTTCTTAGCATTATCCATTACTTAATCCATGATAAAACTTCCATAGATAGTTTTTTGTTCAAGTAGGATCCCAACAATATCTGTACAATTGCACTTGCTTATCTTGACTTACAATTTTTTTAACTTATAATTGATCTTCATTCCTTTGTTTTTCATGTCAATTATTCATCAAAGAAACTGTCTTATCTTATTTTCCACATTACTCTAGGATTTGGATTTACTGTTGATCATATTGTTCTGTATTTCCTGTAGTTCTTGTAACTCATGTTTAGCCTCCAGGCTTCCTTAGGTACAGGTTTATTAACCAGTGGGGATACTCCACAGGAGGTGCCATGTATGTCTTAATGCACCTTAACAGATGGTATAGAATATATGATTGTCCCAAAAGGTCAAGGCTGATCAATGGCTTTAGAAGTTTCAATCTGATCATCAATTAATTTTTCACCAACTTTTTGCCTCATGTTTAAGGATTCTTAGGTTTCATTTCCTAAATCTATTATTTTATGAAGGGTTGATGAATGATGTTTTCTGTTCTACTATTCCTTCTGTATTTATTACCTAAAATTCTTATATAAAGAACTATTTTTCAAATGTTTGATTATTCTAAAATATATTTGTTATAAACAAGGAAGAAAAATTACTATGTTGTTTCTCTTATTTACTTTCAAAATAACGAATAGGTGCCCAAACAACCACATTGTGTAATGCTACTTTAAAATGCTGGTATGGACTCATGTATCCTTATATATTTTAGGCATTTTTATACTGTGACGTCTTCTTTTTAAGAGGGGGAACACTCAAACTATCCTATCTTTGGTCATTCGAAACTATTTCAATTTTTGTCATATTTAGTTTTATCCACTTCATATTAATTTCCAGCAATATATGATTAGGTCCATAAGTGTTTTGCAAAGTATTCTAAAAAGTGATGTTTTTTCAAACATAAATATTTAGAACAACCAAATAATTTCACAATAATTCCTCATACAAGTTCCTTGCTTTCCCAGACAAACCCATATATAACGGCCAAATAAGAAAGATATATAAAGATCAACCATTGTATCCCAGCGTCGGTATCTCTAAAGAGCAATTCTCTTTCCAAAAGCTACAGTGAGTTATCTGAGGCCTCACTGAGCCTGAATCACTTAGGTGATTCCTCTAACAAATCCTACTTCCCCTTTCTTTCCTTCTAATGAACATATTTTATTCTGATTGTTATTTCAGTACCTCCATTCAGAAAAGCCCACTTAGAACAAAAAATATTAAATAAATTTGGGCCTCACATTACTTGACTACCTGATTCAACTGCAAGTATAATCTCTCAAAATTATATGCTACCAAACCTATGTGTTTTTAGCTTATAAGTTCATATATAAGTACATACTTTATTATGAATAGCTACATTCAAGTTTGTTAAAAGGAAATAAAAGAGGTGAACATTTTTATCATTTCTACCAACTTTATATTGACTCACTATGAATTCTGGAATAGCATAATATTAATTAGAATATAGCTGTTTCAATCTCAGAGCCACAGTCGAAATTCTACTTCAAATGCTAAAGAAACTAGAAAGAATTTCCAAGTGTATGTTAGGTTAATTACATTTGTAAGAATTGGTGACATGTTTTTGCATTTTATTTTCAAAATAATAGCAAGAGTGTAAAGAAACATATTCGATCATTCTTCCTCTAAATTTATGAGTCCGATTGTCTCATAAAATTATCATTAAGTTTGAGGTAGTTGAAAAATTGTGTTACTGTATAATCTTTATTGTGGGTTCAAATATTATTTTGATGTATCAACTTATTATAAAATATATTTATCTAAATTCTAAGAGATAGCATGGAAGTAAAAAAATTGGGGGCTAGGAGTTTAGCTCAGTCATAGAGCACTTGCCTAGCATGTCATCCTATTTCAATTCCCAGCACTAAAATAAAAATGAAGAGTCACACTTTTTGTAAGACCTATGCAACACATACAACAAACCTTTTATATATATGTAGAGTAGAGTAAACTAAACTAGAAAGAGACAGGAAAAGATTTTGGAATGATGACTTCTCTTATTGCTGTGTCCTTTGTTGTAACAGCCTTTTATTCACCACTTGGAATTTTCTGCTGGACAACACAGGAGAAACTACAGATCATTTACTTAGGAAGACACCCACTTATTTGAAAAAGATTATGCAAAAGTTATAGCAAAATTGGTAAGCAGAATCAAGTATAAAATAATAGATGTGATATACCACATCATCTCCCTTGATGGAACCGGAAGATTCCCACCTAATACATTTTAAATAATGAATTAATCAATCAAATGACATTTTTACTTCTTGCTCATCTTGTCAGGTTTCTGGCTTCTTAACATACACCATACCTTAATCCTTTCCCAGATGTATTATAAAGAAAAGTAATACTTCCTTAGGAATTATATATTTTACATGCACCCTGGTCAGCTCCCGTACCAACTACTAACTATGTCCTTCCCTTGAGATGTAAAAAATACTTTATATCTCAAAAAAACCTATCTATTTAAAAGTGATTAAAATTATTGAAGGGTTACATGCAGGTGGATTCAAGATATTATCAACCAGAAAAGGAGGATGGCAGCTGAGATATTGGGGGAATAAAAGGTGTTGCTAATTCTACCTTGATCCAATGAACTATTTTTTAAAATCCACTTAACTATGTATTTGTTGCATAGTTGCTCCATGTAATCAGTTTTGGATACTAACTCCTTTCATTCAATTCACTCTTACTCATATTTACTCTGGAATTAGATCCCATCCATGCAAGTTCGGTTCTCACCTCTTGTCCATATCATTTCTCCAGGGTATACTTTTATCTTCTATACCTCAACACTTCTGCTCCTTCTTGTTCTTTTTAAATGTTACTTTATTATAATAAGATCAATTAACATGAGACTTACCCTTTTAAAAATTTAAGTGGACAATGCATTATTCTTAACTATAGGGACATCATACACCAAATCTTTAGAATTTGTCATTCATAAAGTAACTGAGGCATTGTGCCTGTTGTTCTGCTACCTCTTTTGCTTATTTAAGCCATTGATTTTATTATCTCACATCAATCTGATACATACTTCCTTATCATACATTGGTCAAGTCAGTTACAAAGGCACAGATTTAATTACAGGAGATACAAAAATGCATGATACAAAAATATTAATCTTGTAATTCTTAAACCTGGAAAGGATGTGCACTTTTGTCTAAAATAGTTTCAAATAGCTTAAATTAAGCTATTTGTTTACAGCAATTAGTGAAGAAACTTTGTAACCTTAATACTTAGCCAGAGTTCCAAATTACTTAATTTTGTGGATTTTTATTTCCTGGTTGCTGATCATTTTTCTTTATAATTGAAGTAAGTAACAATCTTATCGGAAATGCAGATATTTCCAGTCTTTCTTTTTTCAGAGGCCACTAATATTTTCTCAGATTACTGCCAGGTGCTTTGAAGTATGGGGAAATATTCTTTTTATTCAATTATTTGAAAGTTCCCTGTGTGCAGTGATGTACCTCAGAGTTACTGAGAGTTAAGTTTTATCTTCACCACTTATTATAATAAGCAAATAGCCTCAGTCTACTCCATCTTTGGTATTACTGTCCCCAAACAAAAATAATATTTTTATTGTATACATCACAAGTCCAGAGTTAAGTGAGACCATATAAAATTGACCTCACTTTGTAAAGGGCAAAACAGTCTTCACAGACATAAGACTAGAGGCATTTCATGTAAAACACTGAAATGGGTGCTGGTTGCCTAGTTATCTAGTGTAACAAAAGGTCTCCCTGCTGTTCTAGAAGCCCTTTCACCACCTCATTTGAGGAGTGTGAAATTAAAAAAGTGCACAGGAGAAAGGAATATAAAATTAAGATCCTGTGAAACTTGTCAAGAACATTTTGAATTAATGCATTATGAAATAGACATTTTTATCCTATATATAAAAATGTTTTCTTTATTCTAGTTTTCTCTGAAAACCTATGGAGTCATGTTTCAAAATATGCTTTCCCCATCCAAGATCATCTTGATTTATAAAATCCATAAATCATGGTGAGTGAAAAACAGCTCTGTATGCACATGTGATGACAGATTTAATGAGTCAACAAAAAGTATTGTACTTGCATAATTTTAATTTTTTAACCCAAAACCAGCATCATACTATGTTTTAAACCATTTTATCTCAGAATTTTGTCACAGCTTGAAAAAACAGCAGTGCTATTAAAGAAAAAGCTTTTTAAAAAATCAATGAAAAATAGTTAAATGTATATATTGAAAAAGCAAGACCAAACTGTATTACTATGCTCCAAACTGTTTTTTCTACAATACGGTGGAATTACGCTATTGGAAAAGAAAAAAATGAATGCTGTTTGATAAAGGCATATTACATTTAAAAGGTCATTAAATTTTAATGTGTAAAATTAAGTATATAACTCAAGCCTTGAGCAAAGACACATCCAGCCTTTTGCTCAGCAGAGAGCATTATACCATGAAGCACACATTTTTCTTCATATTCTTGTAGGAGATTATCTGCAGTAACCTTGCCTCTAACTCTCTACAGTTAATTTTTATGAATGTTTTTAATTAGAGAAATTGTTTCACAATTGTGAGGATATGGGAATGTGCCATATGCAGGCAAAGTTTTCTCTTATATTAATTTTAAAAGAAGTAACACACAGTCAAATGTTTCATATTAAGGTTGAAATAGTAAAACAGGGCAATACAACAGAGCGAATGGCTTAAGCAGTATTTAAATAATAGTTAAATGATTTTTAATTTCTGTCATTAAACCTTTTGGCCCATCTATTATTCATTGTGTTCCTTAAATTAAAAAATATACAAACTTTAATATGTGTTTCATTGGATTTTAACATAAATGGATTTTGTTGGAGCAAGAGTGATCAAATTTACATTTTTATTTTGTTGAAATACCTTCATTTCCTAGTTCATGGGCAATTTGTGTACAGACTATAGTAAAATAAGGTCTGTTTTATAGATTCAAATTTTGTATTTCTCAGTAAAAGAAATTGCTGTGTTATTCAATAATAATTGAGTTTTATCTTACTGATAGTAATAGGATATAAACTCTATTTTTTATTATTGTTGTGCTGGGGGTACAATGTGACATTTACAAAAGTTTTTACAATATGTCATACTTGAATTCACCCCCTCCATCATTCTTCTTTATTCTCCTCCCCTCATTCCTGGAATAATTTCAGCAAGTCTCATTTTTTTTCATTTACATACATGTATATGTATGGTGCAATACTGGCACCATTAACTCTCTTTTTGATAGTAAATTTATATTTTTCTTCCTATAGAATTGTAAAGTTCTGCTTTTTGCACTTTTGAAAATGTTATTAGACATGTACAACTACAGAAGTGCTGTATTTTCCTGGACAATTATGCCTTTTATAATCATATAGTAAAATGACTTTCATTTTCTAGAAATGATTTTTCTCATTCACATTTTATTTTGCTTGATTAAAATTCCTATCACATTTTTTAATTTTTATTTATTTTTGTGTGTGTGCCACTGGGGTTTGAACTCATAGCCACTCACTTGCTAAACAGGTTCTCTTACCACTTGAGCCACTCTACCAACTCAGTGTTAACTTGTTTTGTTGTGGGTTTTTATTCTGGGTATTTAAGCCAGGGCATCACACATGCTAGGCAGGCACTCTAACAGTGAGCTATATCCATAACTCCCAATTTATATTTTAAAATATAAGTATAGATGGGATCTTACTACGTTGGCTAAACAATACTGGAACTCTTGGGCTCAAGCTTGCCTCTGCTTCCTGAGTAGTTGAGACTATAGGTACACACCACTATATCTGACTTTGTAGATAGGGTTTGCCTGCTGAATATTTTTTATTCTTTCTTTAAATCTTTCCATGTTCTCATATATTAAACATACAAAATAGTGAATTAGAATAAACAACAATATAGAGAATTAGAATATGTTTTACCAAAAGTTGTAAACATGCACAGTACAATTAGACCAGCTGAACATATTAAGAACCTTGAAAAGCATTACTTATTAAAAGGCAGCTAGCCTTTAAAGTGGCTAGAATAAATAGTCTAGAATGGCCAAGAAAATATTGGAGGATAATAATAATGAACAAGGGCTTGAACATCTGACTTTCAAACTAAAGTATGGAGATAAATAATTTAAATAGTTTAATCATTCCACCTAAATAAACCTAATCAATTGATAAAACCAGAATAACTGTCCAAAAGTCTTAAATAAGCACAATACTTTATATATAATTAAAGTGAAACGAGTCATTGCAAAACATTGTTAAATAAAAAAATTGTGGTATAAATTTTATAATTAGAATATCATAAGTATGATAGTTGAGGTTTGCTTATAGTAATTGGCTACCAGTTAGGAAAAAACATATACAGTTTGGTCTGTGTTCTTTTCAAGCCATGTTCCTAATAAAATTGTAGATTTGTTAAAAAGACAAAAGTAATCATTGCAAAAATAAGAAAGTGTCAGGCCCTGAGCTCAATCCTTAGTGCCACCAAAAAAAAAAAAAAGAAAAACACCCACAAAGACTATAAATAACAAAAATAAGAAATATTAATATTTCTGTAAGCATGACTACATAAGCATACCATCATAAAAGAACCCATCTAAATTATCAACATTGCTCTGAGAGCTACAACAGTAAGTTTAAACTTGAAACATGTAGCAGACTGTTGTTGCACATTGACATGGAATAAGCAATAACATGGAATTTATGAACATCATCTTAAGTGAAGTTAGCGAGGTTCAGAATGCCAAAGCCACATGTTTTCTCTCATATGTGGAATATAGAACCCAAATACAGGAATACTATGAAAAGCAGGTCACACTAAGGGGAGGTCACATACAGGAGGGGGAGGGTAAAAGAAGGAAGTTAAGAAGTGAATATGGTTGATGTACTCTATACAAGAATGAAATAGCATTTTTTAAATGTGTTAAAGCCACCATAAGAAGGTGACTAAGGTGGAAAGAAGACACAAGAGATGAACCAATTCGGGTTATAATACATACATACATGGAAATGTCATAAGGAAACTCCCTGTTTAGCTATCTTAAACAAAAATGTCAGTTTTTCTTTTAAAAAATCAGAGAACAGGAGGGCAAACAGATCCTGTGGGGGCAGGGGGAGGTTGATACCAGTGGGATTGTGGAGGAGGTGGAGAAAGGGTGTGAGAAGGTGAATATGATGCAAATACTGTATATACATGTATGTAAACTATTCTAAGAATTGGGGGTGGGGAGACAAGGGAGAGTGGTGGAGGGAATGAATTCATGTATGATATATTTGATATATTGTAAAAACTTTTGTAAATGCTACAATGTACCTTCACCCAGCACAACAATAAAAAAATTTTTATCTCCTGGCCAGGCAGGGTGGCTCACAACTGTAATCCTAGCTACTTGCTAGGCAGTCAGGAGGATCACAGTTTAAGGGCAGCCTTGACAAAAAAAGTTCATGAGACTCCATCTCAATGAATAAAAGCTGGGTGTCATAGTATGTGCCTGTCATCCAGCTAGAAGTGTAAATAGGCCCAGGCTATCCTATAGTAAATGTGAGACCTTATTAGAAAAATACACAAAGCAAAAAAGACTGGTGGCATGGCCCAAGTAGTAGAGTGCCTGCCAGAAGCACAAGGCCCCATGTTCAAATTCTATTGCTGCCAAAATAAATAAATAAATATTTATAACTCTTCCTTCCTGGCTTGGGCAATTGCAAATAAGACAGAGAGAATGAGAACTTGTAAGCAGTACTTAGACAGATGGCTATGTCAAAAATAATGTAACACTGACATTTTTCATGAATCAATGAAAATATTAATTATTATCCATGGAAAATTGATTGATTTTTAATTTTTTATTTCATTGTCCTTTGGATAAATAACTTAAATTTATTCCTTCAACAAATACTTGTAAAGAACCTACCAACTGTGAGACACTGTCAGAAACAATATTTAACATAGTGAGTAAGAAGGCGTTGTTATACTAAATTGGAATAGATCTTTATTTCCTCAATAACTTATTGTGTAAAGGTGAGATTTAAAGGGGAAAACACTTGAAGTGCTATTGTCATTGAATATGTTCTTAAGGAATGTAACTTGAATACAATATTAGATACAAAAAAAGATTATTTGAGCAAGGAATGCCTGGAGCATTGCCGTTTTGCACATTTCACCTCCCTGTACTAGGAGTACACAGGGGATGTGATTCAGACCCACCAGAGAGATTTCCTTCAGTTTGTGGTCTCCTGCCAAGATGATAAAGAGCTGAAAAGAAATAATTCTATTTTATTCTCTTTATATATCCGAGAATTTTTCAAAATTAGTAAGAAAGTTGCCACTTTTTAAGCTAACATTATTCTCCACTACCTCCCAACATTTGTCTTTTGCCCCCCTGTCTGGCAAATTTCTTACACTCCCTGACAATGTCTTTGATTCTTGTCTCCTCATTGAATTACACTATTTTTTATGTCCAATTATAGTCAAAATTGAGCTCAGTTGTAAGTAATTCAAGTTTTTCTAAATAGTGTGGAACCTCACCCTTCCCTGTATGTTTCACATACAGCCTCCGCTCCCCACACTATGGAGTGATCCTTAGCTTTGGATCAGGAACACCTTTTCCACCCACCATGTTTCCATTGGAAGTAGCCGAGAGAGAATACTGGTTCTCAGTGAACTTTGTTAACGACTGCCATATTCCAGTCTTCTTTAAGAGGTAAAGAAAAGAGATATTAGTATTCTACTTAAGATCAACCTTCTTTTCCCAACTGCCATGTCACATTAGTAGGTGAAGAAGCTTCTACAATTTAAGTGAAATTGGCAACTACCTCATCCTGCACTCTCCATCAGCTCTCATAGTCTCTTCACAGCCATCTGCCTGGACACTACCAGGCCACATTCCATTGCTATATTCGGATATCAAATGTACACTAAAGGTCCATGTGTTAAAGACTTAATGTGGCACTATTGGGAAGTGGCAGAACCTTTAGGAGGTAGGGCTTGGTGGGACATCTTCCAGTCATTGGGGGCGTGCCCTTGAAAATGATAGCAGAACATGCTCCTTCCTTTATCTCTCTTTTCACTTCTCCATCAGGAGATGTACTGCCTTTCCACAGGCCCAAAAGTAACAGGACCAGCCAACCAGGCACTGGAACCTCTGAAACCACAAACCAAAATAAACATTTTCTCTTTAGAAGTTGATTATCTCAAGTATTTTGTTATAGTAACACAAAGCTCGCAGATAACACCCATTATGCTTTCTGTTCTGAACAAATCATCATTACAGAAGTCAAGCCTGTATTCTTCTAAAGTGATGAATGTTTATGTTTGTATACCTCTTCTATCATATTCTTTAAATAGAATGAAATGTTCTTCATTACTACATTAGGAGAACTCTTTTTTTCTTCACTGTCCTAGCTTTGAGTATCCAGACAGAGATGTCACAGTCATTTCTCTTCACTCTGACCAGTTAAGCTCTTTACATACTGACTTCACTCTTTTAAACACCTTTATTTTATTCCTAATGATTTCAATGTTCATGTATACGGCTCCTCAAATTCTTAGACACCCATTTCCTTAATTCTACTCTTATAGAAACTGATGTGTTAATAATGCCTGAGACATTCACAGTTACATTCTTAGAAACTATAGCATTGTTAATTATTGTATTCCCTTCAAAGTGATAGCTTGAACATCTTAATTCTTCCATCTACCACTTCTTTACCTTCCAGGTCACACATTTTGTTCTTTAATTAGACCAAGATATATTTTAATATTAATTCTTTTCACTAGTTTCCACATACTTTATTTCCTTTCTTTCCTCACCTATGAAAAATCATGTACCATCATTACCATCTCCTTCATATTTGTTGTTGCCATCCAGTTCTTCATAATAATGCCTGATAAAAATGTAATTCCAAATAAATCTAATTCTCTAACTACTACTTATCTGAACCCAAGCAATTCAACATGATTGAGGAAAAACACAAATTTGTTCTGTACTTGACATTAATTTTATGACCTCCAGTGAAATCTTAGTGCTGATTAGCAATGCTGTCTCTCTGTACTGATCTAGTTACTTACCCACTCTCCTTAAGAAATACAACTTTTGTTTACATTTTTTTCAAATCTCTTGTCTCTCAACCAATGACAATTATTCCTATTACTGTGAAAAAAACAGGGGTATCAGAAGATAACTTCCTCCAGTTCCCAGCATGTTACCTGCCAACCTGTTGCTGTAGGTTTGTAACTTAGGTTTAAGATTTGCAGCATTATTCACAATAGCTAAGCTATAGAAAACACTCAAGATGCACTACAACAGACAAGTAGCTTAAGAAAATGTGTTACATATTATTCAGCCAAAAAGAAGAATGAAATTGTGTCATTCATAGGTAAATTGATAGAACTGGAGAACGTCATGTTAAGTGAAATAAGCCAGGTTCAGAAAGACAAAGATTGCATATTTTCTCTCATATGTGGAAGACAGATCTAAATACAAATATATTTATGTACATATATATGTACAACATTTTTCCAAAAGTGGGACTCTTAGAGGAAACTCAGGGAAGAGGAAAAGAAGAAAAGAATGATAAAGAGAGAATAATAATGAAATACATCACATCTGTGTAGAAACAAGACACAGTGAAATGTACTGAAAACTGTTGAACAATAAAGGGTAGGAGAAGGAGATAAGGAAGAGTAATAAGGAGGGTTTGGCTGACTTAAAGTACAATATATTTACAGGTAAAGTACTAAGGCAAAACTACACTGAACATTGAACAGACACTAAAACAGTGAAGGACAGAAATGTAATACAGGTCATGTTAAGGGGAGGGTAATAGAGTGGAAGGGAGAGGGTAAATAAAGAAGGAAAAGGGGGGATGAAGATGGTTGAGATACTTTCTATACATGTATGAAAATGGGACACCAAAACCTGTCAAAGTCATTTCAAGAAGGGGTGTGGGAGAAGAGGGAGATTAATGGAAAGAATGGGCCAAACTGGGGTACGATATATGTATATATGGAAGTGTCACAAAGAAACACCCTGTATAACTATCATATACTAATAAAAACTTTTTTAAAAAGATTAATATCATGGTTGGGCATGTATTCTGCCTTTGCTTTTGCCACTGTGGAAGCACTTTTCATGTCCCTCCCCACAGCCACTTCCTTTACTGTGTGTTAGCTTCATTCTCTCTGCTTTAATCAGAAATTTATTCCAACAACTCTTTCTCCCTTACTTCATCAGTTGTTCACTCTCATCAACAAACTACAAACACCATAATATCATGCCCTTCTGGTTGCTCTTACTTCTCTGTTCCCTTATTAGGCTTCCTTAAATACTATATATATTTAATAACTCAAATTCTTTTCCTCATTTTCTCTCAGACCCACTACAAGAAAATTTGTGTTCTTACCAGTTCACCAAAATAGTGCCAAATTCAGTGATCAGTCTTTAACTTATTTTTATAGCAGTGATATTTGCTATAACTAATTGCTTTTGCTTCCAAAAAATTCATCTCTTGGTTTCTAATGTGCTGCATTCTTGTGGTTTTCATCTGACCACATTGGGTTCTTCTCTGTCTCCATGGCAAGGAGAATGCCCAAGAGACCAGTCTATGGACCTCTTTTCTTCTCTTTCTACGCTCAGTCCTTGATAACCTCATATACTCTCGTGTATTACAAACTATCTTTAAAGTGGATAGAATCATCCACCATAAATCTACCATGATTTCAATCAAAGCAAATTAAATATTCACATTTCTACTTAACCATGTGAGAAAACACCAAAGTTATTCTTTCTCTGTTTGTCCTACTTCACAAACAATCTGTTAAAGTCAATGGGAGGTTAACTTTGAAAAAAGTGCATTATGTATATGTATGAAAACAAAGTAATGAAACAAACTAAAAACTGTTAAAAGGTGGGGGGAGGAGGGAAAGGAACTAAGAAACAGTAATATAGACAATGAATTTGATCAAAGTACATTATATACATGTATGTAAATATCACAATAAAACACTTTGTGCAATTAATTTATGCTCTTAAAAAGTGTAAAAAAATGATAAAATTACATCTATAATCTAATCACATCATTATTTCTATTGCTGCTGCTGGTGTCTAAGCAACCATTTTATCTATCCTGGTTTGGTGAAGCAATTGCTTATGTATCTGTCTGTTTCTCTTCTTGAACTTCTACTGCCCTTTCTTGATGGAGCATCCAAAGTGATTTAATTTTTTTATACTCCTCTGTTCAAGTTCCTCCAACAATTTTCCCTGTCTGAGATCAAACCCATGTCTTCGCAGTGATCTGCAAGGTGCCACATGGTCAGCCTTTCACATTCTGATCCCTTCTCCTACTAATCTGACCTACACTCTTTCTGTTGCAGCAACCTCAAATGCACATTCTAACTTCTAAATCTCTTCACTTGCCCCTCCCTCTTCCTGAAATGCTCCTTCCAGAGTGTCTAAGAAGTTGACCTTTTCATTGTCTTCAGGGAATCAGTGAGCACCTTGTTCATCTACGTTAAATAATACCCTTTCCATGTCCCACTGTATTCCTGTGCCCTTAATTTCCTTTATTTTCTTTCATAGCTCCAATAAATGATGATTTATTTATTCACCTGGTTTTTCTTTATTATTATCTGTCTTCTTATTCTAATCCTCCATAAAACTATATCTCATGATGGGAAGAATTCATGGCTGTTTTCTGTGGGTGCCACTTAGTAGGTATCGTAAAAAATTTTACTGAAAGAATGAATAAATAAGCAAACATATTATGTGTTTTATTGTTACTGAATGATTAATAATTTTCTTTCCTAGCTTCTACAACACTTTGTCTGTACCATGTTAGTTAGCACTTTATTATAAAGAGCATTTTTATCAAGAGCTACTGTAAACTCCTTACATGTAGAGATCATATTTTGAATTTCTCTTAGTAAAATACTCATTAATAGTATGGTTCTAAAAGTGCTAAGAAAATGCACCAAATTTGTTGTGATATTGATTTATCTTCCCTCTTTCTGCTGTAAAAAATGCAATCATGCTGATAGTATTAGGAAATCTTGAATTCTATGGTCTATGCTATCACCCAAAGAGGTGCTTGTCAGTAGTGAAACATAGAAGAGTAAGTGAAGCAAAAAGAGAAAAAAGGCAGAAGGAAGGCTAGAATTGGAATTCCAGTTGCATAAGCAGAGCTTTTGGGTTTATCCTAAGACATTGCTGGTTAATTGAAGGTCATGTGATAGATTACAGTATCTTGAGTGTTCTTACAGTTAGAATATTCAATCTAATTGGAATAAGGCAATATGGACTTAAAAGGGACTTCAATGTGTCATGTTGATATCTTCCTGTATAAGATTAGAGCATTTTAGAAGTTCAGCAATTTGGTATATGATTAGAGATTTTAATACTATAAACTTGAATAAGCCATCTTCTAATCAGGTAAAAAAGACCCTAAGAATTTATTGTCTCTTTTTCTCTGTAAAAGAAAGTTTTGCCTGTTTTGTTGTCTATTTGTGAATTGAATCTACCCCCTGCCAATTAAAGTTACTTTATATTTGACCCAATGGTTCATCACTGCAATTTTCATCATCTCCTGGTTTTACTTAAGACACATAAAGTCAACATATAACCTTCTCTTCTCCAGACCAAACTATGGCAACTGCTTTATCCTTTCTTTACAGATTAGACTTTCTAATTATTACAATTTTCTTAAGTCTTCTCTATTTTTTCTTTCTTAAATTCCAAGACATTTAGGCACAAATAAGTGTATACATATTTCAAAGAGTTTAAATGATGCATGGTAAAAACAGTATGAGCTGTGTCTTACTGGAAGGGGATAGTAGCTGGATTCTAATACTATTTCAGTTATTAGAGTTTCCTTGGGCAAAGAAAATACTTGCAACACTGAACCTTAATTTCTTCAATTGAAAAAAGAACAGTGATTCAATCTATTTTATTTAAGGGAGTCTGATGGAAGTTGGGAGAATGCTTCATGAAACACAAAGAATTTTGTAACTATTGTGTTTTCTGCTAACTATAGTCACAAAAGAAATTCTATTAAAGAAAAGCTACAAGAAGTTTTTCTAGCATATTTATATCAACTGAGAGTACCAATTTTGTTTTTAAAAAAGTTGAAAACTATTAAATAAAATATGACTCCTTGAACCTTTTACTGAGACATATTTTTTTATATTTGTATTGTGCTGTTCTTGAATTCATTAGAAACTAACAGGGAGCAGAGGGGAGTATTTAAAAAATAACTAGGTAACTACTTGTCTCAGTTTAAACTCTTTTCTCATTAAAAATGTGACTGCATTTTGAATGTGTGGAATTAAACATAAATGGGTATGTATTCAGCAGGGTGCAGAGTGAATTAGACAGAAAAAAAGTCTTCATACATAATCGGTGTTTAGTATCTGATTTCCTTCCCAGCATGCTAAAAATGTAATCAACAAATGTGATACAGAAGTGCCTGGAATTTGGCATTATCCTTTCATGGATTCTTCCCCATCACATATCAACACACATACAGCCTTCTTGCTTACATATTTAGTTTCTATTTAATATAGTACAGAAATGAAGCATGCACTTACATTTCTTTTTCCCTTCTCTTGAGGCATCTGAAATTTAAAAACTCATTTCATAAAATATGATACTACAAAAGAAATTAAGCTTCACATTAATCTGTGAAGCCTTTGAAGTTTATTGACTTGCACTGTATAAAAACTACAGAAGCACAGTGTTCACAGATCTTCAGACTATAGCGTATCTAGCAGGACAGGCATGGACACAGGGCCTCTGAACTTTCCATGATGAACTATGAATAGTTCCTAATAGAATCGGAGGTGGCTCATCAACTCTGCAAAATTCATCCGTACACTAAACACCTGGTATAAAATTTTAAATATCTGCCTTTCCAACTGCTTGTCCTCATTTACTTTTTGTATTATGAAATTGCTTACAGTCATTCAAACAATAGTTTCTTTAAATCTTGAAGACTAAAAAGGTAAGTTGAAAATGAATTTTTCCTACTTTTGTATTTATACAAAGTTATAGGAAAAAAAATTTTTTTCTGTTGTCCTTTGATTGTAACTACCAGGAACTCACTTAAACTGCATGAAGCAATAAAGAATGTTTTGTAGAAAAATAACACTATCTCTTATAACCATCACTTGAGGAGTGATAAAATTCTTAGAAAAAAAAGTAGACACCCCGGACTGGGTCTACTTCAAGTACCAGACAAAAGAAAAGAATAAGGCAACTGTTTTGTTTCAAGAGTCCCACTTCTCGTTTCCTTTTCTTAGAAAGTCTTTTTTCTTCTTTTTTAAAGTACATTTTTCTCCAATATTTGTCAGTCTCAAACTTCCTGGAAAATATTCCTTTTTATGATGGTAGCTGGGTTTGAACTTAGGGGCTAGCACTTGATAGGCAGGCATTCTACCTGTTAAGCCATGTCCGAGCCCTTTTTGATTAGTTATTGTTCTGAAAAGATCTCGCAGTTTTCTCTTGGCTGGCCTTCTGCTTAACTGGGACTAAAGACATGCATCACTATGATGGTTTATTGGTTAAGACAGGATCTTTCTTACTTTTTTGCCTGGACTGGCCTCAAACTCCAATCTTCCTGATCTCTACCTCCCAACTGGCTGGAATTACAGGGAAAATATACTTTTTAAAAGTCACTCTACGTTAGCACTGAAAGTCTTCCAACTTCATTTTTCACATTCCCAAATTGGAGCAAAAGGTGCAGGCCTCTAAGAATTGAGGCGGAACACAAAGATGAAGCAATGAACATGAAAAAAATCTATTGCCATGATTAGTGTATAAGTTATGTTCCATAAAGATCTTATTTTTCCCAATTAATAAATCAAACTCATATGTCCGTTATATAATGCATCACTTCTACCAAGGATATATGATTGGAGAGAGCCCATAGGAGGGGAATATTCAGGTATTTAGATCTCAGAGTTCACATCGTAAACAACAGTTAAAAATGTCCCAACAATATCATATCAGAGATCAGTATGAGTGGAATGAACAGTTACTACATTCTATTACTTTCAACTTTATCACTGCTTTAAAAAATGCTCTTCTGGCAAGGCGCCAGTCACGCCTGTAATCCTAGCTATTCAGGAGGCAGAGATCAGGAGGATCATGATTCAAAGCCAGTCCAGGCAAATAGTTCATGAGACCCTATCTTGAAAAAAACCTATCACAAAAAAGGGCTGGTGGAGTGGCTTAAGGTGTAGGCCCTGAATTGAAGCCCCAGTACCACAAAGAAAAAAAAAAAGCTCTTCTGAATATATAATTATAGGTAACATGCAATGCAAGAATTCTAGTTTGGTTCATTATTTATATTTACTTAATTATTTATGCTCACCATATGTATCTTCTGGGTAAAATAATGAAATTCAAACTTATGTATGACACTTTTATTGAAGAATTTTCTCAGGGATCATGGACTACTGGGTCCCTGTATAAATTCTGTTTATTTTCCTGACAATTGTCAATATGCCACACAAAGTTATGGAAATGCTTTGACATTATATCTGACATCTCTCAATGAGATGATGGAAAATGATGGTCTTTAAGTCAACAACACTCAAAAGGTAGCTAATTAGATTTTTCAATCTTTAGGGTCTATAAGATTTAAAAGTCAGACATCAGGAGTTATTAAGAGAAGAGATTGACAGGTCTGTCCACAGACATTATTGATTGTAATTAGATATTTATAACACAAGACCAGAAATAAAAACTACTGCAAATGTTTTGCTATGAAAAATTCAGAGGTTTTTATATAGGATGCCAAGGAAATATAAAAAGCTTTCTTAGATCACCAGCATCAGAGTTTCAAAGATAGAGGAGTATTCTGAAAATATGCTCTGAACATTATACTTACAAATAGATTACCCACTGGACCCATTAGTTAGCTACTCCTTAAAAACATGGCAAAGAGGAACTTGTTAAGAGACAGAATACAGCAGGTAACTCACCACCAAATGGTGAGTGTTTCCTAGGGGAAAAATGTTGGAGTAGGCTAAAAAAAAAAGAGAGAAGAAAATGCATTTCTTGGAAGGGGCTATGAGTTTAAAGTATCTAAAAATTACGGAAAGTTTCTAAATGTATTTCTTTTTTGTTTGTTTAGCTTTCAGTATTACAATTTATTTTTATCTCTTTTTTTATTCATTTATTCGTATGTGCATACATTGTTTGGGCCATTTCTCTCCCCTGCCCCCGGCACCTTCCCTCTCCGCCCCACTCCTCCTCACTTCCAGGCAGAACCTGTTCTGCCCTTTTCTCCAATTTTGTTGAAGAGAAGACATAAACGATAATAAGAAAGACATGGCGTTTTTTGCTACTTGAGATAAAGATAGCTCTAAATGTATTTCTAGTCTCTGTCTACACAGAACACACTTAAAATGGCAAAAGGGGAAAACCTAGTACTTACTCCAGCTTATTATTGTCTATAAAGAAGAAAGGAAGAAAATTGAATAGTTAAAAAAAAAAAAAAGCATTTGGTGAGCCAGTGCTCCTTTATCCCTAGTTTAGGTACATTTTTTTCTCCTAAGAATTATTTTATGGTTTTAGTCATGAATTTTATATGGATGAATTGAACTGCTCACAAATTCAACCTAAGACATAGGTTATATTGCCTATTTTATATAAGGTGGAAATTAAGTGTGTATGTGGCAATTTCCTTGAAATTCAGTTGAATGACTTGATGAGAAGCAAAAGGCATGGCCACTCTGAATTCTGTGCAGCAGTTCTATATCTTGTTGATTTCCTTGAAGTTCTTTAATAGAAAGATGTGAAGAGAGATATTAATGACAGAATCAAAAGTTTCATAAGAGGATTCATTAAGCAAGGAACTAACACCTGGAAACCTTTTGCAAGCCCATCTCTTGTTCCATGGAAATAATGAAGATGGGATGTTCTTAGATTTATTCCTATGATAATTTTATGGCAGAAAACATCCTGCTTCCCTACTAATTCTAGTACTTCCATAATTTTGAAACTTTTGTTGCATTTGAGACACTTACCTTTTTCAAATAGTAATTTCTTCTTTGTTGTTAAATGTCACACAAAAAATAAATTGAAATAGAAACAGGCTATCAAGCAATGAAAACACATGGATAATCTTGAATGAGTATCACTAAATGAAAAGAAACCAGTCAAAAGGCCATGTACTGTATGACAACAACTGCATCCTGTATGTATCACTTTCGAAAAATGAAAAAATGATAGAGACAGTAAAACTACAGGGATGATAAGACCAGTGGTTTCCAGGAGCTGGATTTAGAGGAGGAAATATATGGTAACACTCTGTACATTATGCTCTGTTGTTTAATAAACACAAAACAGCTCTAAAAATAGTCTATTAATTAAAAATTTTTAAAACCATCAGGGAAATAACTGTAATGAAAACCGTTAGGTTTATTTAGCTTCTTGCAGCAGAAAAAAAAACATATCTCAGAGAAACACTGTGAGAATATAGGAGGGGTATGGAAGGGGCTTCTCATGGGATTCACACTTGAACTTGATAACTCCAAAGAGAAGCTAGGGAGGGCTGCTATAGTTTGAAATCTGTCAGAAGGTGGAGAAATAGATACCTTAGTATTTTGTACTCTAAGAAGTAGGAAACAAAGCAGGACTATAGATACCATTGGTAAAAAGCAGTGGTCAAAACAGGGGTGCTTATGTCACGTTTGTGGCTAGGGAAGGCCTTGTGTTTATCTTCCTAAACATGGCTACAGAATGGTCTTGTGTGTGTTCTGCTTACCTTCTGTGATAATTAATGCTGAGTTGGGGACATCATGGCTTAGATGTTGTTAGGACTGTTTTTCATTTGCTCATTATAATAATATGACAATGGTTAAATAAACCATGCCATCTTTCTTGATATAGAACTAAAATGTCTGAGGTCCTCATTTCTCTAGCTGTCTTCTCATTTTCTAAGCTGTCTAGAAAACTCATCCAGATATTTCAAAGAATATCAGATTGTTTATTCCACTTTATGATCAAATTTTAATTGCAATGTCTTAAGGATGTTTTCATATGCCAGGAATATAAAATTTGTACCAACTGACTTAAATACTAGGAGAAGTTTTTAAGATTGTCATTTACAGCAAAATGCATAATTATTGCATAGGTTTAGAAATTCTGAGGTTTGATAACATTATTAAAGACTTGGGGTTTTCCATATTTTTATTCTATAATACAAGGGTTGTCTTTTGTTGTCAGGCAGGTCCCTTGTCATTTCAAGATGGCTGCAAACACCTTCAGGAATTATGCCACCACAACAATGCACAAAGACAGTGAAGGAAGACTGCATTCCTACCTTCTTTTCTTTTTTTTTTTAAGGTTTTTGTTATTGAATGCAGGGCCTCATGCTTTCTGTGTAAGCATTATGTCACTTGAGCCCATTTGTTTCTTTTTGGTAAAAGATTTCACTAACTTTTCCAGGGCTGTCCTTGAACTCACTATCATTCTCCCTCTGCCTTCCAAGTAGCTGGGATTATAGATGTACACCATCATGCCTGGCTTCCATACTAGTTTTTAAGACTGAAAATAACTTTCCCAGCAGTTCTCAAAAAATTTTCTCAGGCCATGTAAATTTTCCTCTATTTGTAATGCTGTTTCTTAATCTGAAATATTATTACATATGTTATTGCATATGCTACACATGTCTGGGACTAAGTCCAGGAAATATTCTCCAAATTTAGATGAATGTTCAGCAAACATTTGCTATAATTTTCCAGATAGTAAATATTTTCAGCTTTGTAGTCATCACAGGGTCTCTTGAATATTCTTGATTTTTGTTTTAACCATCCCTAGTTTAAGGTGCATGGGGTGGCATGCCAGTCCCTAAAACAATGATGGTAAACTATATAATATACAAAGGTTTTTTTAATCATAGGTCTGGTTCAATTCAAAAAGTTTGTTGAGCACTTTTTATATGCCAGGCATGAAGAGCACAATGACAAATCAGTAATATATGTTCCAATTGAGACAAGGAGTATTGAATTGAGAAAAGATTGTATCATCAGAAAAATCACCAAACATAGTAAATCTTTGCATTGCAGAAAACTCCATTAAGAAAGGCAACAGAGTGTCCAGAAATGTTGCATTTTAAAATCCCAAATTAAAAGAATATATTTCACATTAATTTCTTCTTGCTGCTTTTAAGTAATCTCTTATCACTATATTCCTAGATATTTTCACATACAAGATTTATGAAAATATTTGTAATGCTAATTAATGTTTATGTTGAGGTATTCCTTATAATGTTGGGTTCTTCTTCTTTACACTTTTTATCTTCTACGTACTCCATTAGTACATTTAAATTCATTCACTGAGAGAGTTGGAAAAGCTTTTTTATCTAGAGGTGGGAGCCAATTTTTTTAATGTGGAAATTGGAAGTTGGTGATTATAATGGGGAAGTAGAGGTGGTATCTCTTATGGTGTGGGGCATGAATCTTGCATCCTTAGGGAAAAAAATCAAGAGTGTGTTTTCACTTCAGAACAAGTTTTATAATTCACAAAGTGGAAGGAGTAATAGAAACTAGTAACAAAAGCTTATGAGTAAAAAGGACTGTGAAATATTGCCTTAATCAGTTTTGAATATTTGAAAAACTCTAAAATTTCAATGAGCAATTCAGTGATCATTAATTTCTCATTTATATCACATATAAAGCTATAGTCCAGCTATGGGAGCAGCCCTTGGATATCTTTTCACCCTGGATCTAGACTGAAGAATAAGCCCCTATCTGGGACACTGTGTTCTTATTACAAAGGACAGGAAAAAGATTAAGATGAATCCAGTGATCATATTTAAAGATTCTCATTGTTTTCTTCAGAGAGAGCCAAAGAGGATACTAGAAAAGGAACTTCACAGAGCATAGAACCAAAGTCTAAGAACCACAAACAGGGAACAGAGCACCAACTCAGTGTAAGATCACTGCTTACACTAAGATAAGGAGTTCTCATGGCATTTTTCCAGATTTTAGAATTGCTGTGACTATGTCATTTTTCTGAACTTCAAAGTCTTCCTTTTCTCTTTCAATGAACTTGGGTGCTCAGGGGTTCACTGATATCTTGAATGGTCGCAGTATTTTTCTTCCAGGCTTTTGTTATTTTGCCAACACAATTTTTTTCCAAAAAAGAAGGAAGGGTTTAAATTATTTTTTTCTTGCAAAGCTGAGGATCAAATTCAGAACCCTACACATGCTAGGCAAGTACTCTACCACTGAGTTGCATCTCTAGCTCTAATAAAAGATAAAATAAAATCAGTTTTATTACAGTCAGATCCATATACGATCACTTATCTCTGTTATTCCTTTTGAGCATAGCCCTTTTTCCTGGCAATTTCAGGTGCCTTAGCACTGTAAGAATTAAGATGACTTTTCCCTCAGCCAAGATGCACCACCACCGACGAATGGATGAAGAAAATGTGGTATCTATGCACAATGGAATTCTATGCAGCCATGAAGAAGAACGAAATGTTATCATTCGCTGGTACATGGATGGAATTGGAGAACATCATTCTGAGTGAGGTTAGCCTGGCCCAAAAGACCAAAAATCGTATGTTCTCCCTCATATGCGGACATTAGATCAAGGGCAAACACAACAAGGGGGTTGGACTTTGAGCACATGATAAAAGTGAGAGCACACAAGGGAGGGGTGAGGATAGGTAAGACACCTAAAAAATTAGCTAGCATTTGTTGCCCTTAACGCAGAGAAACTAAAGCAGATACCTTAAAAGCAACTGAGGCCAATAGGAAAAGGGGACCAGGAACTAGAGAAAAGGTTAGATCAAAAATAATTAACCTGGAAGGTAACACACACACCCAGGAAATTAATGTGAGTTAACTCCCTGTATAGCTATCCTTATCTCAACCAGCAAAAACACTTGTTCCTTCCTATTATTGCTTATACTCTCTCTACAACAAAATTAGAAATAAGGGCAAAATAGTTTCTGCTGGGTATTGAGGGGGTGGGGGGAGAGGTAGGGGGCGGAGTGGGTGGTAAGGGAGGGGATGGGGGCAGGGGGGAGAAATGATCCAAGCCTTGTATGCACATATGAATAATAAAAGAAAAAGAAATTAAATGTACCAAGAAAAAAAAAAAGCCAAAGGAACAACCTTCGTGTAACCTCCTCCTACAAATAAAAGTATTCACAGATTTTACTAAAAAAAAAAAAATAATATATATATATATCACTTTTCCCTGGGCCACTTTGTCCAACTGAAAAACCATCTTAATCCACTCAGAAATCGTAACTGGGAGCATGACATAACCATGTTTGATATTTGCCCCAAGACTGAAATTCAAAAGACTTTCTCATTTCCTATTCTACTGATTGAAATTGAGAAAGAGTTCCACATTCCAGTTGTACAAGTTCCAGATTTGCTGGAATCTCTATTTCCTTGTATCCCTAATTTCAGACACACTGATTCTTTTCTGACCTCACATTTCTTATAATGCCTTCTCAAATAACAGTAACAACCAACTCATGTCAGTAATATACTCTTTTGAAATCATTTTGCTCAATGCCATAATCCTTTACAGTTTGGAACTTCCTTCCAAACCATCTCAAACAAAAATGTTTCAAAATATTTTGCCACTGGATAGCACTTTTTCAGTTTGCAAAAAAACAGTCTTCTTCCCTTCTAGTGCCTGGCAAAATCTTTGTCACATATATTGGGCAGTTTTGTTGTCTCTGAAGCTCAGCAGCCATTTTCTGAAGTAGACATTTTTGCAACTATAACAAATACCGCCCATAGCTCAGGGGATTGGCTCAGATTGTGGCTGCTGTGACGTTTTGGACTCTTCTTGGCTCTGTTGCATGTCCTCATATTAATGGATTCATTGAGAAAGCAGAGTCTTGTTGGGACAAGGCTGTTTTTTATTGCAGGGGGCAAAGGCAAGAGGATGAGATAAATCACGTGATCTCCCTCAAAGCTTCATGAATCATAATAACAGCCAACAAGTAAGACACATCGAATAAAAATAAGAGCCAACATTTTTTCATTTAACTTTGGAATTCTTAGGAAAAATGAGTTCAAATAATCAACATAGTCCAGAAGAAGTTAGATACCTTATTTACTTCTTTCACGTTCCTGTTTCTCACATCCCATCACTTGGAGAAGACAAATATGCTTCATGATTAGAACTGAAAGTTTGAGACCTGTGATGGGGAGGTCACTTTTCTAAACAGTTACAGGAGATGGGAAGAAAATTTTGTATTGAAGTCAATCTGTTTATTGTTTTCCATAGAGTGTATTGTACCTAAAGAATGCTGTTTAATTACTCACCTGCAAAACAAATATCTGCTTTCTAGACCCTTAAGTAAGAAATATATTGATAAAAGCATAAAACATAAATAAAAACTCAACATTTTTAATGTTATATAAAATTTTACCTCTGATCTTTAAACCATCCCTTGTATGTACCTCTTCTTAGAAATTCAAATATTTTTAGTTACATGAATTCCCTAAGTTAAACATTTTAAATAGACTGGAGCATTCTATTACTCATCACAGAGCTTACATAGGGTCATATATTTCACAATATTTCCATAACAATTATACTTATTCCCATCTTTTATATTTAATTATGCTATTTTATTATTTTTTAAGGCCCTAAAATTTTTTTTGCCATCATTTGGAAAGAAACTGCATAGGTTTCATTGTTAGAACAAAAACAGTTTCTTCTTTTGTAGTAGAGTGTCTATTCTTCATTTGTCCTTGAAAAGCACATTTAGAGACAGGCATTATAAAGATTTCAAAAGATTTGATACCAAGTGCCAAAGTAAAGCAAACACCACCAAAACTACAAATTTATACTTCAAGAAGCTAATAGGCCTTTAATAAAACACATTTTACATTTAGATAAGTAAAGCTACATATTCGCATTCCACAGATGAAGGAAAGCCACACTGAGGAAGAGTACAGTAATTTGCCCAATGTCAAGGGAGTCAGAAACAGATCTTGGAATAGGACCCTGATAGGTTACCCTGAAAAAGAGAATTATAGAAATTACAAACCATTCACTCACATTGCAGCATTTCTACTGCAGAAATAAACAGCTTCTGTCAAGGGAGTTTATTTCAATGGGAAATACAAATAGAAAGAGCTGAGCATCTGAATAAAGAATAGTCACAATAGCCACATCATTTCAATGCACCTATAAAGCATGAAAACTAGAAAATTTATATTAACATAACCCTTCTGGTATTTCACTCAACTCTTCTATTTTCAAACAGGGGTGATCATAATCATTCATCCATTCACCAAGAAGTCATTCTAAGTCCAGTGCACATTTGTATTATGTTTATTATAAGATAAATAATCTGCTTTGTTATTTACATGATATTTAATGTAATTTTAATACCTGATGAAGATAAAAGCAGAAGTTAGTTCACCAATGAACTCATTATGGAAGTTTGTGAAGAATGAGAATGTTGTTCATTGCCTATTATGTAGATAACATTCACTAATAAAAACTTTGCTTTTGTGAATATATGATTCTAGACCCACATATAAATTGTAAATATGACCACCAATAGAGTAATAAATGACATTATGTTTGGATTTTCTCAGGACATTTGGACTCCTTTTCTAGGAAAATTTATGGAATGTCCATTTCCATATGTATTACTTGTGTCTGTGTTACCAATAATCACATTGCCTTGGCCCTCGAGCTAGACCATAAATTAAATACACAAAACATCTTTGCCTCACCTCAACCTTGAGAGGGCATGCTCACTCGATTTCTAAAGAAATGCCATAAAATGTGCTTTCGTGGCTATTTTAATGCATCATGACTCAAACAACTACTTTAGCAGATCTCAGGAATATTGCAAAATGTGACCTTATTTTTGCCTCCTAGTTATAAAAGAATATGACTCACTTCCTGGAAAAAAATCACTGAAAATCTATGTAAATAAGAACTTTTAATCTCTGTGCAATTTAAACCACAAATTTTATATCCAATATCAGTATAAAATCCAGTGTGATGTGTAGGGGGGAGAGTAAGAACTATAAAGTAGTAAGATTTATTAACAATTAACAACCTAAAACTTATATATCCTTGACATGCTGGTCTTCAAAGTTGTTGCCTTGCAACATTTTAAGTGAATTCCAACAATATTAACTTTTCGCAAACATAAAAGCTATCAGTTTAGATGTTAGACTTCATTTATAGTCATATCTCATTTTAAATAAAATATGGTATAATCTAACCTGAACACCCACCATCTTACCAGACTAACTTCATTTCCCCAATACACTCTCTGTAGTCCCTCTCCCCTGCTGCTGGTCCCTTTCTTGTCTCAAATTTCCTCTCTACTTTCATTCTTTTGTTTGTAATGTAGATTGTACATATGAGAGAACATGCAACATTTGTCTTTCTGAGTTTGGCTTATATTGCTTACCATAATTACCTCCAGTTCTATCTCTAAGTGACACCATTTTGTTCTTCCTTATAACTGAATATGATACATACCACATTTTCTTTAACCATTAGTCTGTTGATGGGCACCTTGCCTAATTCAGTAATTTGTCTATTATGAATTAAGCTGCAATAAACATGATATCTCTATTGTATACTGAGTTTGACTTTTTCAGATGTATATATCCAGGAGTAGTATATCTGTATCATATGGTAGTTCTATTTTTAAGTTCTTGGCGGGGAGTGGGGAGGCAGTACTTGGGTTTTGAACCCAGAACCTCATGTTTGCTAGACACAGGTGCTTTACCACTTGAGCCACACACCTAACCTGCTTTTGCTTAAGGGTTTTTGTTTTGTTTTGTTTTTGTATAGGGGCCAGAGCTTCTTGCCCAGAGCTGGACTCCAACCATTTTTCTACATGTGCTTCCTGCATAGCTGGGATGATAGGCACAGATAACCATGCAGCTCATTTATTGAGATGGGGTCTAAGATTTTTACTGGGCTGACTTGAATCATGATGCTCCAAATCTCTGCCTCCTAAGTAGCTGAGATTATAAGGAAGGCATACTTTTTAAAAATCACCACCACACCTGACCTACTTTTGGACTTTAAGAAAACAAAATACTGATTTCCATAGTGACTGCACTATTTTACATTCCCACTCACAGTGTCTAATGGTTCCTTCTCTTACCTGCCATCAGAATGCCAACATCTGATATTTTTCTTTTCTTGAGAATAACCATTCTGATTAATATAAGATGGAATCTCAATGTACTTTTGATTTGCATTTTCCTGATGGGTATGAACATTGAACATTTTTTATGCATTTATTGGTCATTTGTCTCTTTTGGTTTTTGTTTGTTTCTTTGTTTTGTGACAGGATCTCTTGGCCTCAAACTCAAAATTCTTCTGCCTCAGCTTCCTGAGTACTGGGATTGTAGGCATGTACCACCGTGCCTAGCTTTAGTTATTTTTCAGGTAAGTCTCGAGTTTGTGGCTAGAGCCAGACTGTGCGATCCTCCTACTTACTGCTCCTATGCAGCTGGGATCACAGTTGCCTACCAACACACCTGACTTGTTCGTTAAGATGTGGTCTCACTAACTTTTTGTCGAACTGGCCTTAAAGTATGATCATCCCAATCTCCACCTCCCATGTATCTGAAATTATAGGTATGAGCTACCTCCAGCTGTACTTCTTTAAAAGAAGTGCTTATTTTTTTTCAGTTCTCTATATATTCTACCAGACTAACTTGTATTGATATTAAGCTGCTTTCAAAACTTAAGGTCACCTCGAAAGTTTCCTTCTGTGTTATCATCCACAATCATCATGCCTCAAGAATTCATAGGAATTCCAAACATAAATTCAAAAAATCTTTTGAGAAAACAGCAATTCATTAGTACCAAAGTATAATAAAGTCAAAATAAATTTCTAAAGTAGTCTTGTGCACCCTAGTCACATGCTCATACTCCATCCTAACACAGTCAGTGGGGAGTGGTTCACTTCCTCTCTTATAGGACATCAACTCCATTCTGCTAGCTACTCTCCCTGATGCCCTGGAAACCCCTCAGACATTGCTTCTACTGTTCTCTTCATAAAATAATGGTAACTATAACAGTAATAATATTATTGCAATACAACTTGCGATATGTCAACAACTTTCTAAGTGAAATATTTCCTTTAATCATCACAATATTAGTTTTGATTTTCACACAAATCCTATAAGTATCCTATGAAGTCCATTCTATACATAATGTCTTTAAAGATGAGATGTGACTTTATTCTAATGCTATTATTGATTTGGCATGGGTCAGGCATATAGGGGCCTCAGACAGTGGGTGTTTAGAGCTCACTGCCATGGAAGACTCATTCCTCTTACATCCCTCATCCCCACTTAGAGGCCACTCAGACTGTAGTTCCAGGAATTCTTTTTAGTGAGAGTCATTTTTCATTTTGGGAAATTTTCAACTAAACACTTTCCTTAAATTAGAGTTTCTTATTTTTCTAGAATACAAGCATTTTACAATTCTAAGAAGTTTATGTATATTTATGTTCCTGAAATAATTTGACCATGCAATCTGACTCTCTAGAAAAATATTTAGGGCTTATTATTCAAAAGGAAACACTTTCTCTTCTTATCTCATATAAAACCTCAACACATTTGAGTTACCTGGATGTCACTCTTTGTAAGATTTTGTATCCAACAGAAAGACAAATCCAAACCTTATATCCATAAAGTAATGTACCTAAGCATGGGACTCTCTAAACTAGGCAGAAGGGATAATTAAACTGAATTACCTATAGGAAAGGTTCTGTAAAATATGGATGTCCCATTGGTAGGTACACTCTGTTGAATCTGCAAGCTACATCCTCAAAAATGTCCTTACTGTTTTGCCCTCAAAATGCTCTGGAAAAATCTCAAATGTGCTCTGAAGCAGTTCCCTTTCTGCATTGATTACAGTGCTTTCAGCTATGAGTAAAAATAAACACGTAATCAAGAAAAGTCTTATGGAGAAGAAGAAATTGATACTTTTTTTTCTTTTTGGAAGTACTTGGGTTTGAACCCAGGGCCACGTGCTTTCTAGGTAGATGCTCTACTGCCTGAGTCATGCCTCCAGCCTTTTTGTGCTGGTTATTTTGGAGATAGGGTCTCGGGTTTTTTTGTACAGGCTGAAGGGACCATGGTTCTTCTATTTATGCTTCCTGCCATAGATGGCATGATAAGCATGTGCTACCATACCCAGCTTTCATCAACCTTTATTTATTTATTTATTTATTTATTTATTTATTTATTTATTGCCATAACTGGCCTTGAACAGTAATCCTCCCAATCTCAGCCTCCTATATCCCCTGAGATAGCAAACATGCACCACCTGCTCAGCTGTTGATTGGGATGGGATCTCACTAACTTTTTTACCCTGTTTGGTCATGAACTGCAATCCCCCTGATCTTAGCCTCCCAAGTAGTCAGGATTACAGGCATGAGCCACTGGTGCTGGGCAAAACTGATCTCACATTACAAGGGTAGAGGCAAAGTGAATTCAGGGTAGTTATTTGGCAGTTCAATAAGTGGTCTTGAGTTTTGTTCTGCAGTTCTCTTTGTTCACCAGCAGTAAGTGGATGCAATGATTCTAAACATCACATTCTTATCCCATAGCAGCCAATGACAAGAAGAGCTCTTACTCATGTTACTTTAAGACTGAAGAACATTTTCCAAGAAATACTCACTTTATTTCATTGGCTAGAATTTTGATACCTGCCCACATATGAATCTATCACAGGCAAGAGGAATGGAATATTTCTACCTCATAGGAGGTAGAAAACAGCTTGTAGGGTAATAAACAAAATGTTGATTTGTTTAGAAAGAAAATGAGATGTGTTTTTTTAAAAGGAAACCAATAGAGATAGTACCTGCCATTTTTGCTTAGCTATTCTCCTAATCTTGCAATATCCTCACACTCATTATTCCCAGTCAGAACTACAGAAGACCCTGTAAGCAAACACAACCTTCTATGAAAAGATAAGGAAAGATAATTTTATCTCAGATATATATTGCAACTATTTTTCAGATAACTTGACTTTCACTTTTGTCATGAATTTTTTTCAGAAAGAACTGTAATTTTCATACAGTCAAATCTATAAAGATTTCCTTTTAAGAGCTTATCTTCAATGTTACTCTTAAAATGCACCCACACCCTCCAGGATGATATGTGGCTTGTTTGTGTTCTTGTTTTGTGTTTTTTTTTTTACACAAAGAATACTTTAAATGCATTGATTGTATCACTACTTTAAGAGTTTGCCTAGGTTCAAATCCCAGTGTGCAGTGTTACTTTGAGCAACTTATTTAAAAATTTGTGGCAATATATATAAGTCACTTAGAATTCAAATTTATGACTTTTCTTCTAGTACCTTTACTACATATTTTTACAATTAAAATTTTAATCCATTTGGATGTAATTTGATACACATTCAACACAGGAGGTTGACTTTGTATTTTCAAATGATTATTCATTGTCCAAAAGCCTTTAAACAAATTATATCTTTTCTGTTGATTTGAAATTCACCCTTATCATAACTATATTCTTTGTTTGCGTGTTTCTGGGGTTTCTGTTTTGTCAATACACAAAAATTTTACATTTTTTGTGTAGTATGTTTCTTTTTGTAGTTCTTTTCTCTCCCCCTTATTGAAAAGTTTGCCTTGGCCTCAACATTTTGTAATATCAATTATACTACTCACATTTTCTTACTGTTGATATTTTCTTAGTATGTCATTGTTTTTTGTTTAGTTTTCACTTTTCACATGTTTGAAACTTTTCATTTTAGCTAATTTTTTATATGTAACCTATAGTTGAGTTTTGTTTTTTGACCCTTCCTACTTCATAAATACTTGTGTATTCTCATTTGCAAATATTGATATGTTTTCTCGTGGTTTCTTTTCTATTATGCAATATTTCCTGTTTCTAATCCTTTATTTTCTTTTCTTTAATAAATGAAGCTTTCTGTTTTGTTTTTTGTGAGTTTGTATGTTGTATGCTTAGTATATTTGGATTATTTCTATCTGGTTTCAGTGCTACTGGTCACAATGCTAACTATATTAAAATGCTTAAAATTCAATTTCTTTATTCACTAACATTGGTAATAACTATTGACATATTTTCACTATGAGTGAAAGGATGTAAACATTATTTCAATGAATAACAAACTGAAAATATAAAGTCAACTTTCTGTGTTGTACTAGATATCAAATTAAATCCAAATGGGTTAAAATTTTAACTGTAAAAATATATAATAAAAGTACTAGAACCCCACTTTTAGCAGTGAACAACAGTCAGAAGAGCAGAAGATTGGTCACACTTCCAAGCTAGCACAAAGAAGCTTTAAATGTACAAGCAATGTCTCTATTAGTAAAATAATAACCGTCTTCACCCTTAACACTTTTTCCTCAACGAGAGAGTGACCCCAGACCCAGAAACCAGTACAGTGTATAAAACACTAAGGCTGAGAATGGGTGCTCACCTGTAATCCCAGCAATCAGGAAGCTGAAGCAGGAGGATTGCAAATTCAAGGACAGGCTGGATTACAGGAATAAAATAAACAAACAAAAAAAGTTAAAATTTTTGTGTAGTGACAAAGCAGAGAGCTCAGGAACATACAAACAAGTTAAGGAATATAGTTATGAAAAAGGTAACATTTCACATTTTAGAGACAGCAAGGCACTGTCTCTAAAAACAAAAATCTTTTAACTTTACTTGTAATCTTTGTCCCACTTATTGGGGAGGGATATTCCTGCCAGCAAGCAGACAGAAGGCTGAGATGCAGTCATAATGCTCCCCAATTTGTAATCTTGAAGTTCAGTGGGTAGAACTGGGTAGCCAAATGAAGCTGGGACAAGCTCCACTCCTCTAATCAGCATCTCCAGCTTGACTGGCAGCCTCCCACAATGAATTGTGATGATGAAGGCTCTCCAAGGGGTTCCTATCACTTCTTCCCCAGGTGGGCATTTCTCATACCTGAGCAATCATTAGCTGGCCCACCTTTACCTCCATGTGATTTCATCTCCACTTAATCTTGCTGAAATTCTTTCACTTCTTTGGCAAGTGAATCAAACTATTACTTCTTCCCCAGAAGCTACACACTGTTCCTGCTTTCAAATCTTTTTGAGGATTTTTAATGAAACATTTTCATTTAATTTACTACCTAGACTCTACAAACCTTTTTATAATGATTACAATAACAATGGCAAAAGCCCTTTAAAATCATGGCTTTAATTCAAAATGCCTCCCAGCAGGTAAATTACCTTTGTGCAAATTAGTTTCAAGGTGTCTTCTTCAGATTGTCCATAAGGAAGAATTCCCTGTCTCCCACCTCACACTATCCCCTGGCATCCTGCCAGACATGCCAGATAAACAACCTCTGAGCAAAACATTTAGGAAGTACAGAGCACCTGTGTGAAGAAAAGAGGAGCTGCTTTGAAAGAAGGGGCAGGACTTGATAACTGGAGCTTGGGTTGGATTTCACCCTCCATGCACCCCTCACCTGGGTCTCTTTGTGCAGTGCATAAATGATTGTACCAAAAAGGCCATTAAGTTTCTTTAGTTCAGTTTCCCAACCCAGGACATAGTGTTCTGAGTCATGACTTAGCTTATACGTAAAGGCTCAATTTTATAACTAGATAGTATATTGGTGTGAGAGTCCATCTGTGACAAAGGTTTTTTTTTATTATCGTAATGTTTCGTGTCTTTGTCAAAAGAAGTGATTTACTTCAATAAGTGAACACTCAAGGTTTTTCCTCTAACTGGCAGGATAGTTGAAATGAGAAATACAGGGCTACCTTCACCAAGAAAGGGTTTGGAGACAGGAGATATTTTGTTGGGTGAGAAGAACCCTGATAGAACAAGGTCTTATATCAGAACAAATGCTTCTTAAACATGAACTTGAAAGAAACAGAGAGATGAAGGAAGTGGGTACAGAGGAAGCAGGGGACTCAACAGCAGTGACAACATTCTCTCAAGTAATTAAAACAGATAGCTATTTCCAGGTATTATCAGAAGTCAGTATGACCCAATTCTTAGAATTTAGAGTGTCATGAAGTTTCATACACTTAGATGCAAAGCAACCTCTGTCAGAAATATTAAGTAGAATTTGATTTAGGAAGTTATAGTTTATATATTTAAAAATAAGAGGTAAAAATATCGTAGATGTTGGCTTCCACTATCTCATTTACACCAGACACTGAGAGGAAAAAAGGACTAAGTCATAAATCATCCCAAATCCCTTTGATGTTATCAGGCAAAAGCCAATGTTACAGTATAAAGTAGTATTATTATGAGGGATACTCAGTGTTTTGGAATTTTATTAGTAAGTGAACTATCCTTGATTGTGAAGACATTTTTTAAAAAGAAAACGAAGAAAACATTTTCCTTTTTGTTGTCTACCTGCTTTGAAATTGCTACACAATATTCTTTCTTTCTCAATAAATTGTGACACCATGGGTGGGATGCAAGAAAGGAAGGCTGTGGGATTTATACAATAACACTTGTCCTTATGACTATTATTAAGCCCTCAGAGAAATGAAACACCTTTAAATATGTTATCAGATTGGACGCAAGTTTAAGTACACTTTGTTAGAAGATATGTAAAATGTGATTCATCTGCTATTAATCTCTTAACCTCCTCTGCAGCAAGTTGTCACCAACAGGGAGCAGTCTGGATCTAACACCTCTGCAGTCAGCATTTCAAATCAAAGTCTGTGATGCTTGTTCAGAAATGCCCTTGGTCCTCTCTGTTGCCAGCTTCTCTACTTCAAGAACAGAAGTTGCTGGTGGGCTACCAAGAGAAAACTTTTTTAAATGAGAAAAAAACATACATACATATGATCTAAACAAAAGAAAAGTTTAGAGAACCTAGGTAAATGTGTCTGTTACTTCAACAGCTATACTATGAGGTGCCTCTGGTCATTTGCTCTAGAGGAGAACTCAGCATCTTCACAAGCATTCATAGTTGGAGAAGGTGAAAAATATTAGTCCAGCCTGATGACTATTAAATAATGACATTAGGCTCTTATCTCCTCTTTCTACTAAGTGTCCATGACTGTCTTTTCATGGAAGCCCTAAATGTGGGACAAACACTACCTATTAAAAATCCTTTATGTCTGAGTTGTTAAATTGAAAAGGAAAAAACTGAACAACAGAGTCTTAATCTAGTTCAAAGAAAACACATATTCAATGTCTTTTCTGCATTCAACATTGTACTTCCTAGGAAAATTATAGTCTTTTAAAAAAATAGATAAAAATTGTCATTTATTGAATTTAAATGAAAACTACTGATGATTTTGTTTGTTTTCTTTGAGTAGTACTTAGAACTGTGATTTTAAAATATTCTTAATTGAACACATTCTGCCTTATTCCCACTGAAACTCTTGCTATATATTTTTTCTTGATATTGACTAAAACCACAGAATAGTTCATCCAATATGAATTTTCTGTAATAACAAATGTAGAAAATAAGACCACATTTACTATGAAAGCAATCTGCTATATTGTCTTTTTTTCTTTTATTCATCATGTCTACCCAATATCTAGAATTTTTTTGCATATAGAAGGCACCAACAAATATTATTCAACAGTGAAGGGATGAAGAAACAAAGCCACCCTTAAACTCCTATTTTAAATTTTTTTTTAATTAGCATATGTTGATAGTACCAGAGAGGTTTCACTGTAAAATCCTTCTAAAAAATTTGCCTTACATGTGGTGTTACTCACCAAGTAATACATGGGCACCTACATACAATGAGTATGTTCTGGGCCTTCAACGACAAAGAAGTCATAATGTTTTGTAGACCTTGGGGTACTAATGAAGGAAAATTTACCAAACAACTTTAGTGATTGCTCATATAGAAATAACACTGAGTATCATGAAGCATGCTGAGGAAAACCTCACATGGACTGGCAATTTAAGGAATTTCTTTTTTCAGATAAAGTAGATATGGATATATTGAAATTTGAAGTATAAGTAGGCATTCATGTGAAGAGATATGGAGAACTGAAGTGGTTGATGGAGAGTATGGAGAGTATGAAGTCAGCAAAGAAAGAGCATATGGGAGAAAAAAACCTGTAGAAAGATAAGGCACAGAAATTTTGGGGAACTAAGAATATTACAATAAGTCTTGAGAACAGAATGTGAGGAAGTGAGCAGAGACTATGCAGGCAAGCAGGGGCTGACTCTCCCAACTTTAGGAAAATATGGAGGACTTAAATCTAGGCACATGGTCTGTCACCCTTTGAAGCTCATTAATCCTGGTTCTAAGTGAAAAATACATTTGGAGTATAAAGTTTGGCTTGAGAGTTCAAGGTTATATCTCCTGGTCTACAAATTATCATGAGTTAGGATTTATTGGCTGATGCAGTAGAGTTCTCTTAGTGTATGTGTTTCTAATAGGCTGGAAATAGCCTATGGAATTTGGTTTGTGTGTGTGTTCAGGATTAAGCCTAGGGCCTTGTGCATGGCAGGCAAGCTTTTTACCAGTGAGCTAAACGTCCAGCTCTAAGAAACAACATTTTTAATGAAATTTTTATTAGTATATATTCATTATACAGGATGGGATTCAAAGTGACAATTCCATTCAAACTTATATTGTACATTATTTACATTTTCCCCATCATCTCTCCCCCTCAGCTCCTTCCTAACCCACCCAAAGCAATTGCAAGAGGTTTTTTAGTTCTGTTTCATATATGCATATGAAGTCCCATCAACCATATACCCTTACCTTAATCTCCTTCCTTCACCCTACCCTTCCCATTAATACCACCCCTCCCCCTCCCACTATGTCTATTTTATGGTCCTGGTTTTAATCATTGATATTTAAGTTGACATTCAAATGGGTGTCTCAATGTATGCCCTCCATGGGTGTGCTTTATTTGGGCTGTTTAGTTCCTTTGATTGCTCTTCCTTACTCCTTTACCTCCTGCCCCTTGTTTTTCAGAAGCTTTCAATATACATCCTATGTCCTCTACCTTCACATCTTATGTTATGCAATATTACTGATGCGCTGTCATTCTCTTTTCCTTTCCCTCTTTCCCTGAGTTCCATAGAGTAATTCCACTATTACAAATACGTTCTACTTTTGAGTTTGTATATGATCATGGTTGTTTTTGCATCTATGTTTACTTTTGGATCTATCTTCAACATGTGAAAGAAATATGCAGCTTTTGTGTTTCAGATCCTGGCTTACTTCACTTAACATGCTGTCCTCCAAATTGCATGCATTTACCATTAAACCATATGTCATTATTCCTTGTGGCTGAGTAATACTCCATTATAAATATACATTCCCACCAGCAGTATATAAGGGTTCCTGTTTTGCCATATCTTCACCAGCATTAGTTGTAGTTATTACCCTTGATTATGGCCATTCTAACTGGGGTGAGATGAAATCTAAGTGCTATTTTGATTTGCATCTCTTTTACAACCAGGGAAGTTGAAACTTCCTTGTGTATTTACTGGCCATTTATACCTCTTCCTTTGAGAATTCCTCGTTTAACTCATATGCCCTTTTCTCCATCGGGGTATTGATTCTTTGGGGGCTCAGTTTATTGAGTTCCCTGTAGATTCTGGATATTAGTCCCTTATAGGGTGAGTAACTGGCAAAGATTTTTTTCCCATTCTGTGGGCTGTCTACCCAAGAAACATTTCTATGAGATCCCCCACCAAGACTCTCACTACACATGGAGAAGTATACATAAACATGTACAAAAATATGTTATATCTATATCTACCTATATAGATATTTGCTGATGATATATATAGGTTGAACAACCTTAATCCAAAAAAATGCTCCAAAATTCATAACATTTTGAATGCTGACATTTTGCCACAAGTAAAAAATTCCATACCTGACTTCATGTGATGGGCTGCAGTCAAAAATGCAGACACCCTAAGAACACTGTATAAATTTACCTATAGGGTACATGTGTATAAAACATCAATGTTTAGAAATACATCCCCAAGATATCTCATTATGCACAAGCAAATATTCTGAATTCCAAAATACTCCTGGTCCAAAACATTTCAGATAAGGTATCCTCACCCTGTACTTGTCAAATGTGCCCTGCTTTGGGTCTAGGCGTGCTGACTGCTTTGGCACTACCTTCTCCACTGCTGTTGCCCTCTGCAGGGGAATATGAGAGTGAAAACATGAGGAACTGAATGTTGCCTGGAGGAACCTAGGAGATCAGCGCTTCCTTGTCACTACTGTTCTGATCACAAGTATACTCACAGTATTTCACAGATGTGTCACTGCAGAAACACATAATGTCCATGACATACAAAACTACTGCATGAAATCTCAATATGAATGCAAATTCGGTCCCTATTCTCCTTGGAGCTTCTTTCTCTCTCTCTTTTTTTAAATAGTTGCTTAATTTCAGACCACTTCTTAAATTCTTCAAACAAAGCAGTGGTATTTGCTTACCTTATCCTCAAAACTCTGACATAACTCTCTTGAAGACAATTTTGCTTAAGTGTGTGGAAAGAAGCCAGTTTATTTTTATATAGCAGAAGAAGCAAGGCCACAACTGATAATCAAAATTTTTTTTTAACCTCTGGGTAAAAGTAATGTCTGACATGAGTTCACCCACACTACTAAAATGAAGACAAGAAATGACAAGTGGCTCCAGAGGAATTGATTTTAGACTGTTTAAATCTGAACCAAAAAAAGTGGAATAAAAAAAAAACTTTCATCAAATATGCCATGGTCTCTCAAAGAACAGCCTTCTATTTAAGAAGTTTTTAAAAATTCAAGTTTTTTTTTTCGTAAGTACTAATAGCTCACTGCTGAATCAGTTGTAACAGGAAAAACAGGACAACTTTAGGAGAAGGCATGATTGTCTTGCATAATTGAAAAGCCTCTTCCATAAAGCCAATGAGCTTGCTTAGCAAGAGAGTTTAATTTTGGTGTGGAGTCAATCAAGAAGTGATTACCAACTCAGTGTAAAGCACCTATCTATTACTTGCTACCTGATAGCAAAAAGAATGGGATTTAGACCTAGCAGAAAAGAATGCTGCCAAATTTCAAGGAGGGAGAATAATGTGCTGAATACCTGAATGTTTCTCGTTCTGTTCTTTAAAGCACCCAGGATGGACAGGGAGAGTCAGAATGTTCTAGATGTAGAACCCACATTGGACAAACAGGAGACCCAGCTGCTGGTCCTGGTTTGGATTCTAATTGCATAATGTTTTGAAAGTTATTAAGATTTCCAGTGCCTTATGGTCCTCACTGATAAATGAATGATTGAAAAGGTGACTTCTTAAACTCTAGTCTATGAGGTTTAGGGAAACAAGAGCTAGGTGTTTTTTGTTTGACTCAGTAACTAGTAGAAAGCATAGAACACAGCAGTCATCTAACAAAGACTCCTTGTGCAAACTGAAAAACTTCATGAGCTTCTCTTAAGAAAATAGCATCATATGTATTCATGAACATGCTTAGAAATTAAAATAATTCATTTAACAAACAAATAATGTATGTTGAATGACTAAAGTATTGAATTACATAACTGGAAGAGTCACATTTAATTCAAAATGTTAAGCTTAATAGTGATAACATTTTGACATAGAATCCAACTAATAAGTATGACCAATACTTCCCAGAAAGTCTGTGGTTTCTGGAAAGTATAACAAGCAATTTAAATAGATATCTTGCTCAGGAGGTGAATTTCAGCTGAGACTTTAATAATAAAAATGGTCAAAAACCAAATAACTAAGGAATGAGGCAAAATTATTGGTTACAGTAAAGTTTTATTGCACTTTTCTCTGGAAGTCCTCAAATCTGAATATAAAAGAGAGCGAAAGACAGAGACAGAGTGGCAGAGTGACAGAGATTGGAAAAAACTATACTTGCATAAAATTTCCTCCTGCCATTGATAACCATGGCATTTATTTTCCATGTATCTTCAGATTACACCAACATTTCCCTTTAAACAGATAGACTATTGTTGTGGGTACATCATTTATGACACACGAAAACAACCAAACAGTCTCAGGCAGAGGGCAGAGACCCCAGAAGCAGTCAGAATATAATTTGAGGCCAGGCTCATTGGGTCAAGACTATTATCCTAGATATTTGGGAGGCAGAGATCTGGAGGATCGAAGTTCTAGGCCAGCCTGGGAAAAAAAGTTCAGAAGACCTCATCTCAACCAATGGCTGGGTGGAGTGGCATACATCTGTCATCCCAGCTACACAAGGAAGCAGAAATAGGAGGATCACAGTCCAGGCTGGTCCAAGTATACAGTGAGATCCTACCTCAAAAATAACTAATGCAAAAAAGGGCTGTCATGGTGGTTTAAGCAGTAGAGCACCCGCCTAGCAAGCACTAGGCCCTGAGTTCAATCCTAAGTACTGCCAAGAAAACAAGAATATAATTTGGTAAAGAACACCATGACAAAAATATGGAATATCTTTGGAAATGCTGCAGCTTCGCTAAGTGCTCTCCCAGTTTATATCTTGACTCTGACAGTCCTTATACTACTAATGACTCATTTGATAATGATGGTAGTGAAACAACCATTTTATTGGTGAAAGAAAAGGTTGCAAACAAACATAAAAGGTATTTGTGAGAAAGGGAAGCACTCTGAAAAAGATACAACAAATAATGACACATAACAGAAGACTCGAGAATATTTTTTAAAGTTTCCTGTCTGCAAAGTTTTAAACATACATCTAGAAATTGAGCAAGACACTTTAAGCCACATGGTAAGCTTCTTGATATCTGAGATTCCTTTACTTGGGTTTTTTGTTTATTTTTACTTGGGTTTTTTGTTTATTTGTTTGGGGCTGGGATTGAACACCAGGGCCTCACATAAGCTAAGCATGTAGTCTACCACTGAATTACACTATCATCCCTACCTGAGGCATCACTCCTTCTATATCATTAAGCATATCAAGTATAATCTCACTCCAACCTTTTTGCTTTTAAAATATTAAAAATATCCTAAATGATAATTTGGGTTGTAAATCTTCAGTAAGATGCAACTTTTCTCTTTGATAATAGGAAAAGATGGTTACTTTTATAGAAAAGCCTATCATAACTTTTATCAGCAGAGATCAAACATGAATGAAATCTTGAAAATTAGTCAAAGATAATATTATGATATCATCTCTCCCAACATGAAAAAAGGTCAATATCACCTTGAGTCAAATCACTATTTTCTAAATGCATTTCTATCATTCGATTATTGGCCCCAAAAATTCATGCACTAGAAATTTCATCTCCAGTGCAACAGTGTTGGGAGTTGGACAGTAATAGGAGGTGAGTTGCCCTCATAAATATTTACTGTGTTATTGTGAGAATGGGTTGCTGTAAATTAAATCCACTTCTAGTGCTTTGTTTTTCCCATGCCCTTCTACTTTTTCACTAGGACATAAAGCAGCATGAAGACACACCATATGCTGACATCATGCTTTCAGACTTTTCAGCCTCCAGAATTGTGAGCAAAAATAACACTCTTTCCTTATAAATAAATCACTTTCGGGTATTTTGTTATAGCAGCAGAAAACAAAGGCACTCATAACAGACAAGTGTATGGCAGTATCTGCATGTCCATTCCATTCCTGATGTAGGCTATCACTTACGACAGCTCTGATTCCTAAAATCCTCAGTCCCAGCTCTTTCCCTCTTACTTATGTCACACAAGCAGCTGATCTCATGTCCACAAATGACTTTTCTTCTCCAGTCATTATATCTGTGTAGAATGGAAAGAGAAAATACCCTTTCATTAAAGGATACTTCCTAGAAGATGCACACAGTACTTCTTATGCTTCATTGGCCAGGACCTAGTTATAAGATGACACCTGATAGCAAGCATAGTTGGAAAAGGCAGTCTTTATTATAAGCAGCAATATGTCTGTGTAAATGTGTGAAAGAAGGAAAGACACAGAAGATTGTAACAAAACACTTTTATTTTTAAGTGACTAATGCTACTCAAGATACATTATCCTCATAGCTATTGCAATCAAGTTGTTTTGAACACAAATTGTCTTTTAATCACTAAAATTTGAACCCATGTTTAAGTTCCTTGATTAAAGGGTGATGTTAATAACACTAATGCCCAAACCCACGTCTCTTTTAGGGTCAGTTCCTTTGGTTCTGTAATCAAAAGCAGATAGTCCTGAAAATCCATCTCATAAGTACATTCCATTAATCATAAAAGAAACCAGGTCAGAATTTCAAATTTAACACAACCACAAAACCAACCATTTCAAAATTGATGTTCTTCTAACAGAAGTCAGCAAGTTCATTATTCTCAAAAGGGCAATATGTGTCAGATTGGATCATAGCATGCTAGTCCTTCAGGACTTTCTATAGTTGGTTTTTCCTTCCCTCTGGAAACATTCTTCACTTGTTTTACAGGACTCCGTACTCTCCTGGTCATCGTTTTTGCTCATTAGTCTCTCCTTCTCCCCTTCTTTGCTGGTTGTACCTTGTCTCCCTGGTTAAACACAGAAGTGGCACACAGTTCTATTCTTAAGTCTGCGCTTACTTTTATCTAGAGTCATTCCCCGGTATCATTCAGTTTCTCGACTTTTAAAACAATTCACTATGGATTTCAAAATTTATAACTGCAACTCACCCCCTAATTTCAATCATCTGTATACAATTCCTTTCTCAATATGTTCATCTCAAACTTATTATATTTAATTGAAGAATTTGGTCTGTCTTATTTGAAACTACTTCCCTACAGTCTTTTCAATTTATATGAGTGGTAACTGAATCCTTCATTGTCTCAGGAAGAACCTACAAAGGCATTTGTGTCTTCTCTTTTTCTCACTACTACATCCAACCCAATAGAAAATTATTTGGGTTCTTTACTCAAAACATATCCAGAGACTAAATACTTCTCCCTGCCTCTCCTGCCCTCTGCCACATCACTATCATTTCTACCCTGGTTTATTATAAAGTTATGGAGACTTGCTGTTTTTTAAATATCTATGACTTTTTGTCTTCACTGGTTTTTCTGCCATTGCCCCTACAATCTGTCTCTACATGGCAGCCACAGAAATCTTTATTAAAGTATCATTATATCATGTGATTCATATGATGGAAACTTTATAATGCTCCCTCCTTTTACTCAGAGAATTCATTTCTACTTATATGATCTGTTTGCTCATTGTTACTTCCTGTCAACTCCCAATTCTCATTGCTCACTCTATACCAGTCCTAATTGTTTTCTTACTATTTTCCATATCAAGAATGCTCTTATCTCAAAGACTTCACACTATTCCTTCTTCCTCAATACTTCTTGTCCATGTATCTGGACTGATTTTCTTATCTCTTTCTCAAATGTCACCTTCCTAGTAGAGCATTATATGTTCTTTTATTTAAAATTACACCCAGTACACACACACATGCACACACACACACAACTTAAATCCCCCTTTCTCAGTTCATTTTTCTCTAATGCCCTTTTCACCAACTATTATTGACATGACATATTTAATGTCTTCCTAAAGACCATGAAAACAAAGACTGGGAGGACTTTTGCTGAAGACAACGTTGGTGCCTAAAACAGTGTTTAGATTATGGTACATCTATAATAATTATTTGTTTAAAATTAATAGCATATCATATTCTAGCTTAAAAAACATAAAACACAAACTTGGTAAACTACTCGTATCAACTGTTCTGTTTGCTATGCCATGTACATAACTAATGGAATCTTGCTGATATTTAAATCCCTATGGTTTGCATTTGCTTTTCACTATTTTTGTTTTATTTGTACAGTGTAATATATCAGTTGGATAAGGATCCATATTTGCTTTTTTGAGAATTTGCCAATTTAAGCATTTTAATTTACCTATCACACATGGCTGAACGAATCAAGTGATTCACCATGGCTAAATCCCTTTTGACTACATAGGAACCATGGAGCATTCTAGCACCCTTCCTTGCCTTTAGATTTTTAAGATTATTTGGTACATATTATCTTTCAAATTATAATTCCGGTTCCTTCTGGGTAAAGTCTTATTCTAAACATTTTCCTTAGAGTAAGGAGCACCTTCTAACGTGCACCTATGTGAGACTAAAAGTCATATATTGCCTAAATATACATAACATTTGTTTCTGTATAATGAGGTCATTTTCTGTCATTACAGTACATGTGGAGTCCTATTGCACAATATTCTTTCATTTCATTTATACCCAAACTGAACAGGAGTGACAATGTGGAAATGAATAGAGTTTACCCCTGTTCAGCTTGAGAAATTGCACCTGACAGAAAATGAAAGGAAATATGTGGGAATATTGAAACAACAACAACAAAAAAGAAAAACAATGAAATTTATCACAGGAAAAATGGCATTCTTTTCTCCTGCCCTCAAGGAAAAAATATCGTGTTTCTTACCAATTAAAAATATTGGCACTGCTTGCATGTTCTTCCTTATAGTTTACTCAGTATAATTTATTTTCATTATGTTGTAGAGTCTCAAATCACTTACGACAATATTTTGCCATCATTATTAATATAAACTATTTCAGAATATGTAATGTCAAATGACAGGAGAAAAGTCATGAATAGTGAAGGCACTTAAAACAGTTCCTGATTTAGAAATAAATTTTTAATCAATACTGTACTATAAAATGACACAATAAAGTCTACTAAATAAATAAATCTAGGATTTACTAAATATGTCATGGTCAATATTTACTGTTATTTTTACCCATGAACATGTCTGTCCTGTCTTTGGTTTCCAATGCCTTGGATTTCTTTCCTGGCACCATCATTCCTCCACTCACAATGCATATATGATGGCTGGATTTGTTCCTGCTCCTGATTGCCATGGGTGCTTGAGTTAGATCTTACCAGTTCACATACTTCAACTTTTTGGTCATAATTATTAAACCATGGAGAATTATTTCACAACATTCCAACTATTAAAAGTTAGACCAGGTATTTTAGAACTCTTTCAGTCTTTCTCAACAGAGATCTTCATCACAGCACAAAAAATGATTTTGTTGACTGCCTTCTCAGCTTCCCAAAAGATGGTACCACCCCAGACACTTTAAAAGGGAGTTAATTCTTTATGCTACATACATTTGAATCTGTCAAATAAATCCCAGGTGAGAAAGCCTAGAAGGAATTCTTTATATGGGAATATTAGGTCAGGATGCTAAAAAACTAGAGCCATTAGGACCCTAGGAAAATGAAACACACATGCAGTAGTGCAGAACTAGGAACTGGATGAAGCACAGTTGCAGGAACATAAAGACCTTGTCATGTCTTAGTGTCACACTACACCTGAACCCAACTACCTATGAACCCAACACTTCCTTTTAGCTTATGACTACCTTGGTTGGATTTCTGACACTTGCAACAGAAGTTCTAATTGATACACTTAAATATTCCCCAAATGCAAAGTAAACATTTAGGTACAATAGGTTGACAGGGATTTTGGAAAAAATAAAATTGCATTTTGTATTTCAATGATCTAGAGTCATTTGTGCATAATGTGATATAGAAAAATGTTTCACTCAACAGTTTATAAGAGACAGACAAAAAGAAATGGGGCAATGGCACACAGTGACTGTATGTATATATTGCAGGAACTAAGAAAATGGATAAAACACCTCTACTCCACCAGCTCCTTGCTTCTATGACTCTGGTACTCAGTGTCAGCTGAAGAGTGAACATAGTTTTAAATAAATGGGAGCAGAGTTTCTCTAATCATTTTTGCCTTTAGGGATTGGAATGGTGGTGGGGTGAACGTGAATGTGAGTGAATATTTACAAAACCCAGTTCTGTCATCTTATTAAGACTGGCAAGGAGTTGTCTTGTAGTCATCTTTGTAATGTTAAAGTTCTTGATACAGCTTTGCTGCTTATAGTGGCAGTTCTGAGAAGAGGGGAAAACTAGCCCACTCAAAACTGTTGCAGGAAAATGAATAGATAGATCACCATGTTGACCCAGATAAGTCATGCTCAAAAAGTCAAATATCGCATTTTTGATTATTCTTGGAATCTAGACCTAAAATTATGAAAAGGAAAGGGTACTGAGGGATGAAGAAGATAGAAATACATTACATATATACATATGAATACTGCATAATGAAACCCACTAAACACTGTTTGGCAAAGTGGGGAGAAGACAGAGAGGGAATGGAAATTTAATGGAGGGGTTCAAAATACACTGTACACATCCATGGAATTCATATTATTAATGTATGTTAATTCAAAAAACTAAAATTTAAAAGGAAAGGAAAGAGGGACGGAAGGGTGAAGAGAAAGAGAAGAAAGGAAGGAAGGAAGGAAGGTGATTTGTTGAGAGACAATAAAGAGACACATATGCGTTATGCTTTCTTGGCTATTCCCATCCAGAAACTGAAAAGAACAGCAACAACAACATAAATGCAATCATTATTGTAAAGTGTCCAGTCACTCCAAATCTTTCTCTAATTACATCTAGGCATCTCCTGGGGAGGTGCATTTCTTGATCCTTATCTCCTCTTCTCAAAATGTAGCAATGATTGTGGAGAAACATCCAGGAGGCCTGAAAGAACAATATGAGGTCTGGCTTTGTGTTTAATTCCCAGTTCTACTTATTCAGTAAACTGTGATCTCTTGGATCAATCAGTACAATGGAAACAATTTGCAGTTTCCTCATAAAAAGTAATTATTTAGTGAGATGTTGAAAAATTTAAAAAGCTTAACATAATGCCTATTACCTTACTCACAATTACTGTTTGTTAAAATTATTATAGTCAATATTGCTATTGACTCAAGTCTCAATGTTTTGGTTGCCTTTACCTTTTAAGCACTAAGGCCGCAGAAAATTTAACTTTCTATGGATTACTAAAAGGGCTGCTCAAGAAGTCAAAAGACCCACAGACCTAGTCATGAGAACCCCATAGGTGGTTTGAAGCTCAGTTAATAAGCCTATCTGTGCAGTTTTCCTGTCTCCCATCACAAAAATAATTTTTTGAAAGACTCCACTATGTGCTACTCAAAAGGGTAAAACATTGAATGAGGCCCTCTTTCAGCCGTTTAAGTTCTCACAGTCTACTTAAGGGCAAATTAAAGAAATAGGTATAACAAATATTTGGTTAATGATATATACCAGTGAGAAGTAAAGTATTGTTGTGTGTTTTGCCTTTTTTCTTGAAGATTTATCAATAATCATTCTTTAACTTATTGATTCAACCAACAGTATTGAGTACCTACAATGTGCCAGATATGTTGATATTTCAAGAAGAAACCTACCTGAATGAAGGGAGAGACAGAAGCATGCAAACTTCTGGAGAAAAGCTTTTTGGTTAAGGGGAAATATAAATACAAAGGCTCTGAGGCAGGACAGAACTGGTGCCTTTAGGAAAAAGAAAGATGCCAGAGTGGTTGCAGTAGGAGATATAGATTGAGAGTACTAGGAGATGGGGTCGAAGAATAGGCAGATACTTGGTCATGCTAAGATATGTAGGACAGGTTGGGGAGTGTCTCAAGTGGTAGAGCACCTGCTTAGCAAGTGCAAGGCTGAGTTTACCCCCAGTACTGCCAAAAAGAAAAAAAAAAAGACCCTCCAAGATATATATGAGAATTATTTGGGTTTTATTCAAAGTATATTAGAAAACCATTAGAAATATTTGAGCATGAGTAATATGACCTATTTTGCATGTGGATATACTCTATCATACACATAACAATAATTATTAATTATTTTAAAAACTTTATTGAGCTATAATTCACATGCCATAAACACATTTATTTAAAATGTACAATACAATGGTGCACAGTACATTCAAATAGAAGAGCAACCAGTACAACAAACTAACTTTAGAATATTTTCATCGCCCCTAAAAGAAACCTATACTCCTTAGAAGTTATTCCTCATTCCAGACCCATCCCCACCCAGGCAATCATCTGTCTACATCCTATCTCCATGGGTTTCCCTAATCTGAGCATTTTATAGAAACAGATCATATGATATTTTTATGCCTGGCTTCTCTCACTTAGCATAATGTTTTCAAGATCATCCTTGTTGTAGTTTATATCAGCATTTTATTCCTCTTTTTTATTGTTGTGCTAGATAGGGGTACATTGTGGTATTTAAAAAGGTTCTTACAATATGTCAAATACATGACACTTGTATTCACCCTCTCCATCATTTCCTTTATGGCCAGGGATGGTAAGCATTTTCCATGTGTTTTTTAGCCATTTGGACTTCTTCCTTTGAAAAGACTCTGTTCAGTTCATTTGCCCATTTCTTCATTGGGTCATTGATATTTTAGGAGTTTAGTTTTTGAGCTCCCTGTATATTCTAGTTATCAGTCCCTTGTCTGATATATATAGTAAAGATTTTCTCCCATTCTGTGGATGGCCTCTTCAATTTAGAAAATTATTTCTTTTGCTGTGCAGAAGCTTTTTAATTTCATGTATCCCATTTGTCGATCCTTTCTCTTAGCTGCTGAGTCAATTGAGTTCTACTGATGAAGTCATTGACTAAACTTACTGCTTCCAGTACATGCTCTGCTCTTTCCTGTATTAGCTTCAAGGTTTCAGGTCTTTTATTAAGGTCTCTAATCCACTATGAGTTGATACTTGTTTAGGTTGAAAGTCATGGATCTAGTTTCAGCTTTCTGAAGGTAGATATCTAGTTTTCCCAGTAACATTTGTTGAAGAGGCTGTCTGTTCTTCATGCTATGTTTTTGTTGTCTTTGTCAAAAGTTAGATGGGCATAGCTGCATGGATTTATATCCAGGTCTTCTATTCTGTTATTCTGTTCCACAGTCTTCATGACTGTTTTGTGCTAGTACCATGCTGTTTTTATTGCTGTGGCTCTGTAGTATAATTTGAAGTCAGGTGTTGTGATACCTCCAGTGTTGCTCTTTTTATTCAGTATTGCCTTGGCTATCCACAGTCTTTTGTGCTTCCAAATGAACTTTACTGTTGATTTTTCAATCTCTGTGATGAATGTAATTGGAATTTTGATGGGAATTGTGTTAAACATGTAGATTTCTTTTGGTAGTATGGCCATTTTTACTATGTTGATTCGACCAATCTGTGGACATAGACGATCTTTCCATCTTCTGTAGTCACATCCTTTGCTACGTTTATTCCTAGGTATTTGATTTTTTTTTTAAGGCTATTGTAAATGGAGTTGTTTTCCTATGTTCTTTTTCAATCTGTTCATTATTACTAAACAGAAAGGCTACTGGTTTTTATAAATCAATTTTATATCTTGCTACTTTGCTAAAGCTGTTTATGGTGTTTAGGAGTTTTTTGGTGGAGTTTTTTGGGGTCTTTTAGTTATAAGATCAGGTCTTTTGTGACTAAGAATAGTTTGACTTCTTCCTTACTTATTTGTATTCCTTTTATTTCTTCTTCCTGTCTTATTTTTCTGGCTAGGAATTCTAAGACTATGTTGAATAGTTGAGGAGAGAGAGAGGGCACCCTTGTCTCATTCCTTACTTTAGGGAAATTGGATTCAGTTTTTCCCATTAAGTATGATGTGGGTTATGGGTTTGACATATAATATAGCCTTTATTATGTCAAGGTATACTCCCTCTATTCCTAGTTTCATCAGAGCCTTTCATCATGAAAGGGTGTTGGATTTTATCAAAGACTTTTTCTACATCTATTGAGATGATCAAGTGGTTTTTGTCTTTGATTTTGTTAATATGCTGTATTACATTTAATGATTTTCATATGTTGAACCATATCTACATCCCTGGAATGAAACTGACTTGATCATGGTGTATGATCTTTTTGATGTGTTGTTGGATTTGGTCTACCACTATTTTATTGAGGATTTTTGCATCTATATTCATTAAAAAGATTGGCCTTTAATTCTTTTTTTTTTTTTTTGTTATGCTCTTGTCCAGTTTTGGGTTGAGTGTAATACTGGCTTCATAGAATGAGTTTGGAAGTGTTCCTTCCTTTTCTATTTCATAGAAAATTTAGGGAGTGTTGGTACTGGTTCTTCTTCTGAATTAGTAGAATTCAGCAGAGAATCCATCAGGTCCTAGACTTTTATTTTTTGGGAGACTATTGTTGCTTCAATTTCATTGAATGTTATAGATCTATTTAGGTGTTTAATATCCTCTTGCTTCAATTTTGGATGGTCATATGTATCTAGAAATTTATCCATTTCTTCCACATTTTCCAATTTATTTGAATATAGGTTTTCAAAACAATTCTTGATGATTACCTAGATTTTCTTGGTGTTTATTGTTATCTCTTTCTTTTCATTTCTGATTTCATTAATTTGGGTGTTTTCTCTCCTCATTAGTCAGATTTGCCAGGAGCTTGTCAATCTTTTCTATTTTTTTCAAAGAACCATATGCTTTCCTGTAACTGCATTGGAATATAAAATACATTCTTAGCAGAGGCCCCATATCTCCATTTTTCACAGTGTCTGAAAATTATATAGCTGGTCTGTTGTGGGAAAACTAAAGAAGACAAAAGTAAGAGCGTAAAAGCTGCTATGGAATCTAGATGAGTTATTAGCCCATTTTCTGTTGCTATAATAAAATACTTGAGGCAGGGTATCCTTTTAAAAATTACTTTATTAGCATATTATAATTGTACTGGGAGATACATTTTGATATTTACATATGTGCTTACAATATATCTTAGTTAGATTTAGGCCCTCTATCATTCTCTCTCGCCCCTCCTCCCCCTCTTTCACCCTTAGAACAATTTCAACAGGTTTCATTCTTCTATTTTCATATATGAATATAAAATACATCCACCATATTCACCCTCATACACCCTTTCCTTGTACCCACCCACCTCCCATTGGTATCCACCCCAGGAAATGACCTACTTTTTCCCTTCTGCCCTTCATGTTTTTAAGTGTATATTGATAGTCCAAGGAGTTTTCACCCTGGTACTTCGGAGATAGCTACCATCAAATATATAAAGAGGCTTATTTAGCTTACAGTGCTGTAGAGTCAAAGGCATGGCACCCCTATTATCTCAGCCCTGGTGAGGAACTTTGGTGGATGTAACTATAGTACTGGGAATGCATGGGGGAAGAAATGACAGAAAACTCAAAACGCAATTTAGGGGCCAACCTCATTCTTTTTTTTTTTTTTTTTTTTTTTATTATTCATATGTGCATACAAGGCTTGGTTCATTTCTCCCCCCTGCCCCCACCCCCTCCCTTACCACCCACTCCACCCCCTCCTGCTCCCCCCCTCAATACCCAGCAGAAACTATTTTGCCCTTATCTCTAATTTTGTTGTAGAGAGAGTATAAGCAATAATAGGAAGGAACAAGGGGTTTTGCTGGTTGAGATAAGGATAGCTATACAGGGCATTGACTCACATTGATTTCCTGTGTGTGGGTGTTACCTTCTAGGTTAATTCTTTTTGATCTAACCTTTTCTCTAGTTCCTGGTCCCCTTTTCCTATTGGCCTCAGTTGCTTTAAGGTATCTGCTTTAGTTTCTCTGCGTTAAGGGCAACAAATGCTAGCTAGTTTTTTAGGTGTCTTACCTATCCTCACCCCTCCCTTGTGTGCTCTCGCTTTTATCATGTGCTCATAGTCCAATCCCCTTGTTGTGTTTGCCCTTGATCTAATGTAAAATTATGGAAACAGCCAAGATGCCCCAGCACTGACGAATGGATTAAGAAAATGTGGTATCTATACACAATGGAATTTTATGCAGCCATGAAGAAGAACGAAATGTTATCATTCGCTGGTAAATGGATGGAATTGGAGAACATCATTCTGAGTGAGGTTAGCCTGGCTCAAAAGACCAAAAATCGTATGTTCTCCCTCATATGTGGACATTAGACCAACCTCATTCTTACAGCAACTCTCTCTAACAAGAATTCAGGGCCCATGAGAACCACCTTAATACTTCCCAGGGCAGTATCCTCAGTTACCTAAGGACTTCTCACTAGGCTCCATCTATTAAAGATCTATACCACCTTCCAATATTAGCACACTAAGGACCAAACCTCCAACACATGAACCCTTGAAGGACATAGACAACCCATATCCAAATCATAGCAATAAGAAAACATCTTTCACATTTTTATAAAAATTTTATTTTGTCCTATGCATGGCAAATATTTGTGCCATTTTTCTATTTGTCATTTGATTTTTGCTTCTGATTTCTCTACACTTCAAGATTCTTACAATTTTCTCATGAATTTGGCTGTTGTTTTTAGTGGTACTAGGGATTAGACTCAGGGCCTTACACTTGCTAGGCAGGTGCTTTACCACTTGAGTCACTCTGCCAGAGCCCTTTTTCCATTGGTTATTTTTGAGATATGGTCAGCCCAGGCTGCCTGGACTACAATCCTCTTATTTGTGCTTACCAGCATAATTGGGATGACTAGTGTGCACTACTGTGCCCGGCTGTCCAGCCACCCATTCATTTAACTGCCTAGCCACTAGGATCTCATGATCATTTTGCCTGGGCTGGCCAGGACCAGTGATATTCATGATCTCTGCCTCCCAAGTATCTAGGATTGCAGATTTGAGCTACTATGCCTAGCTCTGAAATTATTAGTACTTCTGTGTCAATTGTACAAAAACATAAAAGCACTACTTTGAAATAAAACTTTATCATTTACTAGATTTTTACATTGATCACTATTTCTTTACATAAACACACATATTTATGTAAATATGGGAATGATTTTAATTACTAATTTTGTTTTCCTTTTTCTTACTGTTAGTTTTTTTTCCTAGAACTTCTCATGTGCACTGTTGTCTACAGACATGAGAAACTTATGAACTTTAAAAAATTCCATCCAGTGAAAAGACAATATAATTTTTAACTGAGATTGAATTGAGGTTATTAATTAATTTAGGAATTATTACCATGTTTATAATACTGAGTCTTCCTATCTAAGAAAAACACACATATTGCCACTTAAAGGTTTTGGTTTTTTTTTTTAATTTTGGCATCCTTCATGGTACCAAAATTTCATTCTTTGGACATTGCATTTTTAGTTAATTATTAAGACAGATTGTGCTTTTTGAGGTGGCTATAAAAATATCTCTACATAACATGCTCTCTGATAATGAGTCTTTATTAATCTGATAGCATTGAGGAATGGAGGCTATTTCTCCACTTCCTGATGCTGGATCAAACCTGTCACTGTTTACATCAATAGAATTTAGCAAAAATGATCTTGTGCTGTTTATGGACATATAGCTTACCTCATTTATCCACTTCTACCTCTGCCATTTGGAAATCTCATTCATAGGACATTGCCTCTCATAATTTAATCATCATACTTTGAGTTGTCTTTGATCAAGGTGTAACCACAGACACACTCTGCCAATAACCAGCTTCAATTGCCAACCAACAAAGTCAGCTGTCTTGAATGATATACTCAGCTGAGCCTTTAGAGGACTACTAGCCCAGGCAGCACCTGATTCACTAGTGTAAGAAACTTCAAGCAAGAATCACTCAGCTGAGCCCAACAGACATGGATCATAAAAGAGATTAAGAAGTGCATTATTTTTGGCCATTGAGTTTGTGGTATTTCATTATGTAGCAACAGATAACTCGAACAGTAAGTATTCATCTTTTCATTGCTAGTGTTTATAGTTGCCCCCTCACTTTGTTTGTATACAAAAAGGCTATTTTTTCTATTATTTATTTATATAACAGTTATTTTAGAAATTTAGTTTTAAAGCAGTCATTGTGCTGAATTGTTATATTTTCAATTGATTTAATTTTTAGATTTCTCACACATAAAACCATATCATCTGCAAAATATTTTTATTCTTTAAATACTTATGCCCTTATCTGTATGTCTAACTTGATGCATTTAGTGTATAACTAATATACAGTGATAATATTGCATGCATATTTTATTGCTGACTTTAATGGAAATGATTTCCATTTTACTTACAGCTTTTAAATGGCTCTATAAAAATAAGGAATAGATATTAAGGTTTATCAAATTCATAAAGCATCTTCTCTGTCAGTTTTGAATAATTTTATCTTATCTTTTAGTATAACATATGTAAGGAACTGCCAAAAAGACCATGCCACAGGTAGAAAAGAAAGATTTATTGAAGCACAGACTGCTGGGCTACCCCTCTCAGGTTTAGAGTGCAGCAGCTTGGCTGGAATGGGTAGGGGGCTTTATAGGAGAGGCCACACCATAAGGGAGAGAAGGTGTTCTTCCCAGAGAACAGCCAGACTACTGGCCTCTGTTTATCTGTGATCACCAGATGACATGGGTCGACATGCACAGCTAGTTCAGAAACAGGAAGTTCCTGAGATTTTACAAGCAGGGAAACAAGCAGGGGAGTTTCTCAAGTGATCCTAAATCAAAGGGGGGTCTGGTTTCAATGCTAGCCTCCAAACTCTCCACCAGCCCCAAGGATGCCAGGGACCTAACAACATAGAATTGGGTTTGTTTTATAAAAATCTAAGCTCTTTCCTTTTAGCGAATATTTCCTATTTACATTTTTTGCCATAAAAAATGTGTATGTGTGTTTTTTTTCTTTTTGGTGGTTTGAATTCAGGGACTCACACTTGCTAGGTGGGTGGTCTATCATCTGAGCCACTCCATCAGCCCTCTTTTTGTGTTGCATATTTTTGAGATAGGATCTTGTGAACTATTTGTCTGGGCTGGCTTCAAACCTCTATCCCCCTGATGTCTGCCTTCTGAGTAGCTAGGATTATAGGCATGAGCCACTGGTGCCCAGTTTTTGGGTATAATTTATTTTATTTTTACAATTTGTAATCTTTCTTTTCTGTTGTTTGATTCATGGTCTACACTGTCTCATGTGAATGTGATTATTTTCCACCTAATTACATTGAAAATTTACACTCCTGTCCTTAACTTGCTAATAGATACTATTAACCCTTCAAATCATAGAATTAACCCTTTATTAATTTATTTAGTCTGAAATTTTTCTTAAACATAAAATTATAAAGATAGGAAAATATACATTTGTATATTCTCATCATCTCTCATGACCTAATATATTAGCATTTTATATTTTGTCTAGATTTCTCATTTACATTTCTTATGAATCCAAAAGTTTTTCTGAAGTATTTACTCTTAGATCAAATTATTATATCCTTGTTGGGGTCTGAGGTCGACCACCCCTCAGAGGAACAAAAGACACTGACGATAATGTAAGTGACAATGCGAGGTTTATATTTCCAGCTAGCTGGGGTCCGGGTATCCACCTGATGCAGCAGGTTTCAATGAGGACCCCAAATGCAAAGTTCAGGCTGCTTTTATATTTTTTAGACATTAGTCATGGCCACACAGAAATTTTTATGGCCCCTAGGGTTACATATTTCTGATATCACCCACATACTGGTGGTGGGGCAAGATTACTTGAAGATTATTTATCAGGAACTTGATAAACACCAGGTGTCTTAACTCATTGACTCACATACTGTTCTAGCAAGATTAACCAGAAACAGTCCCTGTTCCCAGAAACCATCCCACCTCCCTTTGCTCCAGTAAGTGGTGGCTTGGGTCATGTTCGTCATGGCCGGTTTCAGGCTGAGTGGGCTGCAAGCCTCAAAGGTACCCTAACATTCCCCCCTTTAGTTGTTCAAAATGAGGAATCATGCTCATCTAGGCAACGAGCATAAACATTCTCAGGGCTAGGTAACTTTTCATATTGCTGTCTCGGGACCATGAGTTAGACTGTACTAATTCGATCTTTCACGAAGGTCACTAGCTTATTCAGAATACAAGGACCAAAGGTTAAGATAAGCAGTAGTATGACCAGAGGGCCCACCAGGGTAGAGACCAAGGTAGTGAACCAGGGGGACCTATTGAACCAAGCTTCGAACCAATTTTCTTGGGCTTCCCTTTCCCGTTTCCTTTTTGCCAGTCCTTCCCTCACTTTAGCCATAGAATCCCTAACTACCCCTGAATGGTAAGCATAAAAACAACATTCCTCCCCTAGGGCTGCACATACTCCCCCCTGCTGGAGGAACAATAAGTCTAGGCCCCGTCAGTTCTGAAACACTACCTCAGATAGAGAGGTAAGGGATTTTTCTAGGTGACTGATAGAGGCTTCTATCCTCTCTATATCCTTGTCTATGGCCACACGCAGCGAGGACATCCCTTTATGTTGAGTAGCCAGGGAGACTATGCCGGTTCCTTTCCCAGCCACTCCTAGGCTAAGTAGGATAGCAATGGTTAATGCAGAAATAGGCTCTCTCTTCTTTCTCTCACCTGTTCCTGTATTCCAGTATGAATATAGGCTCTCCTCAGAATGATAGATGATGTGGGGCAGCACAGTCACTAGGACACAGAATTCTTTAGAGCCGTTAAAGACATTAGTTGATAGGCAAGGGGTGAGCCCAGACTGTGAGCATATCCACCATCCATTGTCTTTTGGATTTACCCACTTAATACCATCGCCCCAGGCGGGGTTGTTATCTATAGTAGCACATAGGTCCTATTTTTCCACCGGCACCTTCCCTAAGCAGGTTCCTTGGCTGCTCACTTGTTGTATGGTCAGACCTCTCTTACTGTCTCCCCAGGAACATTGAGTGGGGTTTTCACTAGTCAAGATATTGTAGGTGACATTTAGCCCTATTGCCTCATAGAATGGGGGCCTCACATCATAGCACAGCCAGCAGGAGGTAGTCATATTAGGGTTGGTGTGGTTCAATGTTAGGAATGCAGCATTTACCAAATTCCAGAGGGGGTCTGTGGACCCAGTCATGAGACTGGGCTTCACCAAGGGAGGGCCAGTGCCTAATGGTCCTGGAGTTTTAATACTAGCCTTTGTGTGAGGCCGGGTAGAGACTGGGGTTGTGCGAGGTTGGAGAGGTGGCTCTACATAGGGTGGCTTGAGTACTTTGTTGGGGCCTACCATTTTGGACGGTGGCCCCATGGGCTCACCTTTTAATCTGATTACTACAGTCGAGCCAGAATGTCCACCATATTTATAAAACACAAGTCCCCACACCTTGCCTTGTATCCACCCGGGGGTGTCCTCTTTGCCACTGTCAGTGAAGGTGACCTTGATTCTATCTGTATCTGTGGGCTGGCATTCATGGGTGGGTGACAGAATTGTGCATCCCCAGGTACAAAGGAAAATTTGACTAGGCAAATGTGACACATGCCCATGACTTACAGGAGTGTTGTATCCCCCCACAGTCCTTGTTCTTTTTGTGGCTGGGGCAAGCATGAAAACCATAACGTCGGGCTGACTCCGGGGCAGTAGGCTTGTAGGCAGGATTGATGTCTCTAAAGCAGAATTGAAGCTCCGGCCACCAAGTTCCTATGGGGGCAGTGCAAGTAGTCTCGTTAAGGGTGGTATGAGTCTCCCCATCAGTGAGTATCCAGGTTTGCTTATAGGGCTGGTGAAGGTTGGTTTCTGCGAGGCTCCTGCTCTGGGTGTTGAGTAAGATCAGAGTGACCAGCCAACCCATCCGTGGCTGTTCTTGAAGACTCTGCATGTTCCCAGGGTCGCAAAAGCTTCAGCTTCAATGGGCTATCTGGGTGACATCGTGCGGTCCACTCTCTAGCCTCTTTCTGTTCTTGCTGATTGGCTTGACACATGTGGCAGTGATGGACCCAAGGCCCGATGCTGTCAACCTTAAGAGCAGTGGGGGTAACCAGAATGACCAGGTAAGGACCTTTCCATCTTTCTTCCAGAGTGCGGGCTCTGTGCCTCTTTACCCATACCCAATCCCCTGGGATGATGCCATGTTCTGGGTTTGATGTGTCCTTTGTCTCATACAAGGCACACACTATGGACCAGATTTCACGTTGGACCTCCTGTAGGGCTTTTAAGCTGGCCAAGTAATTTGGGGATGTACTGGGATCTTGGTCCAGTAGGGTTCAGACAACAATGGGGGGCGGAGCCCCATATAGAATTTCAAAAGATGTCAATCCATGTACATATGGTGAATTTCGAACCCAGAAGATGACATAAGGTAGGAGGGCCACCCAGTCTCCGCCAGTCTCGATGGCTAATTTAGATAAGGTCTCCTTTAGGGTCCGATTCATTCTTTCTACCTGCCCTGAGCTCTGGGGGTTATATTCACAATGTAGTTTCCAATTAGTCCCCACTGCCCGGGCCAGCCCTTGTAGGACATTACTGATGAAAGCTGGACCGTTATCAGAGCCTAGAGTTTTGGGGATGCCATATCTGGGTATGATTTCCTCCAGCAAAACCTTAGCTACAACCTGAGCAGTCTCTCGTTTTGTAGGAAAGGCTTCCACCCAACCTGAGAAGGTGTCTATCAGAACCAACAAATACTTATACCCATACCTTCCCGGCTTCACCTCAGTGAAATCCACTTCCCAGCTCCGTCCTGGCGCCCTCCCCGGTACCCGTGTACCTGTATGTAGGAGTCCCTTTTTGCTGGGTTTCATAGCCTGGCACCCGGCACATTGGTCCACAATCCTTTGAATCTGGGCTGTTTGATGCAGGAACCAGAGGCGGGCCGACTCAAGGAGGGTGAGTAGTTTCTTCTTGCCTAAATGGTTGGCTCAATGTAAATTGGAGAAGAGAAACAGTCCTAACTTTTCAGGAAGGATCAGCTGCCCTTCAATATCACAATATCAGCCTTGCTGATTGGGCTCTGGGCATTGGTGATCTTGGATCCACTGTTTGTCTTCCGGGGTGTACTCAGGTTGTGTGGCAAGCGTGGAAGCTCAGGCACAGGTAAGGTCAGCGCTAGGGTCATGGAGGCCAAAGCAGCATTTCAGGCTGCTTTGTCCGCACGCCGGTTCCCCATAGCTTCCGGAGTCTGGGCAGATTGGTGACCAGGAACATGTACTACTGCAACAGCTTGGGGCTTCTGCACCGCAGTCAGTAGTCTCTGGATCTCCAGGAGGTTACGTAGCTTCTTTCCTTCCACTGTAATGAAACCCCTTTCCCGGTAGATGGCGCCATGTACATGGACAGTGACGAAAGCATAATGGCTGTCAGTATAAACAGTCACTCATTTCCCCTCAGCCCGCTTGAGTGCCTCTGCCAGTGCGATCAGTTCAACCTTCTGGGCTGAGGTCCCTGGGGGCAGCAGGGCACTCCAAATTATGCTCCCACCTTGGTCCACCACTGCTGCGCCCACTTTACGCACCCCATCCAAGATGAAGCTACTTCCATCTGTATACCATACCAGCTCGCTGTTGGGTAGGGCTAAGTCCTGGAGATCAGGGCACACTTGGGTGATTTCAGCTATAATCTCCTGACAGTCATGTAGGGGGGCTTCCAGGTCTGGATTTGGCAGCAAGGTGGCCAGGTTCAGAGAAACTGGTTTGGAGAAGAGGATGCGGGAAGCATCCAGCAAGAGCCCTTGGTAATGAGTCAGTTGGGCGTTGGTCATCCATCTACCTGGAGGATGCTTTAGGACCCCCTCTACTGCATGGGGGGTTACCACCTTCAGATGTTGCCCAAAAGTGAGCTTATCTGCGTCCTTTACCATTAGGCAACTGCCACTATGATCCGCAGGCATGGGGGCCAGCCCACTGCATCTGGGTCTAATCTTTTGGATAGATAAGCAACTGGATGCTTCCAGGGCCCTAGGTGCTGCATTACTACCCCTTTCGCTATCCCCCTCCTTTTGTCTACAAAGAGGGTGAAGGGCTTTAGAGGGTCTGGCAGCGCCAGGGCCAGGGCTCTCAGGAGGGTGGTCTTGAGCTCCTCAAAGGCTTTTTGTTGATCTGGCCCCCAGGCCCAAGGGGCCTTGTCCTTAGTTGCCTCGTATAAGGGTTTTGCCAGTTCAGCATACCCCAATATCCACAGCCGGCAGTAGCCCGCCATCCCCAGGAACTTGCGGACTTCTCGAACTGAGGTGGGGACAGGGAGTCTGAGAATAGTTTCTTTCATAGCATTCATTAACCATCTGGTTCCCTCTTTTAGTTCATACCCCAGGTAGGTGACTGTTTGTCTACAAATTTGAGCCTTCTTTGCACTGGCCCAATAGCCCAACTTCCCCAGCTCCTGGAGGAGGTCTCCAGTGGCTTGCCAACAATCAGCTTCAGATGCAGCTGCAAGAAGCAAGTCATCTACATACTGCAAAAGTGTGATGGAACTGTGGCTCCGGCAATATGAGTCCAGATCCTGATTAAGAGCCTCATTGAACAGAGTAGGGGAATTTTTGAAACCTTGTGGAAGTCTAGTCCATGTTAGCTGTCCGGGGGTTCCCATATTTTCATCATGCCATTCGAAGGCAAAAATGTGTTGACTATTGGGTGCCAGGGCTATGCTAAAAAAAGCATCTTTGAAGTCCAAAGTGGTACACCAAACATGGGAGGGAGGCTCAGCAAGGTATAGGGGTTGGGGACTGTGGGGTAGATGTCCTCGACCCTCTTGTTTATTTCCCTTAAATCTTGGACTGGCCTATAGTCTTTTCCCCCGGGTTTCTTAACGGGGAGAGGTGGAGTGTTCCGTGCAGAATGGCAGGACTGTAATATTCTGGCCTCCAGGAGACAGTTAATGTGAGGGGCAATCACCTTCTGTGTCTTGGAAGACATGGGATACTGATGGATGATACTGATGGACTCAGATGGGCTGAGTCAAAGCCTTGATTTCTACTATTACCGGGACTCGATGTTCCGCCAGCCCCACACTGCTATTTCTGCCCAAGCCTGGGGGTAGGTTTGAATCCAATAAGCTATTTCAGGGGACCACTCAATAGGTTTCAGGGGAGGGTCCTGCAAGGAGAACAAGTGATGTTCATCCTTGAGAGACATGGTCAAGACTTGGAAGGGCTGTCCTTGTCCATCTGTCACTTTGATACCGTCCGGCTCAAAGTGAATGTGAGCCCTCACCTTAGTTAGCAGATCACGTTCCAGAAGGGGGGCAGGGCACTCAGGAATGACCAGAAAGGAATAGGTCACCTGATGTCGGTCCAAATCCACCTGACGTTTGCTAGTCCATTGATATGCCTTGGACCCAGTGGCTCCCTGCACGAGACTAATTTTCTGGGACAGTGGCTCAATAGGTTTATTAAGGACTGAATATTGGGCCCCTGTGTCCACCATGCATCTCACAGGCTTCCCCTCCACATATATGGTTACCCAAGACTCGGGGAGGGGATCCAAGTCCTGTCCCCTCTAGTCACTGTCCATTCTGGCTAACAGGATCCGGGCATCATTATTGGTCCTGGGCAACCCTGGAGTTTGGGACATTCCTTCTTCCAGTGTCCATATTCCTTACAATAGGCACATTGTCCCTGGTCTAGCCTGGGTTGATCTCTTCGGGGACGTGTGGAGCCGGTCCGTCCAGAACTCGGTCTGGCCAGACCCTGGACTCCTGCTAGCAATATCTTAGCCATCTCCTTTTCCTGTTTCTTGTTTTCCTTACTCTGGTATTCCCTGTCCTCCTTCCTAATCCTTTCTTGTAGTTCCTGATTCTCCTTCCTGATTCTATCCTCTCATTCTTCTGGGGTTTCTCCGGTGTTAAAAACCCTTTTGGCTACTTTCATCAGATCCCGGATAGTCATTTCCCCAAGCCCTTCCTGTTTATATAGTTCCTTCCTGATATCTGGGGCAGCCTGATTTATGAAGGACATTATCATGGCTGACTGATTCACCTCTGCTAGTCGGTCTAGGGGGGGTATACTGTCTGTATGCATCATAAAGACACTCAAGGAACATGGCTGGGCTTTCATTTTCCTCCTGCATTATTGCCTTTACCTTAGCCAAATTGGCAGGGTGGCAGGCTGCCACCCGGAGGCCTGCCATAAGAGTCTGGTGGTAGACCCGGAGATGCTCCCTACCTTCTGCATTCCCATAGTCCCAGTCGGGTCTGTTTAAAGGAAGATGATCATCAATCAGGTTCAGCAGGGTAGTCGGTCACCCATTGTCGCCAGGGACATTCTTTCTGGCTTCAGTGAGAATCTGCTCCCGTTCCTCAGTGGTGAATAGAGTCTTAAGGAGCTGCTGACATTCATCCCATGTGGGACTGTGAGTATGCAAAATGGACTCGAACAGATCAGTCAGGCCTCTAGGGTCCAGAAAAAGGAGGATTCTGGGCTTTCCAGTTGTACAGGTCACTACTTGAAAAAGGCCAATACTGATAGGTGTGTCCCCCATCAGGACCAGCACCACCCAGGGCCCGCACCAGGAGGATGGGGGGCCCAGTGGAAGTGGAGGAGAGCTCCTCCTCTGGGGCTTCTTCTCGCTGCCTATGGGGCCTGAGTCCCCTCACCGGTCCAGAGACCGGGGCAGGGAGTTCAGACGGGGAGGCTGATGAGTGGGGAGGCTCAGGGGGGCCAGCTGCCTCTGACTGGAGCAGCACGGCAGCAGCATATGGCGGGGGATTTACTTCAAAATCTAAGTCTATCAAGGATGGATGGAGAGTTGGGTCTTCCTGCAGAATAGGCTTCTTAGGGGAATTAATGGGAGTAGGGGTGTTCCCCAACACAGCCAGTATTGCGGGCCAGTCTGTAGATGCCTCATGGATAAATGGCCGCAGCCAGGAAGGAGGGTCCTCTACTAAAGTCTGCCACATAAGGACGTAGAGATATTGATCAGGGTGGCCATGAAGACCGGGTCTATTAATGACATCTTGGACCTTCTTAATCGTGTCCAAGGAGAAGGTACCTTGAGGAGGCCAGCCTACATTAAAGGTTGGCCATTCCGCTGAGCAAGGGGTGTCAAACTTACCTTTCTTAATTTCCACACCATAATTGTGTCCCTTAGCGCAGATTTCTGAAAAATTACTCCGAAAAAGGGTCTTAGGAATTACCTGAGCGTGTCCCATGATGATCAGGGGAGATGGACAGAGGAGACAACAAAGAACAAGAGAGACAATTCCAGCAGACAAACAAATTCGCACAGGACTCGCTAACATACACAAGTACCAGCCGGTCAACCAGACTACTCTCACAGACGTAATTCCATTCACACCAGATTCAGGATCCTTACCCAAAGACTGCCCAAATGGTGTCCACTGAGGACAGGACGTTAGTGTGGTTCCTGACTGTCGGGGATGTCTCCCACAACTTCCAATAGTGGAGCCTCCAGGGCTGCAACCCCTTCCTTCCACTCAATGAGAAGTCCCAACCAAATTCAGACGGGGACTCTAAGTCCCTCCAAACGGAGGTGGCCAATCCTCCTTCTGCAGTCTTTCTCAACTAAACTTCGGTATCGGAGGCCATTTGTTCCTCTCAGGGAGGGGCCAATATCTCGGTGGGACCTCCAGATGTTGGAGTCCGAGGTCGACCACCCCTCAGAGGAACAAAAGACACTGATGATAATGTAAGTGACAATGCGAGGTTTATATTTCCAGCTAGCTGGGGTCCGGGTATCTGCCTGACGCAGCGGGTTTCAACGAGGACCCCAAATGCAAAGTTCAGGCTTCTTTTATATTTTTTTAGACATTAGTCATGGTCACACAGAAATTTTTATGGCCCCTGGGGTTACATATTTCTGATATCACCCACATCCTGGTGGTGGGACAAGATTACTTGAAGATTATTTATCAGGAACTTGATAAACACCAGGTGTCTTAACTCATTGACTCACATACTGTTCTAGCAAGATTAACCAGAAACAGTCCCTGTTCCCAGAAACCGTTCTACCTCCCTTAGTTCCAGTAAGTGGTGGCTTGGGTCATGTTCGTCATGGCCGGTTTCAGGCTGAGTGGGCTGCAAGCCTCAAAGGTACCCTAACATCCTTTCATATAGTTTCATCATTTCTGAAACACTAATTTTGATTTACCTCTTGGCTGGCTAAATTTGTAGTCAAATAGAATATTTTTCTAGGTTTTCATGAGTGGTATGAATTTGAGAATATATTTTTTCTTAACTGGATGAAAGTAAGAGCAATTAGCAAAATGGATAATCAAATGCACTATTGCTTCTAGGTTACCAACTACTGTTATTTACTTAGAAAAAAATGAGGAGACAGGTGTGAAAACAAAATAAATTTGAACAAATATTTTTAGCAACAGCATACAGTGATAAGTCTAAAAGGAAATACAGGTCTGAAGTTGAAGAAAAAGATCAGAACTGGAAGGTAGAAGTATTAGCATTGATATCAAACAGGTAATAACTAAATACATTAGAAAAGCCATTATCACAAAAAACATACAGATAATTGAAAGCTTTCTGTATAATATGATCATGAAAGCCAAGTGGAAGAGAGGTCATTCAAACAAGAGAGACACAGATGGAGGTTGGAGGTTAGAAGAAAATGTCTCCACAAACAAGGTACAGTCATCCAGGGCAAGTACTATTTAAATATCATTTAAGTTCCACTGGTACCAACCCCCCATACTGGACCTGTTCTGCCCTCCTGTTCACTCTTTGTAAAAGAATGACATCTTTGTTTAAGATAGCTGTACAGGGAGTTTCCTTGTAATATTTCTATGTATTATAACCCAAATTGTTTCATCTCCTCTGTTTTTCTTCTTTCTACCTTAGTCCCCTTCAAATGGTGATTTCAACAGGTTTAAAAATTCTACATTCATTCTTTCATAGGAAGTATATTAACAATAATATCCACCTTCTTAACTTCCTTCATTTTTCTATCAGACAAAAAATTTAATTGATACTTTGTGTCTGAAATCTTTGATTGCTGTATAACCAAAATTTTACTCATTGCTAAGCTTTAGTCACTTCTTTTTTTTATTCATTTATTCATATGTGCATACATTGTTTGGGCCATCTCTCCCCCTTGTCCCCTGGCTTAAATCAGTTCTAATACACTAATTTAAAAGCACTTGGCTCAGGTATTTGAACAGTTGAAAATTTAATAACACATGTAACAGAATACGTTTTTTTCAAGTATAAACAAAATCCCTTGGAAATTTTGAGACAAGTCTGTATTTATTCCTGAGATGGTCGTCAATGTAGAGCATTAGTCAAGCAAAGTGAAAATTGAATGCATTAATGTTTTAGGAACTACAAAGAATTCCTCAACTAAAGTGAAACACTGGCTGATTCTGCATTTCACCATATGTACACTATGAATTCAGAAAATTTTGACAAGTATCCAGGAAACATTAAGCACTTTCCCAGATGTTATTGAGGATATCATCAAATAAACAGACAGATAACAAAAGGTGAATAGATATTCTTCCTTATTACATCACCTTGAATTGCTGCTTTCTGAAAGACATGAAGTTCTTTCCAGGTCTCAGTTTTGTAAAGAATAAATTCTGAATATTTTCTATTTATAATTTTTCTAACAAAAACTTATTCTCATGCTGCCTTGTCTTGATTCTCTCACTTGGCATATAAGTGAATATTCTGAGGTTTTTAGCTAAAAGTGAATTTCCAGGTGAATGTACTAATGACTCACTTAGTTCTCCAAAGATAGTTGGAAACAAGATGGCGTGACTTACCTCTAGTGTCATTTCTTTTGAACAAATGTTTTCTTGTATGAAGAGAGGTATGAAGGCCAAAGAACCTTGATCATTAGCATACAGTTAACTTAAAAGAAAAAAAATAAATTTAATCCAAATTATTGAATATTCCATTATGGCCAAAAGAGGAAGGGGCAGGAATCAAAGAGTTAACTGAGGGTACAACCCAGATCTTTTGCATGTTTTTGGTCTCTTACAAATATTAAGGTTATCAGTGAATCTTTGTTAAATGAATAAATTGATAAATGATTTAATGGTTGTGCATTTTTTCCTTATACCTCATGCTTCACTGTTATCAAAAGAACAAACAGAATCTTCCTTCTAATTACAGCAGATTGAGTTCTTATGAATGTTACAGGATAAAACAGGCAAACACACACATATGCACATAGAAGACAATGCACATAGAAGATGAGGAAACTTTAGATATCAATTTTGAAAAGAAATATTAGACAGGTTTTATTTTCCTTTTGAAAATACTTATTTCCCACAAACTTGAAAAGAAATATTAAGATAAAGTAAAACAATGAACAGCCCTAAATTTTCCAATAAAATAACCATGAGAGAAAAAAGCAAATAGAAGAGATGAGAAAAAGGTGTGATACTGATATGAACAGTGTTTCTGATAATTCCAAGTTACTTAATCAATGTTCATTGACCGAATGAATGATTCTGGGTAAAGAAAAGAATTGTTTTCAATTTTTGGTGTCTGCCTAGAAAATGAACCATTTTCCATATATTGAGTAGTCCAATGCACCTTGGGCATCTCAGTGTCCCACATATTGTCCAAATAGTGAGTCACAAACAAGGCATGAAGAAGACATAAAACATGAATACAACAGCCATGTAAACAACTGCATAGAATGCCATATGGTGAGCACTGTAATAGAGGATGCATAGGATCCCTACTTGGGAAAAATCTCAATTGAATCAGTAAAGTTCTTTAACTGCTATTATTACTACGATGGGCATTTTATTGTTAAACCTTCAATTAGCAGTAATTTCTGTGCTAATAAGCATCCTGTTTCAAGCAATTGTTCACAAAGGTCTATAAAGTAGATTTAATTGAAAAGTTTTATACTGAAAGGTTTTATTTCCATTTTTGTTTTCCTTACAAGATTAGAGAAAAACTCATTTTTTTCTATTTAAATTTTTTTCTTTTCCTTCTTCTCTTTATTCATTGCACTAAATTATAATCTCTTCTGTCCCCTCTCAATCCTTTCATTCATTGTATACTTATACGTAGATTTTTTGGAAAAACTTACTTCTCATGTTTTCATTGTTTTGGTTCTCTCACTTGGCATGTATATATTCTGGGATTTCTCAGCTAAAAGCAAGTTTTCTGAAGAATTATTAACTATTCACTCAGGTCTCCAAAGAAGGATGGAAACAAGATGGTGTGGCTTATCTCTAGTGTCCCTTCTTTTGGACAAATGGATTTTTGTTTTGTTGGAAAGCATTTGATCAAATTGACTATTCTAGAAATTTCTCTATAACCACAAAATTTTCTACAGAGTAGTAAGGAATAATTTGTAGAAGTCTTAAGTGTATGAAAGATTCCTAATTTTGCAGAAAACCCTTAGGATACACATTAATTGTGCATCTTATATCCCAAGCTATACTTTCGGTACCTAGGACTCTCTGTTTTCCAGAGGAGAGGAGATAAAGGCAAAAGGTGAATGATAGTATCTGTGCTAAATAAAAACTCTGGGGAACTTTGCTTCAGAGCTATAGATTGGATGCTTTCTCCATCCAGCAAAATCACAGAGGTGGAAGCAGTTTCCAATTCACCATATTTAAACCAATGAATTACCCAAAATCTCACAAGAAATAAACTTTGTATTATGTTTTACAGACCATTTTAAATGTGATTGCTTTATAATTTTTTTAAAAATTAAAGATTCAAAGTAACTGCATTCAGAACACGATATTCCTTACTGAAAATGTTCCTTTGCAAAGAAGACATGATTGAGACTGACCTCACTTTCACTGACAGCCTAACAATAGGTTTCATAACCATCTTGGTTATATCTAAAAAAACCATATGAATTGGAAGCCTATACCAGCAAATGAAAACTTGGGATACCATGCTAGAAAACAAATATTACATATCTTTTTGATTTCTAAACCAGAAAAATTCTAGGCAAAGTCCCTTTAATGACGTGGTTACATCTTCCAATAAAGATGGGGATTCTGACCATCTAGGGTAGATTTTAATCCCTACATTTAGGACTCGTATAAAAAACATCACTTAACAACAGGGATTTTATATTTTCCCATGCTGTAAGTTAAAACTTCTGTGAAATAGTTTTCCTATCCCCACTCAAATAATCCAATATGTCTTGAGAATCTTTGTAAGGTTAAAAATACTATATTGATGTTGATTAGAATTTATTAACCAGGAAACTAGCCCAACCGAAAGACTTGTGCTCATCATCTGATTTGTCACATTAGCAGTAAAAACTACATCATGTAAGTGCTGGTAGCATTTACATCTTTTTCATGGTCCCTTGTATAACTCCTTCTTAAATTACAAGTGACTGTTAACAATTTCAGGAGTGATGAAAATGTATTTCACACACTTAATCAATCTTAGCAGTTGTGAGATTAACTCCACAAAATATTGCTAATTGACTATTGCTACAAACTCCTCAATATTCATACTGCTTGGTCAACTTGCCATCCCTAGATCTTTACTATCTTACAAATGAAAAAGTTCTCACCCCCCAAGATAAAATCACAGCCATTACAGGTTTTGTTCTCATTTTGTATCTCCTTTCTAGGTTTAAACAGCTAAAGCTGTTGGCTCCAGGCCTTCAGAATCTTCTGTTCTTTATTTCTATTCTTTGACAGATCTAAAGTCAGGGTTGCTGCCAATCGGCCTTGTTCACATACTTCATTTTCTCTTTGTGAATATTTAGCACAGAGATGAGGTGTGACTTACAAGTGATGTTTCATCTTTTACTCTGGATAATTTAACTTCCTTGTGGACTAACGATATCAGCTCTTCTAGGCTGGTGTTATAATGACTGTGTCAAAAGCATTGTCTTCATGTTGATGTTACAAGCTTTTGAATTTAAATTTTAGGCTATATACTGAAAGAAGACTTAGTATTAAAATTAATTTTGTAAATGCTATTTCATCTAAGATAAAATTAAGATGTATAGTTCAACAGAAAAGCAAAAATGTTTTATTGACTCCATTAGAGTCCTAACCTTGAGGTTTAACCTCACACGTTGACATCAAAAAAACACTTATCACATATATCTTGTGATGGCAAATGTGTAAAGAGAACAATTTTAAACCCAAGTTGATTTAGGAACATAAATTTTAAGGCATTATAAAAGATTCTAAGGGCTCAAATGCTTAGAAAACAATATACATGTGTATAAAAGCTTATATAAATATACATCAAGGTATACGTTTTAATTATAATCTCGAGCAAGAGTCATATATGTGTTTATGTATAACTATATTTGTTTATTTATAAACGTGTATAAAGAGACAAAATGTCATAGTATTTAGAGTATAGAGTAAATTTCAGTGAATATATATTTGTTGAATATAGTTAAGGAGATGCTTTCATTCAGATATTGGAATAGAATATGTTTTATTTATCTTTAAAATATTCTAAAATATTTAGTCCAATTACAAAGTTATAGACTTTTATGAAACAAAGCATCATGAGAATTTTTATCCAAGATTGTTAAAAAACAAAGGGTATCTTTTGCAAATATATGCATACATTTTACAAAAACACACACACACATCCCTGAACTGTAATATCCAATGAAGAAAATTGAGGGAAAAGGTATTTAAAAAGGAAGCATTTCTTTCTTTCTTTTTTTTTTTTTTTGATGAGGAAAACAGACAAGATTTTTTTTTATGTTCTTACAGGCCTAATATCAATACTTAAATGTTTATTAATAATGTTTGTTTCAGATTAAGGAAGCAGCTATTCTATGAGTTAGAAAGGGAAACAAAGGGTATTCTTTGAATTAACTGCAAAAATGGGGGTAAGAGAACACTGTCATGTTTAGCAAAGAAAGGATGTTTAGCTTTTATAAGTAATCCAACAATGTTGTAACACTCCTAACCTGGAAATTTTAAGACAAATTGCTAAAAAGATGTCATTCACTTTAATCTATAATTTAGCATAAAACAAAGAAAAATTTAGGTATCCATGAGAAAGGTAATGGTTTATACCTTGACCATTTTTCTTTTGAATTTAAAATATATATATATATATCATGTTAGACAGCATCACTAAATGCAAAGGGGAAAATAATCTCTATAAAAAGTAGTTCTGAAGAGTAAAGTACCCAGACATAAATCCATGCAGCTATAGCCACCTGATTTTTGACAAAGACACCCAAAACATATTGAAGAAAAAGATGGCCTCTTCAACAAATGTTGCTGGGAAAACTGAATGCATGTAAAAAATTAAACCTAGATTCATCTGAAACTAGAGTCATCCTGTATAAACATCAATTCAAAATTGATCAAGGACCTTAAAATAAGGCCTGAAACTTTAAAACTACTTAGGAAAAGAAGAGGGAATATACTGGAATAGAGGAATAGGCAATAACTTCCTAAGTAGACTCCAATGGCTCAGTGGTTAAGAGAAAGGCTTGACAAATGGGGCCATGTGAAACTAAAAAGTTTCTGTACAACAAAGGAAGTGGTTACAGATTGAAGAGACAGTCTACAGAATGGGAAAAAGCACTTGCCAGCTAATATCTGACAAGGGATAAATAACCAGAATTTGCAGGGAGCTCAAAAAACTAAACTCCCAAAGAATCAATGATCCAATGAAAAAATGGGCAAATTAACTGAACAGAAATTTTTCAAAGAAAGTATAAATGGCCAAAAAAAACCACATAAAGAGATGCAATGCTCAACATCTCTGGCCATAAAGGAAATGCAAATCAAAACCACATTAAGATTCCACCTCGCTCCTGTTAAAATGGCTAAATCAAGAACAAAAACAACAACAAATGTTGGTGAGGATGTGGGGAAAAAGGAACCTTTACACTATTGGTGGGAATGTAAGTGAGTACAGCCACTATGGAAAGCAGTATGGAGGCTTCTAAAAAAACTGACAATAGAACCGCCATATGATCATCAATCCCACTCCTATGCATACATCTGAAGGAACATAAGTAAGGATACAATAAAGACATTTGCACATCCATGTTTATTGCAGTATTTTGCATAATAGCTAAGCATGGAAACAGCCAAGATACCCGACAACTCATGAATGGATTAAGAAAATGTGGTTTTAATATACAATGGAATATTATTCAACCATAAAGAAGAATGAAATTTTGTTGTTTGCAGGTAGATGGATGGAACTGGAGAACATCATATTAAGTGAAGTAAGCCAGTTTCAGAAAAACAAAGATGGAATATTTTCTGTCATATGTGGTTGGCAGCTCCAAATACAAATATAAGCATTATCATATATCCATGTGGGAAGTAGGGAAGCATGGTACACACACACAATCAATTCCAATCTTTATTTTCAGATTTAAATGTAAATGGCAGTGCAATGAAACACCTAGAGGAAAACAGGAAATATCTTTGTAACCTTGAAGTAGACAAAGAAGTTTAAACAAGATATAGAAAGCATTGACAATGACAGAAAATTATAAGTGGAAATGGAAAACATTATCATTAATTACTTCTGATTATTAAAAGAGAACGTTAAGAATAGAATGGCAATGCAGAGAGTGGAGAAGACCTCGTGTTTTTCAATAAAGGATTAATATCAAATCATGGGAAGAACTCAAAATTAATTTGAAAAATAAAACAAAACAAAACAGAAAAATGCACGAAAAGCTTAAACAGATAATTTAAAAGAGTATATGCAAATATCCAAAAACCATATAGAATGTTGATCAACTTTATCAGTCATCAGAAGAAAGTAAGTTAAAACCCCAAATATCTGTACACAGAGTTCAGAATGGATTAACAGACAGCAATGGAAAATAACAAGGGTTGACAAGAATACAGAATAACTCGAACTGTTACACACTGCTTATGTAGCAGTTTCCACTGAAATTCAATACAAATATAACCTACCACTGAGCAAGTCCACTCTACCTATACATAGATATATTTGAAAAGACATGCAGTAAAATGCTCACAGCAGCACTATTCATAAGACCTCTAAGTCAAAAGCTTCCCAGGTGTTCATCAGGATAAAAGAATTATGGAATAGTCACAAAATTAAATACTACACAATGAAACTAAATAATCTTTTAATATTATATGTGAATTTCAAAACAATGACAGGAGAAAAATTTGGACTCAAAAATATATAATGTATATATATTGTGTGATTCCAGGACTATATATATAACAAAATTAATCCATAAACTAATGAATACATGGTATTATAACTTAGGATAGTAGTAACTTTAGGGAGGTAGGTCTGTACTGAGTAGAGGCCAGTATTGTTTGGTGGTGTTCTCTTGTTTTTTCCTAATTTGACCTCTAGTTACATAAGTGTGTCCAGCTTTTGGGAAATTATTGAGCTGTATACTCACAATATGTATACTTTTACACTTATGCATCATAATTCAATTACTTTAAACATTACATTTTTCTAAGCATTATTAAGAAATTTTCTTTTATTCAGTGTAACATAGAGAATTCACTGTTGTGTTATATGAATTTTTAAAAGCATACTTTTTGTTATAGTCTAAGAAACCAATGCCACTTGATGGCTATGTGTCTCAGTAACAATTTCAGAGTTTTTTTCTATGTCAACAAAAACATCAACAAATTATTTAAATTTCAACATGTGAAACAGCAGATTCAAAGAAACAAATAATGATACTTTGACTTCCTGACATAAGTTAACCTTATGCTTAGTATTTAAGTATACATTCCCTTTATAAGAATAACTCCAAAATTAGAGTGTCAGACCCAGTTTATCATTGGAGAATTTCTTTCATCAAAGTTAGAAGTGGAAATAGCAGACATGATAGAAATCAACTGACTAGAACAAGAGGAAGCAATTTGAGGGTCAGAAAATAAAAGCATATCTGTGTCCTGAATTCTGCACAGGCCCAAACCAATCTCCATGCTCAGACCCAGGCACCTATCCCAGAATCAAATAGCCAGGGAGATATTTTAAAGAATTTCATTCAGGAATTCAATGGTTTGATAATGTTAGTCCAGTCAATCCTGATAGCACTCTTTAAAAAAAAATAGCTAGCTGTTTGTTTTAATGTACACTTGTTTTTATAACCCACTCTTCCTTTTTCTACGTTGAGCAATTCTTGCCAGACAACCCAGTCAGTTCCTGTCACGTGGTTTTGAGTGGTTTGTTCAAGAATACCTTGATAGGACTCCTGCCTTACACCCAAGTATTTTCTGGACAGAAGTCTCACTATACTTCTTTCATATGTATTTTTCCCCATGGTGGCAGACAATGCAGTTTCCACTGGATTTTCTTGGTGCTAATAGCATGTATGTCTTGAGACAATGGTCTACTGTGTGTTCCCAAGTTTTTTGGAACATGTTCTGGCTGCAAACCAGAATACTCACTTGTTAGATTTCATCAGATCAACAGGTGCTTACACAGATATCCACTAATGCTAGTTGACAAACTTCTTTATCAACCACTTCACCTCACCTGGAGAATAATGTAAGCCCAACAAGCATTATGTACCTGCCCGTCTAGAATCCCTAGCACTGTGGATTTCAGAGGTGCATTCCTACTCTGGTGTATCTTTCTCAGCTTAGACATCTCATTTTGGTCTATCTGAACATTTCAATAAGAAGGACACATAAATAAGAACAGAATATACTTATTTTTGTCTCAGTCATGCTCAGGTTGCTACAAGGCAAAAAACAAGCTGGAATTCCCCATCCTTTATAGGGTTGCCAAGTCCTGCCCACTTGAGTATACATTAAGGCAATGAAATAGATCTAAGAAATAAGAAAAGATGAAATAATGTTTTAAAAGTATAAAAGAAAGAATATGTCATAGAAATTATGCACCACTGTTTGCCATTCATCTGTTCTTTGTAAGTCTCCTTTGTAGAAAACATTACCCTATATCCACTTTCTCTATGAGTTGCTTGTTCTTACATGGCCCTTAAATATCAAAGTGTGTCCATTCATCTTTACAATAAAGCTCTTTCTTTTTTGTTTGATTGTTTTAACCATAAAGAGCATGGTTTGGTAGCCATAGTCTTTAACTTATGCCTACTCTTAACCAAATGGACGGTTTGGATTAGATTAGTGTATTAAGGGAGCAAATTTTCTATTTGCTAAAGTCATAAAGTCATAAGAATAATGAAAGTGTAAGCAAGGTGCTGGTGGCTCACGCCTGTAATCAGCTACTCTGAAGGTAGAGATCAGGAGGATTGTGGTTCAAAGGCAGCCTGGGCAAATATCTCATGAGACCTTTTCTCGAAAACAATCCAACACAAAACAGGGCTGGCAGGTGACTCAAAGTGTAAATCCTGAGTTCAAACTCCAGTATCGCAAAAAAAAAATGAATAATGAAAGTGTCCCTCTTTACTTCATTGAAACAATCTGAAGGGCAGAGACTGACTGCTAAAGCCATGTTGAGTACTCATACTTCTAAAAACAAATTAGGGTTTGAATCCTCACCTGTCCATTTTCTAGTGGTGTGACCATACCTTTAATTAGCTCAGTTTACCTATCTCTAAAATGTAGGTGATGATAGGGTTGGGTTGTCTGCACAGTGTTGTTTAGACAGCTTATGTAAAGCATAAACGGCACTCAAATATTTGCCATTGTAAATATTTATTTTAAGATCTATTAGCCAATGGAGAAGCACTAAAGAAAAGTGAAAAGAACAATGAACTACAAATAAGTCAGGGCAGAGTTTCAAATCCTGGTTTGGTCTCGTGTCCAGTGTGGTGCTTTTAATTAATTAATTGAGTGACTTAACCTGGTGCTTCCTCATCTGTGAAATATGATGATAAGATTCTAACATGTACCAATAATCTTGCCTATTACATTTTAAAATCTTTAAAGTATTTGTAACTCTCAATGATAATTGAGTCTTAACAAACTAAATTGCAGCACCAGGACTTCTCATAAGAACTCCAAGATTCAAGATCATAATGGACTATATTTTCCAGCTAAACGATTCTGTTCTAAAATGCTATCAATATCATATTTTGAATTTTATATTTATCATGCTTTTTTTCATTAGGTTGATTTGATGTTTTTATATAAAATAACAAAAGATATTTTTATCATTAAGTATCCATTACCTTTTTACTTTGATACTACTTAACTAACGAGCATCCAAAAGGCACAAACAACTATACCAAAAGAGTCAGGGAGGTAATGAAGTTACATGTTTTATGCTACACATTTTTTAACCTACAAGACATTATTTTGAACTTATTTTCTTTTCACTTAGTTTTTGCCTAAAATAATTAAATAAACCACACAGAGTGGGAAATTTTTATTACGTGCCACAGGAGAATTAATGTTAAATTATTTCAGATAAGATTACATATACCCATATGTATAGGGTGATGTATGTACATGTGCACATGCATATACACACTTGAGTATGTATGTAGATATAAATACATGTTTTTCTACAGAGACATACACCACTTTAAGGCACTAAGCATTACTTAAATATAACCTGGAAGCAAAGAGATATTGCATACAAGATTTGCTAACCTCTTAGAAAAACATCTACCCAATAGTGAGCACTAATTTTGGAAATGCAATACAGTAGACTAAATCAACTTCTGCTAAAGATGTACTTCCTTTCAACAAATCTAAAAATTTCACTTTATCATTTAAATTAAGCTCATTATATGCCCTGCTAGGCTTCTGAGGATTACCATAACTTTCACCTTGTTTTGGGGACAAAGTTTGCTTTCTGAGAGGCAGATATCACAAAATTAAGGATAGGTAAAAACTTAACAGATCATACAGTGTAAGCACAACTGATGATAACATGGGACTGACTGAGAGCTTCTCCATTTCCACTGAGCTGTGTAATATACACACAAGAATTTAAAATTTTGTTTTTGAAATTTCTTCTGATTTTTAAAATTTATTTAATATTGACCACACTTGTTCAAAACCACATGTAATAAATCCACCAATAAGGTGGGCTTACTGTATATTTTAATGTATTGGGAGAAAAGCCCCTGAGTTTGAGAGGTTCCAGCAGATGCCAAGATCACTTAGTCAGTGCTGTTTCCTCAATGTGTTTTATGTTCCTCCTCTTTTCTTTCCCTTATCCCTTCCCTTCACTTTTCCCTGTCTGTATTTGTTGTCTATGAGTGCACAATGAATAACCGAAAACTTCACAGCATAAAAGAACACGTCTATCATCTAACATGTGCCCTAGCCAAGGAAGAGTCTAGATGAGTCTTCTGTCCCAGCTTTTCACATGTCCTAATCTGCAGGCTCAACTGGACTCTGCTTCTGTGTTCATTAAGGTTGCTAGGAAAAGTTCATTTCCTCGTGGCTGATGGGAGACACTCTCATGGCTGCCCCTTACTCCCTGCCATATGGTCCTCTTCATAAATAGTTCACAATCTGCCAGTTTGCTTCTAAAGACCAGCAGGAGCATTTCTGATTCCATTCTGCCAAAATAGAATCTTATACAACATAAAGTTATCACAGTGCTATTTTATTACAGGCCCTTTGCAATGTAATATAACCTAATCAAGGGGGTGGCTGTTGTCACAGGAGTCAGCTTACAATATGTCCATGACATTATAAGATGGTAATTTGGTAAAAATTCTTTTCCAAAGTCCATTGGTCAAATTTTCCTATGCTACTGACCTTCAGCCTTGATAAAGACCCCATTGAGATTGATTTTTAATCTGAAACAATGTTTTTAACTCTAAAAATGAAACAGGTGCTAATATGTGGACTCCACTTGAACTTCATATCCACAGGGTCATTTAAATATTTACATCTAGTGTTTTCACATATTTAACTAACAAGTACTTTATAAAGTGTTTATGTCAAAAATATTGTCTTTTGACAATATTACTGTGTTAAAAATTGATACTGAAGCCAGGAGCCAGTGGCTCATGCCTGTAATACTAGTTAATCAGAAGGCAGAGATCAGGAGAATAGCAGATTGAAACCAGCCAGTTCACATGACCTACCTCAAAAAATCCATCACCAAAAAGGGGTGGTGGAGTAACATAGGTGTAGGCTCTGAGTTCAAGCCCCAGTACTGCAAAAACAAAAAGAAAAAAGATACTGAAAATGTTGTTCTCTTTTATAATGACAGTGAAAGTATAGTTCTACTCTCTCCACTTCTCTAAAAGCCAAAATAAATATTATTTTAGTATAGTGTTACTATTTATGGCAAGTTGAGAAAATGGAGAAGATAGAGTTTATAATACAGGTCATAGGTAATAATTTACTTGTGTACATTCCAAAACTCCCCAATTCTATCATAAAAACAAATAAACAAAAAAAGATACTAAAAAGAAAAAAAATTCATGAACAACTTCAAAGGTATTTAGTGATAAAATACCACTATTTATGTCTAAGAATGCAAGATGATATTGTCAAAGCCCCATCAGCAAGATTCCCTGTGCAGTACAAAAAAAAATGACCTCTAATCATATTAAGAACCTCCAAACCATAAGTAACCCACAAAAATAACATGTGCTCTTCAGCCACACAGAGCTAAGAACAATCTGTGAAAAGTGACTAAGGATACACTGACTCCAATTTGAGAGTGACTATCAAAAAAAACATGGGGACAGTTATGTTTTAGATATGAAATGCCATCCCTCCCCCCAAAAAATAAGGCTTGGTCTCCAGCTGGCAGTGCCATTAGGATGTGATTGGATGATGAAGGAGCTGACTTCATGAATGGGTTTATCCACTGATGAATTCATAATGAATGGGTTATTGGGAGGTGGGTCTTGGTTGGAAAAAGTAAGGTCCCTAGGGATGTGCCTTTGAAGGGTGTACCCATCCTTGTCCCTTCCTGTCTCTCTGTGCCTCCTGTCCACCATGAAGTGAGATAGTTTTTCCACTGCATGCTCCCCGCCATGATATACTGACTCAACACACAGGGGCCCAGAAGCAACAAAATCAAGTGACCACAGACCAAAACCTCTGAAACCATGACTGAAAATAATCATTTTTCCTTTTAAATTGTTCATTTCAGATATTTTTGTCATAGTAGTAAAAGGGTAAACCAGAGACTTATACTAGGGAGAATACCAGAGGGTATAGTTTAGTCAATTCATGATGGATTGTTCAAAAGCTCTTTTTTGGAAAGACAGAGCATATTCTGTAGTGAGTGGTGATGATCTCCTTGGGAAGATCCTAAGGAAGCAGAACTTTGGGTATGACCACAAAGTTATATTTGTAATAGTTTACAAGAGAAAAGGAGTTCTTGAGCATATATTTGTACTTTTAGAAGACATTTCTGTTTTGAGAAGTAGGTCAGGGTATGTATTCAATGTGAATATCAGAAATGGATTATGAGCAGACCTTATAGAAGGTATCAGAAGAAAATGAACTTGATATAAATTCAAAACCACAAAGGCCCACTAAAATGTCTGGCAACAAATTAAAAACAAAACACAGCATGTAAACAAAGAAAAACAGCAAATTCAAATTAATAGAACTCTAAAGTGATTCATTAGAAGTATAATTCTAAAAAAGAAAAACATAAAAAATGAGATTATAAAACAAGAGGAGTATTTGAAAATAGAGCTTTCAAAACTAAAACAGAATTGGGAAAAAAATTTGCAACAAGGAAAACCTCTGCTGCTTGAATTTGAAAGGATACCATAGAAAGTACAAGAAGAAAAATTTTAAAAAACAAAGAATGGAAAACTATTAAACAGAAATTATATATACAGATGCACTGGTATGCATAAGACAGAAAGGTATGATGCAGATATAATAGGTGATCCAAATAAGAAAAATTATGATCAATGGAAAAGTAAATTTTGCTTTTTCATTCATATAATTCTAAAAATTAAAAGGCTGAATCTGCAGATTTTCAAGGGTATATCATGCATTTGGAAAAATATTTTGGAGATGGTCACAATGACACAATGCCTACTAAAACAACTGTGCTTAAAGGTAAAGAAAGAATTATTTAGCACCTAAGAGAAAGACTGAATTGTTTATAAGAAAAAGATAAGAGGATTGGCCACAGACATCAATGGCAACACTTCAACATAAGGCAATGGAGACATAAATACTCAGAGGAAATGTGTGAGCTCAGGATTTTAAATTGAGCCAAACTGATTTTCAATCATGGTTATAAATTTGCAAGAGTACAGAGAATACTGAACTCAAGATCTATTCCTGCAGATTTATTAAAGAAGGAGCCCACCAAGAATTTGGGAGAAATTTGAGCATTTTTTTTTCTGTTAGACTATGGCTAAAATAAATTGAATACATGTTACTGTAAAGCTAGCATCAATCAACCAAATAGAATGTAAATATAATGTTCTCTAACGAAACCTATTATAGCTAACAAATAATGGATAAGGCAGGATATATGGATTACACAAGTTAGCTGCCTCATAGGATGTGAATTGGTATAAGAGATTATCAATATCTAAAAAAATTCTGGGGAAAAGGGAGGGAAGAATGTAGAAAGTTACTAGCTAATTTCATTATTGTCACACTATAAAAGTGGTAGATAGTATTGATAAAAGAATGGACTATGTGAATGTATGAAGGTAAACACTAAGGAAAGGCCTTTAGTACACACTGAAATATTATGTATGGACATAATATCTCCAATTTAAATACAGTCAGAGAAAAAATTATATATATATATATTTAAATGTGTGTGTATCTATCTATCTATCTATCTATCTTGGAAAAAAGACTATCCTCATATACTATGATATTGTGTCTAGAAAACCCAAAAGAATAAATGAGAACCTGCTGCAAAAAATAAGAGAATTTAATAAAGTGGCAGGATATAATATTAATATCCCCAAATCCATAATCTTAGTATTTGTAAATAATAAATATACCACTTAAAAGAAATAATGGACAGGAAGGCTTTATTTACAATAAAATAATAATAATAAAGTAATTAGGCACAAACTTTTAAAGGTGCAACAAAGAGGTTAAAATATAGATGTTCCTGAAAGATGCAAAGCATCTATGAACAAATGGAAATGGGTATCTCATTCTTAAATATTAATATTCATTTTAAAGATATTAATTAACAGAGGATGATAACGTTTGTGGCTGGGGATATGTTCACTGTTTAAACACTTAAAGACTGCCATAATTAAAACATTTTAGTATTCTTTCATTAAAAACTAAAAGCCCAGTGAAAATAAACAAGATATCCACAGTAGTTTCAAATACACATAGAATTGGATAAGCATAAAAGTATCATCTCAAGTCAGCAGGAGAAAGATATATCTTAATAGATAGTCCAGGCAGATGGGTATATGAAAATCAGAAGCTTTGATTCATTCTTCACATTATGTACTGGATAGGGTAAGTTACAAATGAGGCTGAGATCTTGACACACAAAAAAATAAAACAGTAAAAGACTGAGCAACAGAGAGCATAGAGACTGCAATGCCATGAAACCATCTCATCTAGTGAAACCTGTAAGAAATATTTTTAAAACCAACTGGATACTATCATCATTTCCTAAAATACAAGTTATTAACTTGAAAACTTAATCTTAACTTGATCTGTTTAGGGAATAAGAAAAAATTAAAAGTTACTTTAAAAATTAGCTAAATAAATCTTCTGTTGACAAAAGAGGTATAGCAAATGAGTATAGATGAGATGAAAAAATAGAAAATCACCATTTTGCAAACTGTAATTAAGGGCAGGGATATGGATTTTTAAATAGCTAGGTAAAGAGGTGGCTGTTTCTTTCCTGTTTGGGGATACAAGGCTCACATCCTGGGTGTCTGAGACCTGAAAATTGAGAGCTGCTTCACACCCCAAAGGGTGCACTGGCTCTGTGGCTATCACCATGCCATGAAATGAATATATTGAAATATACTGAATTTTGTTATAAATGCTATGGATATCATATGGATTACCATGAGAAAAGGAGAAAGAAGTAAACCTGAGAGGCTTATGAACACACACTAAACTGAAAGCCACATTTTGCCTGCTAATACTTGGTATGAAAAAGAATTACCCTTCTCACTACATGTTGTATTGGGCATCCTCACCAAAGGTTGAAGTGAACTTGCAGAGTTGAGCCTTGTGATACAAAGTAACTTAGAGGAAATATACCCAGTTATCAACAATCCTAAAAACGGATGCATAAATGCAGTCATACTAGTTTGATAGCAGTTTCATGCAAATAACTTCTTATCATTATTTTTAAATGTTTTTATTAGTGTATATTACTTGTACAAAGTGGTTTCATTTTGATATGTATATAATGGACTTTGATCAAATTCTCCCCCTCTATTAACTGTTTCTTACCTCCCTTTCCTTATAAGTATTAACTACTATATACCTATTAGGAAAAATACCATTACGGTGATGTTTCTAAATACTACTGAATATCCTTATATCTGCAATCATCAAAAGAACTATCTATTAATTTGTAAAAGAAAAAAGCATTTTGGCAATACTGGGGTTTGGAACTCAGGATTTCATACTTACTAGACATGTGCTCTACCACTTAAGTACACCCCCAGTTCTTTTTCTTCCTATTTCTTTTTTTCTTTAGTGCTGTTTCATGCTTTTCCCAGGGCAGGCCTTTCACCATGATGTTCCTACCTATGCCTCCTGCCTAGCTAGGATTACAGATATTCACCACCAAGTTCAGCTTAATTGTTGAGATGGGAGTTTCAATAACTTTTTGCCCTGGCTGACCTCAAATCATGGATCTCCCAATCTCCTCCTCTTGAATAGCTGAGATTATAAGCATGAGTTTATAAAAAAAAATTTATAATTTGGTAAAAAAAATTTTAAATGAAATAAATAACTAGATAAAAGGCAGTGGGACTCTTTTAAAGGTGGTGGGGGGAGCAATCAGGCTGCTACTACTTAAATATCTTGGTCAATTTAAACATTACTAAAAGTGAAATAACCAGACATTTTCTGTGACACACTAGCAAATACATAGCACAATTGAATATGAACCTAATCCTGTCTATGTATTACTATAATTTTACAAGAAATACAGGGGAGAAAATGACAAGGTAAGTGGCACTAAGTATAAATAGTCAAAGCCAGAGTATACCACATGACACAGTTTCTCCAACTAAACTAACTGCGGCATGAAGAAAAATAGGAAGGGAAAGTATTAGGAAAGACATTTAAGAAGCATAAAAGTCAAATACAATGTACTATGCAGTTTGGATCCTATTCAAACCAACTGAATTTACATTTTTAATGCAACTGAGAAAAACATAATATAAATTGGGTATTAAAAAGAATTAGGGAATTATTAATTTGTTAGCTACTTGTTGCTTAAAAATAGACATCTTCACTTCTTAGAGGTACAGATTTATGTATTTATGGGTAATTATAACAGGATATTTAGGATTTACTTTTATATACTGATGAAAATCAAAAGAAGACATGCTGTGTTTTCAGAGGTGCTAATTTTTTTTACCACCAAAATATAATGAAATTTTAATATGCTGAAATATCCAACTTTCCAGACAGACTACCATATCTTTTTGGTGTAATGGCCATTATTCCTGACTTTTCAGATACTGATATTATAAAATGTCTACTGTGTCCATAATATTGCATTTGTCTGTTGGGAAAAACAGAGACTCTCCCTGCCCTACAAGAGTTTATGATTTTTCTGTGGAGCTATAATGCATAATCTGAACACTTTCAAAGAAATGTACTCTGATACGTTTTACTGGAAAGTATCCATGTCTAGGAACAATGTAGAATTATTACCTTGATCACAACCACACTTGTCTCAGGACTGTTATGTATAACAATAGCAGTAGTTGTGGACTTACATCCACCTACAGACAGCCTTGGAAAGGAGAAGACAGCACAGCTCAACTTGCCGCTAAGTACAAACCACTAGCAGGGTTAGAAAGAACATAGCAGGGCAGCAGTATATGCTTACGATGCCATCTCTAAGTTATGTGGGATGCAGTGGAGGAGCAATTACAAATGACAGAACAACTCTTCATAAGCCGCCACTGGTTCTGTTCTCAGTGAGCCTCAGCACTGACCAGCGAGGATGGACGCAGTGGCCTGAGGCTCAAACAGAGCAGTGGAAAATAACAGCACCCCAAATGGGTAGTGCCTGAGGAGCTCAGGTGCTTGTTAGGCATCTGCAGAATTTATTAGCTAAAAATAGTGTTTGCACTGAGGGTTGGGTTGCACTTTTATTTATTTAACCATCTGTTCACTTGAAAATAATTAACATTGACGATGTGTGTGATCTCTGAGACAAAGTAAGAAATCTCTTCTCTGAAGGAACTTCCTAGTCAAGTGAAAGAGACATGCTTTCACCAAGTAATCCCAGTGAGGTACACATAATCACAAACCATGATAACAAAAGATCTTTTGTTTGCTTGTTTTTCTATGTATGTATTGTTTTAGTTTTTTTGACACAGGATCTGGCTATACAGCCAAAGTTGGCCTTGAACTTGTAATCCTCCTGCTTCAGCTTCCTAGTGCTGGCACTATAGGCTTGTACCAGACTTTTCTAGCCTGGGAGATTTAGGAAATACTTTCCTAAGAAATGAATGACCCTTACCTGAGGCTTGAAGAAAGGAAAGGTGTGTTTTAGGCCAATTCAATATAGTAGAAACTTCCCAGGCAGAGTTGTGGGGGAGGAGGGTTACAGCTACCTGAGGCCAGATGGGTTTTAGGGCAAACACTTAAGGGAGTATGAAGATAGATGCAACTTGAGTATGAGGCAGGTCTAAGTTTAAGGAATTGTAGTCATGTTAAGGAGTTTGGATTTTATTTCAAGAGCAACTGGCAGGCAATGAAGAATACTAAACAGAAGTGCAACATGTTCAGATTTGTGTTCTAAGACTCTCTCTCCAGTGTCAGGATGAAAAATGAATTGTGGGGAAGACAGAATAGACAGAAAGAGCACAAATGGATGTTGCAAATTCCAAGAGATGACACTAAGTGAAAGAACATTGGTAACCAGGAGACATGTTAAGAAGGGGTAACTGATAGCTCAGGGGGAGGGTAAGATAAGAGGAGTAGGAAAGAAGAGGTAAGGTCAGACAGTGGGAGGTGTCAAAGAAATTTCTGACTCTTGTTTATGCAGTTGCCACAATTGTAGAGATGAGGAATATTGGAAGAAAACTAGATTTGAAGGTGATATCTTGGCCTGAGATATTTTGAATTTAAGATATTTTTATTAGAATGTCAGATAGACAGATGAATGTAAGACTACATAGCACAAAATAAGGCCTAGAAATATGGGAGCCATTAGCCAGATGGTAAATGAAGCTGGAGGCATAAATGAGATTTCCTAAAGAGACAAAGGAGACAGGAGAGCCTCAAACTGAATCAAGCCAGCAGGGAGGGTTGATTGTTTGATGTTTCACCAGCTAAATGTTTGAGTTTTCCAAACTTAAGGATTTATTTAGGTTTGGGATACATTTTCTAGTTTAAAATAGTTTTCCCTCTCTTCTACCAATCCTCTTAGCACATTTGTGTTACCTAGTGGCTTTGAAGACTTTTGAGTTTTCACAATATGGGCTTGAGAGAGAAGAGAATGTAGGATAGTCTTGAGCAATTTCATTACATTGTACATTTGGGTGTACATTGTACATTGTATATTACATTGTACAAAGATGAGAGTGAAAATAGCTGAAGTACTCAGGGTTAGCAAGGAAATCTTCTTAAAGAATATTATATCTTCAATGGAAAAAATTCATAAAATCACACTGTGAAGTGATATTTTCTCGAAGATGCATTTTATAGTAGCTGAACCATAATTTACGCACCATAGAGTATTAGTTTTAAATTCTGTAAGATTTTTCTGACATATAAAGGATATAAAGTTTATAGCCTAATGAAGAAGCAGACATTTAAATGATGTACAAAATTTCTTTTAATTTAGAATGCATTTTATTGTCTGTTTTTCTAATTAGAATAGCCCAACCTTCAAATACCATAGAAGTTGTTTTGTTAGGCTATCATATATTTTTCCTTCCTACAGGGTCCAATTTTAAAAACCTGGAAAGTCATTATATAATTTCAAACATCTATGAAAAGAGAAAAAGGAATAAAAACATTGAAAATGTATGGAAACACTTCACTGAATTAAAGTTATTTTGCTATAACTGCAAAAGACACAGGATGAGAAAAAAATCATTGACCATTTTTCACCTTGATAATTAAACTCGTAGTGGCATTTGTCCTTTCATGACAAATTTCTCTTCCCCAGCTTTAGGCTAAGGCAAGGTGCTGTGTTTAATGCATCAAAACATGAATATTCAAATGAGTTTTATGCTAATAATAATCTCCTAATGATCTTATATAATTATCATCTTTCTCCTTTAGCTTTAATACTGGAATTGTTTGAATTATATATAAAAAAGAAAATTAAACATGTCCTTTAGAACAATCACTCAGAAGCAGTGTAACAGCAATAAAATTCAGGGACTCTAGCTCTAGAAAGCCTGCATTTAGATATTCAACTCTAAAACTGTGTGACTCTTAATAGTTTAAGTCTCAGTTTCCCTATGGGTAAAATTGAATAAGTATAATCACTTCCTAAGTTATCATAAGAATAAAATTAATCACTACAAGTTGTTACAATCATGCCTAGCACATAACAATCAGTGTTCATTATTATTATTATTTAAAATTGAAGCTTTTGTTTTCTATTAATAAAATTATAATGAAGATGATACTAAAGCATATTTGGGAAAAAATGTAAGCTTCTTTTTACTTCACTCTCATGAGCTGTACAAACACCTTGTGAAATGAATTATTTGAAAGGTACCACAGAGTTCAATTTTATTTCATCTGTTAGCTAAATATTATGGAGTATGTACTATGTTAGGTAGTTTGTTGGGCTGGGGATACAGAGATGTCTTTGTCTGCGGTAATAGTTTATTGTCTAAAGAGACAGACATTACATTACAATTTTCCTTCCCTTTCTGTCTCCCCTAAACACATAAGCATGTTTTAACATTTTTATTTGTGTATATTAATTGTATAAAATAATGGGTTTCATCATGACATTTTCATGCATGTATACAATGTACTTTGATCAGACTCATCTCCTCTTCTTCCCCCTGCCCCTTCCTCTGGTGTAAGAGGGGAGCCTGATTTAAGTTAGGAATTCAATTAGAACAAAAAGCCTGCCTTCAGTTCTTCCATAGGCACAAAAAAATGCAGTTCATAACAAAACTTATGGGATGTATGTATGCACACATATGCACATTTATATAAACACATCTGATCCCAGGTTGTCTGGTTTTGGTAAAAGCCCTTTTCTTAGATAATGATGTTATTTAGTTCAACATAGTGCCTGGTCCATAACGTATGGAACTGGTTTAAACTCTACATGCATATCTTTCAAATATGCACTAAAAAATACATCAGAAAAAGGCTATACTAAAGACAGTAGAAACGAAATGACGGACTCCAGAAGCATTCCTAAACATCTCCTGCTGCTATTGGCCTTCTCCTTTATGTAGCACCAAATGCCATATCTGAGACAACTGACCAAGTTTTGTTTCCTTTTACCCTCAGCATAACACAACACTGATTTTACAAATGTGTTCTGAGGATGTAGCTGGTCCTCATTGATTCCTGTCCTTGCTTATGCCAAACACCACACAAGATGCTCAGTACCACATCCATAGGACCAAACCCCACTTGGGTAAAGGAGGGAGACTCTGATATCCTGGGCCCTGCAGAGCTGCTGTAGCCTCAGCATCATTGGAAGCTCCCTTTACCTGCTTGCCCTGACTGAAGCCTGTCTGTCCCCTGAGGACACTGCTTCACTTCTGCCCTCTCAGGTACCACTTCTTCCTTACCACATCCCTCATTTCCTAAACCTGGCAATGGGTAATTGTTCTTTCATATCTTCATGCTATTTCCAGACCCTATCACATTCTCCTCTCTAAAATCTATAGTTTTTAATGTTGTATCTTTAAAATCTACCATTAGGGACACCTATCATCATTCCTTGACAAGCCCTGTAATCACTTTCATACCTTACAGGAAGATTCTCAGCATATATCTTCATGATCATTCTTCTGATGGCCCAGTCACTCACTGACCTGCTCTGCTTCAGTGACCATCACATTCAATTTTACACACATGATCACAACTACATAACCACTCTACAACTAAGTTTATGGGATTCTATCCACTAGCCACTATTTCCTTGTTGTCTTCTACTTCACTCTTTTTAATACACCCAACTAAACAATTATTCAACCACAGTTTCCTGAATTTCTGGAAAACGATTTCATATCATTTCTTATTTCAACTACCAACATGCATTTCAGTGATGACCTTGACTGCAATTTCACTGAGAAGAAATGAACAGAAGCAGTCAGAAGTTGATTTTCACCAGATGCTTACATAACCACATCTGTGTTTGTAACTCTGCTAAGGCAGAGCTGGCTGCACTATTCTTTATGTCGGCCTTATTACCTCTTATATGTTTGGTCTCATCTTTTCTACTCCACTCGAAAACATCACTCTTAATATTACCCTTTCTATCTTCATCTCCGATTTGTTCTTCTCTGATATATCATTGTTATCAACACTTAGCATTTGTCTTTCTTAGAATTAGATTTTAGGTGTTTACACAACACTCAAAAAAGTATGTGAAGGGATAGGTTTGCTCACTATCTTGATTTAAATATTCTACAATGTAAACATGTATCAAAATATCACATGTACTCCATAAAAGCATAATACATAATTTTCAACTAAAACAACATTTAAAAATATAAATTCAGGAAATTTCTCTCATTTAAAAAATATTTTAAACCCTCTTTTCCTTCTCAATTGCTCCATTTCTCTTTTGTCCTCTATAGCCAATCTCCTTGGAAGAGTTGTCCTTTTCTCTATCTTAAAGTCTCCTACTGCCGTATTTTCTTGAATCCATTTGCACATGTATGTGCCCCATCATTCCATTGAAACTTCCCTTTCCAGTGTCCATAACTAACTCCCATATTGTTGAATCCAGTGGTCAGTTTTTGATCACTATCTCATTTGACTTGTCAGAAACACTTAACACAACTGACCATTTCTCCTCCATGGAGCACTTTTCTCCATAACTTTTTGCCCTCAAAATACTCTGTTCTCCTGGATCTTGTCTCACCACACTGCCTCTTCTTTTGGGGTTTTGTTATAAACTATTCCTCAACCCCACAACCATTACTCACATACCTTACAAAAAATAAGGTATTTCCCTTATTATCATTTGGTGTTGTTAAATCATGAGGTCATTGACATCCCCTACTGCTTGAAGGCACACCCTTTGCCTACAGTGCTAGGTCTTCTTATTTCTCTTATTGTTATCAAATCATAGTGTTTGCAACAAGGGGACAGGACTCTGATCACACAATAAAGCGAGAGCACACAAGGGAGGTATGAGGATAGGTAAGACACCCAAAAAACTAAATAGCATTTGTTGCCCTCAATGCAGAGAAACTAAAGCAGATACATTAAAGCAACAGAGGCCAATAGGAGAAGGGGACCAGGAACTAGAGAAAAGGTTAGTTCAAGAAGAATTAATTTAGAAGGTAACACACATGTACAGGAAAGCAATGAAAGTCAACTCCTTGTATAGCTATCCTATTTCACCTAGCAAAAGCCCTTGGTCCTTCCTATTATTGCTTATACTCTCTCTTCAACAAAATCAGAGATAAGGGCAAAACAGTTTCTGCCTGGTAGCGAGGTGGGTAGAGCGGTAGAGGGAGAGGGTGGGGGGGAAGGGAGGGGGTGGGGAAGGGGGCAGAAATGACCCAAACATTGTATGCACATATGAATAAAAGAAAAAAAATCATAGTGTTTGTTGGGTTTTTTTTTCATGATTCACAGAGAAATAGCCATATTGCTGGCATCACTTGTTATCTTTTTAAAAAATGCACAATATCAGGCCCTACTCCATTCAAAATGCAGAATAAGAACCTGAATTTTAACAAGATCCTCATGGATTTGTATATGCATTTATATTTACAAGTCAATGATAAGTAGCAATCTTAATTCATCAGTTCCAATAGAACTTAAAAGCAGGAGGTTGAGTCTCTTTATCGAAGACTTCTTGCGAGAATTCAGACATTAAATAACATTATTAACAATAACAAGTAGAAAATAATTATTGGGTGTCAACAATGCTCCAGACAATATGCTAAGATCCTCTCAAAAATTATTTCATTCCATCCTTATGACAATCAAGTACTTTTGCTCCATTTATAGAAAACAAAACCAAGACTCAAAGAAGTCAAATTATTTGACAAAAGTCAAAAGTAAGCATTTATAAGAGTTAGAAACAGTAGTCCAAGTCCAGTTTATCTAGATAAACTATAAGCTCAAGTTCCCCACCTGTAATCTGTAATCTGTAATCTGTTCTGATAGGAATTTCTGCAAATAGTATTGTTCCCACAACCTAATTCAAAAAGGAAAGAAAACAAGATGTAGTCTGTGTAATTTCTAACTTTCTTAACATATTAAGCGTTTTTACCTATTCACAAGAACATAAGCTTCAGGAGGGTAGAAATTTGTCAACATCACCACTTTTCCTACCAGCATAAGTAAAACAGCATATAGTTTGTGGAATGGTCAAATTAATTTATATATCAAAACCTTACTTATGTTTATTAAAATGAGTATAATTTCATCATTACTGGTTTCTCTTTTAATTTCTCAACCTTGCCCTTTTCCTGTAATTTGAATGCTAATGGCTAGCTTGTTGTGGCACTGGTGCATTTATCTTCAACAAAAGCAAAGGCAATATGGTGCTATACATCAGCAGTAACTCCTCAAAACGCCATCTTACCACAGGGTATTTTGACACAATACAACCTTGAAGAATTGAAGAATTTTTGTGGCTAAAAATGTATCTTGTCAGTTGTTGTTTTATTAAGAAACATCCATGTGGGATGTCAGTCTAGGCCTGGCACATTGTGCATTTTGCAGGAATGAAAATATGCAGGATAATGGTGGCACAATATGCACTGAAAGGAGTTAAGATGTATTCCCCAAGGGAGTAATAGTGCAGGACATTCTTGAAACCAAACATTCTATTCATCCATCTTGTGCATGATTATTTTACAGTGGGACCAATTGTTATTCACATCCATTCCATTAGGCAACCAAATTACGTGCCGAGCTAGCTTTATAAATAGAACCCTGAGTAGGTGGGCCATAGCCAAATGAACACAAGAGGATAAATTCATTTATGTAACCTCATCTTTTAGATGAGAAATTGTCTTTTCCATTTATATGTACAGGGATGGTGAAAATTAGTCAGACAGTGGGAAGAAAGGGTGCAATTATTTTAAAAATTCTTAGGAAAGCATAGAAGAATTTCAGTACTTCTTTAATATAATGAAAGGATATAAATCTATATCAGACATGCTGAAAATTACATTGTGGCTATCAAGGCAATGTACACATTGATTTATTGACAAGGTCATTTTGCATCTAATGCTAATACCAAATTTAAAACACACAATCTTACATGCATTAATATATTATTTGGCATGGATTGTGAATGGCTAAGTAGTTAATGAGATGAAGGAGAGGATACAACCTTCTTTGACACCTGACAAAAAGGTTACATCTGGATAGCCAAAGGGTAGATGTTCTAATCATCTCATGAAATTTTACAAGATTTCCTCCAATACTTCAAAAGCAAGTCTTATATTTCATAGGAAAACTCACCTATAAAACCAGCTTCATAATTTGCAGGGCCAAAGGTAAAAGGAAAATGAGAACCTCTTGTTCAAAAAGCAAGGGGTGAAAATTCCATTAAAGAAAGTTTATCCTCTCTTCTCCAATGTTTCTTCAAACTTGTAGTGATGTGTTTGTATTTTCTACTTAATTTCATTTTGTGAATTACTTAGAAATTTCAAATCGTTATCATGGGTTTCATCATTCATCTTTGAATGACAAAATGCCAGTTTTATGTGTAACATCAGTCCCCGGAATTAAGACGATATATTTTGTTATTTATTGCCTAAGGGTGCCAGGACCTGACCAGAGAAGATCAATACAAGCTATATTCATGATGGTTGGAAGGAGGAAGGGAGCATCCATCAACGTCAGCTGGGATGTTTGTAGGGCGAGTGCAAATGTGCACAACCTCTGGAGGTCTTGCCCATACCCCAGGGTTCACACGTGCTGCATCACAATTGCAGGTGTGCTTCCTGTCAGCCACCAGGCTGTTTTACCTTGCCTTGAACAAGGTGAGGAAGTTGAGCCAGGTATAATTTTTTCTGAAGAAATGTCACTCCAAACCACCACAGCCAATAGTATTGCAAACTCCAGGCCTTAGGTCCCTGGAGTGGGAGTGGGTGAGAAGCTTCCATAATGCTAGCCAAGGGCTAGCAGCTGTCATGTGCCAATCCCCAGATGCCAGGGCATGGCCTCAACCATTCCATACCATAGCTCTCTGGGGGCAGGGTAGCAGCAGTGACTAGATGAGAATGAGGAAGGGAGGTCAGGTGTTGGGGAAGTGGACATACTAGAACCCATTCATAGAGTATAAAGACTGGGTACTGCATTTGTCCTATTATCCCCCTCCCATGATTTACCTAACTCATTCTTTCCTCTGGGACAACCTATTTGGAAATTATTTGGCCACCAATATCCATTCTCCCTATTTGATAGTAATATAACTTTTAACTAGGCACAAGGACACCTGGGATAAAGTAGGAGTTTTCTAGTCAGCATTGAAGCTGAGTATGCAGTGTGACAAAGAAGTCATAGTTAATGATGTGTAAGTGCAGTCAACATGTGTAGCAGTAGAATCAGTCTTTGCCTCTTCCTTCTTGGTCTTTTCTTCTGCTATGTAAAACATGGATGCGAAAACTGAACACTAGATGTCATCTTAAAACTGGAGAACAAGGGCCATACCTTAGGATTGCACATCAAGGAGCTAAAAGGAACTAAGTGCTTCACAGTGTCATGGCAGAGTCACTTCATCAGCCAACACCTTTTATTTTTCTGAGACTCTGTTACTCATAGCTGACTCACAATCTTAAGCGTAGCATATAAAGGATAGGCTGGTTTTTATTCTAGTGCACTCACTACTGATCCTCATTCTGAGGATAATTTTTCCAAACCTAACACCTCTTTCCATTACTGCCCCTCCCCCACCATGTTTTCTTTTAAAGTATTTGATTCAGATATTCCCCAATGTTTGCATTTTCCCATAGCTTTATTTTACTATCTTTAGCTCAAAATGATTGCAATTGATTTAATTAAGTGAGGAATCCACTCTTTTCCTGCAAAGAGTTAGCAATTGCTGACTGTTAAAGCGTAACTGCATTCTTCAATATTGTCTAATTTCTACCATGATAAAACTATTAAATTCTCAGAACACTTCGTTATTGCATCCAAGTAGAAATTATGCGGGAAAGTCTTCCAAGTCAATTCTAAGAAAAATCCCTAGAAACTTCACCTGAGCCATGGGTTCCTGTCTAAATTGGACAATCATTTTTGTTAATTTTCCTTACTCAGATTGTTAAAAGTGAGCTTTTAGGAAAGAAATTAACTTGATTGTCCATTCTGTGGATGTTGTTAGGAAACAACATACCACTTTGACAAGTATTCAAGTGATCAAATTGTTAACCTACCAGCAAGAGGAAGCAAAATAGATTTCATGATCAACCTTCTAAGATTGATTGTAAAGGTTATAACTTCCCACAAAATGATGAATTATTAGCAAGAGGAGATTAAAAAGTAACAAAAGAGGTGGCCATCAGATAGAATTGTTTTTTTCATGCATATTGGGGAAATCTTTAATAATAATCAGCAGAGCATTTATAATTCATGCACTGGACTTATAGTCAGTGTTTATTTTCCAAATCTTACTTAAATCTTACTTTGACAAAACTTCTTTAGATTTATGACTTAGAAATCATACATTTATGTATTTATTTTTCCCATCTTTCTTTGTACATCACACTTATAATCGATCACCAGGCAGAAGAAGATAAAACCCTGAATATTTATGTGATGCACACTAAAGGACCCTGCTGTTAGCTATTAGCTCAGCGGATGACGTGGGTTCCCAGTTGGAAGCTGAAGGGATGGGAAAAGCACCTTGCTGCCTTTTATAAAAGGCGCATAAAAAGTACCTGTTTGCCTGCTTCATTAAACTTTCCCTAATGAACGCCTCCAGGGAGCAGAAGTGGGGAACTTCTTTCCTGCTATAAATAGAGAAAGGTATTTAAAAGTTTTCATTTAAATGTGAGTACTGTTTGCAAGAATGTAATACTGCTGTAGAATACAAATGAGTCAGAACTGGCATGTATTCATGATAATGACCTACAGCAGGAAGCCAGTTCCTTATGCTGTTTTGTTAATTTGGTTTCCTATAGAATCAATGTTACAGACCTCCTAAGCTTCTTTACATAACTCCTGTCCAACAAAAGGTATGTGGTATTGGAGGGTGGAGTGCTGGTCAGTTGAGCCACTACCTCTGAAACTTTCTTAAGCATTCCAACTCCGTACGTGCATAAACATACACTTGTTTAAGGATGCAGAATGTGTATAATTTTTATTTATAAAAATCTCAATGTCTTTGTTTCTCTTAAGCAAGGACATAGTATTATTTTATATTAACTCTGCAGTTCTCCTGAATCTGCTTGCTACAGAGCTGCACTTAGCAATAGTGTGGGATTTTGCCACGGACACGAGGAACATTGCCTTCTTTCAATGTCTGTGGGATTGTTCTTAACCTCTATAGACATTCCATCTCCATCTCCTTTTTCTGTGTTCAATTCTGAACTGTACAGTTAGGTGTGGGCACTGCCCAGTATCTGCTTCAACCCTTCTTGGGTAAGCTCAACTACAGACTGGTTTTATAACAGCAGCTTTTACATTGAAGTTTATAAGGTAATCAATGGGATGTGGAAAGAAAATATCAAAACCTCTATTTATAAATACTTGAAGATCTTGGGCCTTTTAAAATTTCTTCTTATAATAACATTACACACAGAATAACATATGTATGTAAATCACAAACATATATAAAATGGTTGCAAACTCAAACTACTGTCGGGTATGTATTTTAGTGATGACGTGCAGTATAAAATGTGTATTTTAAATATATACGTATATGTATATAGGTACACACACATCTGACTGGCTCCACCAATGGTGGGGTGGAAGTCATAATCTTTCCTATCAAATCATTTCTCCTGATAAGGATTATTTGCTTCACCACACTTTAATCAGACTCCTGGACCTTCTCTTAGGTCTATTTGTACATTATCTTGCAAAATCCAGTGTTAGCTCGAGCCCTGCTAAGATAATTGAGCCACAATCCTACATTCTCCCTATCTAATCATCCTTAAAATGAAGCCAGACTCCTCATCCTGCACCATGCCCCATGTTACATCTGATCACCTTGTTCTGTCTTCAGCAAGAATCCTGGTAGGTCGTGTTAAACCTAAACTCTTGATACTAAGGGTTTTCTAAAATAATAAAACGTTTGTTCAGCCATTATACATGCTAACCAGAAAAGACGTAATCCTGTGACAAGTTTTGTAATCACCAGGAACAAGGCTGGCGAGGAGTTAGAAATACATCATGTCTGATGGACCTAAGAGCAAAGAGCATTTTTATAATGAAAGATTTGTGAAGCAAAGCACAAATCGTTTCACATTGAGTTCACATTGGCTATAGATAAAAGAGATGGAATGATGTGACTTAGGTAAAGTTTTGAAATATGAGGATCATCTGCCAAAAGAACCGATTGCCCCTGAATTGGTTTGGATTAATAGTCTGCAGAGTTCATTCATAAACAGGATGAAATGGTGTCTCATGGGTATGAGCCCAGGTTTCAACAGACATTCAAGAATGTATAGCAGTCTTTTTGTGGCTTGGCCCATAGCTTTTAACTGATTAACTTCTCTTATTCCTCTCCTTCTGTATCCTCCAGTCTTCATAGTTAAATTTAGAACATCTCAGGACTTTTTTTTTTTTTTTAGTCAATTTAGTCAGAGTCCTTCACTTACCTCTGCTGTTTCATTTTATTGATTTTTCATCTACTGGCCCCAACTCTCCTTCTGTGGTGTAATTTTCTACTTTCCCATGCTGTATTTAGAATTGAGTTCATTTCCAATTCCATGTGATCTGCCTTTCCCATTGCAATAGTCCTGAATAAAATCCATTTTTACCATTTTACCTACTGCCCAACTTTTTTTTCCCTTGGCATTGCTAATATATCCCCCAACTTAGCAAATCACCCACCCAAAGACAGATACTCTTCTCCCTCACACTCACCCACTTTCCAAAGGGTCAACCCTATGAACAGGCCTCAAAGCTTTTCTCTCCTGCCCATTCTGACAGCTACAACTCTCGCTCAGGCTATTACCTGGTGGTTGGAATACCCTTAAGCAGGGCTTCCCTCTGCCAAAGTGTGCTTTAGGAAACTCAATTATGACCTACTTACAAATCCTTTAGTGAGTCTCCAAAGCTTCCAAGGCCAGGTACAGTTTCATGTATAGATGGTACCCTCCTATGTCCCTCTAACTCCCTCAGAGAGAACTACCTATAGCTCACTGTAAACAGCAGGCATTGCTCTCCTCTGAGCAACCATAGGTGCTGGTTCTTCTCTCTGGATTTTCTTTTTCCCATGTTCTCTAGTAAATCCTACTTGTCATTTGAAAAGCAGCTCGACATTCACATCCAGCAAGATCATCATGTAATGATTTCCACCCAAATGTGGCTAGTTTTCAACTAAATGTACATAATACTTGCTATAAAATACTTTTAAAAGTTTTTCCTATTACTTTGTAAATTTTCATTTATTTATATATTATTTCAATATGTAATTTATGAGTTTTTAAAAATTTTGCATACATTTATAATTACCATACTATCATGATTTTATAATCATGTCTTTGGGCTAAAAACTTTTATCAGACTATTTTTTTTTTTTTTTGATTTATGTGTTTGTAGTCCCTCAAAAGTATTCTTTGAGAGAAGAAATAATCATTTTGGGGAGTTTTTCCTTCAAGAGTTTAACTAGATTTCCAACTAAATACAGTAGTACCCATTATCGGGGCATATGTTCCAAGACCCCTAGTGGATGTCTGAGACCACATATAATACTAAAACCTAAACATACTGTCTTTCCTACACACTCATATTTATGATAAAAATTGATTTATAAATTAGACATAGTGGTTAAAAATAATAAAATAGAACAATTATAAGAAGTATTGTAATATAAATTATTTAGCTGTGGCATCTCTCTCAAAATATCATATTGTTCTGCACTAACTTTTCTTCTTGTGATATGAAATAACACCTAAAGGAAGCACTTTACAGTTTCCCTTTGGCATATCCAAATCACCAGCACCACTACTTGTGCGGTTTGGGACTCTTATTAAATAATATAAGGACTACTTGAACACAAGCACTGTGATACCTTGACAGTAAATCTTATAAACTCAATAGATACAGAGTAACTAATGGGTAGATATCATATGCAGTGTGGATATGCTGGTCTGGTCAAAGGGAAGACATATCCCAGGTGGGAGAGAGTAGCACAGCATGAGATTTCATCAGGCCACATATAATTGTATAATTTAAAACTTATAAATTATTTATTCTTGGAATTTTGGACTGTGGTTTACCATGGGTAAATGAAAGCATGGAAACTGAAACCTCAGGTAAAGAAGGACTACTATATGGAAAGAAAAATTCTCATTCTTCCAGCAGAGGAAAAGAGAATGATTTTTAAACATGTCAGAGGAACTTTCCTCCTGAGAACAGACAACAGAGCCTAATCTGCTGGTGTTTTATTAGAACCTAACTGACCCAAGGGAAGGGAAACATTCAACTCTAACCCACTCTATTCACCCTGTTTTTCTCAAATGGGGAAGAAAAAAGCCGGGGGGCACTTTTGAAGTTCACAGACAAGAGCCATAGGCTCACTAAAAGTCTGAGACCTAATCATAGGATTATAGAATGCTTCCACTCCCCATGCTTGACTACTCCATCAATAATGGCCTATTTACAATAACAGCTCTTTTCATCCAGCACATCATGTACTGCTAACTAGAAAAAAAATGACAGGATAATAAAATAAAATAAACACAGTTTAAAGAGACAGACCAAGTATCAGAACAAGACATGGTAGGGAATTATCAGACAGAAAATTTAAAACAATTATAATTACTATGATAAAGGTTCTAATAGGTAAAGAAAACATCACAGAAGAACAGATGGGTATACGGTATGTAAAGAGCTGGAAATACTGAGAAACAACAAAAAAAGGTTAGATATAATAAAACACTGCAACGGAAGTGAAGGATGCCTTGAGGGACTTATTAGTAGACACAGCTGAGGATAGAATCTGTGCACTCGAAGATATAACAACATCTGAAACTAAAAAGACTGGGGGAAAAAAGTCCAAGAACACAGTATTCAAGAACTGTAGGCATGGAAGCAAACACCTGTAGTCTCAGCCCTCAGGACACTGAACAGGAGGATCACAAGTTCAAGGCTAGACTGGGCTACACAGCAAGACCCTGTCTCAGAAAAACAAACAAGGAAAAGAACTGTGACCAACTACTAAAGGTATAACAACATGTAATGGGAATAGCAAAAATAGAAGAGAAACAAACATTACTAAAACAATAATGACCAATAATTCCCTAAATTAGTGTCAGACACTGAAACATAGTTCCAGTGAATATCAATCAACATAAATGCCAAAAAAAAAAAAAAGCTAGCAAACAAATAAAAAACACCATATCCAAGGCATGTGTGTCTATGCTGAGCTGTGGGTGTGGGGGAGATCTTACTATAGAAGAACAACAATGAGAATTACCTCTGATATCTGCTCAGAAATCACCTAAGAAAAAAGAGAGTGAGCAGAGTAAATATTTAAAGTGTTGAGAGGGAAAAAAACACCAACTGAGAATTCTGTACCCTGAGAAATTATCCCTCAAAGCAAAGGAAAATGAAAAACTTTCTCAGACAAACAAAAACTGAGTGTATTTGTGGTCACTAGACCTGTCTTATAAGAAATGTTAAAAGAAGTCTCTCTTAGAGAGAAAATGATAAGGTCATAAATTAGAATCTACCAAAAAACTGGAAAAGCATAAAAGAATGAGCAAGTAAAGGTAAATTAAAACTTTTTATCATTTTTACTTGATCTAACAGATATCTGCAAATAATAGCAAAAAAGTATTTAATTACATATGCTGATATTTATATTACATATGTTTGCATATAAAGGAAATGAATGACAACAGTGATATAATGAGTAGGAGGGAGAAAATGGAAATACTTTGTTATAAGATAAGCAAACTACTTATTAAACAATATAGGGTTACTTAAAAAGGAGCTTGGATTAGTTATCAATGTATTGTACAAACCACTGGAACTGTATAAAATGCTCAATTAAAACAAAAAAGAGCAGAAAAAGAGAAGATAAAAATAGGAATAATGAAGAGGCAAAATTAGAATGCACTAACAAATATAATAGATGTTAATCCAACTATAACAATATTAATTTTGAATATCAATGTCCTAAATGCACCAATTATCAGATTGAATAAAAATAAGACTCGATTTTATGCTGTCTCCAAGAAACCCACTTTAAATATAAAGACACTTGTAGATTAAAAGTGAAGCTATGGAAAAAATATACTCTCTCTCCTCTCTCTCTCTCTCTCTCTCTCTCTCTCTATATATATATATATATATATATACACACATATATACATACATACATACGTACATACATATATTCATACATATCATGCTAACACCAGTCAAAAACAGGAGTAGTTATAATAATTTCAGACATAGCAGATTTCAAGGTAAAAAAAACTTACTAGATTTTAAAAGGAGCATTACCTAAAGAGATCAATTCTCCAAGAAGAATGTGTATTCTCCAAGAACACACACATATGTGCTAACAACAGAATATTAAAACATGTGAGGTAAAAAATGATAGACCTTCAGTAAGAAATGCATGAATCCACTATTATTAAAGATGTCAATGCCCCTCTATCAAAAATAAACAGATATGGCAGAAAAACAGTAAGAGTATAACCGAATTCTATGACACCACCAATCAGTGGAATAGTGGAAATCTATGGTCTGCTTCATCCAACAACAGAATACACATTCTTCTCAAGCTGACATGGAAGAAAGAGCACATTCTTATGGCCATAAAACACCTTACATATAAAGATTAGAACTCATTTACCATCGCTAATATACCACATTGGAATTAAACTAAAAGTCAACAGCAGAAACCTATCTGAAAAATCCAAAAATATTTGTAGATTAGCAACACACTTCTAAATACACATGAGAGGTCAAAGACGAAATCTTGAGAATTTTTTAAATATTTACAACTGAATAAAAATAGATGTACAATTAATCAAAACTTGTAGAATATACTGAAAGTAGTGCTTAGAGGGAAACTAATAACACTGAGTGCATACATTAGAAAAGAAAAAGACCCAATATTAATACTCTAAACGTCCACTTCAGAAATATAAGAAAAGCAAATAAAATCCAACGTAAGCATAAGAAATAATAAAAAATAAAGCAGAAATTGATGGAACTTAAACAGGAAATCAATGAGAAAAATTAATGAAACCCAAAGCTAGTTTTTAGAAAAGATCAACAAAAATCAATAATTCTCTAGCTAACAAAAAAGAAAGAAAGAAAGAACACAAATTACTGATAAAAATTCAATTTTTTTATGTGGGTCAAAGGCCTTGACAGATACCTCACCAAAGAAGCACATAAAGCTGTTCATGTGCTTTGTAAGCACATGAAAAAATGCTTCACATTGTAAGTCATTCAGGAAGCATAAGGTAACACAGTAGCTCTATCACACACCCATCAGCATGCCCAGAATCTAGAACACTGAGAACACCCACAGGAACAACAGGCACTCCATTAATTGCTGGTAGGATTCAGATAGCCCCAGCTATTTTGGAAGATAGTTTGTTGGTTTCTTAGAGAACTTAACATACTCTTACCATATATCCAGTTATTGTGCTTAGTATTTTCTCAATGGGGTTGAAAATTTATATCTGCACAGCAACCCACAAATTGGTATTTAGAGATCTTTATTCATAATTGCCAAAACTTGAAAGCAAATAAGATATTCTTCATTAGATTCAGAGATAAACTCTGAAACATCCAAACAATGGAATATTATCCAACATGAAAGAGAAATGATCTATGAAGCTGTGAAAAGACATAGAAAACACTTACTGCATATACTATTCAAAAAGACCACATTATCTTCTGATTCCAACTAAGTAATCCCTTCATATCTGCAGACTCTACATGAATGGATTCAACCAGCCACAGATCAAAAATGTAAGGGGAAATAACTTATATCTGTACTGAACATGTACAGATGTTTTCTTTTCATTGTTTTCCTAAATAATACAGTCACACAACTATCTATATAGCACTTACCTTGCTATCATAAGTATCATAAGTAATCTAGAGATAACTCAAAGTGTACAGGAGGAGATGTATGGGCTACAAACAAACACTTCACCATTTTACACAAGGCACTTGAGCATCTATGGGTTTGGGTATTTGTGAGGTTGGGGTTCCTGGAACAAAACCCCCCACATATGCCAAGAAAAGACAATGTACAAATGACATTTTTGGGAAAGGTGAAATTATGAAGACAATAGCAAAAAATCAACAGTTGCTCTGGCAACTGTTAGGGGAAGAGAGGATGAACAGACAGAGCAGAGAGGTAGTGAAACTACTTTGCATGCTACTATAATGATGGAGACATGTGATTACACATTTTGCCCACACCCACAGGAGGTACAATATCCAAGAATGAATCCTAATGTAAACTATGGACTTTGGGTGATAATGCTGCATTAGAGCATGGTCATCGATTGTAACAAATGTGCCACTCTGGCAGGAGATGCTGATAATCAGGGAGGCTGTGCCTGTGAGAGTTCTTAGTTCTGCTACAAACCTAAAACTCTTATAATTTTTTTTCAATTAAGGAAGTTCATGTTTTGGATTATAGAACATGAGCAAGAATTTTAAATGTTATGGTGAAAACTTTTCATTAAAACAAATAGCATTAATCATCCAGTTTGCATATCACTATGTAAACAGACTGCTTTTAAAAATATAACTGGAATCTCTTTCATAAGAAAGACTGTTCTCTGAGATTCCTGCAACATGCATCAAATGTAACTTATAAGTATACTTTATGTGGTGATTTCAGATATTTTTCCTAAATATCACTGCCCTCCTTTAAAAGCCAATCAGTTTTTTAAAAGGATAAAACAGGATAATTAAATCTATTGCATGCCAAAAGGAAATTTTCTGGAGCTATAGCAGATATAATAAAAATCTACTAATAAAGGGTGCAATGTAAAAGTAATTTCTATTCAATTATCACCATGGGCTCATTTTCCGCAACAAAACAACCTCTTTGTGATTTATATAATATCTCATGCTCTCTTTTGTCCATAAAATTTTTGTCGAGAATTTGATTATTATATTCTAGTAATTCCCATCAAGATAATACCATGCCACTAAAGGTTCTTAAACTATTTTAGAAATTACCAAAATAGAAGGGATAATGTAGTTAAAATGAGTTATAAGAGAAATGAAAAGCAGCGTGGTAGCTGACAGCTGAAAAAGGCAGGTGCCAATATGTGGACCATCGGTATTTACTTTTCTTTTTCAAGCATCAAGATAGAACCCATTGCTAGGAACTACTAATAGGTTCTTCCTCTCTGAAAGGCAAGCAAGAAAGAAATCAAGCATTATTGAAGTAAATTCAGGTTCTTTCGGATTGCATTGTTTGATCTATCCTTAGATCCTCAATGAGCCTAGCAATTCATCAAGTTTTGATAACCCAGCTATGGTTGACAAGAAATCTTTGTCCTTCCATCACCCCCAAATTTTGGAGTTATAAAGCTCAAATGACCCTGTGATATCATTAAATTTAGCTGCTAATTCTCCTAACAAATCTGTTCCTAAACTAGCCTTAGTTGATTAGTGTCTCTTATTTCTATTATCTGGAGAGAGAGAGGCAATAATTAATTTATTAATTAATAATTTGTGCCCGAAATAAAAATTATTATACCTATGAAGATAATCAAAATAAGTAACAGCTCAAATATGCTATTTTCTATCATTTTTAAATGAGTGAATTTTTTTTCTGATAAGACAAGTGAGCATCCAGCTCATATTAACATCATTATATGCTTAATGTTATAACTTAGCATCTGGTGCCTTTGCTGTCAGCCCTGCAGGGAGAGAGAGAGATTAAAGATGGGCCACATCTATAGTTAGCAATAACCAATCAAGCAGTCATGCCCTAAAAAATGGATGCTAGCCATCACTTGTGATAGGTCCAGCCCACTCTAGGTTATTTTAGATTCATTTAAGAAATAACAGTAAACTTGAAGTGCTAAAACAAACCCAGAGCAAAGAAATGTAATAGATTCTGATAGTGTCTTGTCAATCTATTTTCTAGTTCACATATAAGGTTAGCTGTGATAGTGGCATGATTTGTGTCACACAAGATTGGAGAAAAAATAAGATACAGAATTTGTAACCACATGAAAAGTTTCCCATTCAAGCCTATTATTATATATTTTATAGAATAATGCCTTGACAATTAAAATTAATTGCTTTTTCAAACTGATTGAAGAAGAAATTTTATCTGAATGAACCCTACAGACATAGGCAACATACATGAAAAAGCTGAGAAGGGGCAACAAACTCTTTTTAAAAAGTCAATGCTTTTGGACAGCAGATGGCGCTGCAATCCATCATTGTTAACCAATTTTAGTTTTAAGAACAACCTGCGTTATCCTGTTAATTTACCTATATTTTCCTACTGGAACTTTCCCCTATCCTTTTAACTTGGTGAATTATCTCTTGCTGTGCCCCATTGTTTTCAATCAATGGCAAATGACTCAAAGGAAATTGTTAAACTTGCAAGACTGATCAGTTAACTGTCCTAACAATATCAATAATCAAAATGTTATAATATAAATGTTATCACCCTGTAGGTAATTACACATGGCCATTTAAACTTTGGAAAATCTCTCCTTTACAGATTATAAACACAATCATGCTTAGATGTGTGAAGTAGCAGCAATTTAGCATTAAGTTAAGCTAAATGGGTTTCTAAAAGTCCTAGCATGCTTGGGCACAATAGGTTCACACTTAACTCCTTCATATATATTTTAGGAATATTTATAATGCAAGCAATGAAACATGAATGGGATTATATAAGTAACACAAATTTAAAGGAGCACAACAAGTCATTTATTCCAAGGATGAAAATGACCTAACTAGCATATAGATTTTAAGAATCTTTATGTACACAAGGCAGAAATCACTAACCAATTACAGTATTTGTATTGTACTGAGCCAATACAAGACTCTTACACTTTTCAGCATAGATCTCTTCAAAAGAAACCCATATGCCACCTCTATAACTGATAAGAAAAAGGAGATATACAGAGTGGGTAAGTGTTGTTACCAAAATCCATTAGACACTCATAGAACTGGACATTAGACAGTTTAAAGTAGTAATCTTTTCCCAATACCAGCAACTCATACAAATCTTTTATTTTATAGATTTAGAAACTAGAATACAAACAAAAAACCTGTATAAGTGTAAAAAATTAGTAATTCACAGACATGATTCAAGCCCATATCTACTGTTTTCTTAATATATTCTAAATTTCTATTTCAGAAACAGGATTTTTTCTTATTTGCTTATTCACTCATTCATTCTCATTTTTATAAATCTTTCTGATTTCCAAAGACATTTCAGGAACCACATCAGTCTCCAACCATCTTTGATGAATAAAACAAATGATCCTTTCTGCAAAGAAACAGAGTACAGACAATAAACAAGTAGACAGCATGTGATTATCATCACAATCAGGGTGATGAGGAAAGAACTATGAGAAAAATAATAGGAAAGCATATTCAGCATAGTTAGAGCCCATGTTTGAAGTCAGAGAAGAAGGAAACCAAAAAATGAAAAACAGTAGGAAAAGGAGTGTGTGGGGGGGGGGGGGGTGTAGGTGTTGGGCAGGGTCTGGAAATGGGAGAAATACATCCAGAAAGAGAAAATGTGTGACCTGAGTCACCATGTTTTTCATCAAATAGAGACGGTATTCCTTTCTAGCAAGATTAATTTATAAATGATGCTTTGTCCTTATCAATACATCATTTGCAGGTTTTATATGTCTTTTTATTGGTCATCTCTTCATTGAGTTACTATGTGATGGGTTACTCCATTGTGAATTTACTATTTTTCCATCTGTAGTTAATACATATCCTGAGCAGAGAGTTTAATACTCAACAAATCCTGTTTTTCTTCACACTGTGGTCCACAAATTTTAGCATACATTGGTGGATTTTAATTGCAATGTTTATTACTACAGCATTTGCTTAATGGTGACTCTTAGTTTCACTTTTCCATCAGCATTTGTTAATTTAAATTCCACTGTGAGAGTAGCTATTGTATCTCCATTCATTCGTGAGCCCTAGTTTTCATTTATATTAGCAATGATTCGTGGAAATTTATTTATTTTACTCTTGGGCTGAAATTCAATGCTATCATTGTTTTATTATTTAAATTGCTTCATTGTTGACCAACAGTCTCTTCAGATTGATTTCCTCTTTTTCTAACAAGCCAATGTCTTTTTTGAGCATCTCTTTGCTTTCTGGTATGACACAGGCTTCAAGGTTCATATTGTATTGTCCTTTCAGCACTGTAGTTAATCACCTCTCTTAGAAGCCATGGTTGCTCCTTATTGGATAAGAAAGTAATTCTTAACTCAAACTGCATATTAGATCCACCCACAGGCTTTTGAAAAACATTATGTTCTACTGAATCTCAATTTCTGAAGAATTAGCCTAGACTACTAAATTTTTAAGGAAGCTATACAGGCAAGCATTTCACTTTCATAGTTTAGACTGACTGTTCTAAAAGCACCGGACAGTATCTGTGTTATTATAATGACCCAATAAACATGAAGGTGGGGATGTTCATAGACTTATTCAACCACTACTGTTACCTCCTAAAATGGACGACCCTATATACATCTTCTCACCTAGACTTCAAGCCTCTTATTCAGATTATTCCATTCCCCACTGTTCTGGAATCAGACAGAAGACAGGTCATAGTGGTGGGCAGATGCTAACATTTAGGAACAAAGAATAGTTGTTAATTGTAAAAATAAAAAATTTATCCAGGCACGGTGGCTCACACCTATAAATCCAACTATTTAGGAGGCAGAGATAGGAGGATTGCTGTTGAGGCCAGTGTAGCCAAAAAGTTAATGAGACTCTATCTCAAAGAACAAACTGGGTGACCCAACTATACAAGAGGTGTAAATAGGAGGATTGTGGTTGGCCCAAGCAAAAATTGCAAGACCTTACCTGAAAAATAACTAAAGAAAAAAGGACTGGAAGCAAGACTTATACAGTAGAGTACTTGTATAGCAAGCAAGAGTCCCTGAGTATTCCTCCCACCCAAAAAATCAGAGAAAGAAGAAGGCGTAAAGTAAAACCAAACCCTACGGGAGGATAAGTTACCTGTGGGAAAGAAAGCACCCCTTCAGTGTGTAAAAGAGAACTGAATGGAGAGAAAAGAATTTAGAAGTTCAGTATTTCTGTGGGCTTTGAATTCAACCCATCTTGGTGTCCTATAAATTTAAGTTAACAATAGATTTGTGTTTAATTATTTATCTTTTTAAATAATGTTTTCAAACACAAATGGAATACAATGCATGTCCTATAATTTTCTATGGAAAATGCTCCCTTTCTCCCTTTCCAAATGTCTATCTCACTCATCTCTTATTTCGAATATCCATCCACCCGCCATCAAATGCTATTTCTCATATTTCATTGGGAAAATAGTAGCAAAAATACAGGAAACTCTCTTCTTCCCAGCACCTAAACTACAATCTACCCAAAGCTATATGCATACTTCTTTTCCACACTATTGCTATAAGTAAAATTTCTTTGTTCTTGTTAAAAGTCAACACTCCTCCTCTCCCCATGCCTAACTGCTGCAAATACACCTAACTCCTAAGTGGCCAGCAACTCTGCCTTCAGGCAGAGTATTTAATAAAGAACTACGATAGATCAGGCACTCAGAATTAATAAAACAAAAAAATATAAGCTACATTAAACAATTTAGTTCTAATTTTGGAGACATAACTAAAACTAATAATGAAAATATTGTGCAATAAGTTAATAATGGCATATATAAATATATATCTAGTCAGAAGTAGCACAGTGGGAATGAGAACTTTGTCCTCAACTACTGTAATTCAAGTTATATCATTCACTTAGTCTTAAATGCAACTTTCAAAAATGGTGTTTCTCTTACAATCTCCCCAGGTCCCACAGTTCTTCCTATATGCAGTAGTAAAAGTGATTCCTTTAAAAGTAAATTTAGTCATTCAATTTCTGTTATGGCCCTTGGGTAGGATATGGAGGGACAAAATCCCTTAACTTTTCTAACAGTGTCCATAGTGGGCTGATACAGTCAATCTAGTGAGCCTCTTTTTACTCTTCTAACATATATATTCTTAACAAAAATGAACCTTTTTAATTCCTTAGCTACTTCTTTGCAGAAAAAATGTCTTACTCTGTTTGCAAGGAACATCTTCTGGATCCTTTTTGCCCAGCAAACTCTTAACCCTCAAGACATTTTTTGAGCAGAAAGGCTTCCCTAATGCCCCTACTCTGCACTGGATACCCCCAGTAAATGATTCAATAGGATCTCAATCATATCATGTACTCATCACATTTTATTACAACTTCATGTTGATTACTGAGCTGACTTTCTTGGTAGGTGAAGTTCTTAGAAGCACAGACTATTTTGCTCGCCATTGTAGTCTCGGTGCATAGCCCAGCGTTTGCACAACAAAAATTTGTTAATTAAATGAATGGTCAATATTGTTCAATGCTTGCTGATGATGAAATATGGGTGACTATTTTCTAGGAATGCTGTAGATAAAGAAGGAAGGTTTTCATAATGGACCAGTAAGTGCAAAGCCAAGAAGCCCAAATTAACAGTATGTGATTCTTGGTTCTTTGTTCAGCAGGGGAACTGTCAAGAGTTCCCTGCTGCTCGATCATAGGGAACTGGGGCAGAGAAGTGGGGCATCAGACTGAGCAGAAGAGGGCCAAAAGAAGAACGGTCTCTATGATGTGATTTATACTTTATAGTGTGTCTTTAAGGAAATGTGGGAAAGTTTTAAATCCCTTTAATACTGATAATGGAGAAAAGATAATGAACTGACTTGGGCTACAATATTCTTTCCCTCTCAAATCTTCAAACCTGAAGATGAGCCAGAAAACTAGAAAGGTTGATAGGTCTTACAGTGATCCTCAGCATCTTAACTAAAACAGAGATGAAAAAGGATCTTTTGGGTTCCTTGGGGGAAGGCTAGGGACCACAATCAGGATGGGGAGGAGTGGACAGGCAGGCAAGGGGAAAGTATTCTCTCTGCATTATTGTCTCTTCCAACATTCTCCTGGCCTAGTTACTCACCACAGTTACTGGGCATTAAAGCAGCATTCTGTGCGTGGCATCTGCCAGAGGCATCAGGAACAAAGCAGGCACAGCATGGAGGAAAGGGCCACCAATACAAAGGACAAGCCTCTGTGTTCCTTTTTTAAATCCATGGGCAATGAACAGTGGTCCTGGATAAAGGCAAGGACTGGAGTAGAAATCCTGGTACAATATGTTTCCTTGGAGTAAGGAGTGATGAAGGGTGGGGAGAATAGAAGGGATGATTTAAAGCCAGTTTATATCCCTAGAAATAACCACCCTAAGGACTTTCTCATTCCCGACTCCCCCAGAGGAGCAGAAACCAGGGCTCAGGATTTTACCTATTCCTTGAAGTTACCATCACTAGTGCAGGGCAGCTGACAGGTCTGGCTGGCCACTAAGGAGGCAGAACTTTAACAAATTGAACATAGGTAGCAGAATTATAGAACACAAAGAGTAAAGGTATAAAATAACAATTCATTTTCAGGAATATGGAAAAAGTATGGGTAAGATAAAGCAGAAACATAAAGTACAAAAACAGTCAACTGGTAATAATGGACTTGAAAAAAATTATTGAAATATATAACTCAATAGAAATACTTAAAGAAAGATGTGATAGACCTAAAGAATGATTCCATAAGCTGTAATATTAGGGCAAAGCACTCTTCAGATAGTACTGATACATGGAGGAAAGAAAGGAGGTAAGATATATAACAATTTTTTAGAAAGCGTTAAGCAAGGGAGCTGGCTGAGTAGCTCAAGTGGTAAGAGCACCTGCCTAGCAAGTGTGAGGCCCTGGAGTTCAAACCCAAGTTTTGGGAGAAAAAAAATATGTTAAGAAGGTGCCAGGCACTGGGCTCACACCTATAATCCTAGCTACTCAGGAGGCAGAGATCAGAGGGATCACAGTTCAAAGCTGACCCAGGCAAATAGTTCATGAGACCCTATCTCAAAAAAAATCCATCACAAAAAAGGGCTGGTTGAGTGGCTCAAAGTGTAGGCCCTGAGTTCAAGTCCCAGCACAGCAAAAAAAAAAAAAGAAATAATAAATAGGATTATGTGAATAAATAATGAAAATTAATTCCCTAGAATCAGAAAAAAAAATAAAGATCTTGGATTAGAAGTAATGTAATGTTATAAATATCCCCTAGAAAATAGAGCTGGAGGCAAAGCTAACAGGCTAAAGTATTTTTGGAAGCTGCAATTCTAGGGTGGCAAGAGTGAGTGCAAAAGGAAGCAAGGACAGGTGGTGTTTCCACATTCACTACAGCAAGAGAGAGAGAGAAAGAGACAGACAGAGGAGAGAGAGAGGGGGGAGAACATGAGAGAATCACAGCTGGGGGCTCAGTTATATTTATTTTATTGGAGACAGGCAAATGTTTCAGAGAATAGGGAAAGAGGACTTATCTGCCAGCTCCTGCTTTCCTGCAGTCCTGCACAATGCAGGAATATTTTACCTAAAAGAATGAGACATTGAAAAAAATTAAAAATGAAAATTTACTTATGCAATTATTTATTTCCGCAAGTATGAACTCAATAGGCATTTATTTTATCCTGTGGTTTAAAATGTCATACTATGTCGGGCACTCAGTCATCTCCCCTCAATTTTTGAGCTTCTCAAAAGCTTTTAGGTGATTAAGAAAGCCCTAGGAAAGCTGAGATTTCTTTTCTCAGAAGATTTTAGAAAAATTTTAATTAAAAATAACATATGCTTAAGCTTATTAATTAATATTACAGAAGCCTGATGCTACAGGAACCTAGTATATATCATATGGAGTGCAAATGTTCAAACAATATTGGAGTAAACTCAGCTGGGCAGAAAACAATTTTGCTAAATTTTTTGTCAGCATCTGCTTTTCTCTTCCCAAAGGCAAATTAAAAATGAGCAATAATAATAACAACATTAACAGTAATCTTTTTCACCCCTCAAAGGCAAATTAAAAATGAGTAATCATCATCACCATGGCTAAACTTTGTTGGCTGCATGCTCTTAAGATGTGCCAGGTGTTATCCTAAGTATTTTAACACTAACTCATTTACTCTGAACAGTAGCCCTTGAAATAAGATACTGCTATCCTCCCAATATTATAGATGGGGAAAACCAAGGCTCTATAGCATTAATGTCACAAAGCTGGTGAGTAAGAGGGGCTGTGAGTGGAGTTTAAACAATTAGGCCCCACAGCTCACACTCTTAACCATCAGGCCTATTGCTGCTCCCAATGAATTTAAAAATGTTGCTTTTACTCTCATCTACTTTAATAGTCCATAGCACTCTCAAATGGTATCTATCTTCTCTTCTGCAGATGTTCTTTGAAATAATGTGGGTGCTAGTTATGCTATTCATTTTTGTACCCCAACAACTGCAATCCTCCTTGTTTTCTAATCAGTTTTGAAGTCTATATGACCAGCTGTGTTGCTTTGTGGCAGTCAAATACAGACTCTAGGGTAATCTCCCTTTTCCTTAATGGGCTGGACCTAGATCACAGTCATCCTCCAATACTCTCCCTATAATGAGTTTTTGTGGTTTCAGTAACCTCGTAGATAAGACTTCAATCTCCCTGGCCTTTCAGTTAAGTTACTCTCGAAGCCTCTAATGGCATGGAACCCATCATATCTCAGCCCCTCACACCAACAGTCAATGCATATAGATTACCAACAGCTGTATCTCCTCCATAATCTCACCTTCAAGCATCTCCCCTCTGACCACAACTCCTATCTTTCCAGCATAATGGGCTCCAGACTCCAGTTACTCTTCAATCCTACTTGGGCCTGAGTTATTTTAGCTGACCACCTATTCCTGCCCCTCATCAACTTCATGTTTAAGTTTTCTCTTAGCAATGTAAGATTGTAAGGTTCATCATTATAAGTACTTCTTTATATTTGCCCAAGACACACTTGTTTCTATCTTGTTTATTGCATTCATTTGGCAAGTCTCCAGTCTTGGTAAAATCAATTCCCTTGTTTATTTTCTTTATTTATTCTGCAGCTATAGGTGACTGTGGCTATTAAAAAATTCAGAAGCAAGATAACTGGTATAAATTTAATTTCATGACCACTAATCTTGTATGGTTCCAATCCATTCCCTTTCCCATTCCCCTAAATTTATATGATTTTCCTTCCTCAAACCTGTAACAGTTTCCCCTTTGTGGATTTCTATTTTATTGAGGCAAACGAAATACAAAAATAACTTGAAAACAAGATCCACTGTCTCTTGCAACCATTCTGAATCTAGGCCCCCAACATTCTTCCCTCTTTCCTGTTACCTGTGGATGTCTGCTTGGACTCAAATCTATGGCCATCAACTTTGTTTTTACATTGGATCAAAACTGCTCTGATATTATCAAGGTTTTTCTTCTAGAATTTTCTTCTTCTTGCCTGATCAATTTCTTCTTTTCTGCTTCCCATGACCACAAAAATACCTTAATATTTCCTATCAAAACATATAGATAAAGGTCCTCCTCCTTCAACTGTACATCCTCTTTTACTTTCTACCCATTTCTCTTCTCCTAAACAGCAAACCTCTGGACATACTTACTCTTGTTTTCTCCACATCTCTCATTAGCTCCTCAACTGGCCTTTCACCCTTCCCTCTCCAGTGAATCTCTTCTTGTCAGACCGTACCCTCCACATTGCCACACACAGCACATTAATCCATTCTGTCCTTTTGCTGCATTTGACGGGTCATCCCCTCCTTGAAACATTGTCTTTGGTTGAAATCTGCAACCCAGTTCTCTTGTTTGCTTCTCATCTTTCTGGCCACACTGGATCTGTTTCCTTTGCCCATACATCCTTATTCCTCTCATTTGTAAATCAGTGGTTTCTCAATTTCAGCTGCACATAAGAATCATATGATTAACTTTGAGCCTACATTAATGCCCAGACCTCAATCACACTAACTAAATCAGAATCTGAGGGTGACGTTATAGGTTTAGCCAATTTTGCTAAAGATTCCAAGGTGATTTTAAGGAGCTGCCAGGTTTAGAACTACTGGAGACAGTGGCACATTCAGGGCTTCCTCTCAGACCTGGAGTCTCTTTCATCTATACTTCTTGAAGTGATCTCATCCAATATGTTGGTTTCAAATGTCATCAATACCTGGAATCTTCCAAATATATACCTGTAGCCTGAAACTTTCTCCTATACTCTGATATTCTGTATATAACTTCCTGTTGTCATCTACATTTGGGTTTATAGCATAATTGTCAAAATTAACATGTTCAAAACTTAATTCTTAATCTTTCCCTTAAACATGCTCCTTCTGCACTCATCCCCTTCTTAGCAACTACCAATTTAATATTTTCATTCACATGAATCCTTCCAGAGGTAAATGTTACTGTCTTGTAGTCTTCATTTATGCTGCTTCTACACTTATATCCTACATCCAAACTGTTTCAAAAATATATTCTTCCTTATATCCTATATTCAATTCTGTTTCAAAATATATTCCGAATCTGATTACTTCTCCCACCACTCTAATTTGAGCCCTTGTCTTCTTTTTCTGTGTTGTTGTTGTAGCTGGTCTTCCTTCTACTGTTATTCACAAAAGATAGTACCCAGAATGGCTCTTTTACAATACAGTTGGATCATGCCACTTCGCTGACTAGAATTTTCCAGTGGCTTCAATCACCTAAGCTCCCTTTTTGACTTTCTGCTGCCTTCTGGAACTTATTTCCTTCTACTCTTTCTCTTATACTTTCCACTCTAAGTACTTCAGGAATTGTACTGTTCCTGAACCATGCCAGGGACACTCTTGCCTTTGTCCTTGGTATTCTGTATACTTGGAACATTATTCTCCAAGACATCTGATCTGACTCATTCAACTGTCATCTCATCATCCTATGTAACATAACACCATCTCAACCTATGCTCTCTATCACCCACATTTGCTTTATATATATATACATATATATGTAGTTATTTTCATATATATACATATATACACATATATACATATATATACACACACATATATATATACACATATACATGTATTTATTTTCAGTCTTCCCAAATAAAATACAATTCCTCAAAAGCAGGATCTTTATGTAAACTTGGAGTGGTTCCTGGAACAGGTATATATTAAACACTCAGAAATCACTTGGTTGGGATGCTAAAGGCTCTGACCACAGCCTCAGAGGTTATATAGCAATCAATAAAATGTCAACAGACCACACAAGGCTTTAGAAAACAATTCATGACTCAGAAACTTTTGCTTTTTCACCTTTTGCTAAGAACCACCCTTTGATTTGGATAGGGAGATGAAATTGGTATGAGACTGAAATTATATTGCAGTATTGTAGCTTAAAAACAAACCATTACAGGATTTGCATTCCTTGAGTCACTCTTAGGCTTAAACATTTTTTGCCTGCATTTAAGTATTCTCTGTCACTTTTCTAAATTCTCTGAGACCTTAAAGTGTTATAGCTCCTACGAGTCAAGTCCTGGTATTGGTGACAAAATATTTATCAAATAAGTAAAATCAAACCACATAGTGGCAGGATAAAAAAATGAGAAAAATATATTTAAAAGAAAAATGAATTTCACTTAAAACCAAATTATATCTTGTATCTAAGTTTAAAAAGTTCAATTATAAGTGATTCCCCACCCTTGATTAATGAAATAAATCTAGACCTCTTCCTAAAAATATCTTTATAATTCCCTGAACCAAAAAACAAAGGCATTATAGGTATAGTGAGGTCAGAGAGTGTTCTGGGATCAAAACTTTGCATTTCTGCAACCCTGAGAGCAATAAACTAAGTAACTGTACACACACACACACACACACACACACACACACACACACACACACAAAGAGAGATGCAAATGTTAGACTTTGATACATCCTATATAAATAGAAGCAATTTTGTGACTATCCTCAAGAATTCTTAACTTTCAACAAGAAGTTTCAGATATTTTATTTACAGAATTTCTCTAAATATTTTATCCAAGATTTTTCTCTATAGGCTATATTTTAATATGTTCTAATTATTTGAGACAAAGTTTGAAGCTTTTTAAATACAAATAAAAGGATCACCACTATTGTTTTGTTCTACAGCTTTAGGACAAAAACGTTAAAAGACTAAAAAACAAAAATAGTTCTTTTGAGAGTCAAGTTGGACATCTGAATGAAGCATATTGTCTCCTATACACACACGAGATGTCACTGCTTGACCTGAAACATTGGCTGTACTTTGGTCTACTGCTTTACTAGCTTTGTAGACAAGACCAGTGCAGGACACAAAATCATCTCCAGCTCCAGCTCCCAAACACCAACACCTTTGCTTGTATGTAGCTAACTGCATCCATACAATGAATTATTTTTGAATGCCTCAAGCAATTCCATATGCTAAACTATAAAGCAAAACAACATTATGTATTTTTATATAATCACTCTCTTTCCACAATCTAATATCAATTAGAAATGTTTACATTTAATGAATAGGTAATGGTCCCTATTGTAAAAGAAGGGGGGCTATGAAAAGAAAATAAAATTTAATTAATGAATTTAATGTGTTTTAAAATCAATACATACCTCCTGAGTGCCTTGTGTGTCAAGCACCAGTAGATACCAGGAGACATAAACAAGAAAGTAGTATAAACAAAGGCTGTGGTAGCACAGAGGAAGAAGCTCAAAGAAGAATTAGGAAAGAACCATAGCTAATCTTCTTTGAACAATGGGTGTATCTGAGGTGATTTATTATGTGTGCTCCCCTAAGTTACACAATATTTACAAAGTACACTTAATTCTCTGTGAGTTGAAACTAGGTGTTTAGGCAAAAAGATTTCCACAATTAAAGAAGTTTGAGAAACATTTGGCTATTTAAAAGAATGACAATTTTTAATTGCTGACATTTTTGATTATAGGACTTCTCTGAGTTTCTACTATTGTAATGTGGACAGTAAGTCCCTAGGAGGAATGTAGTATCTATTGTGTATTATTTCAGAAGAAATACCATCTTAAAGAGCAGTGGGACCCCAGACTGGTAGAGTGGCTAAAGTGGTAGAGCTCCTGTCTATCAAGCCTTAGGGCCACAGTTCAAACTCTGGTACCATCCAAAAAGAAAAAATAAAGAAAAGAAAGAGTAGTGGGATCACATTAAACAGAGGAGTTCTACTGAAACACCAGAATTCTACTGAAACACACAAGAAATGACAATGGCTTCTTAGATTGTGGAGAGCTAACATTATGGTTCCTAATATTTTATAGATTCAGAAAAATCCATTATCTTATTTCTATGCAATTAATGAAAATTAATAAATGTGAGAATTTCTAAAATGTAGGACATTATTTAACTTTATTTTCATTTTTATAATTAGTTTTGAAATAAAAATCAAGAAAAAGTTTTATGTAATACAATTCAAAATTCACCTCCACTATTTAGCAGAAAGAAACAAAACCAAACATATCAGAAATTTCATATTCACAGTAAATTTCAACTTATGCTTTCAGATTTCCTAGGGATTGTGTATTCATTCTCCTTTGTCATTTATGGTTCCTTGAAAATATAAGGTCCCAAAAGTACTGTCTTAGAGGAACCTAGGGTTTGGTGCAATTGCTGAGATAATGGTAAGACAATGGTTGATGTACTTCCCATACAAGAATGAATATAGAATTTTTAAACCTGTTGAAATCATTGTAAGAAGGGGATTAAGGTAAAAAGGAGAAAAATAGAGGGGATGAACCAATTCAGGTTATAATACATATATAAATGGAAATGTCACAATGAAAATTCCTATATAGCTATCTTAAACAAACAAAAATGTCTTTTTTCAAAACCAGAGAACAGGAAGGTAAAACAGGTCCTGTCTGGGGGTTGGTTCCAGTGAGAGGGAAGAGGATATAAGGAAAGGGTGTAGTAGGATGAATGTTTTGGCATTATGTACTCATGCATGTAAAAATGAGACATGTTGAAACTATTCCAGGAATGGGTACGGGGTATAAAGGAGAATGATGGAAGAAGTGAATTCAACTGTGATATATTGTAAGAACTTTTGTAAATGTCACAGTGTACCTCCGGTACCACAATAATATGATAATAGAAAATGCAAAAAATGAGACAATGTTATGAATGATACATTGCTATCGTATGTTAATGAGGATCAAGGAAAATCAGGAACTAAAATCTTGTTCAGTATATGTATGTGCTATCCTACAAAATTCAAGTTAAAATTTCCTACAGATTTTTAATGTAAACTGATCAAATGATACTAAAATTTATACAGGAATTAAGAGTGACCTAGAATCTGAGAGCAATTTAAAGAGAATAAATTTAGTGGACATACACTACCTTAGACGTGGTTATTGACAAAATGATAGACATAAAGATCAATACAACAGAGTACACAGAAGGAGATTCATACATACATATATAACCAATTGATTTTCTCACATAAATTCTTAAGTACATTAAAGTATTTTTCAGAGTTATGTGTCTATTCCACTGAAATCTTCCTTTCAATTTTTACCCATTTTAAAACCTCACTGCTGTCTTTCTTTCAAATCCACAACAATCATTCCTGTGAACATAAATGTTAGAATTATATAATTTAATCCCATTAAGATTTTGCTGATAATCACATTAACGTATAAAGGAAACACCGTCTTTAGCCATTTTTCTTCTTAATCATGAACAAGAGATATCTTATTTCTCTTCTCTTGTTCTCTCTCTCTCTCCTTCTCTGGAGATACTAGGAGATAGTAGAGTTTGAACTTAGGGCTTTGTGCTTGGTAGGCAAGGGGGCTCTACCACTTGAGCCATGCTTCCATCCCCCCAGTCTTTTTCGTTTTCAGCTATTTTTTTCAGATAGGTCTTCAATTTTTACTCAGCCAGCATCAGACCATGACCTTCCTACCTATGCCTCCCATGTACCTGGGATTACAGGTACATACTACCACACCTGGCCTTCTCCATTTCTTCTAGTGTACTTATTTCATGTAACTTTTTAAAGTCTTGTATTTCTCATGACATATATTTTATAGGCTGATATAGTTAAAGAATTATTACCATTTTTAACTATTAAATTGTAGATTTCCTTTTTATCCAAACTCATTACTGGCCATTTGTTAAGCAGGCAAAATAGCTTTAGGTTTTCTTTATATGTATTTTTACTGTGAACAAATTAAAACTTAAAGGTTTTTTCATTTCCAATGATTCCATGGAAAATATAATTAACTTTTAATGCCGTTAGAATATTGTCTACAGGGAGCTATCACACCAGAGATACTCCTTTCACACAGACTGGACAAATTAATTCATGTCTTAGACCATTTCTCATCTACATAGAATAGAATACACACTGGTTCCTTTGCCTACCTGGGATCAGCCCTGCTGACTGTTGCATTGCTGAAGATTCCTCCTCTCAGTGACGAACTCTGACTTGCATGCTAAGAAACTACCTTCACCAGTTTGACACATGATCTTAACAAAATTTACTTACTCTTCAATATCTTGTTCAAGAAAACAATGTGTCCTAGAAACTCAGTATCTGCCTGATCTCACCCTTTACATGTATATTTTAAAGTCTCTTTTAAAGTGGTGAGTTGCCTTGATTTTATCCCAGCCAACAGTAATTAATAAGGAGTTAGGAGATTAGAAATTCCACCAGCAAGCAGTAATCACTAATGATGCTTCCCACAACAATGAAATATAAACAAAAATTGAGGACAAGTCAACATGTCCCAGCAATTAATGGCATCCTCTTTTCTCAAAATATATAAGCGCTATTCATATAAACTTAGTTCTTAGGGGACATCACAAGATACTTAGCATGTAGTTACCAATCAATCCTAGGACAAAAAAGAATGAATCTATTTTGTACTATTATAACAAACTTCCATACAGTGGGTAATTTATAGAGAACAGAAATTTATTTCTCACAGTTCTAGAGGTTGGAAAGGCTAACGTCAAGGCACCAGCATCTGGTGAGAGTTTTCTTCCTAAATTCTCAAATAGCAAGAAAGGGCAAGAAGGGCAAAAAAGGACAAATTTGCTCCATGAAGATCCTTTATAGGATGGCAGACCCACTTCATTGACAGAAACAAACACTGGCTTAAGGTGAAAGGCACAAAGTCAAGATTACCAAGCCAATGGCCCTGAAAACAGGCAGGAGTAGCAACACTTATCTCAGACAAAGTAGACTTCAAACTTACATTGATCAAATGAGATAAAGAAGGACACTCCATACTAATAAAAGGAGAAATAGACCAAAAGGAAATAATAATTATCAACCTATAAGCACCTAGTCTCAGTGCACCCAATTCCATCCAACATACTATAAAGGACTTAAAAGCACATATAGACTCCAATACAGTGGTAGTGAGAGACTTTAATACTATCGATCACTAATACATAGGTCATCCAAACAAAAAATCAATAAAGACATTCCAGAACTAAATCACACCACAGATCAAATGGACCTTGCTGATGTCTACAGAATATTTCATCCAACTTCCTCACAATATACATTCTTCTCAGCAGCCCATGGAATTGATCATATCTTAGCACAAAGCAAGCCTCAGCAAATATAAGGAAACAGAAATAATCCCATGTATTCTATCTGATCACAATACATTAAAACTAGAACTCAACAACAAAAACAATAGCAGAAAATACACAAACAATTGGAAGCTGAACAACACATTGTTCAATGATCAGTGGATCATTGATAAAATAAAAAAGGAAATTAAAAGGTTCCTGGAAGTTAATGAAAATGAAAACACGACCTACCAGAATCTGTGTGACACAGCAAAGTCAGTCTTAACAGGAAAGTTTATAAGCATGAGTTCATATATTAAAAGGACAGAAATATCTCAAATCAATGACCTAATGTTACACCTCAAATTCTTAGAAAAACAAGAACAAGCAAAACCCAAAACAAGCAGAAGGAGAGAAGTAATAAAAATAAGGGCCAAAATTAATGAAACAGAGACAAAAAAAAGTACAAAGAATCAATGAAACAAAAAGCTGGTTCTTTGAAAAAAAATAAACAAGATTGACAGACCCCTGGCAAATCAGAAATGCAAAAGGGAGATAACAACAAACACCACAGAAATTCAGGAATCATCAAAGACTACTTTGACAACCTATATTCCAATAAATATGATAATCTTGAAAAAATGGACAAATTTCTAGATACTTATGACCATCCAAAATTAAACCAAGAGGATATTAACCACCTAAGTAGATATATGACACAAAATGAAATTGAAGCAGCAATAGTCTCCCAAAAAAGAAAAGTCCAGGACCTGATGAATTCTCTGATGAATTCTATCAGACATTTAAAGAAGAACTAATACCAACTCTCCTTAAACTTTTTCACGAAGTAGAAAGGGAAGGAACACTGCCTAACTCATTCTATGAAGCCAGTATTACACTCATCCCAAAACCAGACAAAGACACCTCCAAAAAGGAGCACGATAGGCCAATCTCCTTGATGAACATCAATGCAAAAATCCTCAATAAAATAATGACAAAATGAATCCAACAACATATTACAAAGATCATTCATCATGACCAGGTCGGCTTCATCCCAGGGATCCAGGAGTGGTTCAACATAGGCAAATCTATAAATGTAATACAGCACATTAATAGAAGCGAAGACAAAAACTACTTGATCATCTCAATAGATGCAGAAAAAGTCTTTGACAAGATCCAACACCACTTCATGATAAAAGCTCTAAGAAAACTAGGAATAGAAGAAATGTGCCTCAATATTATAAAGGCTATATATGACAAACCTACAGCCAGCATCACACTTAATGGAGAAAAACTAAAATAATTTCCCCTAAAATCAGGAACAAGACAAGGGTGCCCACTATCCCCACTCCTATTCAACATAGTACTGGAATTCCTAGCCAGAGCAATAAGGCAAGAGGAAAAAATAAAAGGAATACAAATAGGTAAAGAAACTGTCAAAATATCCTTATTTGCAGATGACATGATTCCATACCTTTAAAACCAAAAAAAACTCTACCCAAAAACTCCTAGATACCATAACCAACTTCAGCAATGTCGCAGGATACAAAATCAACTTACAAAAATCATTAGCTTTTCTATACACCAACAACGAACACATTGAGAAAGAATATATGAAAACAATTCCATTTATAATAGCCTCAAAAAAAAATCGAATACCTAGAAATAAACTTAGCAAAGGATGTGAATGACCTCTACAAGGAGAACTAAAAACCTCTGAAGACATAGAGGAAGACTACAGAAGGTGGAAAGATCTTCCATGCTCGTGGATTGGTAGAATCAACATACTTAAAATGGCCATACCACCAAAAGCAATCTACATGTTCAATGCAATTCCCATTAAAATCCCAATTACATTCATCATAGAGATTGAAAAATCTACCCTAAGGTCCATTTGGAAACACAAGAGACCGTGAATAGCCAAGGCAATACTCAGTAAAAAGAGCAATATTGGAGGTATCACAATACTCAAGTTCAAACTATATTACAGAGCAATAGCAATAAAAACAGCATTGTACTGGCACAAAAACAGGTATGAAGATCAGTGAAACAGAATAGAGGACCTAGATATGAATCCACACAGCTATGCCCACCTTATTTTTGACAAAGGTGCCAAAAACATACGATGGAAATTAGACAGCCTCTGCAACAAATGTTGCTGGGAAAGGTGGTTATCTGCCTACAGAAAACTGAAACTAAACCCATGTTTTTCACCCTGCATTAATATCAACTTAAAGTGGATCAAGCACCTTAATATCAGAGCAGAAACTCATAAGCTTGTACAGAAAAGAGCAGGGAATACTGGGGATATAACCAAAGGAATGTGACTTAGGTTATTCCAAAGGCACCTGCACACCCATGTTTATTGCAGCACTATTCACAATAGCCAAATTACGGAAACAGCCAAGATGTCCCACTATGAAGAATGAATTAAGAAAATGTGGTATTTACACACAATGGAATTTTACTCAACCACGAAGAATGAAACCTTGTCATTCGCAAGTAAATGGCTGGAACTGGAGAACAACATCTAAGTGAAGTTAGCCAGGCTCAGAAGGACAAAAATCATATGTTCTCCCTCATATGCAGACTTTAGAACCAAAACAAATGCAGTAATATTATTGGACATGGGTCACATGCTAAGGGGAGAACACACATATCAGGAATAGGGAAAGGTAGGAAACCCAAAACTTGAAAGTATTTGATTTGTCCACTGTAGAGGAGTTAATATAGTAACCTTAAAATGATAACGGTCATACGGCAAGGTGATCTGAAAATAGTGAAGAAGTCTGGTAGAGATGAACTAATTTGGGTTGTAATACACATGTGCATGGAAGCAATGGTAGGAATCTCTCTGTATAGCTATCTTTATCTCAACTAGCAAAAATGCTATGCCTTTCTTATTATTGCTTATGTTTTCTCTTCAACAAAATTGGAGAAGAGCACAGAATGTGTTCTGCCTGGAAGCAAGTGGGGTTGGGGAGAGAGAGAGAGAATGGGGGGAGAAGGGAGGGAAACAGAGGGGAGAAATGGCCCAAACAATGTATGCACATATGAAAAAATAAATAAATAATTTTTTCCTTGGGGTTAAAAAAAAGAAGGGCAACAAAGGACAAATTTCCTCCATGAAGATCCTTTGTAGGATGGCGGTACAGCTCAGTGGTAAAGCACCAATTTAGCACAGGTTTTTTGTTCGATCCCCAGTACTGCATGCACAAAAAAAATTCCTTAATAAAAGGTATGCAATCCCATTTAGAAGGAAAAAAACCTCACTTTCTGAACATTCATTTATGACCCCACCTCTTAATACTTTCACATTGCAAATACCTAAATTTTGGAAAGAATTTATTCAAACCAGTATTTGACCTCTATCCCACCATGTTCACAAGTTTCTTACAAAAACAATATATTCATTCTATCCTGATAGTCCTCCCCAAGTCTTAACTCATCCTAGGATGAATGTTAAAGTATAAATTCAAAGTCTCATCTAACTTAATTATGGATGAGATTCAGACTGTGAACTTGTGAAACCAAGTAAGTTGTGTATTTTCAAAATGCAATGGTAAGCCAGGTGTTGGTGGCTCACACCTGTAATCCTATCTACTTGGAGGCTGAGATTGGACAATCAAGGTTCAAAGCCAGCCCAGGCAAATAGTTCATGAGGCCACCCCCATCTCCAAAATAAACAGAGAAATATGAACAGAGGTGTGGCTCAAGTGGTAGAGCACCTGCTTTGTAAGCATGAAACCCTGAGTTCAAAACCCAGTCCCACCGGGAAAAAAAGAACAAATGCAATGGTCAGATAGGCATGGCACTTACATGGTATGTACAAGGAACAAGAGGAAAGGAGGGGCAACAGGTCCCAAGTAAGTCCAAAACAAAAAGGACAAACAACATTGAATCTTAACACTGGGAAATAATCTATGACTCCATGTTTTTTCTTGGACGCAGTGGGAGAAAGATAGGTCGTCAAGAAACAACCCTTGTGGCTTTTCTGGGTACAACACATGCTTCATCTTTCATCCTGAAACTGCATGCCTGTGGCTTCCCCTGCATGTTAGTGGCTCTACAGTCCTGGAATTTCCTCCTGGCTCTGTCCCCACAAATCCATAAACATTGGCCTGGTGGCAGCTTTGTCCCATGGGCAGGTCTCTACCTGGGCTCCTTTGAAATATAGGTGGAGGAAACTATACTGCACAACTCTTGCATACTGCACACCTGAAGAATTATCACCACGCTCACTCACCACCTGCATGCTCTGAAGCAGTAGTCTGAGCCACACCTGGATGCACTTGATCCATAGTTGGAGTGGCCAAGGACCTCTGCGCCAGAATGTACTGACTGGAGACTCACAGTGGCCTTAGACAGCAAGTACTGAGGTCTCATAGGCACCCATGGTCCTTCCCCTAAGACCATTCTGCCCCAAGTCTGTAGTATTCTGTGCCTGTAATGGGAGGGGAAACTTGAAATATCTCAAAACACTTTAGGGATCATTCCCTATTCTCTTGATGAACATTGCCTGGCTACTTTCTATCAATGCTACCCTCATTATCAAACAGTAGTTTTCCCATACCCTAGGTTTTTTGACTGATTTGCTTTTTTTATTATTTATATCCCCAGATTAAGAATTTTCTAAGTCTTTACATATTGCTCCTCTTTTAGTTATAAATTCTGCCTTTACATCTTTTGTCTTCTTGTATTTTACTGTCAGCAGTTAAAAAAAATCTGCACAGCTCCTTCAATATTTTGCTGCTTAGAGATTCCTTCTGCTAAATATCCTAGTCCATCACTCTTAAATTCTGCCTTCCATGAATTCTTAGAACAGACAGAACTCAGCCAAGTTCTCTGCTAACTCACAAGGCTGAGCTTTCCTCCAGTCTTCACTACCTTGATTCTCATTTCCGTCTGAGACTTCACCAGAATTGCCTTTCCTGATCATATTTCTATCAACATTCTGAGTATGAACACTTAGGTAATCTTTGAGAAGATTTGTTTTTTCCCCATAGCTCTTCTCTTCTGAGCCCTCACCAGAAATGACCATAATGCTTATTCATGGGTGTCTAGTCTTTTTCCAGAATTCATTACAAAAGTGTTCCAGCCTCTACTCATTACCCAGTTCCAAAGCAGCTTCATATTTTTAGGTGTTACAGCAACAACCTACTGCTCTGGTACCAGCACCAATCCTAGTCTAATTTGTACTGCAGGGTAACTTAAAAAAAATCAGAAATTTATTTCTCACAGTTCTCTAGAGGCTAAGGAGACCAAGATAAAGATGAAGGTGCCAACATTTGAACTTGCCGAATTCTCACATAGCAAAGGCAGAAGAGCAAGAGAAGACAAAGCCCTCATCAAACCCACATCAAAGGGAAAAACCCTCATGCCCAAATTACCACTGGTTTTTTTGGTCATAGTTTGGATTAAACCCAGGGCCTTGAGCATGTTGCATGCTAGGCAAGAGTTCTACCATTTATGCTATGCCCCCCAGCCCTTTAGTTTGTATATTGTTTTTGAGATAGGGTCTTGTTAACTTTACAAGGCTAGCCTCAAACTGAAGATTCTCCTGTCTCTGCCTCTAGAGTAGCTGAAATTACAAGCATCCACCAGCACCCCTAGCCTTCTAATCATCTTTTTAAGGCCCCACTTCCTAATACTAATTCATTAGAAACACCTCAATTTTGGAGGAGACATAATCAAACCATTGCTGGCTCTGTTATGTTTTTCTTAGTATTTGCAATTGCCTAAATTTTCTGATATTAGAAATAGCTTTGAAAGTATCACAGATGCATCATGCAGAATGTGGATGAGTTTCCACAATACCTCTATGTGAGATCCATAGAGATGAAATTCAAGGCAAGCTCTCCAGCAATGGTGGTGTAGATTGCAGTCAGACACCCAGATGGATTCAAGGACCACCAAAGACATCATTAGCTGTGTAGGTCATGGAGCTGGTTGGTAACTATTAAAGAGAAAGTAGGTCATCCAGCAGCTTAAAAAAATAATTTGTGAAGCATTGCAAAAGCTCTACTTGGAGCAATTTATTATAGCTATGGGTAGCTGAAAAACAAATAGTGCCTAGAGGAACACCCTGGCAAGAAGGGCTCAAAGTCACTGTACAATGTGTACAAGGATGACATGGGCACGGCAGGCACAGACTCCAAAAAGGACAGCAGTCATCACAGAGAAATACAGAGGTTTACCATGTGGAAATGCTTCCTCTGGTCTTTACAGCCAGGTTTACCATGTGGACAATGTTCTCTTTCAAAAAGGTGTGTGACAAAACTCCAGAAACTGACATCAGAAAGTGGATGTTCATGTTCTGGATGCTTTCTGCAGTAAATTACAAAATGAAGTTTTAGAAATTATGAGCTACTTCCTTGGACTACCTGGCATCTCTAGCATGGTTCCCTTACCATCTAAGGTACAAGACTTTATACTCTTCCCAGACGTTTCACTTACCTCAATATTCTTTAGCTCTGCCTGCAGAGGGTCTTTCTAAAATGCAAATCTAACTTTCTTTCTCTACTGCTTAAAACCCTTCAGTGTCTCCCCATGACTTTCAAGTGGAAATCAAATTCTGTAGAGTGATATAAAATGTTCTGTATGATTTGGCCTCTCCAAATTCTCTAATCGTTCTCCAATTTGTAGTAGTCAGTATTCCAAAAATGCAGAAATACTTGCAGGTGCAGAACTGTAAACTGTATGTTCTCTGAGGCCCAGGTGCACTTGACTTGCTTCACTTGGCTAGCTCCTCTCCTGTTCATCTTTCAAGTCTCAGGTCACATATCATGTCTTCATTACCATCCTGCCAATGTCCCAGTCTGGATAAGCTTTATATTATTTCCCATAGAACTTCCCACAGGCTACAATAGTTTCCTCCTTAATGATCTCTTTCCCTAATTCCTAGAAGGCAGAGACTGTGTCTCTTAACTCCATACCCCTAAACAGTGTTATGCACATTAATGCTTCCTAACTCTTTTCTAAATAAAAACACTAATTGTCATAAAAATTTTGGCAGAAAGAAGAAATGGTTGAAAGATAAGGAAGTTAAGCAGAGGGATATTGGTAGATCACTTGCTCAATAGCATCTACCATCTGAACTGCATGTCTCACCTTATCTCCCAAAGCCTACATTCCTTCACACAGGTCACCAGTCAAAACCTGTCCAAAAGAGTGCTGTTCTTATGTCAATACTGCCTTTATGTCAACCAGTCCAGGATCGTTTGTAATGCTGTTAAGTGACTTCAGGAACATGCTGCCAATCTCTGACTATGAGCAACGGACCGACAGCTGGGAACAATGGTCTTCCCGGGCCAAGTGGATGACATGGGTCTTCCCTCTACTGGTACTGTTTATTTTTTTCTCATTATACCTTTGCCTTTTTCAAACCCTTTGTTTCCCAGAAGCTCCAGGCATTCAGGATACTACCAATAAGCAGATCAACTCAGTTCAGTTCCCCCAATAGGCCCACTGCGGCTGCCTAAATCAAGAAGACATGGCCCATATCCCTTCCCATTAAGAGACCTTGACACCCCTGTTCAGCAGGAAGTGGCTAGAGGAACATCAGTGCCCCATTTCTGTTTTATGTGTATATATATATATATATATATATATATACATATATATATATATATATGTTTATGTATACATAAAATATATACAACATTTATATATATATATAAATGTTAGGGTAAACAAAAGGAAGCTATATTAGAACTGGACCCCCTCTCACTTGAGGTGACTTACTGGAAACTCTCTACCCGGCCCTAAAGATAAATAGACATCCATCTTTAGCCACTTACTAGAAACTCCCCACCTGGCCTAAAAGGAATGATCTGCCCTTAAGCCATTATCTTGGGAGGGTCAGAAAGGACATTTAAGGATTATCCTGCCCAGTGACCTTCCTGAACTTCTCCACCCACCACTCTATCTACTCCCAATATATAAGTAGTTGTGGGCTCCACCTTTCTTGTTGGGGTCATTTCTCCACAATAAACCCTGTGCTGGAGTTAAAAAACAAACAACAAGCAACAGAAATAAGATCTATCACATTGACGTTTAGTATCTTTCAACTGCAGAATCACAGGTGTACATACAGTAAATGCTGGGCTATTGTTGCCACTGACATCAGTGTATAGATACAGAAACACTGGCTGTCCTGCCTGAAATCTGAAACAGGTGACTTCATTGTTTCCCTCCCCTGTGCCTACAAATTTGCAAAAGACATAAATTTTCATGAGCTCCAAATGCATGAATCTAAATCGAACACTCTATTGTTAAGATTTGTTTTCCTCTTTTGTTTCCAAAATGATTCTCCTTCATATTTTTATATAAATATTGGAGTAAAGTAATACAAACATGTCCCATAGAAATAGAAAATATAATTCCACCTCCAATTAATTGAGCTGAAGCTGAGAAATTGGATAAATTGCATCTTTCATGCCTGGTTGCAGCCACCTGCTTCTTCCTATGTTGAGGTTGGTGCCACTCTTGTTTCTTTAATGTGGGAAGGGATGTATCAGTGGCATGAAAGGCTTTAAGCAGCTCAATGGCTTTGTAACTTTAAAGTCTAAACCATGCAGACTTTAAAGAGTGGGCAGAAAATCAGAGTGAAATAATGACAAAAATTTTTGTAGACAAAAAATGCCTACGCTGCACTATGATGTGTTGTTCTGAAAGCTTGGTGTGATCAGTGGTTAGGAGGTTTTAATCAAGCATGGGGATGAACTCTTATATGCTTTCCTTGACCGTTTATAAAGGTATCAACACATGAAAGCATGGTGGCTACTACTCACTACATTATTCCACGTATGAATTTCATTTAGAGACAGCTCTGACTCATCAGCATGGCAGCTCTGACTCTCCTCCCACAAAGTCAGCTGTCATTAGATATCACGGGTAAGAAATCCAGGGAAGGCCTTTAAATAAAACAGAAAAAGGCAGTCACTGGTTTAAGTTTTGTTTCTCCTACCTAGATCTTTTTCCTCCAAATTACCTTAACAAAAAAGAACTTTGAGTATCAAGAGAGAATAGATTCAAAAATCCAAAGATAAATTAGACATGTTGCCACATTTTAGAAGCTTAAAATTTAAAATTTTAATTAAAATGAAAGGTTACCTGTTTTTTATGGTAAAGAAAAAGATTGAGAAAAATCCTGAGATTTCTTACTTAAATGATAAGTTCAAATTTTGGTCAGTATTGTTCTTTAGCTATTGATGCACTACTTTTTAGGGTACAGGCAAATGTATCTTATAATGAAATACTTTCTGGATAATCCATTGTTTTCAGTATAAAGCAATGAAGATATCAAAAATGTTTTTAAAAGCAAAAAGAATAATATATAAATTATAATTAAACCCTAGGTCATGGTGAACTACTTAAGTTTAAAAGCAATACAAGAGGGCAACAAAAGAAAACCCAGATGAATATGCTGATCTATTTACATATGTAAGACAATTTCATATGCTCAAAAAGAATATAGCCCAATTTAAAAGAAAAATGGACTAGAAATTATATCTACAAGTATGTCATATAAAGGGCTAATAATGTAATAAAGGAAGAAATTAGAAATCAGTATAAATAATAAAATGCCACATGATAATTGCACAAAGGATCTGAACATAAAGTTTACAAAGCAGAATATGTTGCTATAATATATGTGAAAAATTGTCCACCACAATGATAATATGCAGCTTCAAACAAGGTACCATTTTTTTCCTACCAAAATTGCAACCATAACTTTAAAAACATAATAGTTGGTAATCAAGAGCAGGAACTCGGGCACTCAATAAAAATACAAATTCATAGGATCCTTTCCAGAACCACCAAAACAGAACCCCAGTAGATGGATTCAGGAAGCAAGTTTGGGAAACTCTAATTCCCAATAGGACCTAGGAATCTGGTCCTCCCATCCCCATCCTAGATGATCTTAAGAGAAGACAAGTTTAGAAAACATTACTCTAAACCGTAGTTTTCAACCAAGCTGTTCCATTAAGTCACTGGAAATTTTAAGAAGTATGGACACTTGGGTCCTTTTCCCAGAAATTCTGATTTAATCATTGTGGGTTTGGTTTGGGTATCAAAATTAACTTGAGAACTCTTGCTCTCGAGGATCTGATAAAAATGGGTACTTTTTGCGGTACAATTGGGAGTGAAAGCTGGTAGAACACTTTAAAAAAATTTTTGACTGTGCACTACTTTTTAAAAATAACATTGCTTCATTAAAATTTCAATTTTATAAGTTCATTGTATCAGTGCAATCTAAATAAAGAAAAAGTTTTGAGCAAAAATATTGATTTTTAATAGCAATATTTGAGATAAACAAAACTGTTCAGTTAAAAGTTGTATGTTCATATAATGAAGTACTAGTCTCATTAAAAATGTATATGCAAGTTTTTTAATTAAAAATTTTATTAACATTAATTGTTCAAAGGCTTTCATTGCAATATTTATATATTCATGCCTTACTATTATTATTATTCAGGTCCAGACTCTGCATATGAGAGTAAACAAGTGAAATTTGTCTTTCTGAGCTTGGCCTATCTCACTCAACATGATGATCTCTAGTTCTATCCATTTTCCTGCAAATGACATAATTTCATTCTTCTTTGTCACTGAATGATATTCTATTGTGTATGTATACCACATCTTTATTATTCAGAAAAAAATTTTATTAGCATCCAATAGCTGAGGGGGGGAAGGGGGGAGAAGACTCATTGTGATATTTACATATGTGCTTACACTGTATTTTAATTAGATTCACCCTTTCCATCATTCTCCCTCATGTCTTCTCTCCCTCTTCTTAGAACAATTTCAACAGGTTTCATTGTTCAATATTCATACATGAGTACAAAGTACATCCACCATATTCACCCCCCTTTAATGTCATGGGACAGTGTTTATGGACTTGAGGAGAAAAACAAGGTATAAAATTGTAGTTACTGTATGGTCATCACTAGGAGAAACACAGTGAAAAACAGAAAATATTTTATGTTATAAAGGGCAGTTATCTTTGAGCTTTGGGGGTGGTGGATGATTTGGGGGTATTATTTTTTGATATTTCTGTATTTTCCAAACTTTATATATTTATATTAGCTTTAATTAAAGTATTAAAAAATTTTATTGTGACAAAGTTTGCAAAACAAAAAACTTACTATTTTAACAATTTCATGTGTATAATTCAGTGATATTAAATCCATTCACATGGTTGTGTAACCATCACCATTATTCATCTTCAGAACTTTTAATCTTCCCCAATGAAACTCTGCATCCTTTGCATAATAACCTCCCTCTTAGTCTCCGAAACCCTGGTAACCATTCTACTTTCTAGCTTTATGAATTTTATTATTAGGTACCTCATATAAATGAGATCATATATTTGTCCATTTGTATCTCAGCATGTCTTCAAGTTTCATCCATGTTGTAGCATGAATCATAATTTGATTCATTTTAAAACTGAGTACAATTTCATTCATGAGTACACTACATTTTGTTTATTATTTCATTTGTTGATAGACATTTGAGCTGTTTTCACCTCTGGTTATGGTGAACAATGGTATACAAATATCTGTTTGAGGGCATATTTTCAATTTGGGGGAGTATATACCTACATATGGAACTCCTGGATCATATGGCAATTCTGTGTTTAATCTTCAGAAGAACCTCCATACTAATTTCCAATGTAGATACACCATTTCACATTCCCATGAGTAATGCACTAGGACTCCATCCTCTACATCCTCCCATCTCTTTACACAGAAATCTTCCTAAAATGGATCATTCATCTTCTAGCCTTCTGAAAAGGAAAATATTGAGCAAAATTTGATGGGTTTTTGTTGTTCTTTGAGACAAGTTCTCCTTATGTGGACTCAAACCTACCACCTTCCTGCCTCAGCCTCCTGACTGATGGGAGTAAAATATATGCCTCCATCCCTAGCTGAATTTTTTTTCTTTTTATGACCTATGCACATTGGTACCCTTCAGGAATTATTGAAATATGTATTTACTTGAGACTTGCTATGTGCTAAATACTTTTCCTAGTTATTTTCATAGAATAGATCAAATCCTTTCAAATTCCTATGAAATATTATCTCTACTTCACACATAAGTAAATGGGACATACAGAGGGGAAAAAATGTTCTCTGAGATCCCTCCACTACCAAGTGAAAACAGTAAGATTCAAAGTCATGCCTTTACACATTTTACTAGACTTCTTACTGTCTAAAAATATCTTTCTTTACATTAAATGTCTCCAAACTAATACTCGTTACTCCTAGAAAGTCTGAGTATGCTATTAACCATTTTGTTTTTTCTTCCTTTCCCTTTTTATTTAGTAGTTGTAAAAATATCTTTTTCTAGCCATTTCCTCCTCTTTGACCCATGTGTCAATATTAATACTTATCATCAAGAAAAAAGAAGAGTTAAAATTGAGTGAGAAATAAAAGTGCATAGGTTCTGAGAGAGAATTTGAGGGGGTCAATCTAAGGGTAACACTTAAGTGTTACCAATTTATTGGCCTATTTATTTTGGTCCTTCAAAAATCTATGGTGCTTATTTCTGGCTACCTTATATATGCTTCAGATACTGTCAGCTATTCTGAATGACTTCTGCATATGAACACTTACTGGTTTTTTTTTTTCTTTTTTTGGTAGGTCTGGGATTTGAATTCAGGGCTTTGCACTTGCAAAGCAGGAACTCTACTGCTTAAGTCATACCCCTACCTCATTTTGCTCAGGTTGTTTTGGAGATGGGGTTTCGAGAACTATTTGTGTTGGCTGGACTGGCACCTCAATACTCCTGATCTCAGCCTCCCAAGTAGCCAGAATTAAACGCCTAAACCACTGGTGCCTAGCTTGAGCTCTTACTTTTTAAAGTCCTACTTAGGTTGTAATATACAATAGCATTTATTTGGAAAGAAATGCTTGCCCAAAAACAACAAATATCCTTTAAATTTCTGATACTTGAAAGTGTTTACTTGATATTTTCACAATATATACAAAGAGAGAAATAGGGAAAAGGCTTTTGATACTGAAAGTGTATGGCCCTACAGCAAAACTATTTTAACTACAGGATATAGCTGCTATCAATATAGGCTTGGAATATCCTTGCAGAATTTACTGTATGTCTTACATATATTTTCCAGAAAGAGAAAACATGAGTTTCTGTGCTTTGAATAATGTACATACTGTGACATGCTTAGCATTTAGCTCTTTCAATGAAGTAAAGGGTTAGTAGTTAAAACTCATTTAGCAGTAGATTCTTCTAGGTATCAAAACCTTTTCTTTAAACGTCATTATCTATATGTCTCCCACACCAAATTACCATCTATTTTTCTGGAAATTAAGTTTTGTCATATTGACATTTCTTAAAGGATTCTTTTCCCACACTTGTAAGATTTTCCTAGCAAACAGGTGAAGGAGTTAAGCTGAGAGGAAACTTGCATACAAAACATAAAAGGAAAAAAATAAAAGGTTTCTGTGGAGAAGTCTAAAGAGAGAGAGAGAGAGAGAGAGAGAGAGAGAGAGAGAGAGAGAGAGAGAACAGTTCTAGCAGCCCAGATCCTTTGAGTCCATTAAGGGGTAGGTTTAAATGTAATTTTTGTACTACTCGATTTACAGTTAATTTCCATTTCAGTATTCCAAGCAATTTTACTCAACAAAGTAAGAGGACTGGGGAGAACACTGGGAAAACAAACCAGAGTTCTGACCTAGCTGATGCAGAATGCCATTGTCTTCTGATTCAAGGAATCTGTGTCTGGTTAACAGTTACAGCTGAAAGAAAAGAAAGAAAGCCAGGATTACCTTACTTCTGACAGTATCCTCACCAGATCTAAAGGTTTGACAAGATATAAAAACCCCTACTGGACTCCAAGTTTTAATCATCTTACCACTAACTTCTGATTTAAACAGTAACTGCTAGTAGCAATAAATATATTCACATTTCTGATAACAACTCAACTAACATTTTTAGCTTCTCTTTTTTTCTTGGTACCTGAAGTACTGCCATGCTTAAACTTACAAATATACTATAAATTAACTCTGCGTGTTACATAAAGTAGCTAGAATCACTCATTGTTCAACCACCTTACCTTCTACTAAGTACACAAATCTTATACAAGTTAACATCCCCAGAATGTCAGCCTCTGTTCTCTAATTTTTTGCTTTTCTGAATTCTTACTGTTTTCTCATATCTTTCATCTTAATTTTCTTTGGTAATTTTTTATAGGCATGTTGTTTATATGATTCCTAAGTATCACACACATTAACTAAAAGAGGCTACCTATGTAACATTTAAAGAAATTCTTTCCAATCAATTAAAAATAAATTTATTCAGAGAATTAGTTGTTGAAAGTGAGCCATTGTTGAGGCCTGACTGGATCACGGAAAACTGGAGCAATACCAAGTGAATTGTGGACGAGCCTCAGAAGCCTAAGTTTTCAGCTATTTAACTTTCCCCACAAAATAACACTAGTTAAATTTTGATGGAATGAAATTACTGAAGCTGATTTACAATAAATCTTCTCAAAACTGAAGACTTATTGTTTTGGGGAGGGGAGAAAGGTGGTACTGGGGTTTGAACTCAGGGCCTCACACTTTGGAAGCAGGCATTCTACCATTTGTACCACTCTGACAGCCCTTTTTTGTGTTCAGTATTTTTGAAATAGTGTCTTGTTTTTTGCCAAGGCTGGCCTCCAGCCATCATCCTCCTTATCTCTGCCTCCTAAGTAGCTAGGATTACAGGTATGTGTCACCAGCACCAGGAAAAAGTCATGACTAAAAGGCTGTTCATTGCATGTTTTGGCGGCCTCATACCATGAAAAGCCATTTAAGAAAACCTCTAAACACGGAATAAATAACACATGGGGATAGGAAAACAGCAAGACAGTTTTAGTAGAAATATAGTCTATGGAAAGTTTGGACTGGGCTCTAACTTAGAGTTCTCCAGCTATTCCCAATGAAAGAGAGGGAAGAGGAGAAAGTAAAAAAGAGGGAGAGAAAGAAGAAAAACCCAAAGTATTCTTCTGGATCTTAAAAAAAAATAATCTGACGGGTTCTTAAAAATACACCAGAATCAAAAGCAAAGCCATAATGGGCTGAAGTCACCATCAGGCCCCTAAAGAATCTGCAGTTTGGTTTACAGTGACTAAGGGTGAAACGCTTCTGCTTATGGAACATGGGAGGACTTCCAGTAGTTGGCCAGCATTCTAGGTGATGGATGTTGATGAGCAATTCCCTTAAACAACCGATTTACTGCCAACAGACAAAACAACACTAGAAATATATCCAAAAACTCCTCTGCAATTAAATTACAAGCAAGTGGTCACTCTGCCCACCTCCTTTACAGGGAGGTGACCTTGTTCCAGGCAACCACCTCCACAGAAGGGCCACAGAGGAACACGGCCTTCCCCTGGCCTCAGAAATCACTACAAATCCTGCCTTGCACTGTCTGCCATCGCTTTTGTGTAGGAGGTGGGGATGAGGCTCTTCTTCCTTTCTTTCTCCTCTTCCTTTTTCACTACCTTCTCTTCTTAAAAAAAAAAAAAAAAACTACTCCCAGTCCCTCCCTCCCAACACACACTCCACCCGAAAGGACTCGGGCACAGGCGGCAGGCCACCGCTTTCACCAGCACCATCTGGCACCTGCAATTCATCTGCCACCTGCAATTTATCCCCACTTTCCATCCGCCCAAAGGTGAAAGGGGAGACAGGCAAAGGACCCACAAGAACTGGTGTGACCCAGTTCCTCTTAAACTTGCAGCTGACCTCACCCTCACTCTACAAACTCTTTAATAATTCATCACACCACTAGTGTACCGTGACCTTTGCCTGGTCTTTGGAGTTGCAAAAAGAGGCAAAGCCAGAAGAGATTCTCCCTTTTGCTTTCCACACCGCCCAAAGGCAGCTGGCGCAGAACGGCGCGGCGGCCGGAAGGGGTCGCTGTTCGCCCAGAGCAGCCGCGGGGCCGCAGCAGACGCGGCCCGCACCTCCCACGGCCCCGCTGGCCCAGCCCCGCCAAGTTCCCACAGCCCCCAGTCGAGCGAGCGCCGGGAACGAGAACCGCCCGGGCCGGAGCAGACGGCTCAGACTAGCTAGGCTGCGGCGAGCGTAGGAGAGGCTTCTGCGAAACTCTCACCGCCCGGAGACTTTGGAAAGGAGAGGGTGAGGAGCTCCAAGCGTGCAAGTCTGCAAGTGAGCGCTCCGCCCGGCACCTGTTCCTTTCGCACCACCGCCTTCCCTACCCCATCCGACCCGCGCCTCCCCGGCGTCCGTCGGCTCCTGCGATGAATCCCGCGCTGGTTAACCAGACGGACGTGGCGAGCCTGTTCCTCGCCAACAGCAGCGAGGCGCTGGAGCGCGCCATGCGCTGCTGTACCCAGGCGTCCGTGGTGACCGACGACGGCTTTGCCGAGGGCGGCCCGGATGAGCGCAGCCTGTACATCATGCGCGTGGTGCAGATCGCTGTTATGTGCGTGCTCTCGCTCACCGTGGTCTTCGGCATCTTCTTCCTCGGCTGCAACCTGCTCATCAAGTCCGAGGGCATGATCAACTTCTTGGTGAAGGACCGGAGACCCTCTAAAGAGGTTGAGGCAGTGGTCGTGGGGCCCTACTGACCGGCCCTCCGGCCCCCTGCGGCTGGCGTCCCCATGTCCCCCCCGCCCCGAGTTCTCCAGACCCGTTGCGTCCCTCACCACCGGGCGAAGCAAGCCTGTGGGAGTCAATTATTTCTTCCGACTTCTGCCTTTCAAGATAAAGCGACCGGTTTCTCAGTCGTCCTCTGAAAATGCCCGTGCCTGGCTGTAGGAGGAGAGCGCCTTGACTTTTGGACTCAGCAGCAGGTGGCAAAAGAGGGCGATTAGGGCGCAGAACTTTGGAAGCTGCTTCGTGCTTGGGATGCGGGGAGATCGACGGGGCGAAGGCCCTTCTCCACCCGCAGGTGGGCCAAGCACTTGGGGGAAGCTGGAGAGGGCGGGCAGGGGAACGATTCATGGGCATCGATCGTCTGGTGACCGGAAAAGTGACCTGTTTATACGCCACGCAACAGACCTAATGGGGACACACAAATCCATGTGTGGATTCGCGCGCCAGTCCCTCCTGCTACCCTACAGCCCTGGCGGGGAGAGTTGATACCTTTGAGTGATTGCAATGTACCGTTTTAAGGGATTTTTGTGTTAGTTTGCTTGAATACAATATTGATAAGTCTTTAGCGGCCTGTTTGCCTGCCTGGGGGTTAGACTTTTGTCGTCGTGGGAGAAAGGGTGGGGGAGGGGAGCCTGCGAATGTGAATGGGGTGGGTTTTTTTGTTTGTTTCTAAGAGCATTTCCAACAGGGTCTTTGGGGGGAGGGGAAGCTAGCTCTCCAGCTAAGCCCGGGACAAAGACCCAGAATAGAATTCTTAGCTCGTGATTGCACGGTTTATGCCACAAACGTGCTCATGATATCCGTGACACCGTTTTGACTTTTTTTTTTCTTATTTAACATTTCCTTAATAAATGCGACATTTAAGTGTTTTGTTCTTGGCCTCCTGGTGGTCATTCTTAAATCCCAGAAGAGGGAAAAGAGTGGCAGTGAGGAGTCTGGTTCCCGGCCAGGGGAATTAGCCTTGGGGAGGTGTGATTCCACTCCCAGATCCCGTGAAGGGAGAACGTGGGGCGAGACGGATGGAAGAGTGAGACATAGGCAAGCCCCAGGCACAGGATCCGTCCTGGAGGCAGCATCCTTTGTTTTCTCTCATATTTAATATTCGCTATCTTAAATTTCATTTAGTTTCAGCTCTCAGGTAGGCAAGAAGACAGGAGGGCCCCCGCGGGAAGATTAAACTTCCTTGCCAGGCTTCGGCGAGAACACAGGGTTACGTTACTAATGAAAGGAAGCGATGGCTTGGCCAGCCTTTAGGGAGGGGTCTCTCCCTTGACCAACGTCAGCCAGACAGCGTTGGGATGCTTCTCCAGGAAGAGAAAATCATAAAATGCGAGGAAAAGTAGCTGCCCAAGTACATAATGACGCTAATACTCCCTGAAGTATACCATTGTTTGCAACACATGCGATGTATTAATGTCTTCCTCATATAACCTTTTCTAGGGAAAGGAGAGTGAAAGATAGGTCTGAAGAAATGATCAATATTTGGGGTGATGGATATACTGATTAGTTTGATCATTCCACAGTGCATACATATAGTGAAATGTAACATTGTACTCTATAAATATATACAGTTCTTATCTATCAAGTAATTAAAAGAAAATAGAGCAGAAAGAAGAGAGAGAGAGAGAGAGACCTTGCTTTTTATTCTCTTCAAAATTTAGAGTAGCCAGCCCCAAGCCAGCAAAGGGCTCAGAGGAGTTAGCCAAGGTCCTGATGTTGGGAAATCAGAATTGCAACCAAAACTGGGAAGGCTGGACTGGAGGAGAGCTACAAAGATACTAAGCATATTTAGGGTTCAGGAGTTGAACTGTGTTGGAAAGAAGAGCCTAGAAAACTGTGCCTGTGAAAGTAGCCCAAAGGATGCAATAGCTTCAAGCTAAAACTTGACCAAAGATTTTGAGCAGTTTATATTTAGGCCTAAGATTAGACCCTAAATATTTTCTAGAATATAAAGAATTCACCAGGATGCCATAACAATGAAAATTTTCAAAGATTTCACAATAGCAGATTTATGTCCAATTAAAATTAAGTAAAAATAAAATGTCTCATTGTCAAAGGAAGAAGCATAACATGCATAAATATTGTCAATGACTCAAAGTGCTGGAGTCAAAAGGTTTCCGTGTCCTGTAACATCCTGTCCACTATTAAGTGTCCATTTCACTCTCAAAGTAAATATTGCCAGGAATTACAACCTAGGATAGTTTTTTTTCAATGTTGATGGTGTCAGACTAGAAAAAAATAGGATTTGAAGTTTTGCTTGTTATTCCTGTCTTTTCATTCAATAAGGATTTGCTTGTTTGTCATGTGTGAAGTAGAGGGTAAGGTCAACAGATAGTCAACAGGTAGAGTGAGTAGTGGAATGTCTTATTTTTGCTAATATGTGGCATAGGAATAAGACATCTTATTTTGTAGACAGTTTCTGTGGCACCAAGTTAGTCTGTTGCCTCCATGTTTCAGAGAAAAAAAGAGAAATGAGTTCACCCCAAACAAGCCAGACACTTAGTGTTTGAGTTTTTGTGACTGCAACATCCACCAAGGGTCCTTTTGTCCTGCAGAGTTATTAGCCCTCTAGTGAATTTAGTCCCCTTTGAAAATCAATTTGGATTAAAAACAAATCAGAATCTTGTTTTGTATTGTGCTCTATGCAAAGTACATGTTTATAGCTAGCTTCACACATGAGGGTGAGGTTCAACCTGTAAATTGTTGGTATAGAATAGGTTTTCATTAAAAAAAAAAAATCCTAAAAGTTGAAAAAGATTGAAGACCTCCTCTATCTCCTCTGCGTTGATCCTCTCACTATTTCTACACATCTGTTTCCTCTGCCCCACATCTTAAAAACAAAATTTACAGTTTTCTGTCATTTCAACTATCCATATTTATTCTCTTATCTCCAGAAATTGCAATCCTGAGACAAAACAGAACCTGAAAAATTTAATCTTTAGGAAGAAAAGCTATAGGAACACAGCACTGTAATCTATAGTCTAGGTATTCTAGGATAATGCACACAGTCTGAAATACACATCGCCCCAGGGACTATTTCCTGCCAACCACTTTTCTCTCCAGCCTTTAGATCCATTTGTTACTTAGAGAAATGCCAAGTGATTCTAGTGTTTATAGATAAGGCAAGAAGCTTTTTACACTCCCTGTTCCCTTATGGCCACACAGCAACCACTTGCCCCAGCTCCACACCATCTCCTCTCCCATTCTGCCTGACTCTTTGTTCCTCATTCTAATGAATGCATTAAATGACTCTTTCTAATCTTGCCCAGAGTTTATGGCATATTACTCTTTTCCCACATACATGCTATAAGGAAGATAGGTTTTGAAACCCATTCTCTGTTTCATCTGGAAGTCAACAGGGGTAAATGCAAACAGGCATGTTCTTGTATTCCACACTTAGGTCCACCATGTGGTCAGTAATTAGCAGAAGGCCCTGAGAGAGACTCAGCTTCCTGTAAAAGCTTGCTCAATCTGGAATGGCCCAGAGGGACTTATCTGATAGTTCTTGAAGACTTTCTGGAAGTACAGCAGATGCAGGAAGAGGTTTTCATGAGAGACACAGCTGACAGATTAGTGGGATCTCAACACTGATGCCTGTTAGCCTAATTGGGTGGTCTCCACACAAGTAGGTTAACAAATTGTTGATCCACTTTATTTTTTCCTCAAACTGTTGGTATAAGTCTCCCACTCTCTGCAAATACAGCAAGAACTTAAGTGCTGGACACCTTAGGGAATTCAAAGCTGGAGGTGATGCTTTACTGTCAAGTCTGAGATCCCACTAGCTTCTGGTTAATGGTCTGTGACTTCTGATTTCTAAGCTCCTCACTGGATCCCAAATCAATCCTGTAGTGTATCTTCCTAGCTAACTGTGAGTGAGGAAGGAAGGGAAGGGAAAGTCCATGTTTAGTTCTGGTCAGCTGGGTGACCTTATCCTTAAAATGAGAGATAGATTCTAAAGGGGCATTCAATGCTATAATTCTATCGACTTTTTAAAACATTTCCTGTCTCCTGAAATGTTTCATAGATCTCTTCATTATGGGTCTTAAAATGTACTTTATCTTCCCAGTCTTGATCGTTTATATAGAATTTCTTTCCTCACAAAAGTCAAGTGCTCCTCCACTTGGGATATGTTATTTAAAATAACAAAGGCAAAATTTCAGACACCTCACCAACACTAGGAAGAAAGCAGTTTCTAACCTGAAGGATCACACACCATCTAACTTAGTGCCTTAAATATCTCAGATCCTGGTGTTCTCACTGGATGAAGCTATGAAAGCAAAACCCAATGAACTGGGGAGTAAGTGATTCTTGTAGGTACACATTCAGATTAGTATGCATGGTTGTTTATAGAGACTACTTAGGTATGTGAAGATTAATTAATAGCCAGTTTTTCTCCTCCAAAGTATTTTTCTCTTTGAGCTTCTGCAATAGCACACAACAGCTGTTCCACATGCACTTCAGAGCCTTCCTTAGCCCTGGCTTATTATACTTGTCATTTTGAGGGCTGCAATGCCAGGAAAGGATTCCAGGGTTCAGTTTGTTCTGTAAGACTCAAAGCTAGTTTGAAAGCCTGTTGAAGCAGCAGGACTGCAGCAATCCCCTAAACAGGAATCAATAAATCTTTTATCAAACTGCCAAAGCCCATTTAGACCTGTGCACAATTACCCAATGAGATACACTTTAAAGTCAGCTCCAACACTAGTAATTGTTTCCTAACATCTGAGTTTAAATGCTCAATGGTTATTTGTTTCCATGGCCCGTCTCACTTTTCAGATTATTATTTAAATGCTCAAATATATTAAAAGTACAGTACAGGATGATTTAAAAATTCTCAGAAAGTTAGATAGTTTAAGAAGAATAAAGTCTATCAAATTTTCACTCATGTGTCATTTATGGTGATCATAATAAAATAGCCTGAATTTATACTTATGTTTTATTTATTTTCTTACTTATATTTGAGGAACTCAAAATATTGCAGAGAGAAAGATTCCACAATGACTATTATAAGGATAACCAGATACATTTTTACATATTCCTCAGTCACTTTGCAAATAATGGCTTGCTTAACCTAAATAACAATATCTGCAAATTGGAATAGGCCAACAATTATTTTCATTTATTTGGCTATTATTTGTGAGGTTTTTGCAAGAATATTTGTAAATAGCTTTTTTTCCTAAATATATGTAAGGGTAAATGCAAGTATAGTGTGCTCAATACAGAAAAGGTCAAGTCATCTGTGATAATGCTGGAGCAAAACTCTACCCGCCCTCCCTGTTACTTTAAAACCAGTTTCCATTAGTAGTAATATTTTATGAACTTATAATTCAAACAGTCATATAGTGTTTTTAAGCACTCATGTGTTCGTGGTACATTACCACTTACTACTGAAAAATGTGATGGTTCATATCCATTTGAAAAACACAGGCAGAGACAAATCTACATGAGGGAAAGTATATATGATCACCCATAACAGTCAGCTAATAAAGAAATTGGTTTTATTTACTATTTCTGAAATATATTGTGCTATAAATAGACATATGTAATTATGGCATAGCCTACATTTCAGTCTATTTCAGGGAAATATGGTGCTGTTTTTCTCATGATTTTCTTTCTGTATTTGCCTTTCCCCTCACCAGTTCCTCCTATAATATGCACTTCTTCCCTCGCCCACATCTAAAGATATACTGCCCTGAAAGAGTCATTGATTTTTATCTGAACAAGACTCCAGATGTCTGATTGCTTTGGGAAAAGAATTCCTCTGGGATCCAAAGTGTCTCTTTTGCTTCATTTATTTTCCTATAAATTGAGCAGGATCCTTTAGTTCATATTCTAAGCAGTATTGATTAAGGCAGGTGTATGTGTACATATTCTCATACTCAGTGTTTCCCATCCTATATACCCATGAAACATGTTTTAGCTTACTACAAACTAAACATAAGCATCATGTACTCCCCAATTCTTTGTTTCATATTATTTATTAGTTTACAATAAAACAACATATAGGAAAAGTTGTAGATAAATTGTCCTAAAATGCTTGGTAAATAAAGTTCATATGAAGTGACTGTAGTCTTCCAATATATCTATATATTCAATATATGCTTCAATCTTCATTTAAGAATTGAAAAGAAAAGAAGCTAAAACCTTAAGAGACAGAAAAGTCAAAGATTGTATATTGCACAAGCTTGAAAAATCTTTAAAAGCTAGTTAAGAGAAATGAGAAGAGACTAAATTTGAAGAAGGTCAATGAAAACAAAGGAAACCTATCATATAAACTCTATAGAAATTTATAGGCAATTCTGAATTCTCAAAATGGTGATAAGAAAATTTCACATTTAGAAGACTTAATAAAAAGATCAAACACTGCTGAGTAGAATGTTCTAAGTGTTGTGAGAAGAATGTAGGGATGGTTAATTCTGTTCTCATTTCTCTCTTCTTTCTAGAATCTTAGACTGATTGCAAACACCCTGTCAGCTGGCTCAATTTTTTTATTTCCAAAGGACAAAGAAGCCTTGCCAGACCTTCTTATATTTATCATCAATAAGTATTTATTATTTAGTATCCATAATAGGCATGACTCTGCATTAGATACTAACTTAGACTTTGGAAGTGGAGTGCAAAGTATCATGGAATTTAAAGGAACCTTCTGTAATTCTGTCCTGTCTTCTGTGTGATTCACGTGTACATGTCATAGGTCAGCTGTGTAAGCCACACTTCTCTTACTAAGGAAACACTCTCTACTCTTCTCTATAATTAACATGAGGACTGAACTACTCAAACAATTTAATTTGACATGTCTTCAGGCAGCATACATAAAGCTTGCTCTACTCAATATATTCAAACTCAAGATGAACAAGAATATAGAAAGTCTGAAGAAAGGGCTCCAAATAAATTTCTTGAGGCTACTTATATTTTCCTACAAATTCAGCTGAGGAACAGGTGTTTTATTCATCTTTCCCACCATGAATTTTCAATGACTGAATAATTAAAAAGACCAAGTATGAAATTCTCTCCCCTTATTCAATAGGTGAGCATTCTAAGAATAATATATATTTTTACTTTACATAACATAAATATCTCCTAAAAATCATTGAGTTCTCAAGCTAGAATGGGCTGTATAAAGATTCTTTGAGTTGCAAGCAACATTAATCCAATCCAAAAAAATTTTAAAAAGAAAACTGAATTTTCTAACTCATAAATTCAAAGATCCAGGTTCATCAGGCACACAACAGGCTGATATCCAACATCACCCAAACTCTTAAGTCTCAGAAAAGCTCTTACCAAATGGTGAGAAAGGAAAAGTATGGATTACCCTAGGCCCACACTCATGTTTTACCAGCTTAACAATCCCATCAAAGAGAAATTTTCTTTACCTGGAAGAGCTTTGGCCCGCTTTAGGTCATGTGTCAATTGCTGAACAAATCTCTCTGGGGTGAGTGCAGGAAGAGGGTGGACTTGGTCAGTGCTCAATGTCGCTCTTATGGTGAAAGGGAAGAGAGCTAATGGAAGTAGAGTTAGTTCTACTTAAACCACAAGGCCATGATTCCTCACAATAGAACAGATTCTATTATCAGAAGAAACAAAGGCCTATTGGAGGGCCCCAAACAACTGTCATCTAGCTCAATGAAACTCAAGACTAGACAGATTACATTATTTCCCAAGAACCCACACAGGTAGCCAGTGATAGAACTAGTAATAAGACCTCTGTCTCCTGACTCTTAGTATTCCTTTAAGAGTTATTATTCTATCCACTGTCTATTATTTGTCAGCAAGGCTGAAAAAAAGTGTTTTATAATTTCTCTCAAGATTCTCTGTATCTGAGCTTAAGTAGCTCCAAGTATCCTAGACATTGAATTTCTGAGGCAGGCATTTTTACCACCTTGAATCTGATGATATGAATTTGGGCCAGACTTTTGATGTCTCTGCTCATGAGATTAAAATCATCTGTGCTCCCTGGACCTGCAATAATGTCTTCAATATGAGGTTGTATATTTTATGTTAAAAGTATATTAGAAGATAAATTATTCGACAGTAAGCAGATTCATTTTCTGAAGAATTTCTCTTCCAAACTTTGTGACTCTCTATGGGATAAGTAAAATATCCAGCATTATCCACACTGATTTGACAAACTCATTTTGATGGAGTCTCTCTTGTGACCCCTCTTACTTGGAAATGCCACCTTATAGGCACATGTAATATTTGTGTTAACTTTCTTTGAACTCTCCCTAATTCTTCTTCTAAATTGTCCCTCATCTAAACTCCTCCTAATCCAGAGAGTTAACTTTCTTGTCTGCACAGAAATTGAATTGGCACTGTTCATTTCTTTGTGTTTCCAGCTGCTTTGCATGCTTCATGCTTCTGACTAAGGAAATTACCTCACTTACTGTTACTCCCTGCTTTACAAGTAACTTCACCCCCTCTGGATTTGTGCTATTGGGCTTTTTGATTCTTATTCACAAGTGGGGGTAGGAGGCAGGGAGCTGATGGTGGGGTTGAGAGGGGAATTTAACAAATGTAAAGACTGATGTTTCCAGCCTGTTTCTCATACAGCTCATCACCACAGGTAAACTCATCTCTGCTTCAGGTTCCCAGCTGTGAGAGCCTGAATCTGAGGATTGGAAGCACAGTGTTCTCAGTAGAGGGTCTCTGCATTTGCAACACACATAATGGCCTTGTACAAATGTAAGAGAATATTCTCCATTTTAGACAGTGTAGCCTATTTTTCTTGGCATGATGGCCTACCTATATTTTGACAATGCCTTTATCAGGAAATGGTAAACTTAAAAAAAAAACTTTATTAAATTCCAATAGTTAATAACATGATTCCTCTAAACACATGATTTGGATTGTGGTTAATCCTTGATTGATTACTTATACCCACTACTGCTTTATTACCCAGTTATTGCTCGGCAATGGTTTTTGTATACTATCGTATGCTAATTTCTATTTTCTAGAGTCAGTGTTTGGTGTCTAGTCTTTTTACACCTTAACATTTGATGATTATGGCAAAATTCATTACACAGCAGTTTGCAAAATCTTGTTTTTACTATGAAGTAGTAAACCATGTGCTACCTCAGTCTATTTAAGGACAGGTTCCCAAGCCAAATTAAATATCTAGGATTTTAAAATATTTACTCAATGAATAATATTTTTTTTAAAGTTCTTTAGTTAAAATTCTCAAATGTTTAGAAGGTTTACAAATGTAAATGATATTTTAGACATGCCAAAGCAATCAATTTAATTCTGATAAATACCAAGTATATAACTTAAAATATAACAATAGGCAAAGAACCAAATAAAAATGCTGAAAACTTGAAAAATTACCATTGAAAAGTATTCTGCCTTTTAAAATAAAATTGCTGAAAAATTCTTTTAGATTTTCTATAAACATTGACTTCCAAAGTAAGGTAAATCCATATTTATCTTTTTTCTAAGATTGGCTATCTCAAATATTATATATGACACAGACATTAAATTTTACTGACTTCTTTGCATATGGAAAATGTATTTTAATTCTCCAACATCATATATCCATTCTACAAAGCAAACAAAGACCTCACTATCTATTGAGGAGAGAGCTATTTGAAGGATGAACGTTGGCTATTTGATGTTGGGTTTCATTTCATGCTTAATGTGCTGTGTAAAGAAAGAAAATGCTAACAATGTTCCATGATTCAGTGATTTCTGAAATAAAAATATTATCAATTTATGATTCCCTAGATGCAAAAAGAGTGCCGAGACACCGAAAGAATGCAGTGAAACACATTTTATGAACACCAAGGGCATTATCTTCTTAGAGCCTGGGTTATATGGCATGTTGCAGTCCCTTAATAAAGTTTAAGTGAAGTTACAAACTTTTAATATTCTCATGTTTCAATGAAATTATATGCCAGAATATTAAACCATTTAAAAACCCATCTGACTCCCTTCTATCCTGTGTATTTAAATAAGAAATGTTAATGTTTTAAGAGTTTTACTTCCACACTGATCCAAAGCACAATATGATATGGTTCCATTTCCTATATTTGCCACTCACTATTGTCTTCTAATTGGATTGACTTGTTGATATGGCTAATTTTCAAAGTCTGTTAATAGAACTGAAGATTTAAATGGACATAATATAAATTCTTGTTGATTGTTGTCATCACGATCCCTTCGTATGAGTGATAGATAATAACTGCCAGTATGGGCCATACTTGATATTTTACACGTTACTTCAAAGTCCTTCCAGCAAGTGACCATTACCCAATCACCGCAAAAGAGAAATGGAGGGACTGAGGGCCAGTACTTTTTCCAGGATCACACTAATGAAATGTTCTTGGTCTAAAATGAGAATCTAAGTCTGAAAACATTCCAAACCAAGAGCATTTTCCACTCAGCTCCCTGGCTAATTCCTCTGGTAAAGGATTGACAGTAAGAAAAGTTTCAACTTTGTCACATACATGGTACTTGGTCATTAACAACTTGGATCCACCCCTACAGCTTTGAGTAATGATTTCACACAGAGGAGATGCAAAGCAATTTATCATTGTGGTGGGTCTAGAGTTTGCTGGTAGCAGATGGTTCTACGAGGTGGGAATACAGATTTTAGGAGGCAATTCAAAATGAGCCTCTACTTGTCCAACTAGATAGCTTCCCTATTTGGAAATGTATAGAAATTTAAAAAAAAATTTTTCTCTTGAGAGTTTATAATTATAAAGGCCTCTAGTGTTCACTTTTATCATGTTGTTTAATTCTTTAATCAAACTCTTCATACAACATAATTTTTTATTAAAAGATTTTATTTTAAAATGTTTGTGCCTATTTGCAAGACATTGACAAATATACTATAAAATAAAACACAATTTTGTAGACTGAACCTGCTTATATATTTAAAACAATTCTCTTTATCGAACACATATATTTGCCTTATTCTAATCAATATCTATATGTTAAGTCCCAGTCTTCATAACCATCTTACAAGATAGTTTTTTTTCCATTACTGAGGAAACAAGTCAGAGGGGTAATATATTTTTTAAAAATTTGAATTCAAAAAGATCCTGAAAGATTTGGCTAATATTATTTTAATGAGATACATTCCATATAGCCAAAGATGTGAATTCAGCATACATGTGTGTTGATAGATAAACAGATAAAGAAAATGTGGTATATTTTTCAGCCATAGAAAATGGAATTCTGTCATTTGTGGCAATGTTGATAGAGCTAGAGGGCATTCTGTTAAGTGAAATAAGTCAGACACAGTAATACATAAATGAGAATTTGCCGAATCTTTTGATTCAAACTAAAGAATATTGATCTCATAAAAGTTGAGAATAATATTTGCCACTGGTAGGGAGGGGAGGATGGAGAGAAGATGGTTACTGGGTACAAGGGTGCAGTTGGATAGGATGAATACCTTTTAATATTCTGTATCACAGTAGGTAATTGTGGTTGATAACATTTAATTGTAAATTTCCAAATTGCTAGCTCAAAGGATTTTGAATGTTAGCAACACAGAGAAATGACAAATGTTTGAGGTGATGAATATACCAATTACCCTAATTAGATCCTGCATGTATGCATGTATTGAAATGTTATACTATACCTCAAAATACATATAATTATGAAGAGACAACTAAATATTTTTTAAATATTTTAAAAAACATAGACCCCCCAAATACAAAGTCCTATGTGTAAGGCTGAAACAACTGCACAGTGTAGAAAGAAAAAAATATGGCTTAAAACAGACCACAAATATAAGAGGCATAAAACACAAGAAAAGTCAATGGAATATTGAGGTTGATAAAAATAGTGAACTTACTTTTTATCAGTGGAAGCACAGACTCTCACAAGGGGAGAAGCAAGAGTCTAACTGGCTTATTTCTTAATTATTCCAGTCTTAGAATGAGTCCTGGTCCTAATAGCACATTTTGTAAAAGTTTTAAGCAAACTCAGATGTATTCAAAAGAAAACAACTGGTGAAGTTTCTAACACCATATTAAGGGAAAGTGGTCAAAAAAACTGGCAGTATTTAACATTGAGGAAAAAATACGTAGAGCTCCAGGGATAACAATGAAACTGTTCTCCAGTCTGAGAACTGCCACAAACAGGGAGGATAATTTTTTTTTTTTAGTACAAATTAAAGTAGTAAAACTGGCAACAGGGAGAAGAGGAGGCTACACACATAGAAAATTCAAGTCTTAACAAGCAAGATTGTTCCAATAATTAGAGCTGTACAAATATGAAGCAAGTTGCCTTGGAAGAAAAAATATTCTCCATCACTCGATGACCACACAGAAGAGCTATTACAAGAACTGGATGATGAGAGTAAATCACTGAGGTACCTTTCAATCTCCTGCCTTTATTATTCTATGCTCTTTCCTTCGCACAGGAAGCACAGGCATCTAGTAGTCAGCTCAGCTGTCTGACACTAGCAAGCAGCAGCCTGCTCAGGGACTTTGGAGGAGTCCTGCCCTGAATTACAGGATTTGGGCAGGTATTGAAATAGCAAGACCTGGAGCACAGTCAGAATAACAAATGAGTCCTTTCTCATACACATGCCTACTTATTCTCACAATTCCCCAACTGTGCTAAAATCATCTTTGATTATATATTTTCCATAAATATCACAGTTTCTGATCTCACTTCTAAGTAGTAGTCTTACTTCTAATTGGTTTTCCAAAAGTTACACTCAAACTGGCTTTGAGATTACTTTACTGAGACAGGTGCAGGCATAGTCGTCCATCTTTCTCCAAATTCAAAAGCTAGTCCTTACATTAGGTTCCCTGCCTCTACAGGAAAATTAAACTGGCTTAGAGGCACCGATTTATCCAAAACAAAAGGATCCCTGAGGCACAGACTCTTGTGGACGTTATAGGATTTTGTTTTTTTACCATATGAGTAAAAGGTATTAATGGATAAATCATTCTTTCTAATGCAGAACACAATGTAGTCTCTGCCACACTAAATAATCAAATAAAGAAATATTTCATTGTTTCTAGGAAAGAAAACTTAATAGCTTCATGTCTCAAGGCTTGGGGACAAACACAGAAACCAAGTCTGTAATTATAGTATTGTTCTTCAGAACTTGCACAGAACTGCAAACACAGACCCTGCTCTGAAGGAAATGAGATTGTTGCCAGTGTGCTGTTGAAACTCCAAAATATCTTTCCATAATATTTCAGTGGTTTACTGTGTCACACTCCTAAAAAGAAAATACAAAAAAAAATTTTCCGACAAGAACAATGTTCTGGTCTAGACTGCTTATTGGACACAGATATGTGGAGACATAGCAACCACCTTTCTGAATGCTGATGGATTTGTTCATCAGATCAGAAAGAAAGGAAGTAATGAGCTTCACCAAGCAGGAGATCAGTTATTCATCTTGTATTAAAATCAGTTCTGTTACCATTGTACCATTTGCTGTTGATGTCTAAACTCTGGCACAATTGCCTTAGATTTTAGTTCTCTAGAACATAAATATCTAATTGTGACAAAGTTTATAATGTTCTCTATAAATCACATGCCTTTTATTATCATTAATTTCAGTAAAGAAAATATTACCCACTTGTATTGGTTAAATGTCTTCTTAATGATATGTTTTATGTTTTACAGTAAAAGGGGAAAATCATGGAATTATAAGACCTGACTTCTCTATTTCTATGTGACATTGCCCTTAGGTACATCTTCTTATATATATCAAAAATGTCATGACCTAATTTTACAGCATCATGTGACCTCATAGTTCTGTACTCCAAAGTCACTGTAATTGGCATTGTCATTGTGGTATCTTGCTTAAATACTCCTTGCTATAATATAATTTCATACTCTGTCCTCAGAGTGGCCTTTATTTTGAAATTCTGCCAAAAGCACCATCATTCTGAGCACTAGAGTTTGATTAAACATAGCCCCAAAGAATGTCTTTCAAAGGATACATCTCACCCACTTTCCATTTATAAAACACAAAGTAGCATATGCTTTGAAGTGACAATAAAAAATCATCTTCCAATGTAGATTTAAAAATAACAGATGATGTGGTCTCAAACTCTGTCAGAGAGAAATCCTTCCTAGAAGGAATCTTGTGGTTTGTCCATGTTATTTACCCCTGGGGACCTAAGTGAACAAGAGTTGGACAGAGTAAGACCCAACCCTGTAGTTAATATAAACAACAGATGCTCACAACTTTCTCAGTTCTGTTCAATATGCAGCCCTGAAGCTTCAACCTACTGGCTCCTTCAGCCAAGTTTCTGAGTGAATTTTGACCAAAGTAGAGAGTGTATAGTAGCTTCCTAGGGACCCAGGTTGAGGAATCTAATTGATATTACAATGTCTGGTATGTTCAAGGTGATGTCTGGCTAATCTTTACCCAGAAGAGAAATACTGCTTTCCCTCTTAAGTCCTATCCTGGCTTCTACTGCAGTATTGCAGAAGCAGACTGATCCTGATACCTGCTAAAACTTTTTTCTCAAGGAACAGGAACTTTGTTCATATATCCCCCTAGCTGCTGCTGAGACCAATCCAGAATTGTGCAGCCACCATCTCTTCTCATAGAAACTAATAGGACTTTGAGACTACCTCTATTTTGTCTCAGCAATTATACTCAGCAATACATACTCTGGGGTACTTACAATAGCTGCATTCAAGCTCAAATTTACCATCTCTATATGAATCCAAGGATTTAGATGGCTGCCAACAACCTCATTGGGAGCCAGGATTACAGTTGATTTAGCATCTCAACTTTTGCCCCTTGTTTACTATTCCTTTCCTGTTACCCTTATTTGCTAGAATACTTCAGCATGCTTTTCAGCCTGGACATTGTGTACTATGGTATGCCGACCAATAAAACTGAAGGAAAAAAGATAAAGTTGAAGGGAGTATTTGGAGTTTCTATAATTTGGATGTTCAACAGACTCACTAAGCTACTCTTACTTGGCTATTGGTGTAAGACTGGAAACTGTGTCTGTTCAATCAGCTACACGTTTCTGCTGTTTCCCATACTTGCAAATCTAGGGAGATCCCGGCAACTAACAGTGTTCAAGAGAGAGGCTACATGATCATTTACAGCGGCCATGAAGATGACTCAAGATGGCATTTTGGTCCTGAATTTGAGAAGTACTGAGTATGGCCAGTCCTTTAACAAGCACTTGAACTTTGGGTGACTCAGCTAATAAAAGCTCTTAAAATTACAAAGATGTCATCACATTGTTCTTCACTATGTAATGCACCCACAACACTTTGGGGCAATTTGCTTTTAACATTATTTATCACTCTGTACTCACTGATTCACTCATCTTTTGCATTACTTGGGTAAAATATGGAGTTGATTTTGTGTGAAAGGGTGAGTCTATAAATTCTATTTTTGGAGAAACTTCTTTCCTCAGGATATTTAAGAGTGAAAAGAGAATATTCTGTCTAGAAATATTAAATTTTATGTGAGGCAGGAGAATGAATAATCAGATTTGTATAAAATCTTTTCAGGACTATGAGAAATATACCTACTGTTTATGTGCCAGTGATTAGAAATTATGGTTTCATGTAACAATACTCTGGCTTAGCATACATATGAGCCAGCCCCATAAGGAATGCTCCATCACTTTTGTATTTATAGACAAATATGCCAACCTCTGTTTTTTTCATTGCACGACATGTCTTTTGAACAGTAACAAATTTTAAATCCCTTTGGGGGTGGAGGCTAGGCAGTGCGGCTCAGGAAGTCTAATTTGGATTCCATTTTCTTTGAATCTAGAGAATGAGGAAAGTGAGTGTGAAATGACTGGTTCCTGACACCAGTTGCATAGATTTATTTCAGTGATTGATTAAAAGATCACATGCTTTTGGTAGGCATCGTAATGCTGCTTCAATCTTCAAGAGAGCTGAAACTACCATTGATTCTGCCCTGCTGTCTTAGGAAGAAATTTCTAAAAGACTTCATCCAGCCCTTAATGGGGATAAGCAGACTTAACTGGTGCCTCAACTGCTAAGAAATTGGCCTATGAAAAGAAACAGCTCCATTCGAACAAAGGCTTTTGAACAACATGTTTTTTTGTTTTTTGTTTTTCTAAAAGAAGACTTCATCTGTTTTTTTGATCAATTAATTTAAATTTAGGTGCAAAAACAGTAATGATTTCTACTGTTAAAAAGAAGAAAGATGCTTACCTTGGAAACATGTAACCTTTAACAAATAATTTGAGATTTATTTTGCTTACTCTTTTATGTACATGGGCACAAATGCCAGCTATTATTTTCTTTTACTTTTTATTTACTGGAGAAAAAAAATGCTGCTGTAATAACTTCAACATTATATAGAATTTTATAAGGAAAAAAGTGAAAATCTCTTCCTACTTCCTAAAAATTCTCTTGGGAGTGTCAAACAGTAAGAATTTGGGATTTAGAGAAATTGAAAGGAGAAAGAGATCTAGGTGGTAACAGATTTTTATTTCGCTCTACTAACTCAAGTGTACAAAAGCTGTATTTTCTTTTTTCTTTAACAACTTAACTTAAGTAGGAGTTCTAAAACCATTGGTTCATTTCTTCCCCCGCAAACCCACCTTATCTCCTCCCTCAGACATGAGGTCACAGCTGGGAGCCTGCAAAGTACCATGGCTATGGAAGGGGCAGTGGTGGTATCACAGGATTAAATTCATCAAACCCTTGCACTGATTTAAAAAAGTATTAGGTACTTACTTTGGGAGTATAGAATGTTGTCACATTGTGAAGTTAACTCAAGCCTATTTCCTAGAGCCATTGCTACTTCTCTGGAAAGCAGCCCCATTCTCACTCCCTTTAGAAACTCAAAATCATTTTGGCTTAATCTGGCTTTGCCCCACTCTGGCTTGGCCCCAGACTGTCCAAAGGATGGATTCTGAATCCTTCGGACGTGCCCACTTCTATCAAAGTCTTACTGTCGTTCTCTAACTCTTTTCTCTCCACAATTAAGGAGGCAATCAGAGTGCCGTTTTCTGACTTTATGTCTCCTTCCAAATCCCCTCCCCATTTCTGGAGTTCTCTCCACTTCCTCCCACGTGTTCAACTTGTGAGACTCATAACTGCAAAAGTGACATCTTTATGTCATACCTTTTGTGAAACAGGGAGGAAAAGAGCCAACTGTTTGGAGGAAGGGTTATGGCACATGCAACTGATAATCAAAATAAAGTAGATAAATAAAAATTGAAAATCCATTGACAGTAATAATAATTAAGAATCAAATACTATTAAACAGCTCAAAATGCCATATAAATAGTTGATCACTTCCTAATTTTTTATTTTTCATAAAAATTTAAATCACATTAAATGTATAGCTAGAATTTGACAACTTTCTCTATTTCCTTTAAACAGTGTATTATGTATGTTCTTCAAATGCAATTCATACAAATTAGCCCCACATTTAAAAAAAAAAGGTGCCTAAAATGATGTATATATGGCTGGAATCAAGCCAGTAGATAGCAATAATCTTGTGTTGCTTGTTTACCGCCCATAGACTCTGAATAATTCACTCTTTTTAGTCAGCTTGATGTTGTAGCATTATTTGATTTTGCTATTAACTTTTTGCTATAACCCTTGTATGCACCATAACTTATTAATGGTGTAGATGCTCAGGTTGGTTCTACTTTCATGCTACTTAAACAATGCTTCTCTGGATGTCTTTGTATTTCCATAAGCATCTCCACAAGTATTCCAACAGTACAGATATCTAAAAGTAGACTGAATCATTGGGCTGGACAGGCGGCACATTTAAAACACACCAAAGTTTTGTCCTGTTACACACCTGCCATAGACATGAGTGTGCGCTCCTCTGCGCCCTTGCCAGCACTGAATACTGTAATTGCTAAAGCATTTGCCAATTTTTAGATGATGTTAGCTCACTATTATTTTAATTGCTATTACTTTAACTTCTAGTATGACAGAGCTTGTGTTTTTGGACACATGTATACTTTTTCTCAAATTTATCTCTTTACTTATGTGACAGCATTTACTTATGGCATTTTGCCCCAAGTAAAATGTTTATATTTCTGAAAAACAAAGATAAAAATTTTATATTTCTGTAAGGTCATACTAAAATCTTTTCCTTATTAACTGTTGCAGTTCTTGTTAGTTAGAAAACCTTCAATTAAAAATTATTTTATATTTGTTTATTAAGTCTATGTTTTTTATCTTTACCCAATTATTTTGGACAGGGTATACAGCAATATGTTAACATTCTCTACCCTAGTTTATTCTAATAGCTTTCAAATATAGTAGTATTTTTGTAACTGATTTAAAACATGAATTAGCTTATATTCTTCAAAATAGATCAAAAGTATCTATTTAAGAAAAATGACAAACTATTTAAATTACTATAACTATTCTTATACTCTGATGTGTGTTAGGGCAAATAAAAAATTCATTACTATTTTTCCAAATGTTTTTGGGAATCATGGCATATTTCCTCTGCCATTTGAACATTAAAATTATTTTTTCAGGGTTCTGCTGAAGTCATAGAATGAAGTTTGAGAGTGTCTCTATTTTCTCCAGTGCACTAGAGGAGCATAAATAGCTTTAGAATTACCAGCTCCTTGAAGACTGGGATGAACTTGCCATGAAACCATTGGGCCAAGGGCTTTTGTAGATGAGTATATCCACTTTGTCTGTTTGTTTTCTCTTATTTCCTATGGTATTAGTCTATGTAAGTTCTCCAACTCTTCTGAGTTAAAGCTGTCCTTTACAGCTTTGAAGAATACCATCCATATAACTAATAGTATTAAGTGCATTGATAAAAGATTGGATGTTTTTCTTTTGTTTTCAATTAATTCTATTTCTTCAATTATATTATCAATTGTATTTCTAGCAACATATATGTCTTTTCCACAAAAAAAATTGTCTTACTGTGGAATATAGGAAATTTGTTTATTTTATTGGTACTTTCAAGGAAGCAATTCTTTTTCCTATTTATACAGTATAATTTTTGTAATTTATGATTTACTTATTTTTGCTTTTGTTCTAATTATCATTGTTATAGTTTCTTTTTAACTTTTTAAAGAAAAATGGTTTCTTTGTTTTCTTTCTTTTGGTGGTACTGGGGTTTGAACTCAAGTCCTCAATCTTGCTAGGAAAGCACTCTTACCACTTGAGTCACTCCACCTACAGGAAAGATAGTTTCTTGAATTGAGCACTTACTAAAGTATTTTCAGGCTTTTGCTTTTGTAACATATATATTTACTACATTAAAGTGAAAATTTGTATTTAACAAAGCATGCAAGGTAAAAGAGAAACCACCATTCAGGAGAAAATATTTTCAATCTTTCCAACAAAAAGAAGCATCTAAAATATCAAAACATCTTATAAGGTAAGTAATAAAATTTAACATGCTAACATACATGAACAGAGCATTCACAGAAGAGGAAAAACAAAGAAACAAGAAGGCCAAAAAAACTTTCTCAATATAGCATAATAATCAGGGAAAATACAAATTAATACAATAATAATTATACCCATCACAGTGGCAGAAATAAAAATGTGTGGCAATACTGAGCTAAGGATTTGAGGAAATAAGAACAGCTCCTTGACGTATAAATTGTTGTGACTACTTTAAAGAGCAATTTCATGTTATCTAGTAAAGTAGAAGAAGGTATACTCCATACTCCTGTAATCCCACTTTTAGCTGTAGACTTACTTTTTAGGTATAACTAGTATCTAAATGATATCAGTTCTGAGATATAAATCCTCCTTTAGGTATAGAGAAATTCTTTCACCTGTAAAGTAGGAGGTCAGTACAATGATAACCACTATATTATTGTCTGTGATCATAGACAACTGAAAACTGCCTAAAGGACTAAGAGGGAGATGGATTAAATGAAATGAATGAAATCTCATACAGAAACAAAATGAGTGAATGCATTGTCTATATGGATCAATCCTGAAAATGTAAAGTAAAGTGAAAATTCAGGTTGAAATTTGTTGTACATCACATGGGAAATTTAAACTAAAATTATACTATGTGGATTTTCACACTATAAATTACCATGAAGAGTACAGAAATAAGTATTTGAAATACATTAGCTCTGCAATAGAAGGTGATGGGATCCAGGGGAGAATGATGACAAATTCAACTTTATCTGAAATCATTTATCTTAAAAAGTGTAAAGATAAATATCACAAAAGATCAACATTAGTCCAATATAGGTACATTTTATGTTGTAGTTCTCTTAAATTCATTTTATTTTATTTGTTTATTTATTGTGGTACTGAGTTTGAACTCAGGGTCTATACCTTGAGCCACTCCACCAGCCCTTTTTTGTGACAGGCTTTTCAAGATAGGCTCTGGAGAGCTATTTGCCCTGGCTACTTCAAACTGTGATCCTCTTGATCTCTGCCTCTTAAATAGTAGGATTACAGATGTGAGCCACAGGCACCTGGCCCCTGTCTTTAAATATTTTTTTATTGTTGTCTGTAGGTACATTGTGGCATTTACAGAAGTTCTTATAATATATCAAATATATCATACTTAAATTCACCCTCTATCATTCTCCTTTAATCGCTTCCCTCCATTCCTGAAATAGTTTCAACAGACCTCATTTTTCCATTTACATACATGTATAAACAGTATTTGCACCATTTCACCTCCTCTACCCTTTCCTTACCCTCCACCCTCCACTGGTACCAGTCCCCAGACAGGACCCTGTTCTACACTCCTGTCCTCTGATTTTATAAAAGAAAAAGATGACATTTTTGTTTCTTTAAGATAAAATACTGTGTACACATGTATGTAAATGGAAAAATGGTATCTGCTGAAAATTCCACAAATGGGGATAGGGGTATGAAGGAGAATGGCAGAGGGGGTAAATTCAAGTATAATATACTTGATATATTGTAAGAACTTTTGTAAATGCCACAATGTACCCCACCCGCCCAGCATAACAATAAAAAAATAAATAAGAATATAGCTGTACAGGGAGTTTCCTTGTGACATTTCCATGGGTGTATGTATTAGAACCAGAATTGGTTCATCTTTATTTTTCTCCTTTCTACATAGATCCCTTCTTGTGGTGATTTCAACACATTTAAAAATTCTATATTCATTCTAGTATAGAAAGTACATCAACCATATTCACCTTATAAACTTCCATCTTTTATACTCCCTCTCTTATATATGACCTTCCCTTGGCATGATCTATTTTTCATACTATTGCATGTATTTGTATTAGGTCTATATTCTACATATATGAGAGGAAAAATGTAGCCTTTGGCCTTCTGAAGCGGGCTAACTTCACTTAAGATGATGTTCTCTAGTTCCATCCATTTTTGTCCTGCAAAAGACAAAATTTCATTCTTCTTTGTGACTGAGTAAAATTCTGTTGTATACAAATACCACATTTTCTTAATCCATTCATCAGTAGTAGGGCATCTTGGCTGTTTCCATAGCTTAGCTACTGTGAATAATGCTGAATAAAAATGGGTGTACAGGTGCCTTTGTTGTAACCTGGCTTACATTCTTCCTTTGGGCATATCCCTAGGAGTAGCATTGCTGGATAATATGTAGTTCTAGTTTTAGTTTTTTGAGGAGCTTTCATACTGTTTTCCATAGTGATTGTACTAATTTACATTCCCACCAGCAGTGTATGAGGGTTCCTTTATCTCCACATCCTCACTAATATTTGTTTGTGTTCTTGATGGTAGCCATTCTAACAGAAGTGAGGTGGAATCTTAATGTGGTTTTGATTTGCATTTCCTTTATGGCCAGAGATATTGAGTACTTTTTCATGTGTTTTTTTGGCCATTTGTGCTCCATCCTTTGAAAAAGCTCTGTTCAATTCATTTACCCATTGGGACTGGATTTTTTGGGAGCTCCCTGTACCAGTTATCAGTCCCTTGTCTGATGTATAGCTGACAAATATTTTCTCCCATTCTGTGGGCAGCCTCCTCAATTTAGAGATCATTTCTTCTGTTGTGCAGAAGCTTTTTAGTTAAATGTAGTCCTGTCAGTCCTTTGTCTTAGTTGCTGAGCCATTTGAGTTCTATATAGGAATTCATTGCCTATGCCTATTAATTCCAGTGTATTCCCTGCTCTTTCATGTACTAGCTTCAAAGTTTCAGGTCTTATATTAAGGTCTTTAATCCACTTTCAGTTGATACTAGTACAGGGTGAAAGACATGAATCTTGTTTCAGTTTTCTGATGCAGATATCTAGCTTTCCCTGCAATATTTGTTCAAGAGGATGCCTTTACTCCATCATATGTTTTTGGCCCTTTGTCAAAAATGATGTTGGCATAGGTGCATGGATTCATATACTGATCTTTGATTCTGATCCACTGGTCTTCTTACCTGTTTTTGTGCCAGTACCATACTGTTTTTATTGCTTTGGCTCTGTAGTATAGCTTGAAGTCAAGTGTTGTGATACCTCCAGCATTGTTCTTTTTGCTCAGTATTGCCTTGGCTATTTGTAGTCTTTTGTGCTTCCAAATGAAATTTAGGGTTGGTTTTTCAATATCTGTGATGAATGCCATTGGAATTTTGATGAGAATTGCATTGAATAAGTAGATTGCTTTTGGTAATATAACCATTTCATCATATTGATTCTACCAATCCATGATCATGGGAGATCTTTCCATCTTCTGTAGTCTTCTTTGATTTATTTCTTAAATGGTTTATAGTTTTTCATGTAGAGGCCTTTCACATCCTTTGTTAAGTTTATTTGAGGCTTTTATAAATGAAATTGTTTTTCTATATTCTTTCTTAATTTGTTTATTGTTGGTGTATAGAAAGGCTACTAATTTTTGTAAGTTGATTTTGCATCCTGTTACTTTGTTGAAACTGTTTATGATGTCTAGGAGTTTTTTTGTGGAGATTTTCAGGTCTTTTAGATATAAGATCATGTTATCTGCAAATAGGGATATTTGACTTCTTCCTTTCCAATTTGTGGTCCTTTTATTTCTTTTTCTTGTCTTATTGCTCTGGCTAGAAATTCTAAAACTTTGTTGAATAAATGTGGAAAGAGTGGGCACCCTTGTCTTGTTCCTGACTTTAGAGGTAATTGTTTCAGTTTTTCCCCATTTAATAAGATGTTGGCTATAGGCTTTCCCATATAGCCTTTATTATGTTGAGGTACATTCTTTTTATTCCTAGTTTCATCCAAGTTTTTATTATGAAAGGATGTTTAACTTTGTCAAAGGCTTTTTCTGCATTATTGAGATGATCATGTGGTTTTTAATTTTGCTTCTGTTAATATGCTGTATTACATTTAAGGATTTGTGTGTGTTGAACTATCCCTGCATCCCTGGGATGAAACCTACTTGCTCATGGTGTATGATCTTTGTGATATGCTGTTAAATTCAGTTTGTCAATATTTTGTTGAGGATTTTTGCACCTAAGTTCATTATAGAGATTGTCCTGTAATTCTTTTTTTTTAATTTCTTTTATTCATATGTGCATACAATGTTTTGGTCATTACTCCCCCCTTTCCCTGTCCCCTCCTTCTCTCCCCATCCCCTTGCTTCCAAGCAGAAACTGTTTTGCCCTTATCTCTAATTTTGTTGAAGAGAGAGTATAAACATTAATAAGGAGAACCAAAGGTTTTTGTTAATTGAAGTAAGGATAGCTATACAGGGAGATTCCTAGCATTACTTCCATGTAATTCTTTTTTTTCTTGTTGCGTCTTTGTCCAGTTTTCAGATAAGTGTAATACTGGCTCCACAGAATGAGTCTGGCAGTGTTTCTTACCTTTCTGTTTCATGGAAAATTTCAAGAGTATTGGTATTAAACATCTGGTAGAAGTTAGCAGTGAATTTGTCAAATCCTGGACGTTTCTTTTTTGGGAGACTATTTGGTGCTTCAATTTCATTGCTCATTATAGACCTGTTTAGGTGATTAATATCCTCTTGGTTCAATTTTGTATGGTCCTATGTGTCTAGAAATTTGTCCATTTCTTCTAGGTTTTCCAACTTATTTGAATTTAGGTTTTCAAAGTAGTCCCTAATTGTTCCCTGGATTTCCTTGGGTTTGTTGTCATCTCCCCTTTTTTGTTTTTGATGTTACTAATTTGGGTCTTTTCCCTCCTCATTTTAGTCAGATTTGGCAGGGGTTTGCTAATCTTATTTATCTTTTCAAAGAGGCAGCTTTTGTTTCATTGATTCTTTGAAACTTTTTTTGGTCTATTTTCATTAATTTCAACCCTGATTTTTATTATTTCTCTCCTTCCAATCATTTTGGGTTTAGCTCGTTTTTGTTATTCTAGGAGTTCAGGATGCATCATTAGCTCATTTGTTTGAGATCTCTCTGTGTTTTTACTATATGCATTCATGGCTATAAACTTTCCCCTTAGGACTGCCTTTGCTATGTCCCAAAGGTTATAATAGCTTATACTTTCATTCTCATTAAATTCCAGGACTTTTTTGATTTCCTACCTTATTTCTTCAATGACCCAGTGATCATGGAGCAATATATTGTTCAGTCTCCAGGGGTTTAAGTATTTTCTGCTGTTCCTTTTGTTGTTAATTTCTAGTTTTATTGTGTTATGGTCAGATAGTATACAGGAGATTATTTCAATTTTCTTATATTTGGTAAGGCTTGCTTTGTTATCTACAAGCAATTTATTTTGGAGAAAGTTCCATGGGCTGCTGAGAGAATGTATGTTGTGATGTTGGAGGATATAATAGTGTGTTTATGTCTGTCAGGTCCACTAGATCTATATAATTCTGGAGTTTCTTTTGATTTTTTTGTCTGGATAACCTACCTATTGGTGATAAAGGAGTACTGAAGTCTCTCACCATCACTGTATTGGGGTCTATCTGTGTTTTTAAGTTCAGTAGTGTATGTTTAATGAAGTTGAATGCACTGACATTGGGCACACATATAAGTTAAAAATTTTGTATCCTCTTAATGTATTGCCCTTTTGTTAGTATGAAATGACCTTCTTTGTCTCTTCTGACTAATTTAGGTTTGAGGTCTACTTTATCTGAAATAAGTATTGCTACTTCTGTCTGTTTTCAGAAGCCTTTAGCTTGCTAATTCTTCTTCCACCCTTTCACTCTAAGGCAATGTTTGTTTCTGTATGTAAGGTGGGTTTCTTGTGAACAACAGATTCCTTTTTAATTCAGTTTGCCAAACAGTGTCTTTTGAGGAGTTGAGGCCATATATATTTAGTGTTAATATTGAGAGGTATATGGCAATTCCTTCCATTTAGTTGTTCTTGTTGTGTAAGAGTTTGTATGTGTGCAACTAATTCTATTCTAGTATTTAATTACTAATTTGCACTTTTCTTGAGGTTTAATAATTCCATCCTTTCATAGTTATGCTTGTTTTCATCTTTTCTGTGTAGGATTCCTTTTGTAATCTTTTGTAGTGGTTGTTTTAGTGGTCATATATTATTTTAGTTTATGTTTATCATGGTAACTTTTTTAGTACTCCTTCAATTTTGAATGACAGCTTTGTTGGGTAGAGTATCCTAGGACAGAATTTTTTTTTTTCAGTGTTCAAAATACCTCACTCCATGCCCTTCTTGTGTTTAAGGTTTCTGTTGAGAAATCTGCTCTTATTTTGATAGGTTAACCTTTATATGTTATTTGATTTTTTTTCTCTTACAGTCTTTAATATTTTTTTCTTGTTCTCTGTGCTAATTGTTTTAACTATAATATGCTATGGAGAAATCCCATTTTAGTCATGGCTGTTTCATGCCCTGGAGGCTTCCTATATCTAGATAGGTATCTCTTTCTTGAGATTTGGGGAATTTTCTGCTGTTATTTTGTTCAATTCATTGCCTATACCTTGGCTTGACCCTCTTCTTTGACGCCAATGATTTGCAGGTTTGGTCTTTTGATGGAGTGACAGTTATTGAATATTCCTTTCAAAGCTCTTGAGTCTTTTTGTCTAACAATTCTTCTGTCGGTAAGTTGTTAGCTAGGTTGTTGCAATATTTCTTTTCACTTATCAGGAGGTATAACTTAGCAATAACAAATTCACAGATTCAATGCCAAACCAGTTATTTACAAAAAATATAAAAAATCTCTTGGTGATATTATCTATAAACAATGGGTATTGGGGAACTAACAGTTGTTTGCATAGAGATTGATACTTCGGTAATTAAAATGATGGCACTAGAAGAGAGACAGGGAGGGAAGAATGGGGTGAGGGGGGAAAAGATATGAAGTGTTGTGGCTATAAGGTAATAAGGCCCTAATGCATGTAAAGTTTTAGTTCAGTCATTGGGGAGGAGGGTGCTATTGTCAGAGATAGCAGAGGGATAGGAAGGATGAGGATAATGTGTGAAGTATAATAGTCTATTACAACAGACTATTCAGTGAGTGGTTAGTGTGGAGGAAGTAGGAAATGGGGAGAAATGATGAGGAGGAGAGGAAGGTAAGGAAAAGAATGGAAGAGAGAAAAGAAGAAAATAAAAGAAAAAATTGGGAGAGAGAAAGGAAAGTAGAACAAGAGAGGACTAAACAAATTGGAATTTAGACAGAATGGAAGAGGGAGATAGATAACAACAAATAATAAAAATTTAAAACTAATATATACACTTATTGTCCAAATTTCTTCCTTCTTATGAAAAGAAGTGGGCTTCCTCTCAGTTCAATGAGTGCTCTGGACTCTTTTTGCCAATTTCTAATCCAGTGGCTGACTCTTTTTACAGGGGCTTTCTTTGTGTCTCTGCCTCTTCTTAAGACTGATATGCTGGGCTATGTGGCAATGGCTAGTGCCCCTCTCTACTGGATTGCTTTGGGGGGATCTGCTCAGGGTGTTTGAGCCCATGCTTTTCTTGGGGAAATGGGCCATCTGAGTCAACTTGTTTTTGTAGGCAGGTTTTCTAAAGTGATCTCATGAAAAGCTGGTATATGCACAGTCGCCAGTCCCATTTGCCTGCAGGGCAAGCCTGGGAGCTAGAATTGAGATTTTTGGCCCTCATCTTTTCTCTTGGAAGTCTGTCAGTTTCAGCTCACTACCAGTTTTTCCAAGGTGGTTAAATGTGTTATTTTCCCCAGACTGTGGCTGGGCCACCCCAGCCTTTACAGCACTCTACTCCACCAGGCAGAGCTGAAATTTTCTCTTCACTTATTTGGCCACCAGTTTTGTCTAGGAGGAGTGCAAGCTACCCATCAGCTGTGCTGGATAATGTGGTTCCCTTCGGAGCAGATGATGTGACCCACTCACCTGGTAGTATTGGGAGTCAACTCTGGAGCCACCCAGGCAGTCACATCATGCAGGAGGCAGGCATGTTCTTTGTCCATGAATTTTGGCAGGTCCAGGTCAACCCAGATTCTTGCAGAATTCATTCTGCAGTTCTCTGCATTATGTTTTTTCTCTTCCAAGAGAGGAGTCAGAAAGAGAAGTAAAACACCCAAGAAGGGAAAAATGGCTGCCAGTCTGTAGTCCCCAGGCTTCTGGCTCTGTTATGTGCTATAAAAAGCTAATTTAAAGGTCAATCAGTGCACATTATGTGCACCCTATGTATTGGTGGTAACTTAGTTGGAAAAAAAGCCAGGTTACCCAATCCTTGCTACCACAAATCTAAAGAAATCCTTTGGAATTGTGAGAACTCAGGGTTCCAGAGTCTGTTGGCTATCTGCCATCTTGTTCTCTCCCCCTTAATTTCAAAATCCTCATAGGGAAAAAAAACCCTCATATGATTCCATAAATTTTCTTTTCTTCTCAGTACCACTTTGTTGCAACAGTATAATTTGATTACATGCTCCATACAGTCAGCTTTATTATTTTACCTTTTTATTTCATTAAGAAATTAACTTATACACTTTTTAGTGATTTGATAGTTTTTCACGATGATGTCCAGTTATTTTACACCATTTCTGTATAATGTGGCTTTAGTAGTATCTAGTTTTAGACATTGAAATCTAACAATTGATAATTTTAAATATGAAATTTTCTTTGACACTAGCATATGAAAATCTTCTAATAATACCATAAGAGAATTATCAAACAGAATAAACTCTACTTTCTGGATTCTATGATGTATGACAATGTATGTTCCTATGTGTATTTATGTTCCTATGTGTCTGTGTATGTTCATGGCTATTTCTGAGCATTTTAGGTTAAAATTTCCTGGAATGTTTTTGTTATTTCAGTTTCTCCTTGTATTTATGTAAGATTTTACTAATTTATTTTGATCCCATTATTCAGTGCATAGGAGTCATAAACTGTAAGAAATACTTGATGGATTGTCTTTTAATCAATACAAATGATTCCCTTTAATTTACTAATAAAATTTACCTGAGATTCCAGTCCAACACTTTCATATTTATATCTCTAATTTGGTTGTTGTTATTTATTAATTATTTTTTCCACTTTTTCAGCACATTTTTTGGTTCTGCTGTACTATGTTTTTAAAATCTCAAAGTCAGATGCATATGAAACTGCAAAAAGCGGGCAATGTTAACCAGCCAAAGTCATTTCTCTTGTACTGTCTTTATAAATTTCCTAATACATTCCACAAAGCCTCACATTAATTAGTATTAACTTAGTAAAGAAACTAAGCTAGCAGTATTTCATTTGTGACCCAAGAAACAGACACTGGAGGGAAGCAGTGAAGTATGTGAGTCAGCATGCATGTTTAGTATGACCTTAAATTTTAAGGAACATATTTCCTAGAAAAGAGAAACTACAAGCAAATGTCCATAGCATATAAACTATAATTCCCGAGGAACATAAGACTCAATGTGAGAGTTGAAGCAAACTTCATGAACATTTTTAATAGTTAGTGAAAGGAAGACTATTTCAGATTTTCATGGAGGTATAGCATGAACAACAAACATTCACTGGATCATTCATTTGATTCAATGATGGTAGACCAAACTCTTTTTCTAAGAATTGATATACATGTTGATAATATAATAGTATACAAAAATGGTTTCATAAAATTGAGGCTTAGCCTCTATCAGCAGATGATATTACTCAAGTAGATGTAAAATTGAGTTGTGTACCCAAAAAGTGAAGTGCTGTATCGTAAATAGTGGGGAAAATTTAGCTAGGGACAGCGGGATAGACCTTCCCAAAGTGAGTATATCACACTGAGAACAAAAATGAATAGTTAGTGATCAAGAAGATGGTGGGAATTGACGAGGCAGATGGAAATGTACACAGAGGACCAATCTCAGGAGAGAATGCTTGTTCTGGTTCTCTTTGAAGCTAGACTGAAGAAAAAGGTATCCCATGGCATAAGAAGCCACAGCTTCTTATGAGGTATCATAAGGTATCATTTTAGGCCCTATTAACTTTGTGTTTGGAATGATAGGAAACAGCTACTGAAATAGCTTAAGAGATCAAATACTTGACAATTGCATGAGGGTGATTTACTGGATCAATATGTTCATGGCAGGAGCTCCCTGTCTCCCCCTCTATGGAAAATGAATTGTCTGAATCAAGACAAGCCATAGGGGAATGGGATTACTAAAGGGTTGCAAGTGAGCTTTTATAGTAGTTCTTCCTATAATGGCAATCATTGAAAGGGAAAGAAGTATTTGTAGTTGAACAATATTCAGGAGGTAAAATCAATAGAGTTTTAAGATAGATTGGACATAGGAATAAAAAATATGAAGGTGTCAGTAAATGACTCCAGTGTTTCCACCATCTTCAACAGGATGTGAAGGGTATGAAATATAAGAAGATCATGAGATTTGTTCTGAAGATGATCAGAGTCATGGAGCATAACACATACATGGCACAATCCCAACCTGGCAATATCTGAAATCTAGAAGACAGTTGTGCAATAAAAATGAAAATTAAATTGGACAGAAGGAGATACGTAAAGGGAATTGAAATTCAGGCAGTGATATTTGAAATCACACACAACTAAGTTAGAATCCCAATGCTTCCACTTACTGGGTGATTTTTTTTAAAAAGTACATAATTACCTTTCAGAATTTTAGTTTTTCTCATTTTAACAGTGTGAAGCTGTATCTACTCATAGGGTTCTTATGAGGGTTAAATGGAATAATATGAGTGTCTAGTTCAATAAGCCCTTCCTTAATCACTTTTTTTTAAGAGTCAGAGGAAAGAGAGAAGTGAGGTTTTGATTTCAATCTGCTGCAACCTTTTATACTGCTCATCACAGTTTCCATGTTAGATGTTTGGGAAAAGAAAGAAGGAGATTAGATGATTTGTCTCCAGTCAAAGACTTTCATTAGCTAAGTCTTTTCTCTGAGTACTAGTTCAGCAGGCAAGCAGACATTTTCCTAGCACTTTCAACAGTAACATACATTTTTAGACTGAGATTAAAAAATTATTGACCTGCTTTATCAAAGTTGTCCAAATTGTCTCCAAACAATATGAAAGCGAATTGGTCATTCATTTTGACAATCCATCCAAGTATATGGCACTCAAGAGGCATGAAAATTTCCAGCCTATGGTCAGTTGCTGTAATGCTAAGGAAATAGCTGGCTGCCTGGCTACTGTGTGACAAAGTCCTTATCAAAATCATCACTGATCCAAAATAGGGCAGTATGATGGTTAATCTTGATTGTCAGCTTGATTGGGTTGAGAGATGCCTAGGAGATTACTACAAGACAGCTCTGGGTATGTTGGTTAGGGCATTTCCAGAGATGATTAGATCATGAAGGCTCTGACCTAATCAATTATTTAATCCACTGATGGATTCAAAATTTGAATAGACTCTGGGGAAGTGGTGGAAACTATAGAATATGGAACCTCTCTGTAGGAAGCAAGTCACTGGAGACATGTCTTTGAAGGGCGTATTTATGCTTTGGACCCTTCCTGTCACTCTTGGCTTCCTGATGTCATGTGAACTGCTCTGTTTTGTATGCCCTGTACACCATGATTGCCTGAAACCTTTGAAACTGTGAGCAAAAAATCAACCTTTTTGTTTTCAACTTGGATATGTCAGGCATTCTGTCACAGTGACGAGAAAGCTAAGTAACATAGGCAGTAAAGCCTAAGCATATATAGAAGTGACCATTCTGAATTCTGGCTTCTTCTAGAAAACCAGGAGAACTAATAGCACCAGATCTGCTCTCAGTTCTCTGGTTCATGTCAGTCCCACATCTTCTCGTTTGATACCTTACACCTGGTCCTTGGGCCCAGGTGTGAATATGCATTCACACACTTGTATAACCCAGATACTTCCTTCAGTAACATTAGTACTTAAGAATCTGGGCTTTAGGGTGAGACAACCTAGGTTCAAATCCTTGCTCTTATACTTATTCTCTGGTCATAAGTAAATTACTTAACTTCTCTAACTTTAGTTTTTAATTTGCAAAATGGGGATATTAGTAATAATTTAAAATGTGTTGTGGGGATTAAAAACTATATATAAATATATATATACAATGTCATGGAATGGTACATAGCAACAGAGTAGTACTCATGGCTCAGTACTAAGGAACAGATGGGTTTTTTCTTAGATGTTCTGAGCATTCCAAACACACAAATGGATTTCTTAAGGGGTCCCTCTATTCTCAGAGAACCTTGAGCCTCCCTTAACCAAAGTTTATCAATGCTCAGATGCACATTATCAACATGTTCAGAATTCAGTAATTCTAATTCTTACTGCTTTTGCTCCAAAGGATGGTTCAAATCTAGACTCTATAAAACCCTAAAAAGGTCCCATTTGAGAGGACATTGATGGAAACCCATTGTCTCTGAGAAGGTATTAGTGCTTCCAGTCACCATTACATTTCATCCATCTCATTTAAAGTGATTTTCCTTGAGTTTAAACTTTATTCTTTGTCTATTAATCCATAGATGCTATCTTACTACAAAGAAGTGCATTGGACTTAAAACATTGGCTTTTAAAGAACTGCATTTGAGATAACTAATTCAAACATTGCCTAAAATAAAGAAAAAAGAAAAGAAAATCTTCATCCAACTTCTTATTTGTCTTTTCAATGTAATTACTTTATCACTTTCAGAATATATTCTTCCAGAAAGAAAGAAAAAAAAACTTCACGTTTACTCAAATTCTCATATATGCACATTTTTAAAGAGCAGTACTTGGGCTTGAACTCAGTCCCTCACACTGACTAATCAGGTGCTCCACTGCTTCACTTATAACTCCAGCCCTTTTTGCGCCAGACTATTTTTCAGATAGGTTCTCACTTTTTACCTGGGGCTGGCTTCAGACTGTAATTCTGCCTAAAGCCTCCTGCATAGCTGGGGTGATAGGCATACAACAACACACCTGGCTTATTGGTTAAGGTGAAGTCTTGCTCTCTTTTTGCCCCAGTTGGCCTTGAATCTTGATCCTCTCCATCTCTACCCCCAGTAGCTGGGATTGCAGGTATGAGCCACTGTGAACATTTTATATGCATTTTAAATTACAAATGGAATCATGCTACAGCTCCCTTTCTACAGAACCTCACATGTGAGCATTTTACTGTGTGCACAGTATTCTATTGTATGGAATATTATATATGCACGAGTTATGTAACCAATTCTCTATTATTGGACATTACAAATAATGTTTGTGTGCACCATAGTGCACATGCATGCACACACACATATACTTATGCATTCAATGTTTGCTGAAATTCTAAATTAAGTCAGTACCAGAAGAGATGGAGAGATGATGAGCATATGAAATTGAATATAAAAAAATCTAGGCCAATTTCCAGGTTTCTTTCTATCATGGAAAAATGGGTAACATGGAATGACATGCACTGATCTAAGGAATGATGGAGTTGCAATTGGTTTCAGATTTTTAAAGGTTAACTTTCAGTTGTTAATGTAGCATCTAACTAGAACTTTCCAGTAAGTAATTAGATATAACTGCTTGAAATTCAAGGAACAGGTCTCAGGCGCCAAGTTTATTCTGCACCTGATTGTGATAACAGACATTCTCAGAGATTAGTATTCTGGCTGAAGAATGACTTTAAAGTAGGGTCCTAGATGAGTTAGAAAAGAAAATGAAGTTACAAATACAGTTCTATTATTTAAATGATAATATCATACCTATAAAATACAAGAACATTATTTCTATCTTGAAATTATTTACTGCTGGATAATAATAATTTATTATACTTATAATGGCTAAATTCATATCCTTTGGAACTCATATCTTTTATTTTTAAGTGATGGAAAGATCATGCTTTCCAATTTGGAATTTGATCACCAAACCAGAAAAATCAGCATATTCTTATGTTATATGTTTTGTTGTTTGGTCCATAGTGGAAGGAGACTTTCTAAGCATCAAAAAGTGCTGAAATGAAGGGCCAAAGTTACAAAATTCTTATGAAAACATGAAATAATGACTGAGCAAAGTCTGCTATGGAAGTCATACAAGAGAGGCTGGCTATTCAGGAGGTTGGTCCTCATGTGATTTCCAACTTTAGGTCTGAATCCAATTTTATGAAGGAAAATCCAAGCTTTTGTTTAGTCAGGAAGTCAGGACCTAATCTAGAGCAGTCTGAAGATAGGAATTCTCCACTTAGTCCCAGGAATTCCCTATTCTGCTGCCTTCATGAACCTGTCAGTTAAGAACAAATCACCTGTGTCTGCACCAAGGGCTAGAACTCTAATTGCAGGGAGAAGGGAAAGCAGCAACTATCCTAACACTGCCTGGGGACATTATTTCCATTTCTTTGCACAGACAATTTACAACATAGAAAATGCAATTTTTGTCCCAAGTTCAGTTCTAGCTCAGAACAAAAACATACCTTCTTTGGAATTATTGTTAGATGCTGATTGTGGTTTCCATAGAATGCATTATCTGCATCTGATATTTAATTCTTGCTTTTTCTTCTAGACTGCAAATGTCTTTTATTAAAGAGGATGGAGGAGGTTGAATGCAATTTATTAGTCTCCAGCTCAGCATCACATTCTGGTGGGGGGGGCAGGGTGAATGCAGTAAATATTTGATGCTGGTAATGGTGATGAAAGTCCTTGTAATTCAGTTTTCTCTTTCCAAGCTTGAGGAAAAAAAGATTTTGTATGTTTACAAACAAATATTTGGTTAAATAGCTATTTAAGAAAAATAAGTTTTTGTGGCACTAGATGGTGTTACATATGGGTTGGAGAGGTTGCTGAGGTCAAGCTAATGCTACTTCCAGCATTAGGACAGAAAAGAATTTTATATTTAAAAAAATAAAATAAAACAATGTACTTTATGGTCTCAAGTGATTACTATATTAACATATTTTTAACTACACAAAACTTTCTGTCTGAGGCTGAAAATATTTAGCAATTGAGAAGAAAACAGATCATGTTTTCATGGGATGTTGGTAAAAATTGAAGAATGATAATGAATTATGGAAAGAACTTTTTTTGTATTTGTGGTCAAAATCTATAGAAAATCCTCTTGTTTTTTGTTCATTCATTCACATGTGCATACATTGTTTGGATCATCTCTTTTTGAAACATTAGATCTAACTTTAAAATATATCATAGGACTGGTTCATGATGCAAGTGGTAGAGCAGCTGCCTCGCAAGTGCAAGGCTATGAGTTCAAACCCTAGTACCACCAAAAACTTATCATTGTCCCTTGTGGACTTCTTGAATTATGCAATGGAAACCACAAAATTATGAGGAAAGAAATCAAAATGGAGAAGATGTTTAGACAACTTTCCAGGAAGAGGCCCATCAATGTTTTCCTTAGTCAATTGCAAGTGGCTACTATTATAGGAGAGGCATTTTAATGGCTTATGTGTGCTACTAAATTGCTAGGTCAGCTTTATGCCATTATAAAATGTTTTTGAAGACTGAGCTGATACATATTCATCAGAATATAATAAACATCAGCAATCAAATTGCATCCAGAGAATTTTCTAGGTACGATTTAAAGTGTGAGCCACACGTGAACACAAAAAGGGTATAGGACTAAATTATCATAGAAATCAGAAGTCTTCATCCAATATAGCACCTGAAGAACCATTAAAGACCTTGCAGAAGCAATCACAATGACAGAGTCAGTGTCTGACTTCATGATTTCTCTAGTGTTAAATTTGATTGTGGATCATTTTGGTTCAATCATTTTTTTTCATTTAAACTGACAAGATACTTATAACAAGAAAAAAGAGTTTGAGTAAGAAGAAAGAGGCAAAGGAGAGAGAACTCAATTAAAAATAAAAAGCAAATGCAGTAACTTATAGTATGCTGGAAGAGTAGATTCCATGGACCCTCTAACAATTACTACCTGAAGGACACATTGCTTAAAAAAAACTCAGACTTATCCCTGGAAAATCAATCCCCATTAAGAAAAGCGGTTCTGTAGCAGTCAAATGATCCAAGAAAACTGAAGGATTTTTTTTTTTTTTCAGTACTGGGGTATAAACTCAGGGCCACACATTCTACCCCTTAGGCACATCCTCTGTAGTTTTTGGTTTTTAGTTTGTTTTTCAGATATTGTCTCCCACTAGTTTTGCCATGTAGTTGATCCTCCTGTCTCTGCCTCCTGAGTATCTGGGATTACAAATGTACACCACTGTGCCTGGCCTTTGTTTTGTTTTAAACTTGGTGTAGAACATTTATTTACTTTTCCCATGAAGCACTCAAAATTTAAGTCAGTGGTAAGTAATTTTAATCTATGAATTCTACATTTTCTGTATCTTCCCAGGAAATAGCATTTTGATACTTCACACTACAAGTAAAATATTGTAAGATATTTACAGGAAAATATTTAATGTAACAAACACAAAAAGGGAAAGTGAAGTGTCTTCAAAAATATCTAGTTTAGTACCCACAGAACACAAGGAGAAAATGAAAACGAATAAGCAGCTAAGAGTCCCCTCATCACACATTTCCAAAGAACTGGAGAAGGGGAAGAAACAGATGAAAATAGTTCCATGAAGAGGAAAGGATGTTAGAAGTTCTTCTTCAATAACCAATCTCTTCTGATTAAGATACCTTGTCTGTACAATAAATTCCAACCAAGTCTAAACTTTAAGGTATTCCTTGAATCGCACCCTAACAGTAGCTCTTTCACCTAAGTTTAACAAGAGCCTCTTACTCCATGAAGCACTATTGTCAACAGAGGCCTGTTCTGGCATCAAAAGCTGTCACCAGACCCTTCCATCTCTTTCATAAAAGTTTCAAAACATAACCTTAGTTTGTACTGAGAAAGGAACAAAAGGAGCAGGTTGAGGCACAACAAAATCATTCTCTGGCTTTCTACGGTGACTGTAGTATCCCTTTTATTCTCTCAACATACCTCCAGTGCAGTAGGGAAAAAAATTGAGTAATCTCTGGTTTGGGATTAATGATCTGTAGCTTGGCACTGTGGCTTTCTTCTTAATGTAGGCTACATTCACATCATCCACTTTGAGTTGCTGAATCAAATTGGGTAGGGCACTTAACACTCCTCAGTTCCGCAAGGGATCTGAGGGGAAAAACCCAGGTGAGGGTAAGTCCAAAGAGGTAACAAAGGTGGGTGTGTCATGCCAGAATGAGATGGAAGGGATACCTGGAGGTGCAGAGGAAGGAAGGGATTCCTGGAGGAAGGTCATGGGGTTGGCCAGGTCCTCAAGGTAAAAGTTTCAGTAAAGGCCATGGGAGTTCCAGCATTCCAGCTGGTTTGGGGAATGGAGAAGCCCTGAAGGTGGTCCAGGAAGAAGCCTACAAAGGCGGTGGTCCAAGAGGAGATGACCCTGATGTGGGAGGTGCTTGTATCTGAGAAGGAAGAGCTTCACTCTAAAGTTGTGAAGAAACAGTAGCTGTGACATCAGAATTTGAATCTTCTATGTGATGTTTCTGTGATTTCTTTTCTGCTTCAGAATTATCATCATTGCCCTCTGTTTCCCAGAGGGAATTCAAAGCATTATAGCTTGAAGAAAAGGCAGCTCCTTCATGTTATTTTTCTTCCTTGGTTTTCTAGACATATCTAAAAATTGTACACTCAGAGCTGATTTTTTTCCTTCCTTGTTGTTTTACTCACTGTCATCACAGTGTATAAATTCATCCCCCTCACTTTTTCCATCTAATCTGCCAGTGACACTTTCATCAGTACTATATGCTTTCCTTGATCCATGTCCTCAAGATAGCCATCATTTTCACTGGTGCTGGAACTATCATCATAATGACCCCATTTAGCAAGTTCAGGACTGTATAACATGTCCTTATGTCACTTACATGGATGAAGATCTAGAACAAAGCTCACTTTATAGTCGCATATCTTTTAGACTTGAGGAAGAGCTGGACCAGGTAGAAGGCTAAGAGGATTTCTGTGAAGTGGCCCAAGAAGAGGAAGGATAGAAACAGCTCAAGTTGGATGTATGTAGGCTGAGGTTTTCTTGAGGATGGAGAATGTCTAGGTACCAGGAATTGGAACGGCCTAGATCAAGATGTTGGGAGGAGCACATAGCATATCTGTCAAAGGAATATCTATTTCCATATGTTGAGCATTCTTGACAGCATCAAAATACTGGTTTAGTCCTCTTCTGCTCATATTCTACTTTTAGCTTTTTCAATTCTTTGCAAATATCCTGATTTTTTCATAAATTCATAGAATATATTCAGAGGTTTTATGCAGCATTTTATGATCTTTCAGTATCTTCTCTTTTAACCTTGTCTGTTATACTGAGTTAAACTCCATTTCATCCTATTTTCCCATGTCCTGGATAATCTGGGATCTTTCACTTTCAAAATTGTGGCTCATACAATCATGTGTTGTTTTCTTTGTTTTTAACTCTGTGATCTGGGATTCCATTCAGTATTGGGATGTAGGGTTCATAGATTTTTCACTCTTGGGCAGATGATGTTGATCTCTGTTCCATGTTGACAATCTATATTGTTTTACTTAGTTCATTAAAATAAATAAATGCTACTGCTGGGCTTCCAGGACTACACAAGAAGCATGGAGGGGATGATTCCCAGCCTCTTTTACTTTGTAAGAATCTTCATGTCTGCCTCTGTGTCAACTACCCAGTCACCATCATCTTGAAACCACCTAAGTTTTCAACCATGATGATTTAGTGTGAAAATATTTACAGATGATGTAGTTGTTGAGTAATAAAAAGAGAGGTGCATCATCAGAAATGGGCAACAGCAGGAAGCTATATCACCCCAGAGCAGGAGGGAGGGTGGAAGGTAGTGCCATTCATCTGAATCCATAGTGGGATCTTAGAGAAAGGGCTTCTTGGAGAGCACTGGATGATGAAGGAGAAGCACTCATCCATAGAGACAACAAAGCTGAAGGAAACTGGTAGAAATAACCAGACTTCTCTCCTCCTTCTGCCTTCTAATATTTGGCTCTTGCCTGCCTATATTAGTCTACTCAAGCTCCCGTAACAAAGTACCATAGACTGGGTGGTTTAAAAAGTAGCTTGTTTGTCTCTCCCAGTTTTAGGGATCAAAGATTAAGATCAAGTTTCCAGTTAATTCAGCTTCTAACAAGGCTTCTTTTCCTGGCTGGTAGGCAGCAACCTTCTCCATATGGCTTCCTTAATGCATGGAGCTCACTGGTGTCTTTAATAAGAATGCTAATTCTGTCAGAACACAGGCTTAGTCTTTCAAAGTTTTTTTTTTTTTTTTTTTTTTTGGTGCTACTGGGGCCTCACACCTGCTAGGCAGACACTTTAACACTTGAGCCTCTCCTCCAGCTCTATGGGCTTACTCTTATTACCTCAATTAACCTTAATTACTTCCTTACACACAAAACACAAAACACAGCTATGTTGGGGATTAGAGCTTCTGCATATGAAACTGGGGCGTGTGCACATTCAGTTTATGACACTGCCTTCGGATGACTCTACCTAGATGACAATGGATAAAGTATCCTGGAAATGTTCTTAGGTATAGAAAAGTAGGAAGAAGTAGAATAAGATAACCTGCTCAATCTCTCTTGGTATCCTTTCAATTTGATTTTTAATGGAACCTGGTGAAAAAGAAAACCAGTAGAATCAAGTAGACAATATAACTTGGTGAAATATGTGTCTCCAAATTTTATAATGGCAGGATAATGTATGTTGACAGATTTGATAGTTGTGCTCAAATCTTGGCTACAGAAAATGGCTAATTTATCCCCAAATTACCAGATCCTACACTTAAAGATTTATCATAACTGGAGCATCATAGAAGTTTTATTTCTAGACATCATGGATTTATCTAATTGATTAAAAAAACAAATGGTTATAGGAATAGAATGAAAATAGGATTTTATTCTAATAAACTTGAAAACACATAAAATAGGTTGGCTTCAAGCTTTCCTTATTAATCCTCCATCCTACCCACTCACATGCTGGGCACTGTTGACAAATATAGAAAAACAATATTCCTCACTAAATAGAACCAAAAAACAAAGATAGTCTGTCATTGTCATTTGCACATGGGGTAAATATTTCATCTTAATCACTACTCTAAATCTGGGAAATTACAAACAATCCACTCTTGGATGCAAAAAAGTTCATTTCCAGTAGAAGTGCTGGCTTTGTAAGCATTCATAGGAGACGATATCATTGCTGTAAGTCAATTGAGGCATTAGAGGAAATGCCTCTGGCTAATCAATGTCATAATCAATCCAAATGAACAGTAAAATGGTCTTTTCAGGTTTCCTAGAATAGTGTCTTGTCCTTTAATTTTGATCACAATGAATGAAACAAGACCTGAAAATATTTACTAAAAGCCTTTAAAAGTTCATATTTTGATCCTTTCTGTTCATTTCTGAGAATCTAAGGAATCAAAAAGTTAGGAAAAGCTTTACAAAAAACTTTATTATATCACATATTAAACATATAATTTTACAAGTTAAAAGCATTTGTACATTTTGACAGTAGAGGAATGCCTAAAATGCTATGATACAGAGATGTAATGAGTTGTTACGTAATCAGTAAAACTGTGTTTATGACAAGAATTTATAATATGGTGAAGCACACACATAGGTACTAGCAGAGCACAGTTACAGAAAAAGACAAGACATAAATACAGCAAATGTTAATAGGATGCAAATGCTATACATGGTAATAGTGGTTGCCTTTGAGTTTTAGGATTATGAGTGTCTTTTTAGGAAAAAATAACCATATTACAATATTAAGTGCCACTATCTAATCCCTTTCATCTTGCTATTTGTATTTCTTCTGTCTTCTTCCATGGTCATAGCAATTTTGGAGGCCAAAGGTATAAGAATTCAGCTACCAGTTTGGCCAACTGTTCACAGATTTGCCTCTTTAACAAAATTTACAGTTAGTTGAGAGCCAAGATGCATAGAAAAACTCAAAAGCTCTCTGATTTAAGCTGAAAATTTTCATGGGGAAAATATCTGACATATTTGCAATAAAAATTAGTAAACAAAATAGTACTTAATCTGAAATGAAGATGCTCTATAGACCAATGGCTTTCAAGTCATTCAAAGTAAATAATGCATTTTCATACATGGAAATATGCTCATGTATATAGTTACATACATCTCTCTATATTCTCTGTATTTTATATGTATATATTATACATTTGTTTATTACAATATATTTATATATTACATGTATTTATTATCATATATTCATATAGTATGGAAATAAAGTCTACTCACAGAATGTATTTGCCATCACTATGCTTAATAAACTTTTATATTTTCTATTTATTCGTATTTTATACTACAAATATGCTCATTACAATCAACCAAATTGCTTCCATGACCTATTATTATTGGTTCTGACTCACAGTTTGAAAACTACACCTCCAGATAAAAAGTTCTGAGAAATGATTTGAAGGAAAAAGATCAGTGTAGTTTCTATACATTACAGAGAAAAAAGTTTGAAAGGATCATTCAAGATAGTGGTGGTCTTCATATGGGAAAGATAAATAGATAAAATTAATCTGATAGATTCCATAAATTTCAAGGCTAGTGTTTACTTTGAGGAAAAATCAAATGGGGAGCTGTGTACCTCAGCAGCTAGGAGTCAGACGGACCTGGAATGATATCCTAGCCTTGCCAACTGCTAACTGTTTAGTTTCAGATAATGTTGCTAAATTGATCTCTGTCATATTTCTCTCATTTGTAAAATAAAATTTCTTGCATTTTAAGAAAATTTATAAAATTAAATCAGTCAAAATAAATTGTGCTAGTAGATAGTAAATATTTATATGCATTTCCTTTGTTCAAGGTTTGATGGACTTTTTGAGTTCCAAATGTTAATAATTTATTTCACCTGGTTCCAAAATCCAAGACTGTATTGACCAAAACTCATGTTTGCCTCTGATTCTAATGTCTCCAACCTGGCTTGACTTTCCTCCTATCTGTAAGAAAGATCTAAATGCATATTTTTAAAATATAAGCAGTCCAGAGTAAGAGACTTCTAGCAGGTTTATTGAGAAATGGGGTAGATTCCAATTCTTTTTTCAATATAGGCTAAGTCAGGTAACTGCACATTTTGTATATAGGATTCCTTTTATAGTGATAGTGTTTACTCTTTATGGCAGTGCCTGGGGTTTGAACTCAGGGCCTCAAGCTTGCTTGTACCACATGAATCATGCTTCCAGCCTGTGCTTTGAGTTTTACAAAGTACTAAACTTGTGACAAAAATTTAAACACTATGTAAAGGAAAAAAGTTAAAACCTTAAAAACAGAAATTCTGTCTTTCTACCACCTATTCTTTCCAGTTTCACTCTTTAACAGTAAGTCCAAAGCAATATTAAAAGAGAGTGAGCATCCTGATGTTTTTCCTAACTATAATGCGTAAACTGATACTATTTACTGTGAAGTACAGTCTGATTCAGGAGTTAGATATATGTACAAAGAACACCACTAAAACTCCATGACTGATATATGAGAAAGCAGGGGTTTTTTAAAAAGAATTTTGATGTTAGAAAACCCAGTAATTATCTTTGTTATTTTTCACTAAGGAATAAATAATTTTATCATACATCTTTTTTTCATTGTATGGAATGATTTATAGTTTTTCTTGTTAGATTTCTAATATGCAGAAGCATAATTATGAGTAGTATAATGTTCTACTTTAAGAATTTATATTTTCTTATCTATCAATGTATGTCATCAGAAAGTGAGGCATTTTCTCCAGTTTGAAAATTATTAATCATTATGTATATGCAACAGAATTATTTTCACACTTTTTAAAGCCTAATAATACTATCAAGTGGATAGCAAAAGATAATTATTTTTCTACTCAGGCATTTAAAAAGTCTTTGAATTAGCACATTCCTCATTAGCATGTCCAAAATAAAATTGAACAGATAAGTTTTCTATCTCATTTGGATTGTGGTTTTACCACTTGCAGGATTGTTGTCCTTGGATCTAAATTCATTCATTCACTCACTCAACAAATGTTTGTTGATGAGATATTAGGTGTCTTGTTTTGTACCTAACAAAACTCTGGAATTTATGGTCTAAAGCAAGACACAAGCATTAATCCAATAATTATCACAGGTAGGTAGGTGGGTACATAGAATTACTAACTGTGGTTAAATTTTATTAAGGTGTATTTCAGATTTTCAGAGAGAAAATTACAAAGCACTGTAACAAGAGATCAACACAGTCTTGGGAGAATGGGAAGATCTTCATGAGCAGCGGCCTTTTAAGCAGAGATCTTAAGAATAGGAGTTAAAAGAGGTAAAAGTCTAGCAAAGAGTGTTTCCTACAGAAAGAAGAGTGTGTAGGTCCCAATGATGAAAGGATAATGACACATTTTTGGTATTAGGGAAAAAAATCCAGGATGGCTGGAGAGCAAAGCATAAAATAAAGGGAAAAATTGGAAGACTGTGAGGGGCTATCCTGCAGTGCTTAAGAGATCATAAGGATTTTAGTCTTTTTCCCCAAGAGAAATTAGAAACTTTGAAGAGTTTTTAAAAAGCATATCATGACTTTTAGAAAGATCACTCTGCTTTTACTGTAAAAAGTAGATTGAAGAGCAAGATTGATCTAGGGTAGCCAATCAGAAAAATATTTTGGAAAACCAGGTGAGAGGAGATGTTTTGTTGGGACAAGGGTGGTAGTGGTGTGGAGGTAGAGAAAAATAGAAAGATATTATTGACATTTAGTTATTAAGGTCTGATGATGAGTGGGATAGGTTGGGGGAAGATGGAAGTTTACAGAGGGAGTTGTAAGAATAACATCCAAATTTCTGGCTTGGATTTTTTTCCCTTAATTTTTATTAGGATATATTTATTGTACAGGGAGGATTCATTGTGACAATTTCAAATAGGATTACATCATACATTGGTTAGATCATCCCCACCATCTCCCCACCTCTACCTCCTCCCAACCCCACCTAAAGCTATTGCAAGAGGTTTCTTTTTTCTATTTCCTATTCCCTCACTTTAGACTCCTTCCTTTACCCTCCTCTCTCCCACAGGTTCCCCATACACACCCTGTACCTATCTTATAGTCCTTGTCTTTAGTTATTAATTCCAAAGTCAATGTCCAAAAGGGTTTCTTGATATATTCCTGCCGTGGGTATACTTCACTTTGGCCAGTTCAACCCTTTCCATTACCCTACCTTACCTCTTACCTCCCACCCTCCATTATTCAGCTGCTTTCAATACATGCTACATATCTTCTGCCTGCACAGATATAATGTGTTTCAATATTGTTGACTCTCTATCATTCTCTTTTCCTTCTCCAAGTTCCACAGAGTAGTTCTGCTATTGTAAACATGTTCTGCATTCAAGTTTGTATATGATCATGGTTGTTTTTGTGTATATGTTTATCTTTTGGATCTGTCTTCCTGAGAGAAAACATGTGGCCTTTGTCTTTCTGAGCCTGGCTTACTTCACTTATCATGATGTCCTCCAATTGCATTCTGACTTGGATTTTACAAGTAGGGTGGCACCACTCATTAAGAATGAAATACTAGAGAGGCCCCGGATTAACTTTTAGTAGTTTCTACAATTGCCTTATTCTCCATTGTCGTTGCCTGGGAAGATTTGTGATCTTTCATCAAGTCAGGGCCAGGAGGAAGGTGATTAAAGTGTGAGAGACAGACTGCTTCATTCTGATGCTGGTTCTACCACCTACTTGCAGGGTCATTGGCAAATACCTTAAATTCTCTATCAGCTTCCTCCTGTCTCACTGTGTATTAGTTTCATAGGATTCCTAACAAATACTTACAAATAGCGTTAATTAACAGAAATGTAGCTCCTCACAATCTAGCAGCTAGAAATTTGAAGTAAAAATGTTGGTTCATTTTAAGGAGTGCAGAGAGAGAGAATCTCCTGTAGCTGCTGGGGATTGCTGATCCCATAACTCTAATCTCAGCCTCCTTCTTCACAGTGTGTTTATGTCCAATTTCCTCTCATTTTATAGGGACATCAATCATTACTTGAGGACCTACTCTAATCTAGTATGATCTCAACTTGATTATATATACAAAGATCCTGTTTCCAAATAAGGTCATATTCATGGGTACAGGGGTAAGGACTTCAACATATTTTCGGGGGGCACACAATTCAACCCACAACATATGGTGTTAGTAATACATAGCTCATAAAATTCTATGAATATGAATGAGATAAAAATTGCACACTATTGGCATATGGTAAAAGTTCAACAAGTGTGATGTTTACCTATATGAAAGATGAGAGTGGAGAGGGAAAAAGGCTTTTCCAAGGCTATGAAGTTTGATGCAGAATCAGAGTTGAAGGTAGATGTCCTTTAATTAATTTTATTCTTTTTACACCATAATACATGTATTTTATTTCCTGTATTTATTAAGAGAAAAATGGGGAATGTGGGTAGGAGAAAGCACAAATTTGTTGTAACAAGTTATAAGGAATATCATGGGGCGCTATAAACTGACAGCTATATAGTTATAAAGTGGCATTTGTAAGCCAAGATTCTCTGATCACTTTTAAGCTTTGTATCATTTTGTTGATTTGTGAATGGAAGTTATTCAAAAAGCTTCAAGTTTTAGAAAGAAATAATCATGACAAATTATCAGGGATTTTTTTAAGTGCAACCCCCCTCATGATGAATAGAAAGCTATACTACTCTATGTGTTTAGTTCTAATAAAAAAATAAAGCAAGCCTCAGCAAATATAAGAAAATAGAAATAATACCATGCATACTATCTGACCACAATGCAGTAAAAGTAGAACTCAACAACAAAAGTAAAGACAACAAACATGCAAACAGCTGGAAACTAAATAACTCATTACTTAATGAAGAATGGATCATCGATGCAATAAAAGAGGAAATTAAAAAGTTCCTAGAAGTCAATGAAAATGAAAACACAACCTACCGGAACCTATGGGACACAGCTAAGGCAGTCTTGAGAGGAAAGTTTATAGCCATGAGTGCATATATTAAAAAGATTGAAAGATCCCAAATCAATGACCTAATGATACATCTCAAACTCCTAGAAAAACAAGAACAAGCAAATCCCAAAACAAATAGAAGGAGAGAAATCATAAAAATAAGAGCTGAAATCAACGAAATAGAAACCAAAAAAACCATACAAAGAATTAATGAAACAAAAAGTTGGTTCTTTGAAAAAATAAACAAGATCGATAGACCCCTGGCAAACCTGACTAAAATGAGGAGAGAAAAAACCCAAATTAGTAGAATTAGGAATGCAAAAGGGGAGATAACAACAAACACCATGGAAGTCCAGGAAATCATCAGACTACTTTGAGAACCTATATTCAAATAAATTTGAAAATCTAAAAGAAATGGACAGATTTCTAGATACATATGATCATCCAAAACTGAACCAAGAGGAAATTAATCACCTGAATAGACCTATAACACAAAATGAAATTGAAGCAGCAATCAAGAGTCTCCCCAAAAAGAAAAGTCCAGGACCTGATGGATTCTCTGCTGAATTCTATCAGACCTTTAAAGAAGAACTGATACCAACCCTCCTTAAACTGTTCCATGAAATAGAAAGGGAAGGAAAACTGCCAAACACATTTTACGAAGCCAGTATTACACTTATCCCAAAACCAGGCAAAGACACCTCCAAAAAGGAGAACTATAGGCCAATCTCCTTAATGAACATTGATGCAAAAATCCTCAACAAAATAATGGCAAATCGAATTCAGCAACACATCAAAAAGATTATTCACCACGACCAGGTAGGCTTCATCCCAGGGATGCAGGGGTGGTTCAACATACGAAAATCAATAAACGTAATAAACCACATTAAAGAAGCAAAGACAAAAACCACTTGATCATCTCAATAGATGCAGAAAAAGCCTTTGATAAGATCCAACATCATTTCATGATAAAAGCTCTAAGAAAACTAGGAATAGAAGGAAAGTTCCTCAACATTATAAAAGCTATATATGACAAACCTACAGCCAGCATTATACTTAATGGAGAAAAATTAAAACCATTCCCTCTAAAATCAGGAACCAGATAAGGATGCCCACTATCTCCACTCCTATTCAACATAGTACTGGAATTCCTAGCCAGAGCAATTAGGCAAGAAGAAGGAATAAAAGGAATACAAATAGGTAAAGAAACTGTCAAAATATCCCTATTTGCAGACGACATGATCCTATACCTTAAAGACCCAAAAAACTCCACTCAGAAGCTTCTAGACATCATCAATAGCTATAGCAAGGTAGCAGGATATAAAATCAACATAGAAAAATCATTAGCATTTCTATACACTAACAAGGAGCAAACGGAAAAAGAATGTATGAAAACAATTCCATTTACAATAGCCTCAAAAAAAATCAAATACCTAGGTGTAAACCTAACAAAAGATGTGAAAGACCTCTACAAGGAAAACTATACACTTCTGAAGAAAGAGATTGAGGAAGACTATAGAAAGTGGAGAGATCTCCCATGCTCATGGATTGGTAGAATCAACATAGTAAAAATGTCGATACTCCCCAAAGTAATCTACATGTTTAATGCAATTCCCATCAAAATTCCAATGACATTCATTAAAGAGATTGAAAAATCTACCGTGAATTTTATATGGAAACACAAGAGGCCACGAATAGCCAAGGCAATACTCAGTCAAAAGAACAATGCAGGAGGTATCACAATACCTGACTTCAAACTATATTACAAAGCAATAACAATAAAAACAGCATGGTACTGGCACAAAAACAGACATAAAGACCAGTGGAACAGAATAGAGGATCCAGATATGAAGCCACACAACTATGAGCAACTTATCTTTGACAAAGGAGCTAAAAATATATGATGGAGAAATAGCAGCCTCTTCAACAAAAACTGCTGGGAAAACTGGTTAGCAGTCTGCAAAAGACTGAAACTAGATCCAGGTATATCACCCTATACCAAGATTAACTCAAAATGGATCAAGGATCTTAATATCAGACCACAAACTCTTAAGTTGATACAAGAAAGAGTAGGAAATACTCTAGAGTTAGTAGGTATAGGTAAGAACTTTCTCAATGAAACCCCAGCAGCACAGCAACTAAGAGATAGCATAGATAAATGGGACCTCATAAAACTAAAAAGCTTCTGTTCATCAAAAGAAATGGTCTCTAAACTGAAGAGAACACCCACAGAGTGGGAGAAAATATTTGCCAACTATACATCAGACAAAGGACTGATAACCAGAATATACAGGGAACTTAAAAAACTAAATTCTCCCAAAACTAATGAACCAATAAAGAAATGGGCACATGAACTAAACAGAACTTTCTCAAAAGAAGAAATTCAAATGGCCAGAAAACACATGAAAAAATGCTCACCATCTCTAGCAATAAAGGAAATGCAAATTAAAACCACACTAAGATTCCACCTCTCCCCTGTTAGAATAGCCATCATCAGAAACACCACCAACAACAGGTGTTGGCGAGGATGCGGGGAAAAAGGAACCCTCTTACACTGTTGGTGGGAATGTAGACTAGTACAACCACTCTGGAAAAAAATTTGGAGGCTACTTAAAAAGCTGGACATCGATCTACCATTTGATCCAGCAATACCACTCTTGGGGATATACCCAAAAGACTGTTACTCCAGAGGCACCTGCATATCCATGTTTATTGCGGCACTATTCACAATAGCCAAGTTATGGAAACAGCCAAGATGCCCCAGCACTGACGAATGGATCAAGAAAATGTGGTATCTATACACAATGGAATTTTATGCAGCCATGAAGAAGAACGAATTGTTATCATTCGCTGGTAAATGGATGGAATTGGAGAACATCATTCTGAGTGAGGTTAGCCTGGCTCAAAAGACCAAAAATCGTATGTTCTCCCTCATATGTGGACATTAGATCAAGGGCAAACACAACAAGGGGATTGGACTATGAGCACATGATAAAAGCGAGAGCACACAAGGGAGGGGTGAGGATAGGTAAGACACCTAAAAAACTAGCTAGCATTTGTTGCCCTTAATGCAGAGAAACTAAAGCAGATACCTTAAAGCAACTGAGGCCAATAGGAAAAGGGGACCAGGAACTAGAGAAAAGGTTAGATTAAAAAGAATTAACCTAGAAGGTAACACCCACGCACAGGAAATCAATGTGAGTCAATGCCCTGTATAGATATCCTTATCTCAACCAGCAAAACCCCTTGTTCCTTCCTATTATTGCTTATACTCTCTCTACAACAAAATTAGAGATAAGGGCAAAATAGTTTCTGCTGGGTATTGAGGGGGGGAGCGGGAGGGGGTGGAGTGGGTGGTAAGGGAGGGGGTGGGGGCAGGGGGGAGAAATGACCCAAGCCTTGTATGCACATATGAATAATAAAAGAAAAATGAAAAAAAAAATAATGATTACAGCCATCTATAGCTGGCCAGAACTTCAACACAATGAATAGGCTTCCAAAAGAGGGAAATCTGAGAAAAGGTGAAATTGTATGAGACAAAGAGGGTGTGTGTCAGAAAACAGGAAACAGCAATAATTATCAGCACCAGTCCTGAGATTTGGCAAACATCAACCAGATAATCGCTTAAAATAATCCAAAAGCACATGGTATTTGGACAGTGGTCTTAAGCTATTATTGAACGCAGAAAAGAAGTTACTCTGTGGGAAACAAAGCTATGTTTTTCTATTTCTTTTATTAATTCATTGGAAGTTTTTGAATTTTAAAAAGTATAAATATCAATAGCTGATAAGACCATCATTTTCACTCATTTCCAGATACATTTTTAAATTTAGCCATATTAAAACTCTTTTTCTTGAGAGTGAGAAGTTGCTGAAGTACAAGGTGAATTGTTTTAATTATTTTTATTTTAAAAATGAAAAATCATGCTTTTCTAAACTTTAACTTGCTTCCCAAAGTGTTTGTTCACTCTCTTTTTTGCAAAGAACACACTATACTCTATACTAAAAAATACATTCATTATTAAAATCTGAAAACTTTTCTTAGGAGTTATGTGAAATAATTAATATTTAATTCAATAAATAATTAAGAATTTGTAGGGAAAGAGAGAAGAAAACAAAGAGAATATATACATTATTCTAAAAGAATAATTATACTAGAATAAAAGAAGGATTGCTAAATCCTAATTTGGTATGGGAAATTAATTATTAAGGGTATTACACAAAATTGCCCACTAAATTGTACTTGACATTACATCAAGGGGAAATTGAACACCTTAAATCTCCCCGTTACTACTTCATGCATACTTCAGAAATGAGAACTTTCCTTGTAAGACCACAGTTCATCATTATCTAAACAGGGTAGCAATGCTGAATATTGTTTCAAATTCTCTTTTAAAATCAATGGTGAGAATTTTTGTGCTTTTCTTTCTCTTAGAATAAACAGTGAATCTTTTCACTTCATCCTCAAGCAAATTTTCTCTAATCATTTCAATCTTCCCTTACAGTAATATCTGAGGTTCAAGTTTGTATTTCTAGATAATGTAGAAAAGAGTCTCCAAATGCTGTGTGTGTGTGTGTGTGTGTGTGTGTGTGCGATGTATGTTAAGCCTCAAGGGGAAAAAATGAAAGACACCAAAAAAAAAAATTAGGCAGATCATTAAATCAAGTGGGATTTTGTGAAACTGATACATTTTGTTTGATGGCTATTTCATGTTTTTAAGAGGGTAAAATTAATCCAGGTAAAACTGTTTTCTGTCTTGCTTTCAAGTCATAGTATACTGATTCAGTCTTGAATAAAACAATTAAAATGAAACATTGCACTGATAGCAATTTACTTCCCCACTCCCCCCCCCAAAAAAACCCCACAAAGGCTTCTGTGAGAAAAATATTAGTCTAGAGAAACTGGTGACAGCTCAATCAAGTGTATGAAGTGCAGCATTAGGGGGACAGAGAAGGGGAAGCTTCTGACAAGCAATGGCTGAAACTTGAAACCCAGTAGTATATTTATCTAAACCACCCATCAACTTGTAGGGTCACTAACCTTGAAGAAATGAATTTATTTCCTTCTCAAATACTTTCTGAATAGATGCTCATAGATTAATCAATTTTCAGACCCTCACTCAGGTCCAGATTAATTTGTAGAGTTCAAAACTTAATTAAACCCCTCCTCCCAACAAAACAGATCAGTTCCAAACCATTTGATGCTGCCTAAAATCATTTCTCAAAACTGTTAATGAAAAATAATCTACTGAGAAACGTGGGGAGCTCTGGAGTTGTTCACAGTCTGGGATACTGTCCTGTGGCTATCTAAAGATAGGAAGGCTGACAATCTTCAACAACACACAAGTATGCTGTCGATATCCACAAGAATTCAGTGTAGCAGTTTCAAAGCAAAGTTGTAGAATTTATGGATATTGAAAAAAAATCACAAATTCCTGTGTGATATTTTCCCTTCCGTTTCCAATTATCTTAATATTTCCCAAAACAGAAGGTTAAAACAGAAATAAAGAAATAATTAATTAGTTAAAGATATTATACAAGAAGAAAAAGTAGCTTGAAGTCTGAGTGTATCTGGAGGTTAAAAATGTTCTTGCTTATTTTTAAAGCTTCTTAGCAGCTATTGCAGCTGCAGTGCTTGAGGGGAAAATAAATGAAGTATGAAAGTGCTGTTCAATATAATGGGATTGTCCTTTGGCTGTAAACCCAACTGTCTTCAGCAATTGTTGAGAGAGCGATAGTGTTATACATGTTTTCACAGCGTTCATAGCTTTTCACAGTCATTGAATATGGAATATATTAGATGTTTAAAAGAAATGGGTAACCCCTTTAAGAAAGAATTGAAAAGCAAATCTTCCCCACCACTCTGACAGAGGCAGAAAACTGCCAAACACCTTCAATCCCATACTAATTGTCTGTTCAGTAGAGCTCTTCTCTAAAGCAGAGTGAGGGGTACCAGCCTCCATGGGAAAGGGAGAATTCTTCACATGAACAAGCTGTCTATTTTACTGGATGTGACACAGCCTCAAGAACCCAGGGGCAAAACTACTTCTATCTGCTTTACCTTTTGGTGCAGTGGTAATTTGAATCAGGCGGAGAGCCAATGAGAATAAGTGCCTCTTTCTCTCCTCATCTGAGGAACTACCATCACTACCTCACTTTGAGGACAGCTACTTATCAGCTGAAAGACTTCAACATACAACATGCCTCATGTTCACCTTTGACACATTAAGCGTGAAATCCAAAATAACAGTGAGTTTAGCAAAGAAAAAATGGAACGCAGCTTGAGGCCTAAGATGAGAAGACGACATCAATGAAAACTGTCCAAATAATGAACCTAATTGTGTTAACACTTCTAACAATTGTTCCTCTTCATAATCTTAAATGACTTAACTTCTGTAGAAAAATGTGATAGCTGATGAGAATTTCCATTTAAATAAGTATTTATAAATATTAAATCATCAAGATGATTAATCTGTGGTTTCATATCAAGATCAGTATAACTGATATCCAGCATCTTTTACTGAAATATTTAAATATATGAAGGAAGAGTCATAGGATATCATATGAAATCAATGGATAATTAAAGGACTCCGGAAGTCTGGGCTGCTTGAAATGATAAGTAGCTTTGGGTTTCTACCTGCCTATCTACCCAATTCCTACCTATCTGCATGACTTCTGGCCTATACCAACATGCAAGCCTGCCTGCCTTTCTACTTACCTACCTTCCTACTGCCTACCTATTACCTGCATTCTAAAGGACAGAAGTTTTTTCATATTCATGAGCTCTCCAGAGAATATAATAACATAAAACTTTATAAATCATGTATATAAAGGGTCAACTGCTGCAGTATTGTCATTTATTTCAATATCTAAATCATGATGTTACAACAGCAAATAGGATCAGAAAGACTCACTGAGACACTATTTCCTTGAAGTAATAGTTTCAGCTTTTTAACAAGCTTTTCCCATAACAGTTAAATATTATTTTTCCTCACAGAAATGCACAGGTTAGTATTAGGTATTCCTTTTGGAAATTGTGTCTCCAGTTGTTTCTTAGAAACCAGGTGCATATGGTTCAAAGTATATCTTTTCAAATTTCAATTTTCCTAGAGATTGACAGATCTTTCCCACTCCACATTCATGGTGCCTGGTTTCAGTTGGAGCCTCTTTGAAAAAATCCTTTGGTTCATTATTGATTCTGCAATGAATATGTGTCTTACTTTTTGATAATTCAAAATCTATGCTTAATTACAAAGAAAGGGGAAAGAGGGAAGAACGGGAAAAAATTTAAAACAAATTTACTAATTTACTCACACAACAAATGTTTATTGAATATCTAAGCAGCAGGCATTGCTCTAGGTGCAACAGCTTTTCAATAACAAATGGAAAAAATTCTTGTCTTTCTAAATTAATTTTCATGCTGGAAGATGCTCTAAGCAAGTATACAGTGTATGATGTGGTGATGAATACTATGGAGAAAAAGAAAGCAAAATTATGAAGGCTAGAAAGAGGAAGTACTGATGGATTTCGTTGAGCCACAGGGATTCGTTACATCAAAAATGATCTGACATCTTCATCTTCATGTGATGCAACTGATGGAGAGAATGCATTTTGTTTGTTTGTTTTAAGTTCCAAATATTCCAAACCTTTATTTACCCAGCTACTTCTCCTCCCCATCCTTTTCAATGAAGTGATGCTCATCTTTTCCCCCAATGAGTAACACCTAACTCTACTTACTTTTCTTTCCTCACTTTTTGTTGACCTTATCTTCTTAAATAATTCCTTATGTTTTCCATCCCTCCAGTCTCATTTTTCCTAACCAATGTAATGCAGCTTTCTAGAAATTTTATCTTCAAATTCTTTCACCATAAACTCCTGCACTTCAAACTCTGTAGGTTTCCTCATCACTGTAACTTATTGTGACTTCTGTTTTTAATGTTCTCAGTAGATGATTTCTTCATTATTCTGGTGGTGATTTAGTTTACTTGATCTATTATTTAATTTAATTATTATTTAATTTTTCTTGTACATGTCCTTTGTCATCCTGATTATACCGTAATTTCCATGATGGAAATACAAGAGATATTTACTGTTTAATAATATCTCAGGATCCAATTAACTATTCATAGAGTAGATATCAAAATTTTTTGGAAGACAAATACATGTCCAAATGAATTAGAATTTTAATTTTTATCAATCCTAGTAGCTCACTACTTCAGATACTTCAAAAAATTGAGCAATACTCTTTATGATTTTATGTTATGAAGAGGAAAGGAAAAAATATATGTAAAAACAAGAAGTGGTTTTTTTTTTTTCATTTTAACTGGTTTCTTCGGAGTGTTCTATCTTGCAACACACAAATGTGCTCACAATAACTTCACAACACAGAACACTGTATACACTTTTGATCAGCATAGTCAGACAATAAGAGGACTAATTGCTCTGAGTTATCCAATTCTACACATATTCTCAAATAGTTTTGTAATGACACAGGCTTACCTCACATTGCACATACCACCAAGAAAGCAGATAAAATGTCTAAAATACACAAGGGATTTAGTTTTTTTGGAAGAATTCTAATAATAAATGTAACTTTGAAGATTGTAGTAGAGAGTAAACCTATGTGGATATAATATAAATAAAATGATTACCACTTTAGTTTCTTTTGCTAGCGGTTCTCTTCTGAGGACTGTAAAGAAGAATAAGGACTTACAATGTTAGCTTTAATTTGCAGCACTACATTTCCTACACAGAGAGCCTCAAGATCCAGAAAAGCCATTTGTGAAGGCTCTCTACATTAAATTAGCACAAAACCTGAATTTATATTTGGTGGTAATTGTTAGCAAAAAACAGTATGTGGAAATCACCGCTCTCTACTTGATGGAAATTCTATGGCCTGTGGTCTGATACTTTAAACATTTCAGCTTTATGTGTTTCTAGACATGAAGACTCTACAACTGTGTTTCAATTTAATAAACAATGTTCTAAAAACACTCCAATCTCCAATGCTGACTAATGGCAGTAAGAATTTGATGAAGCTAATATGAGCAGGTTGTGTTTGCAACATTTCCTGTTTCAATGCAGTAATATTAAGGTCAAGTCATTCATATTTTATCCTCATCTTCAATGTTGATATTAAATCATAAATGCAAATAATTTAGAATTAGATATGATGTGACCTAATAAACAAAATTCGTGAAATCTAAGAAAATTTAGGGCCCAAGAGATAAGCTAGCTTTTTTTTTCCTTATGTGACATGATGACAGATTGGGATAATTACTGCTGAAGAGAAATAAGATAATAAAGCTGAATGACTCAGAAGAGGACAATGCCAATCTCACATTACTAAACTCAAATGAGTGTAATATGAAAAGAACTGATTATAGTTGCTCATCAAGCCTTTATAACATTTTAAATAATATAAATTATATAAAATTTTATACCACGGCACCATTGTGGGGGGTCCCAGGAGGAGAAAGGGCAAAAGGAGAAGGTAATGGGATGAAGAGGATCTATATTTGGAATTATCACAATGACCCCCCCACCCCGTTCTATTAATGTATGCTAATGAAAAAATGACAGAATTCTGGAAATGAAGTTACACGTTTTACTATGTACACTATTCCACATTCTCCAAACAACTCCCACAAGTTTCTTTTCAAGTTTCTCTCCTAGTTTATATCACCACAGGCAATGTGTTAGAGATCTGGTTTCCCAACACATGGATTTATCAGATATTATCTTTTGCCACCTAATGAGTGTAAAGTCCTCTTCAACTTCAGTTTTATTGTGCAGCCCTAAAATCCCTTGTGCATATTTCAAATGGATTCTCCCTTTAGCTGTCTTCCAGGGATTGTCTTCCCTTTTGCTCAACTTGTTGGTTAGCTCTCTTGTCTTTTTCCTATTGAGTGGTTTGATTATTTTATTTCTCCTCAGATACTAGTAAGTCTTGCTCTTTTGTTTTTGTTTTCAATTGATTTTGTTTTAGTTTTGGGGTTTTGAGACAATGTCTTGTAGCCAGGCTAGCCTAGGTTCTGCCATCTTCCTGTCCTCCTGCCTCAGCCTCCCAAGGGCTGGGATTATAGACCTACCCACCATGCTTGAGTAGTTTTTTTTATTTTTTAATGGCCATTATCTTCTCCATATCTGTGACTATTTGTTCATCCTGCTGGTGTAATTTGCTTAGGAAATTCAGGAATATTGATTTTTTTTAATTATCTTTTTTCACCAAAAAAATCTTACAATTTTTCCCTTCAAGTTTCTAATCCAGATAAAATTTAGTATTTTGTAGAAAGTAGGGATAATTCTATCTTATTTATTTCTGTATGGACAGTCAACTGCCCCAGAACCATTTATGGAACAAAATCCAATGTTCACTGTTGGCGATTCCACAAACGACTTAACTTCATAATTATCACTTTTTCTGTTGTGCTCCTTATTCACTATACCACCTGTGTGCTACACTGTATAGTAGTTTCTTAGTATATTTTGATATCTCAGACAAGGAGTAGGTGTTTATTATGTTTCTTATTTAAAAAGCCTCAACCATTCTAGGCACTTTACAGTCTAATATAAATTTTAGAATCAGTTTATCATGTTCTATGAAAGTGCTGAAAATCTGGATTTTTTTGAATTATTGATGAAAAAGGGGAAGGACATAAATATTCATTGTAGTAAGTGTTTCCATTCCTAAATAATATGAGTAATGTATCTCTTTAAGTATCTAGTTCTTCTTTTATAGTTTTCTTATAATTTTCTCATAAAAAATCTTGCTTCTGTGATATTGCATATATTCCTAGTACTGTTGTTGCTATGATTGCTGTATTTTAATTGTACTTTAAAATTTTTTACTGTTACTTCAAATTTAAAACTATTAGTCATACTCTGTAGCTTTCTTGGACTTTCATATGAATAATTATAATCTTGACAAATAGTGACAACTTTATTTCTTCGGAATCCTTCAAATTTATTTTATTTTATATACTTTATCTATTTGGAAGAAAGCATTGAGATTTTATAAAAGATAATGGTCTGAAAGTTTATTTCATTAACTGTCCCAGACAGATTTTATCTGTTCTCTTGTTTGGAACAGTGAAAATAAAATAGGGTATCTAAATCTTGATTGTTTGGTGAAATTATTCTGTAAATACATTAAGGATACAAGTTTATTTTCCTTTGTTGCTGCCATTGTGTTGTTTTCTACCAATTCTTAAATTACTGGCCACTGATTTTGTTCCATTTTAATTGTTTAAATAGGTTTATTCAGAATTTCTATTTCTTCTGGAATATAATCTGTGGTGTATTTTTCCTAAACCTTTATATTTTTTTAAATTAATTGCAAAAACAATTATTTTAAAAATTTGTTAATCTAATTTTCATTAACGCCTCTCTCCTCCTTTTAATCTGCCAGAGATTTTCTATTATATTTATTTAAAGAAATTAACTAATTTTTTATTCTCTATGATTTGTGGGGTTTTTTTGTTGTTATGGCAAGAAGAACACTTAGCATGAGATATGCTTTTATGACAAATGTTTAGCAGCACACTACAGTCTCGTTAAAAAGAGGCACAAACTGCCCAATGTCTCCCTACTCATCTTGTAACTGAAACTGTACGTGCCTTGAAGAAAATCTCTTTGGTCCTGATGAAGTAGCTATTGTTTATCCTCTATTTTTAAAGGTTCTATTTTTTTCTAACCATTGGACTATATTTATTGCACACTAAGCCACCTTGCATTCTTCAGCAAGACAATACCAAATTTGAATAGAAAAAACAGCAAAATAAACTGGGACACAATTAAAATTTGCTTTAGATATTTCTTTGGGGGTAAGAACTCTACATTTCAACTCAATTAAGAGAACAATTTTTACAGTCTAGAGCTGTTCATTCATTTGTTTGTTTGTTTGTTTTACATCTATTATGTAAATAGGGATTAAATTCTAGTAGCTCAGGCTCATTTCCATTGGTTCTCCCAAAGTAGGCTTCCCTGGGCACTGCAGGCTGGTGCTTCAGATGAACCCAAGTACCTTTCTCTTTGGCTTCCTTCTTTTTCTGATCATTTTCCTTCACATGCTTCAGGAGGTCATCTCACCTCTTAGAGTGTGTAATGTGCTCAATATGAATATTACTTCTCTGAGAAGAATCTTGTCCTCAACTCAATTGTTTAAAACAATGCCAATAGCATACTGGGTAATACTGTAGTCTATTCCAGCTTTGCCACGGTAATGCGTGTAAGGCATTCCTTATAGAACAGCAGTCATTCTCTTGATGTCTACAATATTATCCTTCTTATAGATTCACAAATATATTCAGCCATCATCTTCTGGAGGTTCTAGAGGGGAGCTTATCTCCTTGCCTTTTGAAGCTTTTAAAGGCTGCTTGCATTCCTTGGCTTGTGGCCTTCTTCCAACAATCATATCACTCTGACTGACCTCTGTTTCTGTCATCACATCTCTTTCACTGATTCAGATCCTTACATTTCCCTCCTATAAGGACTCTTCTGGTTAAATTGGGTCCACCTGGATAATCCAGAATATCCTAAAACATATTCACAGATTTGAGAGATTAGAATTTAGATATCTTTAGAAGGCCTTTATTCTGTCCATCACATGGTCCCTTGCAGGTTATTCCATATCTTTCTAACCTAAAAACTATTATGATCAAAGGGTTTCAGCCTCAGGTCATTTTTCTTCTGTATCTACACTTATTCTTTACATCAATTGATACAGTGATTTATATGACTCATATAAATTAGTACCCCTTGTCCAAAATTCTTGAAATGAGAGATATATTGGATTTCTGATGTTTTGGATTTTGAAATATTTGCATATATATGGAAGATGTCTTGGAAATCATATGTAAGTATAAACATGAAGTTCATTTGTATTTTATATATACCATATACTCATAGGCTACAGATAATTTCTAAATTACTTTTAGCATTCTTTGCATTTTGACTACAACACATTACATTATATCAAGCATACAATTTTCCACTTGTGGCAACACATTTGCACCCAAAAATTTTGGAACATTTCAAACTTTTGGGTAGGGATACACAACTTGTATATGATATCATGTTTTATAAATTCCAAATAAATGCTGATGATATTCAAATGTCTATATCCGTCTTGACCTCTACTAAATTGTAACTGTGTAGGTGGCAATCTGACTAATATATTCAGGGGGATCACAAGTTTAATATTCCCCAAATGGAACTTCTTATGCATTTTGTATCTGAAAACATATGCCACACAATGATTGCTCATCTCATTAATTTAAAATTTCATATTCACTTACTCAGAGGAAACCCAGAGACACTCCTTGCTACTTATTGTTTTCTACAACTTATATCCAATTACAGGAAATCCTGTTCTGTTTTCAAAACATACTCAGAAAAAAAATCTCATTTCATTATCACCAAAAATATAGTCAAATCACTGTGATCACTTGCCTGGATTATTGCATTACCTTTTTAATCCATCCATCCCTATTTTCTTTCTTTCTCCTAGATTTATTCTTTTTTTCAATATCACTGTTTTAATAATGTGAAATACAAGTACACAACATTATACTAGTGTACTTTTTTATTACATGGAGATGGAATAGCATATTTCCATTTTTATTAGAATTTGTGTCACTGAGTACTTTTGCTACGGTACCAATGACTTCCACAGAGATTTTTTTTAATTCCTGTGCAATTTTATCATGAAAAAAAAGCTCACAACTCTTTTTACCACTGTATATTACATTTATCTTAATATTCTTGTTCAAGATGCTTTGGAGAAGTATTGAGAAATACAAAATCACCTTAGATAAGAATTTCAAATGGGTGACATTATCCCATATTAACCAGGATTGCCTTTATATTGGTATTGCAAAGACACTGTATACTTATTTGGGAACTAAAAGTGTTCACTCATATCTTACTATGTAGGATGGAAAATTACCATTTTCTGAAAAGTGCAAATTTTCACAATAGGTATTGGCTGAGCAGTAATTCATGAAACCCCATTTACGGAAACAGTAGCAACAGAACAAAGTAATGTCCTGCAAAAAAGGAAAACAAGTTTATGAATACTGAAAGTTCATCTTTCTTAACTCTGAAATAGTTTACCAATAGGTGAGAAAAACATTAACTAATAAGAAAGCAGACTCTGCTAATGTCCAGCATTCAGGCTTTTAGCCTACCTCACAGTTTTTAGCCATTTCAGTTAAGAATTGTCTTATGACAGGAAAAAAAATGATGAATGCAGCATGAGTTTTGCTGAGAAGTATGAAGAATACTGCAAATTTCATAGGATATATGAAATAATTTTTGTTGTATTTTATAAATAAATAAAATGATGTTTATTTTTTTAAAAGTTTTAATCATTTTTGCTGTTAGTTATATCAATCTTTAAGAATAAATGCTGTGGTGCTTAAAATAATATTTGGAAATCTTAACCACATGTTTAGTTGTCATCATTATGCTTTGTTCTTGGTAGAATAGTTTTGTTTCTCCTTTTTATATCCCAGTCATAAACTCTGGGTATATTGACTTCTATAGTAGTAAACTGTTCTCAAAGAAAGTCAAGGTCTTCCTCAAGATAATCAAGATTCTTTGTGGCAGTAGTTAAATTCTTTTCCAGCAGGGCCTGAACTTGACCAATATCATATCAAGCACTATAGTATCCGCAACCACAGACACCCTTCATCGGTAGGAGGAACTGGAGCTTCCTAGTGCAGGTTATCTGCCAGTAAGAATCTGGTCCCCAGTGAACTGATGAACTCTTTTTCTTCCGCATGTTTTTAGAATTGCCAAAGTCTGCTTAATTTCAGGAATCTGACATTTTAGCCCCCTTTTCTTTTGAGCAAGATTGATTTCCATAAACTTAGACTTCTAATAACTGTTCATTCAGCTTCTTTAGTAGTGTATCTGCAATTTTATTCCCAGGCTGTTTCATGATGGAATCTACTTCTTCCCCAGATGAAACCACAGCCCATTCTCCACAGCCACTTCTCCTAGGCCACAGTGGCCCTTAACCATACTGAGGACATTAGTACGCAAGATTCTGGTTTTAGCCACCTGTGTGGAAGAATAAGTTAAACCATTTCACCTCTAGTGACTTCCTCTTGCTCTCACAGAAAGAAAGCCAAGAAAATTTACAGAGGTCTGTAAGTCCCTGCAATCATTTAACCCCCATTTCCCACTGCCTCTCTCTTTTGGTATCTCTGTGACTCATATTTTAATTACATTCTCCTTGGCTCCCTCCACTGCTGTCCTACCAGAACCTTTTCCATTACTTGAACACAACAGGCATGTTCTCCCTACAGGGACTTGATACATTGTTCTCTTTTCTTTTCCTGGAGTGCTCTTCCCGAGATATGCCCTTGGAGTGATCCCTTCCCTCCTCTGGGTCTCTGTTTAAATGTTATGCTTCCAAGGACATTTCTCTGAAGAAGCTGTGATCCCCACCCTCATCCTAGTACTTTCTATCCTTCTTTCCTATTTTATTTGTCATGCATTCCCATATAATATACTGAGCCCATTATTTCCGTGGCTCTGTCCAAGGCCCCGGGTATGATTCCTTATTTTTTTAATGACAGTCCATGGCTTTTCTGAGGTTTGGTGCTGCAAAACTTGGATCTGCTTTACTTGCTTTTTTCCTTGTCACATGTCTGGCTCTATCCATGAGAAAGAAAGCTCCACAAGGGCAGTTTTGTCATTTAGGATCATTGTTGCATCCACCACCTATAGAGGAATATGTGGCACATAGTACATGATAAATATTTGTTGAATCAACTAATAAAATCAGTAGAATCACAAGGAAAAAGGCCAATAGATACGATCCTATAAAATAGATAACTTCCTCACTTCAAAACAAAGATACCATAAACAGAATTAAATGGTAATCAGCAATCTAGGAAAGTAATTGTTGCAATTTTGTCAGACAAAAGTCAAATGTCTTTCATCAAACAACAACATCAAAGAACAACAAAAGCCATGCAAAAGGATAAGGCAAATTTTAAATATTCTATAGGGAAATACAGAGGCAGCTAGAGGCAGCTGTTCTGCAGCTTTAGTGAAAAGATACCTTTGTACCGTTGGAATAAAGTTTCCTGTAGTTTGGATGGAGGATGTCAACAAGTGAAAAGTTATTTTGCTCAGTATTTTTTATTAATAGTCTTATGTTGGTTCTATTCCAGTGAGTCTGCAGCAGACCATGGAGACGCTATAGATTACTCTTATAAAACAGAAGTAGTCACAGACATTAGTCTTCATCTCTTTCACAGCTTACACATTTACATTTTGTTTTTCTTAATACAATGGTAATTTGGGGAGTATTTATTAATGTTGAATAAGAAAATGATTCGTTATGAATCACAAACTACAAAAACAGTGGAATGCTTTTGTGCCACTATCTGTAATTATAAGCAACATCCATATGCTTGTTCTAATATGGGCTCTAATTCCAGTAGAATTAGTGGTAGCCTTGTTTATTTATAGCAACAGTCTTTGAACAATTACCTAGAATGATTAAGCATTCTTAAATGGGTTGTGTCTTCTATGTAGAATTTTTTCTTTTCCTTTTGTGTTTTTTTTATAAATATTTACTTAATCTTTTTCTAATTGTAAAAATAACTTTTGCTCCTTTTAAAATAAATTATAATATATGCAGAAATGTAAACAAGAAGAGAAAAGTTTTTCTATTCTTACCATGTAAACAGTTTCTATTTTTGTATACTTATTTTAAAATAAATTTTAAAGTATATTTTAGCAAAGCTGGGATCTTGATTTTTATACTAATTTGCTTCTTGTTTTGTCATTTGACTTCATATTGTGAACATTTTCTCATTATCTTGTTCAAAAATTTTAAATATCTAATTTTAATTTTAAAGATGCATTATATTTGATGTATAGGATAAAAGTTATTATCCACACATATTTTTGTGTGGACTTAAGTGGAGTCAATTGAAGTTTAGCACAATAGTTCATGAGTAACTAGATTCAAAGGTTTCATTTGATGAAGCCAGAGATGTGGACCATTTTCATCTAATTGCTTTGCTTGATGTAAAAGGAGTCAGGGTTCTCAGTTGTTTGCATTCCTTGTATCTCTCAGGGTTGGATGACTATTAAAGTTGTGAACTACTCAAACTTCTGAATATAGTAAGATATTGTGGCTCAACCAATTGGCTTCCTGTTCAGGGAGTCACACACTTCTAGCACTGACATTGGAGTGTCCACCCAAATGAGCAAGACTGTGCCTGAAAGAAACTAAAAAGCCACGAAGTATTTCAAATGTTTTCTAGATGCTACAGTCTTTTAAAAATAAGTAGCAAACCTTACACAAAGACCAAATTGACATATAAGAAACTAAGGTAGTTTTTTTTTTTTTTTTTTTTTTTTTGGTTTTTTGGTTTTTTTTTGGAAATAGGAAGAGTAAAAATATTTTATAACAAAATTTTGGGATGCTAATAATCAATATACATAAATTGATATGAAAGAATAGAAGAAAGATGATATAAAAGCAAGCATTGGAATGAATTTGGAAATTGTTCTTATCCCATATTTATCTCTAACTTCATTTATGATTGTTTTTTAAATGTGCCTGTCATACTAAAAAGAAAAGAGTTTCCTTCAAATTTTGCTTTATCCATGAGTACCATGTCAGTGGCATAGACTTTTGAAAGAATCCAGTTATATTTCCCTAAAATTGAATTTAGACATAGACATCTATTAATAGCTTGCTTAAGGATTTCAATGTCAGACTCATTATTATGTATACAAGTATAAAATTATCTACAATCAAATATGAATAATAAAATTAATTAGCATTTAATTAATGTTATTAACCTTGATTAATATTTTCTTTTTTTTTCTTTTATTCACATGTGCATACCTTATACAAAGACCAAATTGACATATAAGGTAAATTATTTAAGGTTATAGATAATAACATGCCAATGATTTCCAGAAAATGCTGGAATTCCTACTACCTGTAAGAGAAGAGCAATTACAATAGACAATGTCCTTCATTTTATTTTGAATTTTTTTATTAATTTATTCACATGTGCATACATTGTTTGTGCCATTTCTCCCTCCTGCCCCTTGCCCCCTCCTTCCCCTCCCCCCCACCCCACCCCCACTTCCAGGCAGAACCTGTTCTGCCCTTATCACTAATTTTGTTGAAGATAAGACATAAGAAATAAAACACTTCCAAGTATTGGGTTTCCTACCTATCCCTATACCCATTTGTGCTCTCCCCTTAGTATGTGACCCAAGTCAAACAACATTGCTGTATTTGCCCTAGATCTAAAGTCTGCATATGAGGGACAATTTTTGGTCTTCTGAACCTGGCCAACATGCTCAGAATGATGTTCTCCAGCTCCATTGCAAATGATAAAATTTCATTTTTCTTCATGGCTGAGTAAAACGCAATTGTGTAAGTACCACATTTTCTCAATCCATTCGTCTGTAGTGGGACATCTTGGCTGTTTCCATAACTTGGTTATTATGAATAGAGCTACAATAAACATGGGTGTGCAGGTGCCTCTGGAATAATCTGTGTTGCATTCCTTTGGATATATCCCCAGATGTGGGATTGCTGGATCATATGACAAATCTATGTTCAGATTTTTAAGAAGCCTCCATATTTTTTTCCAGAGTTGTTGCACTATCTTGCATTCCCACCAGCAGTGCATGAGGGTTCTTTTTCCCCACATCCTTACCAACACCTGTTGTAGGTAATGTTTTTGATGATGGCTATCACAGGAGTGAGGTGGAATCTCAGTGTGGTTTTGATTTACATTTCCTTTATAGAAAGAGATGGTGAGAATTTTTTCATGTGTTTTTTGGCCATTCGAATTTCATCTTTTGAAAAAGTTCTGTTAGTTCAGTTGCCCATTTCTTTATTGGTTCATTGAATTAGGGAGAGTTTAGTTTTTTAAGTTCTCTGTTTATCAGTCCTTGGTCTGATGTATAGCTGGCAAATATTTTCTTCCACTCTGTGGATGATCTCTTCAGTTTAAAGACCATTTCTTTTGTTGTGCAGAAGCTTTTTAATTTCATGAAGTCCCATTTGTCCAACCTTTCTCTTAGTTGCTGATCTGCTGGAGTTCTATTGAGGAAGTCCTTGCCTATACCTATTACTTCCAAAGCATTCTCTGATGATTTCCTGGATTTCTGTGGTGTTTGTTATTATCTTCCCTTTTGCATTTCTAATTTGGGTTTTTTCTCTCCTCATTTTAGGTTTGCCAGGGGTCTGTCAATCTTACTAATTTTTTCAAAGAACCAGCTTTTTTTTCATTGACTCTTTGCATTTTGTTTTGTTTCTATTTCATTGATTTCAGCCCTTATGTTTATTATTTCTCTCCTTCTACTTATTTTGGGATTTGCTTTTTCTTGTTTTTCTGGAAATTTGAGATGTAGCATTAGGTCATTGATTTGAGATCTTTCTGTCCTTTTAATATATGCACTCATGGCTATAAACATTCCTCTTAGGACTGCCTTTGCTGTGTCACACAGGTTCTGGTAGGTCGTGTTTTCATTTTCATTAACTTCCAGGAATATTTTAACTTCCTCTTTTATTTCATCAATGACCCATTGATCATTGAGCAATGTGTTGTTCAGCTTCCAATTGTTTGCAAGTTTTTTACTGTTGTTTTTGTTGAGTTCTAGTTTTAATGCATTGTGATCAGATAGAATGGATGGAATTTTTTCTATTTTCTTATATTTGCTGAAGCTTGCTTTGTGCCCTAAGATATCAATTTTGGAGAAGATTCCATGGGCTGCTGAGAAGAATGCATACTGTTCAGAAGTTGGATGCAATACTCTGTAGACATCAGCTAGGTTCATTTGATCTATGGTGTAATTTATTTCTAGAATTTCTTTATTGAGTTTTTGTTTGGATAACCTATCTATTGGTGATAGGGGGGTATTGAAGTCTCTCACTATCACTAAGTTAGAGTTTATGTATGTTTTTATGTCCTTCAGAGTATGTTTGATGAAATTGGTTGCATTGACATTGGGTGCATATATGTTGATAACTGTTATTTCTTTTTGATTTATTTCCCCTTTTATTAGTATGGAGTGTCCTTCTTTATCTCATTTGATCAATGTAAGTTTGATGTTTACTTTGTCTGAGATCAGTATTGCTACTCTGCCTGTTTTCAGAGGCCATTGGCTTGGTAAATCTTCTTCTAGCCTTTCCCCCTAAGCCAGTGTTTGTTTCTGTCAATGAGATGGGTCTCTTGTAAGCAACAGATTGTTGGATTTTCCTATTTAATCCAGTTTGCCAAACAGTGTCTTTTGATCAGGTAATTAAGTCCATTAGCATTCAGTGTTAGAAATTGAGAGGTATGTGGTAAATCCTGCTGTTTAGTTGTTTTTATTGTTTAAGGGTTTGATTTTGTGTAGCTGAATCAATGTTGCTCTCTACTTTCTTGCCTTTTCTCCTCCTTTGGTTTGTTGCTGCCTGTCCTTTCATGGTTTTGTCTGCTTTCATTTTCTATGTGCAGAATTCCTTGACGAATCTTTTGTAGTGGTGGCTTTGTGGTCACATATTGCTTTAGCGTCTGCTTATCATGGAAGACTTTTATTGCTCCATCTATTTTGAATGATAATGTGCTGGGTAGAGTATCCTAGGGTTGAAGTTATTTTCTTTCAGTGCCCAGAATACCTCACTCCATGCTCTTCTTGCTTTTAAAGTTTCCATTAAGAAATCTGCTGTGATTTTGATGGACTTACCTTTGTATGTTATTTGTTTTTTCTGTCTTACAGCCTTCACTATTCTTTCTCTAGTCTCTGTGCTTGCTGTTTTAATGATACCATGTCATGGAGTAGTTCTATTTTGGTCGAGTCTGTTTGGGTTCCTGTAGGCTTCCTGTACCTGAATGGGCATAGCTTTCTGTAGATTTGGGAAATTTTCTGTTATTATTTTGTTGAATATATGACAAATCCCTTTTGCTTGCATGTCTTCTCCTATTTCAATACCCATGGTTCTCAGGTTTAGCCTTTTGATGGAGTCAGTGAGTTCTTGCATATTCCTTTCACAGGTCTTGATTTGTTTGAGTAATAGTTCTTCAGTTTTTCCTTTAATTTCCATTCATCTTCAAGTTCTGAGATTTTGTCTTCTGCTTGTTCTAGTCTGCCAGAGTGGCCTTCCATTGTGTTTTGTATTTCTGTTTCATTCTCTTTTCTGAGGTTTTCCATATCATGGGTCACTTCTTTAATATTGTTAGTTTTCATTCTTAATTCATTTATCTCTCTATTTATGGTATTCTCTGTTTCACTTTAGTATTTATTTAGGCTCCTATAAGCTCATTTATTTGTTTTTGTGTCTTTTCATATTTATTTTTTTTGTCTTAGAATTTCTTGAGTGCCTCCTGTATGTTTTGGATGACCATGTCTAGTAATATCTCCTGGAAATTCTCAGTGATTACCTGCAGGATTTCTTCTTTCAGATTGTTCTTGTGGGTTTTGTTAGGCTCCTTGGCATAGTTTATCTTTGTTTTGTTGGTGTCTGGAGCTGGGTGTCTGTTTTCTTCATTTCCCTCTGAATCTTATATTAATTTATTTTGGGGGGTAGAATGGTTTCCATCCCTTTTTCAGCTTCCTGTCACTCCACTTAGTGCTGTTTCTGTCCCTGGTCTGTGTGTAATTTAGTATTAGCTAACTTACAATAGTAAAACTAACAAAGCAAAGAAAGAAAGAAAAAGGAAAAGAAGAAAGAAAAAGAAAAAAAAATAAGAGCGAGAACAAAGAAATCAAGAGGTAGAGGTGGTACACAAACACATTAAAAAAAAAATTCCAGGTTCAGGAACAATAGAATTTCCATCATAGTAGTTCTAATGTTACTCTTTCAACATCCAGTCCTGGTTATCTTATTCTTGCCAGGTGGTTGTGGAGACTCATCAGTTTTTTTTCCCTGTCTTTCAGCAGCAGCTGCTTAGTCAGCTCCTCCTTCAGTGAGATGTGGCTTGTTCTCTGGTTCCAGAGATCAGGTCTGTGGCCCACCAGCCATCCTGCATTGGAGTTGGGTTTTCACTCTGTTGGTTTATTGGGGTCTTGTTTCTTTGCCTCGCACCCTTTCTCTGGGTCAAGGTCAGAGATCCGCCAGCTGGCTCTCTGCTGTCAGCATGTTATGCTAATTTGCTGACTGTTTTTCAACTTTGCAATGTTGTTTGACTTTGGATGTTGCCCCCTGGCTCAGTAGATGAGCTTTGTGGACCTCCATCTGCCTTATTTTAAACAGTGGCTTATCACCCACCTTCTGTTGGCCTCTCTTTCCAGTCTTTGTTTTCTGAAAGTTCGCATGGAGATCAGCTCCTTGCCCTTCCCCACTTCTCCAGTGCAGCCGCTTATCACCCATTCTCTATCATCCTGTCTGCTTTTCCAATCTTTGTTTACTTAAAGTTCACATGGAGATCAGCTCCTTGCTCCTCCCCACTTCTCTGGTGCACTCAGAGCATCCTGTCCCCTCTGTTGCGTGTTCCTTTTCAGTTCCTTGTTTAGTATTCAGGTTTCTTTTTGAGGTGCAGGGGTCAGTCTCTCCAGCGGGCTCTGTTGGTTTATCCCAGGGGTAGCTGTGGGAATACTGCACTCCATTTACTTGCTCACCTGTTGGTATGCATCTCTCAAGCAGGTTTGGAGCCAGGGTCTGGTGGCACAGCAGCCCTCCTGTTTTCTCAGTGTAATGTGGCATGGAGAAGCTTTGTATGAGCTGGGGGTTCAGGGTGTTAGAGTTTTGATTCTTGGTGGTTTTCTCCTGCTAAGTGTGGCTCCAGAGTCTTAGCAAAATTTTTGATTTATGGACCTCATGCTGGCTTCTGCCCTCTAGTCACCATCTTGGATCCTTTGACAATATCCAAAATCTCTCTCCTTGTTCTCAGGAAAGAATATTGCCTACCCCTTACCAGGGTTCTGTTTCCAGGTTGACCCAAGACCTTTTAAAAATATATTTTCTTTGTAAACATAGACAGTTTACCTGAGGAAAATGCCACATTATAATCTTTCAATGTCTACAAGCATAGATTCAATGTTTGAGAAAAGGAATATATTTTTAGTTAAGAAGCAATTCCAGGGCAGATTGGGGAAAAAAGATAAAGTATTTTTAAAAATACTTTAATTACTAGTAAATTAAATTGTTAAAAATTTCAGTCTCTTGCCTCTTTAAGTCTCACTGTGGTATTTTTGTATGTATAGTTCTATTCCTTCACATAACAAATCAAATTCAAAGACCATTATCTTCTTATAAGATTTTTTTTTCTTAATTGAGTATATGTATTTCCTTTAGTAATTCTTATCATAACTTCATCATTTAATTAAGTGGCAATAATAGAGATCAATCACAGCAATGACAAAAAATCTATTTGCCCTGTTAGCATTCCCAAGGACATTGTATCACTTTTAAAACAAAGAAGTAAAAACTGCTTCAGTTTTTTTCATATAACTTGTTCCAAAAGAGAAATTATTTTTGAAGCATTTAATTTTTTTCTTTATTTTTAAAATTGTTACAGGATGTACAGATTTGTCCCAATATATAATGAAGCTTATATTTTTAAACATTCCAAATCAATTGAAGGTAATGTTTAGATGCTTAGTTTTGACTGAATAGAATCTAAAAAGTGTCTATATTGAAAATCTGATTAAAATACTCAGAACTCACATTCAAGTTATGCTAGCCATGAAACAATGGAATTGTTTTGAAAGTGATGCTTTCTGACAAACATCTGTCTGTTATGTACTTGTGTTTTAAGACTTGTATTGCTTACTCATTTTCCCACTAAAGTCTACCTAATGATATTTCTAGTATTAGAGAGGTGAAAGAATGGAATTCTACTTCAAATGAACTCAATAAAGAATAACTGTAGTAGTTTAATAGCTGGAATTTACACCACTGATTTCTTTAAAAAAAAAATGCCAACAGAAAAATCCCCCAATAGGGGATTCAGTCTGTTTATACCAAATATAGTGTGTATTCTGCTAAGGAAGCCAGAAGTAAAATTTAGTAAGTATGCTGTACACAGCCACACTCTGCATACATACTACTGTGTCTGCCAGCAACCCCCTAAGGCAGATACCATGGCTTTGTTCTCCAGTATGCTCTCCACTTTTCTCACTCTGCCTTCTGACCTGGATGGATGGGAACTAGACACTCCTGTGTGTTCTGGGGTTTCCCTGTAGTATTGGCCAAGGGACAGCTCAGACAGAATATAGGAAAGAGGGTGTGGGGTCCAAGTTTCTCAGTTCCTTTCCTATGCATTGGTCTTGGTTTGACTGGGTCTCCAAACAAGAAGTTCACAACTCCTCTCAATGTGACCTGAACTATTCCACTGTCTATTGGGCTCTAGAAAAGTCTCCCTTCTCTTATTCTTAACAGTTAACCAGTTCTAGCCAGCCCCATATTTGTGTATGATCTGTTATGGTTCGACTTGCCCCAATTTTTGGTAATTAGTTACTTTTTATAGAAACTTTTCTTGAATTATCCTAATTCATGGAAACAGTGTGATTCTTGCTGAGGCCCTGTTTCCTCTTGAAGGATTTCTCCTCTCCTGGAAAATATCTCAACCTCTACAGTAGTACATGAACTCACCACCATCATTAATCGTGGAACACCAGAGACCTAAGATGAACAAAGCAAAGTGCTTCCCTGGACATTTGGAAATGAAACTAAGAAATCACAACTCAGTCTGACTGTTCTTTGAACAGGAAAAAAAATATCACCTCCAAGACGCGGCAGAAGAAATGTGACTTCAGCCCCAAGGGAATGAGAAGAAAGCCAATGTGCAGAGGAAAGGTGCTGGTTCAACATAGTTTTCAGGATCCTGGTTCCAGTTTTTCTTGAGGTTAAGTATCAACCTTGCCCTTGGCATTTGAGAAGCATCCCAGTATGTCTTTCACAGTTCTCTCCCTGTGACTTCATCTAGTTGAAGATGGGCTTCTGCTACTTGGAACAAAAGAGACTTCATGCAGCCAGCACTGTGCTTAATGCTTTCACATTAAATTCTCATTTGTAACTCTTTACTCCACAAAAGCCCTGCAGGAAAATAACACTGTTTTTATTTTTTTCCACAACAGAGTCTGAGGCTAGAAGAGGTTAAGTAACATATTCAAAATCACATAGATAGTGGTAGAGCTGAGATTTGAACTGTAAGTTAGAAAACGCAAGTTTTTTTCCCAACCTAATCTATAATAAATAAGCTGATAGCCCAATTTTATTAGATTTGAAGAGGTAATGTAGCAGGAAGGAGGACCAGAAGAACACAGGCCTGTGTTCTGATAAAGTAGCAGGGGAGAAGGGATGGCATAGCAGAGAGATAAAACCTAAAGAATCCAAACATGAAGAAGACCACATAGCACTAGGGTTAGAGGGGTACTTAGCACCAGAAGGAAATACCCTATAGAATTGCATATAACCTTATATGGGCTAAACCTTGTTTTTTTAAAATTTTATTGCCTCTATAACCTGCTTGTAAGGGTATGTCAGGTGAGACCCCTTTGTTCTCGGTGCCCAGCCTTTGGACACAAGTCCGCTGAGTCTGTGCCGACATAACAAAGTGTTGCTTCCTCGCCCGTGTCTCTGTTCAAGTTTCATATAACAGTAAAGGGATGTATTTCTACCTTGTTTATCCAAAACATAAGTAAACTTTCTTACATGTAAATCTATAATGCCAGTCTTCACTGTGTGAGAATGTCTCGGTGGTTAATACCATAGCTCCAACTTCAGTCAAAAAGACCAGCAAGATCAGACCACTGCTTGCCTCTCCAGCATCATATCATGTATCTACCCTACTGAATTTAAAATTCTTGCTCACCTGAATTTGGTCAAGTTTTGAAAAGTTACTCTGAGCTCCCTCACAGACACACCATCATGTACATACTTCTTTCTTTCCCTGGATAACTTGTTTGATCTCAACTTAACCATTATTTCCTGAAGGAAGAAGATTGGCTTTCCATACCTCAGCAAAACTGGACCAGGCACAATTCTTGTGTGCTTCTATGGCACCATTAGTGTACCATGTCAGAGCTGCACATCTCTGAGATGTATCCTCAGCTTCTTGTGCCAGGGTCATACTTTTCCATACCTTGTGCTTACCTCAGTGCCTTGCAGGGAACAGATATAATATTCCATAAGTACTTGGTGAATGAATGAAAAAATGAATGAATTTACTATATTACTATTCCATTTAAAATATATACTTAAGGGTACCAGTGGCCCATACCTGTAATCCTAGCTCCTCAAGAGGCAGAGATCAGGAGGATCGTGGTTTGAAGCCAATCTTGGGTAAATAGTTCACAAACCCCTATCTTGAGAAAAACCTATCACAAAAAAGGACTTGTGGAATGGCACACAGTGTAAGCCCTGAGTTCAAGTTCAAGGGCCATTACCACAAAAAAAAAAAAGAAAAAGGAGAGGAAATACATACTTAAATATTTTTCAAGCTCTAGAATTCAAAATATCTCATTTTATTTCTTGTGTCTTGGTGTTACCCTAGCTTGGTCATATGCTTCTGATCATTTATCACAGTTATATCTCATCTTGCCAGGTCTTCTTTCCTTACAGGTGTTTTTAATTCCACACAACCCTTCCTTTCTTCCCTATCTCCCATATTACAACCAGAAATCAACACCCTGGCCTGGAACTACTGAGATGAGCCATATTCTCCTCCTATCCAACAGTGCATGGTCTACCCCTCCTCTTCTGTAACGTTGATACCTTCTCCTGATTATCCTGGTCTTAATGTCTACTGGGACTTATTGGGAATCAAGGAAAATTTTGGGTCACCTGCCCATCTTCTCAGATGTAGGGTTGCTTCATTGCATAAGTCTGGGGATTACCATTTACATCATTTATTGTGAATAAGGTCCCTGGGTATCATACACTAACACTATTGCTTGTGCTCTCTTCTTTCTTGTGGTCTGGATTACATGTGCTAGGCCCCTCTTTACAAACTTTTAGATAAAAGTAGCACATAAGACTACCCCTCCTCTTTAGTCTTGAATCTTCCTGTTACTAGCGTGATCTTAATATTGAATCTAGAAAGAGACAATTTTAGAGATACAGTCAAAGCAGATGTCACATAAGAATCCCAGTAGATAGCTCTTAAAAACCTGTAGTAATTGGAGCTTTATCAGTGAAAGTAATTCAGACTAGAGTCAAGTAAAAAATATTTGTACCTAATCAAGTGGTAAAGCTACTTAGATGGGAACTGCAAACTGATTTGACAAAGTAATGACTGATCCGAGTCTAGCAGATGTAGACTATGCAAGAAGTATGTTTGGGAATCACAGATTATTTCTGGTGAAGTCCTTATGTATAACTCATAGTTATTAGAAAAATAACTTCCATGCCCCAAATTTCCTTCCTGGGAAAAACTGTCTCATTAATATGCAACTTCAGCGAACAGAGAATTTCATCCCAAATTCATCTTTGAAGACAATCCTAAATGGTTAGGATAGTTTAATTATCTTTATGTCACCAATACCTACCCTTGAGGTACTTTGGAATTAAATATTCAATAGTTATCTGACTTTAACATTCATCAGAATCACTTATAAGTATTATTAAAACACAAGTTGTCGGGGTCCATCTCTTAGTTTCTGATCCAGTGTGTATGGAATGAGGCCTGAGAGTTATGTATTTCCAACAAATTTCCCAGGTGATGCTGATGCTGCTGGTCCTAGGGCCATATTTTGAGAATTAAAAAATAGAAATGAAAAATAACACTAATTTAAGAGAAATTAGAATAATAAAGAATCAAAAAGCTCAGTCATATACTCCAATTTAAATATGTAATTGAGTTATTGCTTTATAGTTATAGTTTAGGTTGAAAATATAACAGTGTTCATCCACATGTGAAAGAAGTATTAGAACATTTCAGAGATTTAAACATTGTTCTAATGAGTAACTGTGATAGACACAATCTCAACTCGTCACACTTGCAGCATGTATTCTGGTACTTAGGGAGGTTTAGTTGTTAGATACTTGAAGAAAAATTGAATATACTAAGTTTGTAAATGCAGTTTGAAGTGCTTAAGGGAATTTAATTAACCAAGTTATAAAATGTCTCTTGAAATTATTATTAAAATTTGTCATGTTAATAAGTATAAAAAAATCTTAAGATTTGTAATTTGAACTTTGAAGTTGAAGGTAGATTTAATTTGAAATATCAATTAAATAGTAATAATTTTAGAAAAAGAAGCTGCCTCCAAGGAATACTTTCTGGGCACAAAAGCCAATTTTGAGGATGTCAAACTTGCAGTGAAATCTGCCCCCAGATTATGGGGGATACTTTCTGTTCCTCTCTATTCAAATGTTATTAATAGAGTTCGGAAGTTATGTTAAGATGCCTTGTTCATCTGCTCTTTCTATCCGATTCCATCTAGCTCTTAAGGGCAACTCCAAGCTTAAAGGTCTGGGTTGGGAGGAAAGTGGAAATGTTAAAAGACTATGCAGTGTAGTTAGTATTGCACCTTGTCCTGTAAAGCATGATTAACATGTCCTGGGTTTCATCAGCTTGTCATAGCACTAAGACCAAAATCTTATGTTTCTTCTATCCATAATTTGACTAACTTAAATTCCAATATTTTCTTAAGATTTCCATTTCAGTGGTTTCTGATAATCTGTATCTATAAATCATTGCTAATCATCCTTAGTGTTTATTAGGACAGTAGGAATTTAGTTATCCTCCTTGAGACTGAGCTTCAAAACAAAGATTATTGCATGAGGAATCGCGAAGCACCAGCTCTCTGCTGATGCAGGTCCTGTCTTTCAAAGTGAGGTAGAATACTCTTGCCTCTGTGCTATGCCCAGTGAAGGGGTGTGTCCTTTAACCAGGCAGCACAGACTGCAAAGTATTATAGACCAACTGTGGAATGCAAACGCTCACACACAATCTCCCCTACAATGTACTCTTGCAGTCAGATTGACCAAGACAAGTCCTGGTGTCAACTTTACATGGAGAAGGGAATCATAGTTACTTTTTAGTTCTTAAACTTTGCAGCCCAATTTTCATGTAGTTTCAGCTTCAAACTCCTTATTCTTATATAGTAGCTCTAGTAGCTCTTGCAATCTGTAAATTGCCTACAGCTACTCCCATCCAGCATAGTTTTTATACATAAACTTGAGGAGAAGAGGTCCCCTTTTATTTGAAGCTTTCCCTTAAGTTTTCACTTGCTTCCCAAGTGACCTGTATAATCAGTAGAAATTTTGTGAAATTCAGAATTGGAGTTAAGATGAGGTCAACTTCTCTGAGTCATTTAGGGAAAGTGTGGACACCTCAATAAATTGAAGTTCTACTAAAAAGGAAAACACAAAAAGATACTAGATATTAACCAACAGTAACAACTGCAGAGAGCACTGTCTCTTCTTAGTTCTTGACTCTGAGCTCTTTCTCTATGGTGATATCTCTCCTACTCTGCCTGTGAAGACATTTCTTCCCTCCCCACAGCAAGTCATAAATCCCTCATACCTAATTCTAATTATCAGTGGAAGACTGGTAACCACTGTTTAAAATATTGGAATCTAAACATCATCACTGGGTGAGAGAAAATTTTCTCGGTCTTTCCTCCATGACCTGTATTAAGTCACAGGATCCTGTGTTACTTTTTCACTAATAAAATAATAATAATAAAATATGCCAGTTCCTTTAAGTTGAGAATATAAACTGCTAAATGCATATATTTGGACACACAGATGACTCAGAAAAAAATAAAATATCCCCCAACCAGAAATGAGAAACAACTTTTCACTCTCTGGCATTAACAATTTTAAGTGCATTTTCACCAGTGCAGATGCTGGTTATATTGCCATAGGTCTGATGCTTTATATATAAATAATTCTAAGCTTATAGTAGAAATAATTATTAAGCCTCTGATTACCTTCTAAATGTGATCCAGGAGATGAAAAAAGGTCACAATGCCAACCCTCAACTCACTCTCGGTCACCCATGTTATAGTTTGCCATCACTTCCCATCATTACACCTCATCACACTCACAAAAGCCATAACTGGAAACAACTGCAACTATTTACATCATTACTATGAGGCATCTCTCTCACCTGGCTGTCTGAATGTGCAGTCAGACAAACACAGAGAGCTGGCAAAGGTCAACAAGAAAGAGGCAATGAAATGTTCCTAATAAACTGAAATCCTCTTCACATTTTCCATGAAAGGACAAGAAGTCATTCAGCCTCTGTGAAAATTAGCACTTAACCCTGAGGAACACCTTCATGCTTCATATCTATGGGTAGGAGGAATCTGCTTCATTATTCTCTGTTACTTCATTCTTGTACAATTCACTGTATGGTCACATTATTCAACCAGTACAAAATTAATTCTCTGGCTGAGACAACAGACCATTCACACGGAAATACTTTCTTATGTATGCTCATTATTTTATAACCATTATATTGAGCAGAAAACACATTGTAACATATGCTTATAAACCTTAAAATAATGAGTCAATGTGTAATTAAGAAAGCTTTTCTAATTAATTCCATGTTTTTGCACAATCCTTAACTAGCCCTTTCCCACAATGAATTTTTAGAAATTAAATTTGTTCATCTACTTTCCCACCTCAATTTATTTATCTCCTTTTTTCTAATTAAATAGGGAATTCCCTTATATTAATCCCTTTTTGAGTGAGGATGAAACTGGTGAACAGGACAGTCTTTACTTTCTTGATTAAGTTATATCATATGATGGGATAGTTACATTGTAATTATTACCTTATAATTATATAAGTCTCCTTCATTGTACACTGGAGAGAAATTGGAAGTATAAGAACATCTAAGAAGGGAACACCATCACAAGGACCTGACAATGGCTTCTAGGATCTGAGAGCCAGCAAGATGCCAGGGACCACAGTAATACAACTGCAAGTAACATCACACAAGTGCCAACAAACTGAGGGAGCTTGAAAGTAGCTCTTTCCCTACTTAAGCATCCACATGAGGACAAAGATAGCCAACACATTCATTTCAGCCTTATTCTCATTACTGAGCAGAGGAAACAACTAGAACATGCCAGAATACTGATTCACAGAACCTGTGATGCATATTTGTGTTGTCCTAAGTCTCTTAGTTTACCATAGAAAACTAATACAGCATATCTCTTGAGAAAAAGAAACATTTAAATTTTCCCTTAGCATTGGAAAAATATAGCTTATTTAAACAGTAGAACCCATCTTTTTTATCATGACAATTGAAACATCTTCCATATAGTCTTCAGGTTATCAAATATCAGACCAGACTGTGATAACAATATCCCAAGACACAACTCATGGTCATATTCTGTAAGTGTACATCTGTCAACTATTTTTTTTCATCCAAGGGAGGAGGGATGAATTATTATTTCTTAGCTTGTATTACTGATCCTAAATTCTCAAATTTTCTTTGGAGTCAACTGGATTGGTTCAGGTGTTAATATGAGCCCAACTTAAATTCTTGTAATGTCATAGCTTAAAGTAGCATTAAGTGAAATTGTAAGACCTAGAAAAGAGAGTAAATTTTGACTATAAAGTGTAAATTTAGATGTTTTTTTATCAGTCTGGAAAATATAGGTTATATTGTACTAGCAAGCTTCAAATGATACAAATTTACAAAAATGAAACCTTCAATTCTCACTCAAACTCTGGGCCATCATGGTTTAGCTGAGTTGTGCTATGAAGGCTTCATTTTTATGTTTCTTAAGTTTCTGAGACGGGAAAAAGTGAATGCAGTAAATCAAGCACTGGTTCTCAAAGCTTCTACTTATAATCAAACACACAACTTCTGTTCACTTTCATTGGCTAAGCCAAGTCATGTAGCCTGAAGGTTCTCCAGAGAACAAAAGCAATAGGATGTGTGTGTGTGTGTGTGTGTGTGTGTGTAGATTTAAAAATTTTTTCAAAGACTTGCAAGTCCAAAATACACAGGGTAAGCTTGCAGGCTAGAGATGTAAGGAAGAGTTAATATTGTATCTCAAGTCCAAAGGCAGTCTCTTTCCATGAGGAGGTCCAAGGACTTGGTTGAAGGACTTATGGAGTATCTTCTTTTCTCATTTTGGAGGGATATCTCCCTTACTAAAACTGTACTGACTTAAATGTTAATCTCATCAGAAAATCAGATTCACAGAAATATCTAAAATAGTATTTCACCAACTATACAATACTGCAGCCTCCTCAAGTTGACACATAAACTGAATCATCACTAACCATATTTGACTTCTAAAATAGGTTTGGTAGGTAGAGAGTCAGAAATATTTGGTGAACGCCAATAAACCAAATTGAAACAAAACAGAGAAATTTGTTTTGCCATGATATTTATTTACCTAAACAAGGCAAATAAATATATACATAAGTACATGAATACATAAATAAATCAGACTATTGAATTTGTTGTTGGAACGACAAAATAAATTAGGTTCAAATGTCTAGTAAGATGATAGAGATGTTTTTGGTATACCATGTGTGCATCCAGCCACAAGAACAGATACAGATCTGAACTTTATGATTAGTCAACTGTTTTTGTTCATTTGGTCTACTATATCAAAAGACCTTAGGCTGGGTAATCTATAAATAACTTATTTTTTACAGTTTTAGAGGCTGAGAAGTCCAAGATTAAGGTGTCATAAGATTCATTGTCTGGTTCGGGCTCACACGCTGCTTCATGAATGATATCTTCTCACCGCATTTTCACATGACGGATGTGTTGAACAAGCTCCCTTGGGCCTCTTTTATAAATAAGGGCACTAATCCCATACAAGAGGTCTCTGTGCCATAACCCAGTTACCCCGTAAAGTACCCATTTGTTAATACTATTGTATTGAGGATTAGCATTCAACAGGAAGGGAGAGCGACATTCAAAACATAGCACTTGCACAGGGATTGTCTGAGATTTCAAGATGTTGATTGAACTAGAGAGACTGGGCAAACAAGCTGGGATTCAGAGGAGTATGTAACACTTTCAGAGGCTCCAAGATTCTGCCTACCTTCATAACCCTAACCTAACTGTCATCAACCTGCTGACTAAATCAAAGGCTGCCACATTTTATTTGAGAATTATAAAGATTCTCAGATAAGAAAGTTAGTCCACTTTATTTTTATTTTATTATTTTTTAAAATTTTATTATTCATATGTGCATACAAGGCTTGGGTCATTTCTCCCCCCTGCCCCCACCCCCTCCCTTACTACCCACTCCGCCCCCTCCCTCTACCCCCCCCAATACCCAGCAGAAACTATTTTGCCCTTATTTCTAATTTTATTGTAGAGAGAGTATAAGCTATAATAGGAAGGAACAAGGGGTTTTGCTGGTTGAGATAAGGATAGCTATACAGGGCATTGACTCACATTGATTTCCTGTGCATGGGTGTTACCTTCTAGGTTAATCCTTTTTTTTTTTTATTTCTTTTTTTTTTATTTTTTTTATTTTTCTTTTATTATTCATATGTGCATACAAGGCTTGGTTCATTTCTCCCCCCTGCCCCCACCCCCTCCCTTACCACCCACTCCGCCCCCTCCCTCTTCCCCCCCTCAATACCCAGCAGAAACTATTTTGCCCTTATTTCTAATTTTGTTGTAGAGAGAGTATAAGCAATAATAGGAAGGAACAAGGGTTTTTGCTGGTTGAGATAAGGATAGCTATACAGGGCATTGACTCACATTGATTTCCTGTGCGTGGGTGTTACCTTCTAGGTTAATTCTTTTTGATCTAACCTTTTCTCTAGTTCCTGTTCCCCTTTTCCTATTGGCCTCAGTTGCTTTAAGGTATCTGCTTTAGTTTCTCTGCGTTAAGGGCAACAAATGCTAGCTAGTTTTTTAGGTGTCTTACCTATCCTCACCCCTCCCTTGTGTGCTCTTGCTTTTATCATGTGCTCATAGTCCAATCCCCTTGTTGTGTTTGCCCTTGATCTAATGTCCACATATGAGGGAGAACATACGATTTTTGGTTTTTTGAGCCAGGCTAGGTTAATTTTTTGATCTAACCTTTTCTCTAGTTCCTGTTCCCCTTTTCTTATTGGCCTCAGTTGCTTTTAAGGTATCTGCTTTAGTTTCTCTGCATTAAGGGCAGCAAATGCTAGCTAATTTTTTAGGTGTCTTACCTATCCTCACCCCTCCCTTGTGTGCTCTCGCTTTTATCATGTGCTCATAGTCCACTTTACATATTTGCTTTAGAGGAGGAAAATCTTATCCTGAGTTTTAAAGTATCTAAGGTTTATTTTTTGTTTTTGTTGTTTTTCAGTATTTTATTTTCTTTGTCTTAGTATAAAGTTTGAAAATGACAAATTTAAGTATTTTAAAAAATTACATAGCTTTTACAAAGCTTAATTAAGAAACATGTATAACACTTATAAATTAATTAGGCTATGTGTGAAACTTACAGAAAGTGCTGTAATCATGTTGTGTATTATTCCACAGCAAAACTGAAAATACAACATATATTTAAATGATTTATGCATTATAAATATATATAAATATATTTAATATAATTATATACATTTCAAAAGACTATAGGAAGTTTTGAAATTGTAGCTTTTTATATTTACGTAACATATATGGCTTTAAAATTATCATTTTCTTTGTAAAGCAGTTTTAAAATAAGTGATCATGTGATACTGATATCAATGTACTAAAAGCAAAACATTTGTCCTTCTCATTAATACAATCTATAAGTGAAAAGGCACAAAGCAAGCCTTTAGCACTAAAAAACCAACCTCTCAAGTTTCTTATCAGTGGGAGTCATATTGCATTAAGTACATATTCTTCCATAAATTTTAAAAATCCATTTTATTCTTGAAGGAGAGCATTGATTGAGAAAAATCATTTCATTTAAATATGCCTATCATGAAGGTTTTATTTTTTCAATGATTCAAATCCACAATGATGAACTAGAGAAATAGTCCATCGGTTATTTAAGAAAGACCTATTGCAATATTGGTGGGGAAGTATCTTATATTCTCTTTTTCAAATGTCTTTTTGAGGAGGAGGTCATAATCACAGATGAATCAGATACAGTTGTTATCCAAGGTGACATGACTGACTGCATACCACTAAGCAGCCACACAGCTGTGCTCTGATAGTCCTCACCACCTCAGCATGAAATCAGACATTATCATTTAGCATCTATATCCCTGCAATTGTCTGTTATAACTGTTTTCCAAAGGTCAATCTTCAAGAAAGAATCAAAGTGATTACTAAGATTTAGATGTGGTTTGTACTCCAGAGTTCACATGTTGGAAGCTTGGCCTTCAGTTTGACAGTGTTCAAAGGTGGCAGAATCTTTAAGAGGGGGCCTAGTAGTAGATGCTTAGGTCATGAAGGGTACTGTTCTTGGAAGGGATTAAAGAAGTTCTCATGGGACCTTGTATTAGTTCGATCTAAATGAGAGGGTTGCTAGGAAAAGAGCAAGCCTGGCCTCTCTCCTTTTTCTAGCTCTGTTGATATGGTATCTGTCTCTCTCACATACCTTCCCACCACTATTCCATTCACTTTGAGGCCTTCACCACAGCCTCACAGAATCTCCAGAGTTGTGAGTTAAGTAAGCTTCATTTCTGTATAAAGTTACCCACTGTCAGAAATTCCACTACAGACTAACACAGTGATAATATTAAAACATGAAATAGATCATGTTGCTTCTATGCTCCAAACCCTCCAAGAACCCCCATTTCCCTCAATAAAACTCCATGTATTTAAAACCACCTAGAAGGCTTCATTACTCCAGCCTCTACAACCTCTCTAGTACTTCTTCCTGGAATTTTCTTCCCCCAAAACATAGGAATGGCAAATTCTCTCACCAACATGAGTTACTTGCTCATGTCACATTCTCAGTAACAATGAAAGTGATCATCCTATTTAAAACTGTCTCCTATCCTGGCCCTCCCAATTCTCCTTACCCTGTCCTACTCTTTCTGTTTTTCTATAACACCTATCACCATCTAACATGTTACATAATTTTCTTTTTTGTTGTATTTCCCCCATCTTCAATCTTCTGCTAGGATATAAACCCAATGAGCAGGAATTGTTTCTTGTTTATCCTCAAGATAATCATACAGCTTGGAATGGCTCCTCGTTCATAGTAGACCTTCAGAAGTATGCATTTGATGAACAAATGACCATAGTTTCTGATGAATGGTAGAGATCCAGGAGTCATTTGTAGGGAGAAATAGTAATAAAATAAAATGTTATAGTTAGAACTAATAACATAAATACAATAGTAATATTATTGCTTTCTAATTTTAACTGTAGTCTAACCACTGCCTATCTGTAGTAAGTAAAATATCCAGTTTTGTAACATGACTCATTTTATGGTGATGTGGGGTGAATGTTGACATTTGTATGTATCTTTATCATTCTCAAAGTTTTTACAAACACTGCTATTCTTGACTTACACAATAACCTCATGAAATAAGAAACAATTATTATCACAGTTCATAGATTTAAAAATTAAATCTCAGAGAATTGAAGAAACCTGCCTAATATGAAACAAGCCTGGGTATTTTATGTCAGGTCCTGTACTCTGTCTTCAATATACCTTCTACCAAGTGCTGCTGTGAAAAAGTTCTATAAGACTTCCTGGTGTTAATTTTAAATTCATCCTGATGGCATCACTGTATGAAGTTTGTGGAATAAAGGTCCAATGTGATTGGTGGGTGATGTGATTGATTGACTCTAGACCCTACGCCTCCTTGGAGTTGAAGCATACTTTGGATTTGGTAGATGTGAGTGTGGACTTAGGGCCTACTTATTCTCTTTTAAGTTTCACATTCCCCAGCAACATCTCCCTGCTACTTCTAGGTTACTTGGGTGTAAATTTCCACCTAGATACAACAAGACAAACATGAACAAATCATCAATGAGGAAGGTATTTGAATTCAAAATGTATACATCCCATATATAACTCAAATATCAAGAGGGGATTATAGCTATATTGCAAATAAACACTACAAATTAGTAGCAGGAAAGATGGTCTAAGTCAGTTTTGAATAGAGTCTCTTATGCAGGTATTAGCAAATTAACAACTTCATGTAGGCAACAAATAGAACCAGTATCCTTCAGAGCATATGGTGAACTGTGCTGGCATGAGCCACATCACCAAGGACCTAATTTTAGTACAGATGGACATCCATCACCTGTGTAAAGATTTCTCATTGTGGTCCCTAAGGAAATGCCCATTAGCTCTGTGTGAAAAGCTACTATTACTCTCTCCAAAGAGACCCAAGGCATAACATCAATTCTTTTTTTAAATTGTTTATACATTTATTCATATGCATATACGTTGTTGGGCCAACTCTCTCCCAACCCCCCAGGCCCCCTCCCATGGTCGGCCCCTTCAGCCCCTTGTTTTCTGAAAGAACCTGTTCTGCCCTCTTCTCCAATTTTGTTGAAGAAAAGACATAAGCAATAATAAGAAAGATATAGCATTTTTGCTAGCTTGAGATAAAAATGGGCATACAAAGAGATTCCCAGCATTGCTTCTATGCACATGTGTATTACAACCCAAATTGGCTTTTCTCTACCAGACCTCTTCACTACTTCCCAGTCACCTTCCCATAGTGGCTTCTGTCAGTTTAAGATTATTTTAATAGCTCCTCAACAGTGGGCATATCAAACACTTTCAAGTTTTAGGTTTCCTTCCCTTTCCCTATTCCTCCTCTATGCGTTCTCTTCTTAGTGTGTGACCCATGTGCAATAATATTACTGCCTTTGTTTTAGGTCAATAATCTACATAAGAAAGAGAACATAATGATTTTTGGCCTTCTGAGCCTGGCTAACTTCACTTAAGATAATGTTCTTCACTTCCATCCATTTACTTGTGAATAACAAAATTTCATTCTTCTTTGTGGCTAAATAAAATTCCATTGTGTATAAAAACCACATTTTCTTAATCCATTCGTCCATAGTGGGCATCTTGCTGTTTCCATAACTTGGCTATTGTGAATAGTGCTGCAGTAGACATGGGTGTGCAGGTGCCTTTGTAATAACCTGAGTTGATTCCTTTGGGTATATCCTTAGGAGTGGTATTGCTGGATCATATGGCAGATCTATGTTTAGTTTTTTAAGGAGCCTCCTTATTGTTTTCCAAAGTGGTTGTACTAGCTTACATTCCCACTCAGTTCTTGAAAGCAATAAATTCCAATATATAATAAGGTGGAGAAAAGTGTCAACAATCAAAACAAAGAAATTGAAATGACACAACCCACCCTACTGGTTTTCTGGTCCTGAGTTTCTTCAAAAAAGATAGCTCGGAGCTAGGAGCCCTGAACATTACTACAGGCCTGGCAACTAATCTGCTGATAGATTTAGCAAGTCACCAAAACTAAGGGTCCCTTTTCTTTCACTTACAAAATGAGAGGATCAGACTAAAAGTATGCAAAGTTCCCTCAATTCTAAAATCCAATTCATCTATGCTCTGACTAATTAATTCCTGCTAACTCTTCCTTCCTAAGCTGCTGGAAGTTCTAATAAAACATTTTTCCATGCATAAGAATGTGCCTTATGACTGAAATGCTTACAATGAACTGACTGCCTGGCACCAAACTAAATGCTTTACTGCCAGTCCTCACTGTGACCCTGTGAGACCAGTATCCCTCTGCTTTATAGCTGGGGAGACTGAGGCTCAGGAGAAACTGGCCTAAGGAATATTTAACTCTAAGGAGGGTTCTCTCTCTTTATTCCTACCACACTATGCATCCTCTCATATCTAACTGGCTTTTAAGAGCCATTAGAACTTTGAAGAGGTAATGTGAAAATACTGATACCATTTATTTAGACTAATGAGTGAGTCAGAGAGTGTAGATGGAAGCAGATACGGATATCAGAATTTTTTTCTTTTTTCCTTCAGTGGTACTAGGGATTGAACTCAAGACCTCATGCTTGCTAGGTAGCTGCTCTTCCTCTGAGTCATGCCCTTAGTCCCAGAGATCAATTTTAAGCTTCTAATGTTACTGATGTGCAAAATGACACCAAGGGATGTTTAACTAAGAAGTGACAAAATAAGAATTGAAGTTTATCTTTCTTTCCCTCCTTCCTTCCCTCCCTCCCTCCTTCCCTCTCTTCCTCCCTCTCTCCTTCCCTCTTTCCTTCTCTCCCTCCCTCCTTTCCTCCTTCCTTCCTTCCTTTCCACCCCAGTAGATAATTCAAATACTGACTGGGGACTGTGGCTGTCTAACTGGCTATTCCACAAATAAACACTACAAATCAGTAACAGAGTCAGTTTTAAATGGTGACTCTTATGTAGATATTAGCAAATAAATAACTTTATGCATGTAGGCAAACAACTTCCTTCCTTCCTTCCTTCATATTTCTTTCCCTCCCTCTTTCTCCCTTCCTTTCTCCCTCTTTCCCTTCCTCCCTTTTCCTTCTTTCCTTTCATTGCACAATTCCCAAAGTATGTATGTGATATGGCATGACTATTAGAAGGAATTATATATGCTGTAAATATTCATTTCTTCCCATAGGCTATCTAAGAGTGCCTCTTTAGCCTGCTTTCTTTCCCCTTTAGCACTTTAGATACTGCTATCTACATATTCAAAGTAGACTAACATGAGGTGTTTTTAATCACACCCTCTCGTTTCAGAAAACTTCATTTCCTTGTACACATGGATAAAGGGAATAATTGAAATGTAAAACTTTCAAGGCATAAAAATTACAGCTTTAGCTACTCTTTAAAAGTTGTATTAAGTGACCTTTTATTCAATAAGTAAAAATAACATTTTTCTGCATCTTAAATAGTTCTGAACATCTCAGAGGTATAAAATAATCCAATGTTTGCTTAAAATGCATACATTTATTAGTAATATTTGATACCTACTCTTCTAAAGAGAAAGCAAATACACAAATACCTTTCACAAGGAAAAGGAAAATAAAGTTAGTCAAAATGAAATAAAGACAAAGCGGCTGATATAAATGCAATAATTAAAAGTCCAGCTGCCAGGACGTGGAGTGGGACATGGGTGTATATTTTAAATTAAAATACTTATACCAGCTGCAAACTCCTACTCTATCCTATTATTTACGTTAATCATGATGGAATAAACCTAACATTGTATATTATTTAAATCTGTTCAGAAACTGGATAATGAAGAGATCATCATAGAATTGCACATCATTTTGCTTTTTCATTGTCTCAGGAAAAAGAAGGTAGCTCCCTTTCACTCTTTTCCTCCAAATATGCATTTTTACTTTTTAGCCTCTGGAGTAAAGTGCCAGAGTCAAATGATATAAGGTAATGTTCAATACAATAATTTCTTTTTTACTTCTCAAAATTACACTCTGTGACTGGGCTATCAACAATGAAATAGAGAGAGGAAGATGTGTTCATTTTTAAACAATACTCACCACTGCACTCCTAACATTATTATTCACTAACTGAAGTATTCAAGGGCTGCTGGTAACACAAAGTCTAGCCGTAAGTATTGAGGGTTGTGGGCAAATTCAGCAATTGTTTGCAGGCTGGATCTAAATAAATTCCACTTATTCTCCAAGGCCTTTCCACTACTTCTTAAGGGAATAAAATGCTATGTTCAATTAGAAATGAAATTATATTAAGTACATGTGGAGAGGGCTGGATAGCATATTGACCGAGCACATGTGTCTGGTTAGCAGTAATTTAATTTAAGTTTCCCAGAAGAGGGTAGAGCCTTGAGCAAATATAACATATACCTTCTCACTTCTCCTGGGGTTACTCATACCACCAAGAAACTCCACCCACACAGCCACCCTCCCATGCCAATGCAAACACACATTTTCCCAATCCAGTTCCCACTCACGTCCTATTTCAAAAGCTCACAAAGCCCAGAAAGGTGGATTACAACTTCCCCAACTTGTTTTTGTCTTTTATTTTTCTGTTGTCTTTCCCTTATTATTTTAAAACTCATTTTGCAACTCCCTCAAGATTATACTTTTATTAGATTGTACAAAATTAACCCCTTGTGAGCCACAGACCATCAAACCTTTCTAAAGCTTGTGACACCACTGGAGCAAGGCTCTTCCATTGGATGCCTCTGAGCATTCTCCAAAATACTAACAGTGACACAGGAAACATGAAATAAACTAAGTACTATAGTGGAAAAGGAAAGGGAAAGGAACAGGTTTGAACCCTGTAAAATACTAGCAATTGCTATTTAATCTCATCCCAACAAAACATTCTGCAAGGTGTTTATTTCTTATCCCTATATCACAGGTAGAGTCTCAGAGCTGTTTTGATCAAAAGCAAAGCAGAAGATGGGTTCACACAGAGCTTACTGGCTACTTAGTTCATAAATAGGAGGTTAGGAAGAGCAGACAATAGTACATTAAACAATTTGACATAGTTGAGGTATTTGTGGGTAGATATTATATAGCCACTTTACTTGGCCCTTGGTGTTCTGACAACTCTTAGGGAAGAAAATGGAAGAAATTTGTTCCGTAGGGAGAAAGATATAAGAAACCTACTAGAAGATTTTCAGGGAGGAAACAATATTTCTTCAGTAGATTGGAGAAATGTCTCTTTTAAAACTATATAAGACAAATATCAACACTTGATAATTCCATGAGAATTGTCCATTCCTTTTAATGCAGTTCTCTACTTAACTACAAGGACAAAGACTTGCAAATGAACTACCTAATTAAAATTGCCCTTAGTTCAAGTCAACTAATTTAAGTCTAATTTTCTTGTGCTTATTTAAGATATGAGCTCACTGTTTTTTTGTCACATCAATTCAGTGGAACATTTCCCTGCTGTCCATAGAAGTTGTTTAAACTCCTAAAAATATGGCATAAGTAAATCACTGAGTACTGATTTAGAGCTTTGAGAGAGAGACAGAGACAGAGACAGAGAGGGACAGAGGGAGATTCTTTAAGGCAAAATAAGATGGTTATTTGGACATCGATTCTTTAGAAAATAAAATAAAAATTCCTGGAAGCAAGAAACTTTATGGTGCTATAGCAAAGTAGATGCTCTGGACTTTATTCCTACATGATAGGACATGGCTTACCTATCTATTGTTATGGTTTGGATATGAAATATCCCTGTAGGCTTATGTGTTGAAGGCTTGCTTCCCAGCATCTGCACTATTGAGAGGTGATTTGATCATAAAGATGATCATTTCATCAATAGGTTAATCCATTGATGAGTTCATATCGAATGAACTATCAGAAGGTAAGGCCTACTTGGGGACATAGATCACTGTGAGTGTGCCTTTGAAGGGTGTATCTTGTTCCTGGCACCTCTCTCTCCTCTCTCTCTCTCTTCTCTCTCTCTTCTCTCTCTCTTCTCTCTCTCTTCTCTCTCTCTCTCTCTCTCTCTCTCTCTCTCTCTCTCTCTCTCTCTCTCTCTCTCTCTCTCTCTCTCTCTCTCTCTCTCTCTCTCTCTCTCTCTCTCTCTCTCTCTCCCTCCCCCCTTCCTGGCTGCCATAAAGTGCCCAACTTTTCTTCACCATGATGTTCTTTCTCACCAGTCGGCGGTGGAGGGGGGGAGGCACAGAATCACATGACTATGAATTAAAACTTCTGAAACTATGAACCAAAATAAATCTTTCTTCCTTTAAGTTATTTATGTCAGGAATTTTGCCAAAGTTACAGAATTCTAACACATTTATTTTCCTTCATCAACAGTGAATTATTTTTCCACTGAAAATATTTTTAAAATCTGGAGTGAACTGGGAAACATAAACACTAGTGGTTTACTTTATGTTTTTAGTATATTACGTATGGGTTATTCCTCCTCTCAAGTTCTTTAAAACCCATAGTCACATCTTACCCATGCATTTGCACACCTAATAGGACCTAGGTCATTGCCAGGCCCACATTGTATAATATTTAATAACTTCTGAATTAACTTGAAAGTAAAGAGATTTTTATTTTTGCCAGGCATATTCAAACATCTGAAACAAAAATATTTGTACACCAAAATCTATAGGCTAAATCATGTTTGCTAACTAGACTGGGTACATGTATGAATTTTGTTTGGGGTGGGATATTATTTACTAAATTTTTTTTACAAAAGTTGCTTTTGAAAATAAATATTTGTAAAACAGTTTTAAAGCCTTACCTTTAAAAATGAGAAGATCTGGCTAGTCTGAGCCTTAATTTCAAAATGGCAGCAATTAAAGTGAGTAGTGAGCATCTCCTTTGAATAAGGACCCTTCCACAATTTTCTACACCCCACATTCCCCTGTGGTCTTGCACCCTGGTTGCTTCATTCATTTGTATTACCTTCATTAAGGAATCCTACTCAAAGAATATCCCACTTCTTCACCACTTGAAATATATAGAGTTTTTAAAATGCTGTTTTCTTTCAATGTTTTCAAGGTGAAGATTTTCAGAGTAGTAGTATGTTCAGATGTTATTTGGTGTTTGTAATGAATCATGCACCTGTTTTGTGACACATTAATTTCCAGTAACCAACCAAGATTGTAAACAAAAAATTTCCACAAAGGAAGCTATGCTATTTCCCGGAGGTAAAGAGAAAGAAAGAAAAGAACTCATTAAATTTAATACTTTAAAAAACTTTTTCCCTCACAAAAATGTACATAGTGACTTCCAAGTGCAGGAATAGAAAAAAAAAAAAGGTGTTTGCTATTGGAATGCTCCTCTTGTAATCAAATTCTTTTGAAGTTCTCCTTGTTGGAATTCAAAACTTCTGTTCCAAGTCTACATCTTAGTTTCCTCAATAAGGAAATTTTACTCTTTTAATACATCATACTACTTCACATGGTCCATCAGATATTCTTTATCTCTTTCCCAATTAGTCTTCTCATCCTTTCCTCTTACAGCTTGTAGTCCATTGATTTTTTTTTTTTTTTTTTTTTTGCCCTTCACCGTGGCTCTGTAATAGATCTGGACAAAGTATTTGAGTAATGCATATTTTCTCCTGATACCATTGCACATCTTAATTGTAAATATTAGGTCCTACTGAGCAATCAAACCAGGAACAAATTCATTTCTACAGTATATGTGTACATGACAATTTAGATGAACTTATTAAAACAAAGTGGAAATCAATGTGGTGCCAAAAAATATCTGCACTTACATGCTTATTGAAGTACTATTCAAAATAGCGCAAAAATAGAAACAACCTAAATGTCCATCAAGTGATAAACGGATAAAGAAAGTGTGGTCCATATACAGTGTGGAATACTAGTGATGACATGGACAGAGCTGGAATTTTAAAATGTTGATCTCATAGAAGTTGATGATCAGAGACTGAGGAGAGTAGAGGGAGTGAGGGATAAGAAAAGGTTTGTCAATGGGTACTAAGTGACAAGAGTAAGAAGCTCTGGTGTGCTATTAAAAGTAGGGCAATTATAGAGAATAATTATGTACTGTACATCTTTAAAAGCTAGATGAAAGGATTTTTAGTTTTCACCGTAAAAGTTTCACTGAAAAATGTTTGAGGAGGTAAATACATTCAACCTGTTTAAACATTACACAATGTATATGTCTATCAAAGCATCCCATGGTACACCATTGATATGTTTACTTTTTATGTTCTTATGTATAAGTTTAAAATAAATTTGACTTAAATAAAAAACAGACTAAGTATCTTGAAGGACATAAAGCTGAAAGCCAGTGATAAGTCTGGAAATGTTGCCCTATTTTTCCTTCTTCAATGCCAATAAAAGCTGCTTCTTTATTGATATACTGCTTAGAGTTTTTTCAGGAACTAACTTAACTCACAGCATAAAAGAATTCCCAATATGATTGACACTCATGTCTATATTATTAACTTTGCTTAATTTTTTAAATATTCTCAAAACAATGACATCTTCACTAAGGAAATGAATTCAAACAAATAATGTGCATTAAAATAGAATTTCACATTAGAAGTATTTGATATGATTCTGCAAATATCTCTCTAGGTTTTTTGTGTGTGTATGAGAGAGAGAGAAAGAGAGAGAGAGACAAAGAGACCATTACACAGCTCTGTAAGCTCAACAGAGAGACTTTCTGAATTGTCAACCCCATGGTACATGGACACTAAGAAACTGGTTTACCTAGTGATGGTTACTAAGCACTTAGGAGATATTAGAATTTCCTTCTTACTGTAATATGTGCTGTTCTGTTTCCCCAGAGCTCCACCTGGTTATTATTATTATTATTATTATTAGCATATATAAATTATAAAAAGTAATGGGTTTCATTTTTTTAAATGCCAGGTGCTCTGCTACTTTATTGGTGGATTTACTAGTCACAATAAACCCCAAAAGTATTATTAGCCTCACTACAGATGGAACAACTGAAGCACAGAGAGATACAGGAAATTTTCTGGAAATCACTGCAAGTTAAAGGCAGAATCAAGAACCTAGCTTGTGTGGTAACAGAGGTTACATGGGTCCTTTGCATTGGGATTGGTGAGGCCCATTCATTATGGTTATTTTTTTATTATTATTATTCATTTATTCACATGTGCGTACATTGTTTGTGTCATTTCTCCCCTGCTGCCCGCCTCCCCCACCCGCTCCCACCTGCTCCCACCCTCTCCCCCCAACCTCCTTTGGTTCCAGACAGAACCTATTCTGCCCTTATCTCTAATTTTGCTGAAGAGAAGACATAATCATATTAAGAAAGACAAAGCGTTTTTGCTAGTTGAGTTAAGGATAGCTATACAGAGAGATTCCTAGTACTGCTTCCATGTACAAATGTTATTACAACCCAAGTTGATTCATCTCTAACTGATCTTTACACTGGTTCCTGATCCCCTTCTCGTGTTGACCTCTGTCACTTTAAGGTTTCTGTATCAGTTCCTCTGGAGTGGGGAAATCAAACACTTTCATGTTTTGGGTTTTCTACCAATTCCCATATGTGCTCTCCCCTTGTCATGTGACCCAAGTCCAACCACATTGCTGCATTCGCCCTAGATTTAAAGTCCACACATGAGGGAGAATATATGATTTTTGGTCTTCTGAGCCTGGCTAACCTTGCTCAGAATGATGTTCTCCAGTTCCATCCATTTACCTGCAAATGATAAGATTTCATTCTTCTTCATGGCTGAGTAAAATTCCACTGTGTATAAATACCACATTTTTGTGATCCATTCGTCAGTAGTGGGGCATCTTGGTTGTTTCCATAACTTGGCTATTGTGAATAGCACTGCAGTAAACGTGGGTGTGCAGATGCCTTTGGAGTAACCTGTGTTGCATTCCTTTGGGTATATCCCCAGGAGTGTGATTGCTGGATCATATGTCAGATCTGTTTAGATTTTTAAGAAGCCTTCAAACTTTTTTCCAGAGTAGTTGAACCAGTTTTCATTCCCACCAGCAAATTACGAGGATTTCTTTTTCTCCTCATCTTCACCAACACATGTTGTTGGTGGTGTTTTTGATGGTAGCTATTCTAACAGGGGTGAGGTGGAATCTTAGTGTGGTTTTGATTTCCTTTATGACTACAGATGGCGAGATTTTTTCATGTGCTTTTTGGACATTTGAATCTCTTCTTTTGAGAAAGTTCTGTTTAGTTCAGTTGCCCATTTCTTAATTGGTTCATTGATTTTTAGGAGAATTTAGCTTCTTAAGATCCCTGTATATTCTGGTTATCAGTCCTTTGTCTGATATATAGCTGGCAAATATTTTCGCCCACTCTGTGGGTGGTCTCTTCAGTTAAGAGACCATTTCTTTTGTTGTACAGAAGCTTTTTAATTTCATGAAGTCCCATTTGTCCATCCTTTCTCCTAGTTGCTGTGCTGCTGGGGTTCTATTGAGGAAGTCCTAATATACCTATTAGTTCCAGAGTGTTTCCTGCTCCTTCCTGTACTAACTTCAGAGTTTTGGGTCTGATATTAAGGTCATTGATCCATTTTGAGTTGATACTAGTACAGGATGACAGACATGGATCTAGGTTCAGTTTCTTGCAGACAGATAACCACTTTTCCCAGCAACATTTGTTGAAGAGGCTGTCTTTTCTCCATTGTTTATTTTTGGCGCTTTTGTCAAAAATGAGGTGGGTATAGTTGTGTGGACTCATATCTGGGTCCTCTATTCTGTTCCACTGGTCTTCATGTCTGTTTTGGTACCAGTACCATGCTGTTTTTATTGCTATTGCTTTGTTATATAGTTTGAAGTCAGGTATTGCTATACCTCCAGCACTGCTCTTTTAGCTCAGTATTGCCTTGGCTTTTCACAGTCTCTTGTGTTTCCAAATGAACTTTAGGGTAGATTTTTCAATCTCTGTGATGAATGTCATTAGGATTTTGAAGGGAACTACACTAAACATGTAGATTGCTTTTGGTAGTATAGTCATTTTTACTATGTTGATTCTACCAATCCATGAGCATGGAAGATCTTTCCATTTTCTGTAGTCTTCTTGGGTTTGTAATTCTCCTTGTAGAGGTCATTCACATCCTTTGTTAAGTTTACTCCTAGGCATTTGATTTTTTTGAGGCTTTTGTGAATGGAATTGTTTCCATGTGTTCCTTCTCAGTTTGTTCATTGTTGGTGTATAGAAAAGCTAATGATTTTTGTAAGTTGATTTTATATCCTGCCACCTTGCTGTAGCTGTTTATGGTGTCTAGGAGTTTTTGGATAGAGTTTTTTAGGTCTTTAAGGTATAGGATCATGTCATCTGCAAATAGAGATATTTTGACAGTTTCTTTAACTATCTGCATTCTTTTTATTTCTTCTTCTTGCTTAATTACTCTGGCTAGGAATTCCAGTACTGTGTTGAATAGGAGTGGGGAGAATGGGCACTCTGGTCTCTTTCCTGATTTTAGGGGGAATGGTTTCAGTTTTTCACTGTTAAATATGATGTTGGCTGTAGGTTTGTCATGTATAGCTTTTACAATGTTGAGGTACTTTCCTTCTATTCCTAGTTTTCTTAGAGCTTTTATCATGAAGTGGTATGGGACTTACCAAAGGCTTTTTCTGCATCTATTGAGATGATTAAGTGGGTTTTGTTTTTGCTTCTATTGATGTGCTGTATTATATTTATAGATTTGTGCATGTTGAACTACCCATGCATCCCTGGGATGAAGCCGACTTGGTCTTGGTGTATGATCTTTCTGATGTGTTGTTTGATTCATTTTGCCATTATTTTATTGAGGATATTTGCATCAATGTTCATTATGGAAATTGGCCTATAGTTCTCCTTTTTTGGAGGTATCTTTGTCTGGTTTTGGTATGAGAGTAATATTGGCTTCATAAAATGAGTTAGGCAGTGTTCCTTCCCTTTCTGTTTCATGGAACAGTTTAAGGAGGGTTGGTATTAGTTTTTCTTTAAACGTCTGATAGAATTCAGCAGTGAATCCATCAGGTCCTGGACTTTGCTTTTATGGGAGACTCTTAATTGCTGCTTCAATTCCATTTTGTGTTATGGATCTATTCGGGTGATTAATATTCTCTTGGTTCAAGTTTGGATGGTAGTAAATATCTAGAAATCGGTCCATTTCTTCAAATTTTTCAAATTTACTAGAGTATAGGCTTTCAAAATAGTCTCTGATGATTTCCTGGATTTCCGTGGTGTTTGTTCTTGTCTCCCCTTTTGCATTTCTGATTTTACTTATTTGGGTTTTTTCTCTCCTCATTTTAGTCATGTTTGCCAGGGGTCTGTCAATCTTGTTTTTTTTTTTTTTCAAAGAACCAGCTTTTTGTTTCATTGATTCTTTGTATGTTTTTTTTTGTTGTTGTTTCTCTTTCATTGATTTTAGCCCTTGTTTTAATTATTTCTCTCAGTAATGGGTTTCATTATGACATTTTAATATGTGCATGTGATGTCCTTTGATCATATTCACCTCCTCTATTACCCTTCCTTTTGCCTCCATTTTCCCTTCTCCCATTCCTAATTCTAATAGTCTTTCTACTTTCTTTCTTTCTTTTGCTTTCTTTCCACCTTTCTTCCTTCCTGCCTGCCTTCCTCCCTTTCTCCCTCCCTTTCTCTTTCTCTCTTTCTCCTCTCTCTCCCCATCTTTCCCTTCTTTTTTCTTCCTTCTCTTCTTTCTTTCATTTGTTCATTTTTATTATCTCTTTGAGGCAGGATCTCAGTTTATAGTCCAGATTGGCCACAAACTCATGATCCTCCTACTTCAGCTTCACTAATGCTGAGATTACAGGCATGAACCACCACACTCAGCTTCCTTTTTACTTTCATGTCCTTCTCTTTGCACACCCTTCACCCACTAAATTTCACAGAGAGAAAACACTCAATAGTTGTCTTTATGAAAGTGGTTTATTTCACTTGGGACAGTGATCTCCAGTTGCATCTATTTTCCTGCAAATGCTATAATTTTGTTCTTTAATCTGCTGATTATTTTTACAAAGTAAAATTAATTTAAATTTTCTTCAAAGCAAGGCAGGTTTCTAGTTTATGAATTTGGTACTAAAAGAACCTAGATATCTGAACTAATTTTTCAAACATACTAACACATGGATAGCTAAAGTAATGCATTTCAAAATTAGTTCTTTAAAGATTCCTATACCTACAATATGTATATGGTAACATTAATACTTTAAATAGAAAAATATTTTCCATAAAATTTAACTTGATTCAATTGAAGTTTATAACTGTTGATCTTTGTTAAAAATCCATTATGCTGCACATTTTTAACAAGACATAGATTAACTTTTCAGTTAGTACCATATTTATATTAGGGAAGGTTCTATCATAGAGTAAGTTTAACATTTCATTTAGACTTACACAGAGTTTGGAATACCTTTATTGTCTATCACTTCATATTTGCCTCTGATTTATACATTTCTTATTCAGACTTCAGTCTTCAGTATTATACTATTAGTTTATGAAATTAATTTAAAAATGTTTAAGTTGAAGCAAATAACTGAAGTAAAAATTTTCCTCTGTTGCTAAGTAAAAATGATTTGGTCCTGAAGTGGGTGGCTAATGTGAAAGAGGTTAATACTGTCTGTGGGGGCACTAGCTATATCAAGAGATCAACCTTGAACTGGTTACTTACTACCCATGTTGAGATCACCCCTGTGTGCACAAAAGCAGCTCTATCTTGGTAGTTGGCATTGCTTATTTCTAGAGTAACTACTGAATTACATTGAATTTTTTTTACCTTTTTGCCATTATATGTATGGCATCCTTTTCTTACATATCTCAGTGCCACTATAGGAAAATGATTAAAAAGTCTGTTGCACAAATTTATTTGTTTCTGCCAAGGGAAAAGCCTACCAAAAAACAATATAAATGCAATATGATTGGTTCAATATTTAATTCTGGTTTCAATGAGTGCTATAAAATTGAGATTGCTCTTCAATAAAAATGTTAGGTTTTTTAAAATTCTCATCTTCTTAGACATTGTTAAGGTTAACTGGATTCCTTTGTGTCCACATTATACTGTTTGTTTGGTTTTTTCCTATCCAAGACTTGGTCACATCTGTTCCCTGCAATCCAGCACTGAGGATCTCATCTTCAGCAGTGTATTGAAATCTCATGTGTGTAGATGAATACCAACTTTACCTGTAGTGTCACTCAAATTCAAGACACATATTTCCACTTTTATATTGTATACAAAGAAGCCCAATTTTGATGAGGAAGATATCCATGATTAAATTCAGTCTCTCTGCCTCTCTCTCTCCTTCTTGCTTTCTCTTCCTGGTCAATGAAATTTTGTAGTAAATATTAATAATGTTTGCCAACATTTCCACTTCTCTTCTCAATCTGGGCACACAAGAGAATGCCACTTCTACATTCCCATAAAGTAGGCATGCTCAAGTGACCTAGTGTAAATAAAAAACTATATTGCTTCAAGTCATCCAAATTTGTAAGTTGTTTGCGACTAAAATATAATTGAGTTGACTGACTGCTATATAATTTTTCAGATATGAAGCTGATGTCACTGAAATAGGATTACTCTTTAGTGGATAAAATATAAAAAGTTAAAATATAAAAGACAAGTATATTTTAACTTGATTTCGTTGTCATGTAAAAGGTACCCTGAGTGAAGCAATCCTAGACTACTTACTCATTATAGCATTCAGCTTCCACTTTATATTTCCTTTGGGTTGGAAGTGCTCTAGCACATCTGGTCCTCATTTCAGCAAGTTCATGGAAAAGGAAACACTTCTCTTTGCATGAGAATTTTTGAAAGTTGTACCTACACGTGTCAGGCTTGAACTTACTCACATGGCCACATCTAGGTAAAAGTATAAAAAGCAGTCTTTCAGCTGAGTGGCAATGAGTTCAGCTAACCTTCTAGACAATGTTGTTAAATAACAAAGGGAGAATAAATATTGAAAAGATAACTGGTAATTTCAGTTACTGTTATGTCTAACTTTAGCATTTACATTACCTTCTCATCATAACGTTCTATTGATTGCACTTTCAAAATGTGTCCCAATTTTGATTCTTCCTTTTTGTCTCGGAGACACTACACTAATGTCTTCACTAGGAATATTGCACTCAATTGACAACTGCTTTTGCTCCATTCTTTCCTTTGAGAATTAGAACTTCTCAAAGTTTAATGCTTAACACAGCCATAAAAGTTAGTAGCCTACATAAGCAATGCTCTATCTAATCCTTTGTCATTGCATATTCTTCAATGATTCCCCAATAGCCATTAAACAGGGTTTCAATTCCTTAGCATGAGATAAACCTTTAATTATAAATTTGGTTAAAATACACTTTTATTCTGTCATTTCACACTGAACTATGTACATTTACAAATATTCCTCCTTTGTGGTGACTCTTCTTCCTGGGGATGCTGAGAGTCCCACCTCACATCCTGTGATCCCTCTTCTTCTCTCATCTTTCAAGCAACAATTGAAAATTTCACTTCCTCCAGGAAGATTTTCCATATCTTCTGGGACACATAAATGTCCTTTTTTCCTTCCTATATCAGAATATCATTATTTACAGTTTTTCAATACTTATTTATATTCAGCTATGTATATATTTATTCCATTGAAATAAGATCTTTGAAAGTTTTTTGTGCATTTAAAAGTTTTGTATATATATGATGGACATTCAAGAAATGATTATTAAATGAGTGCATATATGAGATTCTGTACCACAGAAATATTGTATCCACGCAATAAATATTAAGACATGATTATAAACAATGTCTCATTTAGTTCTCTGTGGAATTACTATAGTTAAGACAACACTGACTAAATCAGATTCCCATCTTCTTCTTAGTCTTATAATCATTTATATTAAATACCTTGATGTCCTAATGGAGAGTCCTAATCAGAATAAATGAAACAATGCTGTCACTTTAACTGCTGTATTTTGAATACAAAGAGATCTGATTGCTGCTTAATCAGTTAGATTAGCACCTAATAAAATTAATTTCCTTAAAGGAGTCTTGCATGTATTGACTTTTAATTTTCTGATCTCTACATTAAATCACACAGAGGGTCTTTCTTAGAAAACCTAAGCTCATTTAGTTGGTCTCCTAGCCTTTTAAACTATACAAAGTAGTACTGGTGTTAAGAAATACAAACACCATGATTTGCTTGGTAATTAGCAGGTGTGCAGAACATGCTTAGATGTGTATTTTTCTAAAAGCAGCATATTTCTCCATTATTAGAATCAATTTCATAGACTAGAGATGTCTTTCAACATGAATTTTGCCTGTTTCATTTAAGGTAAAAAATGTAATGAATAATTACATATAAGGATAGAGGAGCCCTTTAATATTTCCATTTCTTGGATTACTTCAAGGAACGTACCAGGTGGTACCAATGTTGCCACAATTGTTCTCATGAGATGAGGACCTGCTGTCACACTTCTGACCTCTGACAGAAACATAGTCAACAAACTGAGGAAATACCAAGAGAATCCCAATAAGGTGTAGTCAAAGTCCAATTAATCAGTACTTGTTCTCTTCTACCACCCTGGCCATTTTAGTATGCCCATCAGCACATTCTTTTTATTATTGTGTAAGCCAACTTGAATTGGTTTCAAAACTAATGCATTACCCAAATCAGAGGCCTGGGATCAGAGAGGCCTGTCCCCATTCAGTAATTGAGCATCATAATATTTTTTTCAAGCACTTGAAAGCGGAAATCCAAATGCTCTTAAAAACATAATCTAACTAATAATTCTTAAAAAGTAAATCCAATAATGGAAAAGAAAACATTTCTTAAATCTTGGCTTCTGGAAACATGTAAGGATAAGCACTGTGGTTGATTCGTAGAGACTAGAAGTAGCAGTGATTAGGAATAGAATATCTTGAATTTAAACAGCCGCAGGAAGCTACTGCCTTGACTACTTGGCTATTACTGATCTTGTTTTCTCAGCTTAAAGTATCTGAATAAATTATGGCTTTAAAATATTTATTTTCACTCCATAACTATTAGTTTCATCTTGATAACACAAACTATTTTCCAAACACAGTAAAGTAAAGGTTTATTTTCTGATTGTTTCCTAATTTATTAAAGCTTAAAGAATTGACATTTGCCAAAAAAAATTAACTCTATTATTTACTCTTATAAGAATATTTAAAAATGTAAGAATAAAGTTGCAAAGAAATTGGCTTTAAAATGAAAAATCAGCTTACCAAGTCTATCACTTAATTACTCCATGTCACAGAATAGTAAGCATTTTAATTTCTATTCTTTATCCCTGAATTTGAATTGTTCTGAGACTCTGAAAAGTAATAATTATTTGCCACCAAAGAAACTGGCAGTACTAATAAAGAAATGATTCAAATAAGCAAAAGTTCTACTGATAAATTACACTTGACTGAAAGAATATGAAGTAATTTAATGTTGAATTTAAATATTTAGTTGCTTTCTGGAAAAGGTTTAAGAAAAACTATTTGTACGTGTTTTCTTTGGCTGGCTCTTGATCTCTATCATTATTTATCGACTGTGCATTGCATGCACATTTTAGTTCTTAGTTACGATGTTAGCTCACTAAGGCTACCTTAATAAAATACCACAGACCAGTTGGATTAAATAATAAAAGTTTATTTTCTCATAGTTCTTGAGGCTAGAAGTTCAAGATCAAAATGCCAGTAGGACTGAATTTGGCTAAGTCTCTTTTCCTTGGCTTACCTTCTTGCTTCCTTTTCCCTAGTAGATGTGCACCCCTCATGTCTTCCTCTTTATATGATATGTCACAGTGCATTAAGGCCCCATCCTAATGTCCTCATTTAACTTTGTCATGTCTTTCAAGACCTTGTCACCAAAGAGACTTACATTCTAATCTAGGGCTACTGGAGCATCAGTTTGGGAGAGGGAATAAAATTCAGCCCATAATAGCCATTTTGTTTTCTTTTTGGATATAAAATGTATCAATTACAAATATGCTTATATATAGACTTACCTTACTGTTTTGTTTGTCACAGTAGGGTAAGGGGCATATCATGATGTATGTTCTGGTGTGAACAAAGTATATGATGTGGAGAAGACATTTAATCAACATTTGTTGAATAAATAAATGAATTCACTAATAGATATATTTAGCAAATTAAGTATATGTTCCACAAGTTTCTCAAATGCAACCTCATCAAAACTGACTTATCTCCTTCCTTTCTCAAAACCTTTCCCTCATTCACTGGCCCCAACCAAAATCCTAAATTTTTCCCTTTTCTTTCCTCTTCCTGTTGCTTATCAACTATTGCAGAGCTACACACGGCACCTCAACAGTTTGTGTTCAACCCATGCATTCCCTTTCCTTCATATCACAAACCTTATCTCTCATATTGTGCATTATACTATTACACCACATATTACTATAACACATAGTATTATAACATGTGCTACTGCAACTAGTCAGTTACCCAGTGTTACTGAATAATATTTAAGTCCTCAAGTTGACTCCTTGTTTTGTCTAATCACTATTGCATGTTCCTTCTTAACCTAGAACAGTCTTGCTCTGTTATTCCTCTCATCTTCACTTATAATTATCAAAATCCCAGTTGGTCCTGTGAATGCAGTTAAGCTTGAAGCTCTTATTGAATATAATCTGAGGGCTTCTTCTATATTTCTGTTCTAAGATAAATATTAGAAAATTTTAAACTTTTACAAACATAAAGATAATTCAGTAAAGTAGTTGGTTTCAAAGTTAAGATAGTAATTTCAGGAATCAATGGGCTTCCTATGAGCAGAGAAAAACTTTTTATAAGTTATAGTAGATATGATACAATTGTTATTTACAATAACAATTTAATGAAATACCCAGAGTAACAGTAATTATAAAAGTCTGTGAAAATAAAAATCTGAAAAGCTAATGAGAAATACAAATGAAAACTTTAACCCTTTGTTAAAGAATGCTGAATTTGTAAGTAAGCTCAAACAAATTTCACTTACCCTTAAGAAATTCTGTAAATTTTATATTTGTACAATATAATAGCAATATTATAATGGCAAATATTATTTGTAAATATTGCTATAGAAAATAGCAAATATGTTAATTTCATAAGAAGATTTCAAAGGTCAAACAGAAAATAAATTTGTAATAATGACCACAAAAGATGTAGGAAAATTTTAAGGAATATTTTACTTCTAATATCACAAGAAATTTCAGGTGGATCAAAGATTTGAATATAATTTGAAGAAAAAAAATGTAGCACAAGGAAGCATGGGGTACTTTATGTAATATTTGTATGAAAACAGCCTTTTAAACTATAACAAACCTCAGAAGCCAATAAATAAAATATTAAAAACCAAAATTTTTATATATCAAATTCACAATATAATCAATGTCACAGGTAGAAAAAGATGGTGCATTTAAATTGAGTGATTTGAGGAGTGTTGAGTGAAAAGACCATTTACAAAGCTACGTGTATAAGAAAAATAGTAGAGTTGTACATTGTCTGAGAACTGATAATAGCCAGGCACAGTATTCCCCTTATGCCTGAAAAAGGTTAGGGAGAAACACTTCATGGATCTAGAAAAAGAAATCTGTGCTAGACAAATGGCTGATACCCTTCAGGGATGGGGGGAGGAAACCAGGCTAATCCATGGCCTGCTCTCACTATTCTCCCTTCAAGCTCCTACTAGTACTTTTCCTCAGAGGAGCTTAACCAGAATCCATTAGCCCATATAGTTCATTCTCCTACAGCATAAATACTGAAAACACAGTAAACAAAATTAGGAGCTTAATATATGTTTCTATTAGAATAGACACAAAAAAGAAGACTAAATCAAAATATAACTCAGTGCAAAATACTAGACTGAGCACAAAGAAAAAAGTAATGAAAAATTAGAAAAGATCAAGATACATATTATCTGAAAGAAAAATAGCCAAGAGAGAATGTGAGGTAAATTATTTTTGAATATATGGTATCAAGAACTTTTAGAAGTTAATTCTTTTTTCAGCAAAGTGTGCTGGGAAAACTGGATAGCCACATGAAAAGAATGAAGTTGGACCTTTATCTTAAAACATATACAAAAAATTAACTCAAAATGGATTATAAATTTAAATGTAAGAGATGAGCAAAAACTACAAATATCTTACAATAAAAGAGGGAGACTGTACTATGACACTATATTTGGCAATGATTTCTTAGATATGGCATGAAAGAAAAAATAGATAAACCAATAAAAATAAATTTAAAAGTTTTGTGCATTAGGAGATGCTATCAACAGAATGAAAAGTTAACCTACAGAATGGGAGAAAACATTTTTAACTCATTAATCAGATAAGGGATTAATAACCAAAAAATAAGTCATTCCTACAACTCAATAACAACAACAGCAACAAAAACACAATTGTAAGGGATTTGGGTAGACATTCTGCAAAGAAGACATATGTAAATGGATAACATACACATAAAATATGCTCAACATCAGTAATCATTATAGGGAAACAAAACAAAGCCACAAGGAAATGCCACTTCATATTTCTTTACATGGCTAATGAGTTAATAGTATTGGCAAAGATTTGGAGAACTTGGAACTCTTGTGCACTACTGGTGGGAATGGAAAGTGATGCAGCCACTATAGAAAGTGGTATGGCAGTTCCTCAAAAAATTAAAAATAGAAATATCGTATAATTCAGAAATTCCATCTCCAAAGTAGTTGAAAGCAATAGGGAATAGATATTTGTCCATCAACATTCATAGCTGCATTGTTCACAATAGGTAAGAGGAAAAGGAAACATCTATTAATGGATGAATGAATAAAAAACGTGGTACTTACATGTAATGGAATACTATTCAACTTCAAAAAGGAAGAAAATTCACATGCTACCTTGTGGGTAAAATTTGAAGACATAATGCTAAATGAAATAAACTAGTCACAAAAGAAAAATATGACATGATTCTAATTATATGAAGTACCTAGGGTAGCCAAATTCACAGAGGCAGTAGAATTGTGATTACTATGACTGGGAAGAGGGGAAATGGAGAGTTACTAACCAAATATGCAGCATCATTTTGGGTAAATGAAGAAAGCTCTTGGAGATGAATAATAACAATGGGAATGTGTTCATGCCACTAACCTGCACACTTAAAATAGTTTAAATGGCAAATGTTCATTGTTTAAAATAATACAATTTTGTAAAGGAGTAAATTATCCACAAATTTATCTCTAGATTCAATACGACCTCAAGCAAAATTATATGTAGGGATGCTTAGGTCAGAAGTGAAGAAAATGATTGAGGGCAGTAGATAGATGGACCTGAAAACAGCTGGAAGATGCACAGAAACTGGATTTGGTGTATTGAGAAAAATAAAATCTCAGCTTTTTGGTTTTTACTTCTTAATATTTTTTATAACATATAATAGGAGATATATGTCTCTTTTAATAATTGAAAAGATTTCTGATAAATGCATTTTGCTTTTTTTGCTCAAAAGTGAAGCCATGTCTTCGTGACTTACTCAACTTCAATTATTTTTATCTTTCAGGAATAAAGTTTGTCTGTAAACAATAAAGAATGCAAGTACACACACAATAATAAAGTGGGCAAAGCAATGAACTTATAATTCAAAGGAGAAAAAGGAGAATGACCAGTAATCATATGAAAATTATATAAACTTCAGACATGCAATTAAATGGCTTGAATTAGTGTTCATTTATCTCTGTGGACTAATGTAACTCCACTAAAATGTCAGTAAATGGGTATCAATAGAAAACAAGGCTACAGTCAGTGAATGATGCCCATAAATATTTGCAAGATAGAAATAAGGCAAAGGATTGGTACTGACATAAAAGACTTTAAGCATCAAAACCATCACAGAGCTGAGAATAGACAGCATACCAATTTGTGAAGCAAACTTTTTTTTTTAAACCTGGCCTGATCTGGAACCACAATACTTCCAATTTTAGGCACACAAGTAGATAGGATTACAGGCAAGAGCCATTAACAAATGGGTATACATAACATCCATTGATGGATAGGTTGATTTATATTTTGGTAATCATGCCAAGTGCAGCAATAAACATGAAAGTGCAGGCATCTCTTATGAGCATTTCCTTCTTTGAATATATCCCGGAAGTGGGACAATATGGTCATCTGGTAGATGTATTTCAGTTTCTTCATAATGACTATAACAATTTATTTTCCCATCTTTAATGAATGAGTTTTCTCACCACATCCATTTTTTTTTGTCTTTTTGGTAATAGCCATTCTAACTGCGTGAGATGATAGCTCATTGCAGTTTTCGCTTGCATTTTCCTGATAGCAGTTTTTCATAGGTTTGTTGGCCACTTGAATTTCTTTTGAGAAATGGCTGTTCAGATCATTTTCCAATTTTCTAATTAGATTACTTTTCTTTTGTTATTGAGTTTTTAAGTTTTTTTTATACTCTGGATGAAAAAAAAATCTTTTTCCATTCTGTAGAATGTCTCTTTGCTTTATTTCTTTCACTTTTAAGCTTTTTTGAATTGATAGAATTCCATTCTTCTATTTTTGCTTTTATTTTATTTCATTACCTATCCCAGTCTCTTAAATTATTCCTCCCATGTTTTCTCCTAATAATTTTATGGTTTTGCATGTCACATTTAGGTTTTTAGCTCATTTTTAGTGATTTGGGAGTCAAATCACTCTTTTTCACTCTTTTGGGTATGGAGATTCAGTTTCTCCAGTACCATTAATTAAAGAAGTTATCATTTCTTCAATGTATATTCCTTTTGCCTTTGGCAAGAGTCATTTATCTATAGATATGTGGCTTTGTTTCTGGGCTCTACATTCTATTTCATTAATTTGTGCCTCTGTTTTTATGCCAGTAACATTTTTTTAGTTACTATACTTCTGTAGGATTTCCTGAAATCAGGTATTGTGATGATTCCATTATAGTTCAAGAGTTCATTGGACATTTGGGGTCTTTTTTCCTTACATACAAGTGCTAGTTTTAGCCCCATTTTTTCTAGTACTGTTAAGAATGTTATTGATATTTTAATACTGATTGCACTGAACCTGTAAATCACTTTTGGTCATACAAACATTTTATAATATTAATTTTTTAAATCCGTGTATATGGGAGTTATTTCTTTTGTGTATGTCTTTTTCAATTTCTTTCTTCAGTGTTTTGTAGTTCTCATTGTACATATCTACAACAAGAATTACTTGATTTCCTCCCTGCTTATCTGTAATGCTTTTTATTTCTTTCACTTACCTAACTGCACTGGCTAAAACTCCAATTCTCTTATTGAATAAGAGCATTAGGTTTTTCCTTAAAAGTTTGGTACACTTCATCAGTCCAGAGATTTTCTTTGGTGGAAGGCATTTTTTATTAGTACTGAGTCAATCTCAGTTCTTGTTGTTGGTCTGCTCATAGTTTCTGTGCCATCATACTTCAATTTTGGTAGGTTACATGTGTCTGGAAATTTATCCATTTCTTATAGGTTTTCCAAAGTTTTGCTGTATAGCAGATAATAGTCCCTAATGATCCTTTATATTTATGTAGTTTCACTTTTTATATTAGCACTAATTAAGTGTATGTTTCATTGCATATTTCCATAAATGCATGGAATGTAATTTCATTGCATTCACCTCCTTCTATGATGCCTTCTAAGCCCCCTCCTCCCCATTTTCAACAGCTTTAGTGTGTTTCATTATGCTATTTTCAGATATCTAATATACAATATACATTATGTGTTATATATATATTACATATGTGATATGTATACATTTATAAAATGTACCTCAGTCATATTTGCCCCCATCACTCTATCCTTTCTGTTTTCCTCTCCTACTGGTTCCCCCCACCAAAACAATTCCCCTTTACAATCAAGTCATATTATGGTTATTATTTAGGTCTACATTTCTCATATCAGTGAAACATGATATTTGTCTTTCTGAGATTGCTTATCTTTCAACTTGATGATCCATCCATTTTGTTACAGATGACATAATCTCATCCTTCTTTGTGGCTGAATAATACACCATTGAATATGTGCATGTGTCAACAGTTTTAATGTCTCTTTTTGTCTCTAATTTTATTTATTTGGATCTTTTCTTTTGTTCTTGTTACTCTAGCCACAGGTTTCCCAATTTTGCTCACCTTTTCAGAAAACCACTTTTCATCTCATTGAACTTTTATGTTATACATTTAGCCTCTAATTTATTTTTGCTTTGATCTTTGTTATTTCTTTCCTTCTACTAATTTTAGGTATGGTTTCTGCTCTTCTAGTTCCATGAGATGGATTGTTGAGTTGTTTATTTGGAATCTTTATAGTGTTTGGTGTAAAGGCATATTGCTGTAAACTAGTACTTGTGTAGTATCCTATGTTTTGTCACATTGTATTTTTATTTTCATATCCTTAAAGAAGTTTTTAATTTCCTTTTTAGATGATACTTCATTCAAAAGTATATGATTGCTCTCCATCTATTTTATAATTTCTGGACTTTGTTTGTTGTTGATTTACAGTTTGATTCCATTCCATTTTATTCCAGAAAAGATACATGATATGGCTTTGATTATTTTGAATTTGTTGAGACTTGTCTTGTAGCTTAACAGATGCTCTCTCTTAGAGAATGCTCTACATGCTGTTAAGCACATTTGTCTCCTCCAGTCCCTAGCTGGCATGTTCTCTAACTACATTTCAGGTCAATCTGTTCCATAGTATAGTTTAACTCTGGGGTTCTTTTCTGATTTTTGGTCAGAATGATCTGCCCATTGAAAGAAGTGGGGCATTGAAGTTCCTGATTCTTATTGTACCTGAGCCAATCTCTCCCCTTAAATACTTGCTCTGTAAAATGGGGTGTTCCAGTAGTAGGTGCATATACATTCACAATTGCACATCTTCTTATTAAACTGATCCCTTTATTATTATATGGTGACCTTCTTTGTCTATCTTTACGATTTGTGTCTGAAACTCTGTTTTCTCTGTTATTAGTGACTCTTGCTCACTTTTGGTTTTGTTTTCATGTAATGCCTTGGTTCACATTTTCATTTTCAGTTGTGTGCAACTTTATTGTAGAAATGTGTATTTTGTAGGCAGGATGGCAAGGTATTTTTTAATTATTCAGAATGAATATTTTTAATTGGGGAAACTACTATTTTGATCACATTCAGAATTATTATTGGTAAACCCTCCTGTCACTTGACTAGTTTTCTTCTTTGTCTGAAACATCCCTTGTTCTTTTCTTCTTTTCGTGATCATTTTTGGCTTGGTGATTTTCTGCAGTGATAAGATTTGGTTCTTTTAGTTTCTTTTGTGTATCTGCTCTTATGGTGAGCTTTCTATTTTTCCTAAGGGTAGCTATCTTTCTTTCACTTCTGGATGTAGGACTCCCTTAAGCAGGTTTTGAAAGGCTAGTCTCATGGTGATAAAGTCGCTCAGGTTTTGCTTTTGTTGGAAAATCCTTATTTCTTCTTTATTTCTGGAGAACAGCTTTGATGGGTATGGTATTCTTGGTTTGGAGTTTTATTTTTTTCTTTCAGAAATTAAAATATGTCACTCCAATCCTTCCTGGCCTCTAAGGTTTCTACTACTCTGATCACATTGGGGATTCTGTTCAATGTGACTTGGTGCTTTTCTCTCACTTTAGAATTCTCTCTGCTTTGCACTTTTAACAGTTTGCTTTTCGCATGCCATGGTGAGAATGTTTTCTGGTTGTGATTATTTGGGGTCCTATTCCTGACCTGGATGCCCATATCTTTGCCACATTTGTGGTATTTTTAGCTATTATTCTATTGAAAATATTTTCTTTTTTTCAGCCTTTTTGTCTTCTGAAACTCAAAATTTGAAAATTGCTCATTTAACTTTGCCCCATAAATTTTTCAAAGACTCTATTCATTTTTTTGTCCAACTAGTGTTTCTGAAATATCCATCTAGTTCAGATTGTCTTACTTTTGTTTGCTCTAGTCTATTGCTGAAGTTTTCAACTATTTTTTATTTGAATTCAATTAAATTATTTTTATCAAATTCAATTCCAAGATATTTGAGTCTTCTTAATGATCTCTCCTTGCTGAATTTTTTTTTCATTTGTATCATGAGTTCTTTTCCTACTTGTATGAGTTGTCTTTCAGGAGTCTTTCTGACTGTGATTGAGTTTCCTTATGACCTGTCTTTTGAAGACTCGATCAGATGTTCTATCAATGTTGGTGGTCAGAGAGTTGTATTCCCTTGGAGGTATCACGTTACCATGTTTTGCTTACTTACATTGAGCTTTGTGCATGTGGTGGATCACCTGTCTCTACCACTTTTATAAGTTAGTTTTCACTGTAAATGAATTTATCCTAAAGATATGTCTTGGTGTCAGCTTAGTACACTCTGTTGATTTTGATTCCAGGAGTGTACCTTGGAGCAGTCTGCCTGTAGTTTCTTTACCTATAATCAATGGATTTGGGTATGGTCTCTACACAGCAAGGTTGGCCAGCACTCCGTCTGTGGGGGTCACATTGGGAGGGGGACTCTAGTGACACAGACATATGTGGCACACACAGCAATGAGGATAAGGAATCCCCTCTGTGGCCACTCAGGCAGTGAGAGTGGTAGCACTGAGAAAATGGAGATGGTGGTCATATGCTCAGCAGCAACAGTGGCAGGAGTCATGGTATATATAGGCTTGGGTAAGATAAATTGTAAAAATGCAATCAAGATCTCTTTTTAAATGTCTTTTGCAAAGGGCTTTCAGAAAGTTTTCAGAACTATAATCAATTAGGAAAGCACCCTTTCTTATTGGGAAACTTTACTTCTTGTTTTCTTCTTCTTCTTGATTTTTTTATTTTATCTTAATTCTTAACATCTTTGACTATATGTGCATATATGAATATTTAATTTAATGATAAACTATCTTTAAGTCCCTAAATGCCTCTTGATAGAATATACATTAACCTTACATTATGAAGTTTTGACATGAGAGTATAAAAAGTTAAAAACTTATTGCTGTGGTTAAGATTTATTTTAATTAAAACAGTAGTAAGTTATATGGAATATCTGCTACTTTCAGATGCATCAATTTAACAAATATGTTTACAAAAATAACTTATCTTTTCAATAATATTAGCCAAGATAATGAACTCCAAGGCAGAATAGGATGGAAAATTGTTTCAGAATATCTAGGTTTAGCTCAGGATTCAGATTTTATCCCTGTAGTTCACCATTATTTAGTACACAGACACATAGAATTTCTTGTAAATGTTTTAGTCTTGCTAATTTGGGGAAAAATTTAAAATTCAATATAATTCTTTATTAACATAGAACATTAGCATTTTAATCAGTATAAATTGGTAATGCAATATAATAAAGAATAATCAAGTTGAAATGAACACCTTCAGTAATCATGTTATACCCAAATTACTTGCAGAGACACTGTGCTTAAATTTGAATGATTTTTCTATTAAATGTGTTCCCAATTCTGAGTCAAGATGACGTATTTATGAAATGGAAAGTACTCCATTAAAACAATGCCTATTGTGGTATGCATTAAATTCTAACACAGCGTAAATATGCCTATACAGAAAGGAAAGTTAAATATCCATTATCAAGAATATCAAATTACTTGGGAAGTTTCCAGTCCTCTATTTCTCTGTCTTCCATTCATGCAACACAGAAAATGACAGAAAGCCCCATAAACATACTCTCCACTAGTCTATTTTTATCTAGGAAATTGATTCATACATTAATTTTAAAAGTGTTTTATGGGAGGAAAACTACACTGAACTTTAATCACTACATAGTTCTACTTGCTTTTAGCTGGTTAGTACATTAGGCATGTTGGGCAAGCTGTTATCTCTGCAGCTCTGGGTACTTAAAGCATAAATCACCATCATTAACGAGCAACTCTTTACTTCCTGTTACATATCCCTCAGAAAGGAAGAAACTTCAGAAGATAAAGGAAAGTTATTGAGTGCAGGCTCTCTTCCCTAATGGATTACCACATTAACACAAAATGACCTTTAAATCTTACCGAAAGACTTTTCCAGAAATACCAAACCACCTGAACGTATGGGGACAGGATTTTTGACCTGAGACAAATGACCTTAACGCTACATTGAACAGCTATGTTACTTTCTTATTATCCTTGGTCATCAAATTTTACTGAATCTTTTTTTTTTTTTGGTGGTACTAGGATTTGAACTCAGGGCTACACACTTGCTAAACAAGTCCTCTATCACTTGAACCACACCTCCAGTCTTTTTGGCTTTTGTTATTTTTCAAATAGGTTTCCTGAGTTTTTGCCTGGGCCAGCATGCACTGTTATCCTCTTACACTTCTTGAACAACTGGAATGACAGGTGCATGCCACCATGACCAACTTTTTTGTAGAAATGGATATTTGCCAATTTTTTGCCCAGGCTCCCATCAGTCTGAATCCTCCCAGTCCCCATCTCCTGAGTAGCTGGAATTACAGTTTATTGGTTGAAAATGGTTTCACTTTTTGCCTGATTTACTTCAAATTGTGATCCTCCTGTTCTTTGCTTCCCAAGTAATTGGGATTACAAGTTTGAGCCACGGCACATGGCTATTTTCCTGAATTTCTTTTGGGAGACAGATAATTTCTCCACTGCAAATTTAATTTAATCCAATCATTAAGTCAGACAATGCACAATTGCTTTAGGCACTTTGCAAATATTACTTCATTCAAATCTCACAACAAACATGTAAACTAATAATATGTAATCATTCTATGAAATAGTTAGAGAAACCTAAGAAACCTTAGAACCCAAGAAGTGGCAGAGGTAGAATTCAAAGCCTCATGTCTTAATTCCAAAGTTCATTCATTCTTCATTTCTTATTCTCTGTTGTAGGGAGAAAGCCATGATATGTAAGAACACAGTAATAATGTGATCTTTAATTTTGTAAAAATGATACATATTAATCATTAACATTCAATGAGCATTTGCTGTCCCACAGTCTTCAGAAAACTTTGGATGAATTGCTGCATTTGATTTTCATGAAGACCCCTTATAGGCATTACAGTCGGCTTCATTTTCCAGATCTAGAAACCATTGCTTAGAGAGACCCAGAAAATTGCCCAGGGCTACAGAATTAGGAAAGAATATTCAAGGTTTACATGCTATTTCATTAAGGAGCCAAAGCTCTTAGCCAGTAGGTGACAGTGAAATCAGCTAGGACATCACAAAACTATCCCATTTTTGATCCATTGCTTTTATATTCATGTATTTATTTTAATTACCACTTTATCCTATATCATGTGCTAAGTTCAAGAGTTCACAAGCTAAAATCTCTATGCTCAAAGAATTTGTGCTCTATTTATGGAAAAAATGTTCTCTGACAGACACACATGGAGATTCATTATGAGAGGGTCAACTAACACATAATGAGGAAATAGAGAAATATGGGCCAAGTCTTATTATAAATGTAGCATTTATTCATAACATCTTCATAAAATGTGCTACATTTTATATGCATATATGCATTACATACATATATATATATGTTTGTTGAGAAAGAGCCTTGCTATGTAGCCCAGGTTGACCTTGAACTCTCAGTCCTCCTGCTTCCACCTCTTAAGTGTTGGGATTATAGGTGTATGCAATTCACTTGGCTTCTTTATATTATTTTTGCTCCAGACTTCTGATTCAATACTTTTAAAAGAAAAAGCTTTATACTACCTTTTCTCAGATTAACTGACAAGTCTAGCTAAATTATTAGCCTCTTTTCATGCTTCTCATGAACAAATCAACAATGTTCCCTTTTACTCTATTGAACAATGTGATAGTTGATATTTGGGCCTGTCAGATCATTCTTCTTTAGAGAATACTCTTGATTTGATATGCTAGATTGGGAATTAAGAAATCCAATATATTTAGACATTTTGGTTCAGAAGTTACCTGGCTTAACTGTTCTGTGTATTCCTGCTAAAACAACTCAAACATTGGCCCTTATTGTATGCTCTAACCCAGGCATCTTGGCATGAGAATGGGTCAGAGTAAAACACTATTTCTATCAATGGGCATAACAATTGTTAGAACATAATGATCTTTGCCATCTTGGAATGTCAGGTTTAATCCTTCAGGAGGATGATATAGGGTAGGAAAATAAGTCCTTTGCTATAAAATATAAACTGGTAAAAATTATTAGTGATTAATTGAGCTTGCAAAACACAGAAAATCTGAGCATGATGGTATATATCTATAATCACAGCTACTTGTGAGGTAGAGATCAAGAGGATCACAGTTTGCAGCCAGTTTAGGAAAAAAATTAGCAAGACTCACATCTAAATAAATATCCCATACATGGAGTTTCATGCTTGTAATTCTGGCTATGCAAGAAGTATATGTAAAGGTATCATGGTCCAAGATTGTCCCTGGGGGAAAAATCATAAGATCCTATCTAAAAAATAATTAAAGCCAACCAAAACAGCAAGGGGGGAGGCTGGAGACATGGCTCAAGTGGTGGAGCACCTGAAGTGTGAGGACCTGAGTTCAATCTCCAGTAACCTCCCTCCCCCAATACAGCAGAAATCATCACCAATAGGCCAGATAAAGCAAAAGAAAGAATGTCAGGGATTAAAAATAAGGTTGAGGAATCATTACATTCAGAAAATCAGAAAGGAAAAATATAGGCAATCATCACCTCAAACTTCAAGAGCAATGGGACATTATCAAGAGACCAAACCTAAGAATCTATATGATGGAAGGAACTGAGGTACAAACTGAAGTCTCAGAAAATTTATTCAAGAAATGATAGTAGAAAAATCTCCCAAATCTAGGTAAAGATATAGAATTTAAAATTCCAAATAGACATCACCAGAAAAATCTTTCCTTGTCACATTTTAGTTAAAATATTAAGAATGCAAAAGAAAGAAAGAATATTGAAAATGGAAAGATAAAGTACTATGTTGCTTAAAAAGGCAAACTTATGAGACTATCAGACCTCCTCCAAGACAGGAAAGTATGGAATGATGCATTTCAAGCCCTGAGAATCATTAACTGCCGACAAAAATTACTATATCCAGAAAAGTTATCCTTTAAAAATTGATGAAGAAATAAATACCTTCCAAGATAAGAACACACTAAAGAAATTCATTGGAGGGATCCAAGATGGTGACTAGAGGGCAGAAGCAGACAACGTGAGCTCTGTAAATCAAAAATTTTGCTGAGACCCTGGAGCCACATTTGGAAGAATAAAACCACCAAAAAGAATCAAAACTGGCACTCTGAACCCCTATCCTGCTGAATGTTTCCCCATGCCACGTTACACTGAGAAAACAGGAAGGCTCTCATGCTGCCAGACACCAGCTCCAAACTTGCATGGGAGGACCAACAGGTGAGCAAATAAGTAGCATGCAGTATTCCCACAGCTACCCCTGGGATAAACCAGCATAGACCACCTGGCAGACTGACCTCTGCCCTGCAAAAAAAAACCAGAATAATAAACAAGGAACTGAAAAGGACACTCAGCAGAAGGGGCAGGGTGCTCTGGGCACACCAGATAAGGGGAGAGGGGCAAGAAACTGATCTCCACATGAACTTTCAGTAAACAAACACTGGAAAGGCAGAAGGGCCGACAGTAGATGGGTGATAAGCTGCTGCCTGAAATAGGGCAGATAGCAGTCCAATAAGCACATCTGCTGATCAAGTGAGCAACATCCAAAGTCAAACAACACTGCAAAGTTGAAAAACAGTCAGCAAATCAGCATAACATGCTGACAGCAAAGAGCCGGCTGACGGTTCTCTGACCTTGCCCCAGAGAAAGGGCATGAAGCAAAGAAAGAAACCCCCAGTAAACCAACACAGTGAAAACACAACTCCAAAGCAAGATGGCTAGTGAGCCACAGAGCTGATCTCCAAACCTGATGACAAGGCACACTTTATTAAGGGAGGAGTTGACTAAGAGGCTGCCGCTGAAAAACAGGAAAAAAAAAATGGAGAGTGTCCCCAAAACATTTGGCAAGATTAAGACAGAGCCTCTGCTAAATACTAACCAACACCAGGAATGGATGCTGAAGGAGTAACACCAGAACAACTAAGATGGAAATTCTATTGTTCCTGAACATGGAATTTTTTTGTGTTTGTTTGTTTTGTTCCCTGTTTGCTTGTCCACCACCTCTCCCTGTTGATTTTTTTGGTTCTCTCTTTCTTTGTTTTATTAGTTTTACTATTGTTAAGTTAGCTAACACTAAATTACACACATACCAGGGACAGAAACAGCACCAAGTGAAGTGATGGGAAGATAGAAACAATTCTCCCCCTGAAAATAAATTAATACAGGTTTCAGAGGGAAAGGAAGAAAACGGATACCCAGTTCCACACTCCAACAAAAAAAGATAAACTATGCCAAGGAACCCAAGAAAGTCCACAAGAACATTCTGAAAGAAGAAATCCTGCAAGTAATCACTGAGAATTTCATGGACATGTTACTAAACATGGTCAACCAAAACATACAGGATGCACTCAGGAAATTCCAAGACAACAAAAATAAAGAATATGAGAAGACACAAAAACAAATAAAGGAACTCACAGGAGCCCTAAATAAATACCAAAGTGAAACAGAAACACCATAAATAGATAAATGAATTAAGAACAAAAATTGACAATATTAAAGAGGAAGTGACCCATGAAATGGAAAACCTCAGAAAAAAGAATGAAACAGAAATACAAAACTAAATGGAAGGCCACTCCAGCAGACAAGAGCAAGCAGAAGACAGAATCTCAGAACTTGAAGATGAAATGGAAATTAAAGGAAAAACTGAAGAGCTATTAGTCAGACAACTCAAGACCTGTGAAAGGAATATGCAAAAAATCACTGAATCTATCAAAAGACCAAACCTGAGAACCATGGGCATTGAAGAAAGAGAAGAGGTACAAGCAAAATGGATTCATAATATATTCAATAAAATAATAACAGAAAATTTCCCAAATCTACAGAAAGCTATGCCCATTCACATACAGGAAGCCTCCAGAACACCAAACAAACTTGACTAAAATAGAACTAACCCACGACATATTATCATTAAAACACTAAGAGAATAGAGAAAGAATATTGAAGGCTGTAAAAGAGAAAAAACAAATAACATACAAAGGTAAACCCATCAAAATCATAGCAGATTTCTCAAAGGAAACCTTAAAAGCAAGAAGAGCATGGAGTGAGGTATTCCAGGCACTAAAAGAAAATAACTTCAACCCCAGTATACTCTACCAAGCAAAACTATCATTCAAAATAGATGGAGCAATAAAAGTATTCATGATAAGCAGAAACTAAAACAATATATGACTTCCAAGCCACTACTATAAAAAATTCTTCAAGGAATTCTGCACACAGAAAATGAAAGCAAACACAACCAGGAAAAAACAGGCATTACCAAACCACAGGAAAAAAAAATGGCAAGAAAGTAGAGAGTAACACTGATTCAGCTGCATACAATCAAACCCTTAGACAACAAAACAATGAAATGACAGGAATCACCACATACCTATCAATACTAATGCTGAATGTTAATGGTCTTAATTCTCCCATCAAAAGGCACCATTTGGCAAACTGGATATAAAAGGAAGATCCAACAATCTGTTGCATACAGGAGACCCATCTCATTGACAGAAACAAGCACTGGCTTAGGGGGAAAGGCTCGAAGAAGATTTACCACGTCAGTGGCCCCTGAAAACAGGCAGGAGAAGCAATACTTATCTTGGAAAATTAGACTTCTAACTTACATTGATCAAATGAGAGAAAAAAGGACATGCCTTACTAATAAAAGGGGAAATACACCAAAAGGAAATGATAATTATCAACATATATGCACCCAACATCAATGCACCCAATTTCATCAAACATACTCTGAAAGACCTAAAAACATATATAAACTCCAACACAGTGGTAGTAAGAGACTTTAACACCCCATCATCAATAGATAGGTCATCCAATTTTTTGAGGATACTGCAAGAAGTTGTCTGCAAACTAGGAGGAGAGCCCTCACCAGGGACAGAGGCCACTGGCACCTTGCTCTTGGATTTCCTAGTCTTCATAATTGTAAGAAATAAATTTTGTTTGTTTAAAAAAAATAGATAGGTCATCCAAACAAAAAATCAGTACAGAAATTCTAAAACTAAATAACACCATAGATCAAATGGACCTAGCTGATATCTACAGAATATGTCATCCAACTTCTGCACAATATACATTCTTCACAGCAGCTCATGGAATCTTCTCCAAAACTGATCGTATCTTAGGGCGTAAAGCAAGCCTCAGCAAATATAAGAAAAAAGAAAAAAATCCCATGCATTCCATCTGATCACAATACATTAAAACTAGAACTCAATAACAAAAACAACAGTAAAAAACATGCAAACACTTAGAAGTTGAATTACAACACATGGCACAAAAATCAATGGGTTGTTGATGAAATAAAATAAAATTAAAAGGTTCCTGAAAGTTAATGAAAAGGAAAACATGACCTACTGGTTTGCTATGGGACATAGCAAACACAGCTCTAAGAGGAAAGTTTATAGCTATGAGTGCATATATTAAAAGGACAGAAAGATCTCAAATCAATGACCAAATGCTGCATCTCAAACTCCTAGGAAAACAAGAACAAGCAAATCCCAAAACCAGCAGAAGGAGAGTAATAATAAAAATAAGGGTTGAAATCAATGAAATAGAAACAAAAAACCAATAAAGAACCAATGAAACAAAAAGCTGGTTCTTTGAAAAAATAAATAAGATTGACAGACCCCTGGCAATCCTCACTAAAATGAGGGGAGAAAAAACCCAAATCAGTAAAATCAGAAATGCAAAAGGGGAGATAACGACAAACACCACAGAAATCCAGGAAATCATCAGAGACTACTTTGAGAACCTATATTCTAATAAATTTGAAAATCTTGAAGAAATGGACAGATTTTTAGATACTTATGACCATCCAAAATTGAACCAAGAGGATATTAATCACCTGAATATATCGATAACACAAGATGAAATTGAAGCAGCAATTAAGAGTCTCCCATAAAAGAAAAGTCCAGGATCTCATGAATTCTCTACTGAATTCTATCAGATCTTTAAAGAAGAACTGATACCAACCCTCCTTAAATGGTTCCATAAAATAGAAAGGGAAGGATCACTGCCTAACTCATTTTAAGAAGCCAGTATTACACTCATCCCCAAACCAAACAAAGTCACAACTAAAAAGGAGAACTATAGACCAATCTCCTTAATGAACATTGATACAAAAATCCTCAATAAAATAATGGCAAACTGAATCCAATACATCAGTAATGTCATTCACCATGACCAAGTTGGCTTCATCCCAGGAATGCAGTGGTACTTCAACATATGCAAATCTATAAATGTAATACACCACATTAACAGAAGCAAAGACAAAACCACTTGATCATCTTAATGGATGCAGAAAAAGCCTTTGACAAGATCAAACACCACTTCATGATAAAAGCTCTAAGAAAACTAGGAATAGAAGGAAAACATTGAAACATTGTAAAGGCTATCTATGACAAACCTATAGCCAACATACTTAATGGAGAAAAACCACTTCCCCTAAAATCAGGAATGAGACAAAGGTGCCAACTATCCATACTCCTATTCAACATAGTACTGGAATACCTAGCCAGAACAATTAGGCAAGAAGAAGAAATAAAAGGAATATAAATAGGTAAAGGAACTGTCAAAATATCCCTATTTGCAGATGATATGATTCTGTATCTTAAATACCAAAAAAACTCTACCCAAAAACTCCTAGACACCATAAGCAGCTACAGCAAGGTGGCAGGATACAAAATCAACTTACAGACATCATTGGCTTTTCTATACACCAACAACGAACAAACTGAGAAGAATATACAGAAACAATTCCATTGACAATAGCCTCAAAAAAAAATCAAATACCTAAGAATAAACTTAACAAAGGATGTGAATGACCTCTACATGGAGAACTACAAACCCCTGAAGAAGGATACCAATGAAGACTACAGAAGATGGACAGATCTCCCATGATCATGGATTGGTAGAATCACCATAGTAAAAATGGCTATACTACCAAAAGCAATCTACATGTTTAATGCAATTCCCATCAAAATCCCAATGACATTCATCACAGATTGAAAAATCTACCCTAAAGTTCATTTGGAAATACAAGAGACCACAAATAACCAAGGCAATACTCAGCAAAAAGAGCAGTGTGAAGGTACCACAATACCTGACTTCAAACTATATAACAAAACAATAACAATAAAAACAGCATGCTACTGGCACAAAAGCAGACATGAAGACCAGTGGAACAGAATAGAGGACCTGGATATGAATCCACACTGCTATGCCCACCTCATTTTTGACTAAGGTGCTAAAAGTATATAATGGAGAAAAGACAGCCTCTTCAACAAATGTTGCTGGGAAAGTGGTTATCTGTCTGCAAAAAACTGAAACTAGATCCATGTTTATCACCCTGTACTAGTATCAACTTGATATGGATCAAGGACCTTAATATCAGACCTGAAACTCTGAAGTTATTGCAAGAAAGAGCAGAGAATACTCTGGAAGTAATAGGTATAGGCAAGGACTTCCTCAATAGAACCCCAGCAGATGAGCAACTAAGAGAAAAGATGGACAAATGGGACTTCATAAAATTAAATAGCTTCTGCACAACAAAAGAAATAGTCTCTAAACTGAAGAGACCACCCACAGAGTGGGAGAAAATATTTGCCAGCTATACATCAGACAAGGGACTGATAACCAGAATATACAGGGAACTTAAGAAACTAAACTCTCCTAAAATCAATTAATCAATTAAGAAATGGGCAACTGAACTAAGCAGAACTTTTTCAAAAGAATAAATTCAAATGGCTAAAAAACACATGAAAAAATGATCACCATTTCTAGCCATAAAGGAAATGCAACTCAAAACCACACTAAGATTCCACTTCATCCCTGTTAAAATAGCCGTCATCAAAAGCAATACCAACAACATGTATTGGTGAGGATGTGGGGAAAAAGGAACCCTATACCCTGTTGGTGGGAATGCAAGCTAGTGCAACCACTCTGGAAAAAAATTTGGAGGCTTCTTAAAAATTTAAACATTGATCTGCCATATGTTCCAGCAATCCCACTCCTGGGGATATACCCAAAGGAATGCGACACAGGTTACTCCAGAGGCACCTGCACACCCATGTTTATTGCAGCACTATTCACAATAGCTAAGTTATGGAAACATCCAAGATGCCCCACTACTGATGAATGGATCAAGAAAATGTGGTACTTATACACAATGTAAATTTACTCAGCCATGAAAAAGAATGAAATCTTATTATTTTCAAATAAATGGACAGAACTGGAGAACATCATCCTGAGCGATGTTAGCCAGACTCCGAAGACCAAAAATCATATGTTCTCCCTCATATGCGGACTTTTGATCTAGAGCAAATAAAGCAATGTTGTTGGACTTGGGTCACGTGCTAAAGAGGGAGCACATAAGGGTGGTATGGGGATAGGTTAAAAACCCAATACTTGAAAGTGTTTGATGTCCCTCTGCAGAGGAGCTAATACAGAAACTTTAAAGTGACAGAGGTCAATATGGGAAGGGAATCAGGAACTAGTGAAAAGGTCAGATAGAGATGAATCAACTTGGGTTGTAACACATTTGTGCATGGAAGCAATGCTTGGAATCTCTGTGTATAATTATCGTTATCTCAACTAGCAAAAACGCTTTGTTTTTCTTATTATTGCTTATGTCTTCTCTTCAACAAAGTTAGAGATAAGGGCAGAACAGGTGGGGGGGGGCTGAGGGCAGTGGAGAGAAATGGCTCAAACAATGCATGCACATGTGAATAAATGAATAAAAAATTAAAAAAAAAAAGAAATTTAACATCACTAAGCCAGGACTACAAAAGATACTTAAAGGAATCCTAACACAGATGAAGAAGAAAGACAATCATAATCATGAGAATTTGGGAAGTAATAAATTTCATAGTAAGAATAAAGGAACAAATAAGAATTAGGGAAGGATCAAAAGTAAAACCAGCAAACCCATAGGATATATAAGACAGGAAAAAAAATACAGCAGTCAAGTAAACAGGGAATTGGCTGATAAAATTATAGGAATCAGCATATACCTCTCAATTATAACTATAAATGTAAATTGTCTTAATCTCCAATTAGATGCAGACTAACTGGTTGGATTTGAAAACATAATCTATTTGTTGTCTGCAAGAAACACACATCACTGGCAAAGATATACCCAGAATTTACAGAATCTTCCCAGATGTACCTCAGTGAATGAAAGGATAAAAAGAAAATGAGGTATATATGCTCAATGGAGTTTCATTCAGCTAAGAAGAAAAATGCCATGTCATTTTAATGAAAACAAATAGCTCTGGAGTTCATCATATTAAGAGAATAAGCCCATTTCACCAAGACAAGCATTGCATGTTTTTTCTCATGTATGGATTCTAAGGTCGAGGGGGTGGGGGGAAATACAGGGTATGAAAGTAAAAGGGATAATAATCCTAGAGATACAGAGATATAGAAGGGGAAATGGGAAAGGAGATGGTAATAGAGGGGATAAATATGATCAAAATACATTATGTATACATGTATGCAAACATCATAATGAAACCCATTACTTTGTACAATTAAACTTTTAAATTTAAAAATTAATTGTGATTTCACAATAAAAAAGATTGAGTTTTCAAACCATGAACATACATGGAGGAAGCACAAACATATATTATTATTTCATGAATTAGAACAATAATAAAAGGCTCCATACTGTATAAATCTACATGATGTTCTTGAAAAGGAAGTGCTATGAGGACATTAAAAACACCAGTGATTGCCAAGGGTTCCCCAAGGAAGATGGCCATGAACAGACAGACCAGAGAGGATGTTTAGGGCAAAAAAACTAATCTGTATGATACTGTAATGGTGGAGATGTTTAAGTATATATTTGAGCAATCACAGAATATGGACCACCAAGAGTGAACCCCAATGTAAACTATGGAATTTGAATGATCTTGGGAGACCAATAACTAAATAGACTGAGAATAAACCTTAACATGACAATGGCCATGCAAGGTCCTTTATGCTGAGAAGGCAGGGCCCCAGCATGAAGGAAGTGAGCCAGGTTCAGCATGGTTGCCTTGTGTGGGAAACAGGACGTGTTTACCTTTAGACAAGGACAGTCAGAATAGAAAAACAACTTACCATAGCATCCTTGTTTGTGCTGACTACCTGACTTGGCCCATGAGAACCTAACTTGACTTCTGTATATGTGCTGTATAAACACCCTTGGATGTGCAGGGGTCACCAATGTCTCTCATCAGGGGCATCGGACTCACCCGATCCCAGCTTTTCTCTATCTGTCCTTGCATCTTTCTTCTAATCCCCAGTTGCTTTCAGTCAAGTTAACAGACTTGATCACGCTGGCCGTGACAAGTGATAATGATATTTTAATATAGGTTCAGCAATTATAAATAACATACCACTCTAGAAGTGGATGTTGGTATGAGGGAAGTTTTGGGGGGGGATGGGGACAGGCAAGCATAGATGGCAGACATTTGAAGTTTTCACTCAATTTTGCTGTGAAATTAAAGCTGCTCTAAAATTTTAGTCTAATACAAATAATTAGATGCAATTTTAGTCTTTATTATTCAGTTCAGAATAACTTGTTTTCTAGATAAATCAGCTTAAATGAGAGAAAACACACATACTTTGTTCATGTAGAGCTCACGGGTCAGATCACACAAACCAGCTAATCCTTTCAAATATATTTAGTGCTTTTTGTACTCCCTCATTTTAAGCTTGCAGATACATTAACATTACATAACAATCAGCTTTTATTGGTGAATTTTTCTTAAAATTCTTAAAATTAGAAGAGAAAAGTCTTTCACACTTCAAAATATATAATTCAGCTGAAAAGTTTTTTCTGTAACTTTTGTCAGAAAATTGCCAATTGGAATAGCACCTTTTATCGTGAGGCAAAAGTACTGTTTTCTTGACATTAAGAAAATCAAATTAGAGAATAGTTTCTTATTGTGCTTCAATATGTGAATAAGAACTTTAAAAAGTGAGCTTATGTTTAGCCTATTTTTTTTTAATCTGAGTGAGTTCAACACTACTGTGTGTGCTCGTTAGGGCTTTTTCATGGCAATTAGTTCAACCATGATTCAGGTAATATGAACTAAGAACTGATATGCATAAATAAGGTTGAATGACTATTCTGTGGCACATGTGATTATAAAGAATACTTTTCAATATATTCATGAAAAGATACATTATGCTGGGCTTGGTGAGCCTACCTGTACTCAGGAAACAGAGGCAGAAGGATTGTGAGTTTGAAATCAGCCTGTACTACATAGTAAGAACCTGTTTCAAAAAAAAAAAACCCCAAAAATTGTGAGATAGTCAGTTCTACTAAAGGAAATTACTCATAATATTTATTTTACACATACCTTGTTTGACTTAATCATTTATTTTTAAATTTATTGCGTTTTATCAGATCATAATAGAATAAAACTGGAAAGCAATAATAAAACAACAGAAAATATAAAAACAGATGGAGATTGAACAATGCAGTTCTAACTGATCAGTGAATCATTGAAGGAATAAGGCAGGAATTTTTTTAATTCTTAGAATCAACTTTATTTGAAAATACAACTTGACAGAAGTTTTGTAATATAGTGAAGGCAGTTTTTTTTTTAATTTTATTATTACATAATTGTTGTACTTGGGGTACATTGTGACATTTACAAAAGTGTGTATAAAGCTTTCGCCCTATTGCTGTATTCTTTCATTTTTGAAATAAACTTTTCTGATTATTGAAGAAATGCATGGTTATAACCAAAAAGTTGGATTGACTAGAAGAGGCAAAGATTAAAATACAAGTATAATTTAATCGTTCCCAAATTACATGCACTAAAACTCATAGAAGAAAGAGCAGTTGTGTGCCAGGGAAGAGTGTGACCATCAGTCAGACCAGTATAATAGGTGCCACCCAGCACTGGAATACTCACAAGGAATTGGGGATTTAAAGATTTTTAAAAAGACAATACGTCCTCTCATTCAAAACAAAAGGTAGAATAAGCTTTTAGTTCCTTATTTAATTGGATTCCAAAGAAATCACCCTGTCCCTCTAGTGCTGAAAGGATGTGATTTGTGTGGGATTCAAGCCAGGGAAGTTGGCAGAATGACGAGAATATTGCATCCACATGGTGTTTCTTTGATGTGACTTATAGGGTTTTCTTTGCATGGAGCAATGGGAAGGTTCAACCTCATTTAGCTAGTGATTGGGTTAAGGCAAATTTAGAAGTGATTCCACTCTAGCATTACACAAGAGCAAAAAGCTCGAGTGCTTTTTCAGAAATGCAACTTGATTCTCAACATCATTCCTGGGATTTTGCCACCATCCTTAAGATCTGTCATTTAGGACTAACCCTCTTCTGTGTTAGCAGGAAAAATTACAAATGTCTTGAATATTTTCTTTATTGAAGTTATAGTGATACAAATTTTTCAAGCCACGGATTATTTTGAAATCTGTAGAAATATTGTCTTAATAATGCCAGGCACTATAGAATAGAAGAAGAATAAATTTGAGTCATTGCAGCATAGCTTGTGTGCTCATTATGTAATCAAATTCATCCTTTATCTGCCTTCAATAATCAAAAGCATCTTTATTCATGTTTAAAAATAAAATGAACACTTCGTGGAACTCTTTGTCTCTGAAGAGACAATACTCTCCAGAGCACATGATATGTTGTTAGGGAGTCACCAGCTAATAAATGCTTGACTCATGAAACCCCGTATCTTTTCTCCATAGTCCATTAGATGGAATCTAAGGCCTAGGAAAATGAAATGTTCTTATCATAGTTATTATACTGTTTGTAATGATGGCCTGAATATTTATACTTTTAAGATAATGTTTTATCATCCTCTAGCAAGAAACTACATTTATTGGAACAATATACAATAGAAGCTTCCAAAAGCACATCAGGCTACCTCAGATCTCTGTACTCAGGAGGCAAGCTGATATCCCCAATGTCTGCAAAACTGGTCACACCTGAGGTGTAAAACTACTGTGTGCAGTTAGGGAAATTGTTAAATTCCAAAGCTTTTAGCTGTAGTGATTTGCTCAGAAATTAAGAGTACCTTTATAGGTGTCATGTTAAAATAAAAAAGGCTTACATCTGTGAATTTTAGTGTATTCCTTAAAATTACAAAACCACACAAGACTATATCCTTTGCATTTGTAAGGTAGGTACCACATGAGAACTGTGTATATTTAGAAAATACCTTTCATTTCTTAGCCATCATTTTCCATATCAGACTTTGATTGCAAATATTTATTCCATTGAATTAATGTGCCCATTGTTAAAAACAAACTTTTCAAGAAGAACAAAGCCTGTCATTTTCTAAAAAGAAAAAGTAGAAGCCTTATGAATACAAATTAATTTCCAGACACAATCATTCTCAAAATGAATGAGTTTACAAAGTAAGCCTTAGAATTCAGCATTTGAAAGTGCCTAGGTTGGTTTACATATTAATCCACTTCCCTAGCCTTTCCCTTTGTGACCTAGCAGGCTGCAGTTATGCACAATGGCATGGAGACAGGCTGCTGAAAGGTCTGTTCTTTAAAAATGTCACTCCACGCTGTGGAATATGTTTTATTAAGGGTAATGGGAAACGTGCAGATCCGGTGGTGAATTTGCTTTTCTTTCCTCAGAAGAAATTTGAGCACAGAGTTAATAGGGAAATTTATTATTAAATTAAGACAGCAGGATGGGTTGGTGTTAAGAATCATCCTCCATTCTAAACAGAAGAGTCTAAGCTAACATCTCTGGGAGATGGACCATCACATCCCAGGATGGCCAGTGTCTGAAGCCAAGAGTCACATAGTCAAGATTCAGCACTGCTTTGGAAAGAGCTGATTAACAGCCTACAGAAGAAAATTTCCAGGACACCACATGAAAGGAGAACGTTTTTAAAGTAACGATGGTGATGCATCAGTATGACTCATTTTGCCTATTTTCATATTGATAACAATATGCAGGCCAAGTAATTTAATTAAAAGCATAAAATTGCCAGGTTTGAAAGTCTGCAACAGTATGGAGTGCATAAAAGGTGAGTATTAGACTTTTCCCTCAACACGAGGCTTGTGTACGGATTTCTCTTATATTAGTAAAAGCCTCCCTTTTATCTTAGTAAAAACCTTCCTTTTACTTTGTTTTTGACACCCTATGAGCTTGCATGATTCCTATTTCCTCTTCTGAATGACCACTACATAACGGTGATGGATTCCATGTTCTGTACTTAGTACTGACCACGCCAGCTTCATTGGTGTGTGATTTTACAGTTGTCTGAGCTTCATTTTTCTGAACTCTACTCCTCTGACAACAAAGCTCAGAAGAGGGTCCAGTGTCTGAGTCTTAATGTTTTACAGTCACTGACTGTGTTGAAGTTCTTCATAAATTTATCTTTGGGTTTATCATTTCCTTTTTTTTTTTCAGTCTTCAAATATCTTTTATTGGAAAGCCATGCATTGCCTTCAAATCACTGTATAGTTACTTTTGTGAAAACACTGCCTGCATTTTCTAGTACAAAAAAAAAACTAAAAATTGTTTCAGGAATGTAGAGAAATAGCCTACTTAACTAACAAAAAAATTGCACCAAAATTACTGCGCACTGTAGTCATTTCTGTATTTCCCATGCTTCTTAAATATCCTGCCTGGTAACACACAATATAAGGACCAATTGCCTGCTGGCTCATACCATACCATTGTGCATATTTAGAACATTACTTCCATATTGCTGAGTGCTATCATAACCATTATGGTGGATTTATGATTTTTTAATGAAATCTGATGGGACAAAGATGCACATATTGGGGCTTGGAGCCTCAGGTCAGGTCTTACTTTATAAAATCTGCCTGGCTCCCTGGGACTTGTTCTCCCTGGGGCTTGCTCACTTTTTCCTTGATACTCCAAGTCCTACTCAGGCACCCTTCCTTCTCTGCACTTTACTACCCCTTCTGGGGCCGGGCAGGAGAGGGTCAGGTGGGGCTTGCAAGCCCAGTGTAGCAAATTACAGGGCAAGACTTTGGGCACATGTTAGAGCCGCAGTTTCACTGAAGTATCTTCCCATCTAAGAGAGGGCAACATTCAAAAGCAAATTACTATTCCAGGAATGGTGGGGGGTCAGATAAAGGAGAACGATGGAGGGGATGAATTCAATTCTGATATATTTGATATATTGTAAGAACATTTGTAAATGCCACAATGTATCCCCACTCAGCATAATTTAAAAAAAAGTTGAAGAAAAAAAAAAAACACCACTATGGGAGCTTGAAAGAAATACTACAAAAGAAAAGGGAAAATTCCTTTTTTGTTTTTTGAACAAGGGATCCACATTTTCCTCTTGCATTTGGCCTCAAAAGTTATATATCCAGCCCTGACTATCCGTAGGCTCTTGGGAAAATTGTGTAAACTATATGTCTTAGTTTCCCCATTTGGAAAATAGGAATAATAATGACACTTAAAGCAGTTATAATTGGGATTGAATTTTTAAAAATTTGTTTAAAGGAGTTAGCATAGAACCTGGTATATTGTAAAGAGACTAATAACACTTGCTTCTTACAAAAGTTGTAAGATGGACAGCAAATATATGGTTTGACTTCATGTACTTATATAGAAAACACAGATAAAAACTTGTAATTTAGGTCTCTCAGAGAAATTCATCTATATAAAGAATATTTCGATCCATAATGTCTTAAAATCAAATACCAAATGTAGTGCCTATGATTTCAAGGTAAGATCTTAGCATCTAAAGGAGAACCAAGGAAGTTTTTCATTAAAAAAGAACAAATTATAAAATATAGAAATGTTAGTGGAGCAAAGACTTCTTATGGGCTGCTTGCTAGCATACCACTCCAGTACAGGTGAGACTACAAGGAGAGAGCAACTGGCACAAACACTGGATTCAGTGTTAGCCTTAAAGACTGCCAGAGCAGCCATTGGTTATGGTGGGCACTCTGTTCTCCACAGTTGAAAGATACCCAAAGAAAGTGCTCCAGCAGTACTATAAATACTGTTTAAAAACAAATTGCATAGAGGAAATGGAAAGTGGGTAGTTAAAAACTGAAAAAAAAAAAGCATATAAACATTTGCTAATTTTTCATGCAGTAAAGCAAAGTGTCCACTTTATTACTTCAGTGAGCAGTGAGGAATCTCATGTGGTAAGTCTAGGTATGCCCCCTGCTATATAACAGAAGTCATTTTCATATTCTATCTCAAATCAAGAATGATTTCTTATCTAGAACAAAACTCTTCTCTGCTGCTCCAGCGAACACATTATATTCCCCAAAGACATTCAGAATATCCAGCAGCAGAAACAGAGCAATCCCCTTGATCGCAAAGCTCTGGGTTCTTGCTGCTTCTTGGCCAGCTACACCTTAAAGATTCTCTGCAAGAAAACTCAATGGCCGCCTCACTATGAAGTTTGTTGCAACTCTTCTTTAGACTTATTGCTTTTATTGATAGGCTAAAATAGAAGATGTTAACACCTATTGTATGATGCCTATCTTTTATAAAACACATAAAAGGATTATTTACCTACAATGTGATGAAAGCAAGAAAAAAAGAACTAAAGTTATGCTACAAAAGAAGATAAAAAATAAGCCTAGAATTATGAATCATTTTTCCTAAAGTGAAATTAACATCATCCTGTTAGAATCAGTATCATCCAGTATGATACTTGTAGGTGTATTGAATTTACTTCTGGGTTTTGCCTACTAATTTATCAACACACATGTCTTCTTCAGATTTTTAAGCTCTTAAATTGTAAATATCATTTCCCCTCAGATTTATTGAAATATAATTAACAATAATTATATATATTTAAGGTATACAGCATGGTGTTCTAACATACTCATGTGCAGTAAAATAGTTACCATAATTAAGCTAATTAATGTACCCACTGCTTTATGCAATTACTATTTGTGTGTGTGTTAAGAAACCTTAAGATACACTTTCCTAGCAAATTTCATTATTAACCACACTGTACTTTTGATCCTCGGAACTTATTCCTTCTGCATAACTGAAACACTTAATCTTTTGACCTACATCTTCCCATTTCACTCACCTTCCAAAACCCTGGCAACCACTTCACTTCCTCTCTCTGATTTTATTAATTTAATTTTTTGAAATGTCACATATAAGTTGAGATAATGAATACAGTATTTGTCTTTCTGTGTCTTATTTATTTCATTATGCATAATATTCTCCAGATTCATCTATTTTCAAAAATGTCAGGATTTCTCTACTTTTTATATCTGAATATTGTATATATACTTTCCTGTTTTTTTCATCCATTCATCTATCCACAGACATTAGGTTGTTTCCATATCTTGTTTATTGTGAATAATGAAATGAAAATGGGAGTAGAGACATTTCTTCATCATTCTGACTTCATTACTTATAGATATATACCAGTACTGGGATTAGTGGATCATATGACAATTCTATTTTCATTTTTTTTTAAGAAACTACATACTTCTTTTCCATAATGGCTATACTAATTCCGGCTAACTGCATGCAAGAGTTCCCTATTTTCTATATCCTCATCAGCACTTGTTATCTTTTTAGTGATAGCCGTTCTAACAGGTCTTAGGCGATATCTCATTAGAGTTTTGATTTGTACTGACGATTAGTGATTGGTATAACTTCTTTGGAGAAATATCAATTAAGATCCTTTGTTCGTGCAATCAGATTCACCACTCTCTAAATTTTTGCTATGCTACATTTCCTTTCCTGTTACTGCCCTCCTTTCCTCACACACACCCCTAAATACTTTAGCATGTATCACAAAGATTAAGAACATTCTTATCTCTTGCTTTTGTAATTAAGCACATATTGCAGTTAAGATATGAAACATTAATTCAAAAATATGATCATTATCACACACTTCATTTTTTAAGTATTAAGATTAATAATTTAAACTTCAATCCATACTGACTTCTTTGCAACACATTGCTTTTTATAACAGCAAAAATGGAGGGGGTAGTTATCTAACAAAACAAGAAAGGTTAAAGAAATTATGGTATAGCTAAGTGTTAGGCTACTGCTTGGTATTTGGTCTATCAAGAGGAGGCAGACATGATTTGTCTCACTTGGAAATCTTATTGAGAGAAGTAAACAAATCTTTAAATAGATTTAAAGGTTTGGTAAGATAGGCCACGTAAATAAGGTAAATACAGATAACCTGGAGGAAGAAGTTTGGCTAGTCAAGTGGGTAGAGCTGGTGGAGTGGCTCATAGTGGTAGAGCACTTACCTAGCAAGCATGAAACCCTGAGTTCAAACCCCAGTACCACCCCTCCAAAAAAGTGGATAGGAAGGCTCCCCATAGAAAGTGTGATATCCATTATTTGAAAAATATGAAAATTATACACAAAAATAGGCTAAATACCCAAAAATCTCCAATATTTTTTTTCTTTTTCCCCTCCCCATTTGTCTCTAAAACCTGAAACTGAAAGCTGCCAGTCAGTCAGTTATGTGTCATTGGAAAAGTTGTAGCACAGGAATGGAACCTATTAGCCATAGCCAGGTCAACAGGTTGATGTACTGTTTTTCTTCTTCTTCTTCTTTCTTCTTTCTTCTTCTTCTTCTTCTTCTTCTTCTTCTTCTTCTTCTTCTTCTTCTTCTTCTTCTTCTTCTTCTTCTTCTTCTTCTTCTTCCTCCTCTTCCTCTTCCTCTCCTCCCCCTCCCCCTCCCCCTCCCCTTCCCCTTCCTCTTCATCCTCTTTCTTCTTCCTTTTTTTTTTTTTGAGACAGGGTCTCACTATGTAGGTCAGGCTGACCATAAGCTTGCAATCTTCCCGCATCTAGCTCCCAAGTGGATTGTAGGTGCACAGCACTGTGGTTGACCTTTTTATTATTTATGTTTTACTTTAAAAGTTAATAATAAATACAAGCAGAAACATTTTTGTTAGATATTTATAACAAATTAATTGGTATTCACCCAATGCCCATGTAAGCATTCAGAACACTAAAATGAAATTTTACTTAATCTTTATAAAAGTACATTAAGTAGTGAAAACAACAGTTATTAAACTTTATCACCTCCAATTGTTCAATAATATTTTAGTTGGGATGTTTTATAGACAGCACTTCTCTGATTCTATATTCATTTCAGCTTTGGTAGGTAGAATGTCAACATAATAATTCTTTAACCTACAAATTAATGGGCTTATTTGAATGTCATATAACCACTCTTCCTTTACCATGATAGTGTACATACCAGCAGACAACAAAGTAGTCTAAAACGAGCTAAAGTCACTCATCAATTATACTCAACAAACACTGCAATGGTAAATGCTATGCATTTTAGAAGGAAAGTTTCATGGGGTTTTGTTAAAGTAGGCTTTATAGCATGAATATTTTACTTGTCTTCACTATTGCTTCTCTTCTCATTTAGTTTCTCCCTCACTCATTTTTCCCTTGGAATATGTGTAATATTAATTTACTTAGCTATTAAAACACAAAGTACAAAATATGTAGTCTTTTACATGAATGATGTACAATGTACACATTCAAGGTAACAGTGACCTGGATTGTTGGCAAAAATCAAGAACACCAGAGAAATATTAGGATCTTGAGCAAAGGCCAGGATTAGCACAAAAATGACAAATCTGTATTGCCATCATCTTAGAAGCAAATTAATCAAGTGATGAAGGGAAGAAGAGAAAGAAAATTTAAAAATTGATCTCTGCTGGCTTCTTTACCACCTGCAATGAGTCTGACTCCTCCCCCATATCACTGTAATGTGTTTATTTGATAAAGTTAAATGACTCTTTTAAAGATAATTTAATTCCATTTAATTAAAGAAACCTATTTTAATAGCTAGCACTTTGATACATGTGGTACTCACAGCTCCCAACATATTGAACACCACTGCTCATTAGGAAACTCTTTAAAAAGTCATTTAGTGCAGACAGTATCTTCTGCTTAGCAAATGCAAACCTATATTTCAGTCTTGACATAATTACAATATTATTCACAAACTTGAAAAAAATATTATAAATATCCAAAAAAGTTAAGCTTATGTGTGTACAATCACTGGACATGTAGGCCAGGATATATCTTTTAAATGGGAAATAGGTAACAGTCACCATTTTATTTTTTTCTTGCTTTTATTAGAAATGTATGTACTGGTAAGAATCTAACATTACCCAGAGGCTAATAAGTCAGTGCTTCATTGTTTCTGCCTCTGAAAATTGTTTTAGATTTAAACATTTATTTTATTGATGAAAACAAAAGCCTAAACTCCAGAAATCTAAATTAAATTTAATGACCTACTCTTTGCTGAGACTTTGTCTCACCCAAACAGGTTAAAGTGCAAGGAGAATGACTTGATCTCATTACCTGGCTGCTGCTGGCAGTTGATGCTTATCACAGATGGTGAGGGTTTTTATCACAGAGCTGTGCAACAGGAGACCCTGAACAAAGGGCAGGGGGTGGAGGGGAGAACTCAACCTCCAGGTGGTCATTTCCAGGTAATTAATGCCTTGGGGAAAGTTCAGCTCTGTAAAGGTATATATAATAGCCCAGTAGGACATTCAAAGAGTAGGCCCTTTCCAAAGCAAGTCTTTTTTAAAACTTTTTCTCTGTCAGTTATACAACACAGTACACAAGAGATTTGTTTTCTAACAGAGGAGCCAGTAAGGAGGCTCCTCCTTATTTATGACTTATTTATAAGTCATGCTGACCAAAACCCAAGTATTCTTTATTGACAGCATTCAAATATTTTATTATTATTTTTATATTTTGGCAGGGCCTCATACATGCATAAACAAATGCTCTACTACTGAGCTAAATCCCCAGCCTGAGATTTTCCAACTTCATTCATCACTTACCACTATCTGGATTTCCATAAGAATGGCTTTTGTGCTTTTAGTGCCTTATTTGAATCATATACGAAATCTGGTACTGATATGCTATGAAGTTTTTACTTTGTACTTAATAGACTGTAACAGCTTCTCTAGGTGCAAAGAGTTAAATGTATCAGAGAAACTGTTTCCAAACATAAACCTCTAATAACTATTACTTCTAGATCTAAACATGGAATTGGATATCAGTTACTGAATAGTCTTATGAAATATCAGCAATGAATTTAAAATAATTTAAGTCTCTGTGAAGGCCTGTAAGGTAAACCTGCCATAATGAACCATTCTGTGACAATGACTAGCATTTATTGAGTGCTCACTAAGTGTCAGGATCCTAGTAAATATTATCTTACATAATCTTCATGGAAAAATCCATGAAATGGATACATAAAGAGGTAAAATAATTTGCACAAACTCATAAAGCCAGATGTGGATTGGGACTAGAACTCGGGTCTTCTTACCAAAATTTGTTTCTTGTTTTTCACTTTAATGTGCATGAGGATCACATGTAGACCTTATTAAAATACAGATTTATGAGCCTCACTTAAGTTTGTGACTCAGTAGATCTGAGACCCAAGAATTTGCATCCTAACTACTCATACCTATATGATGCTGATGGGCCCCATATGGGGACAAGATCCAGTGCTCTGTACCATGATGCCTCTCTTAAAGAGTAAAAAACATAAGTTAATGGATGTCAGAGATCTGAAAACTTTAAGTGGTAAGAAGGGTCTAGTTATAATTAATACTAGTTAATAATTTTTTTAAAGTTATTCGTTTTTATAATTTTTGAGAATGAAAACTTTTTGCTTGGGGAACAACAGTTAAAATATACAAGCATTAATAAATACTTACCATGTACCATGTATTAAAGTAGAATCTTATATGGAGAAGTCAAGTGATCAGTTACAACTGATCATTATCTTGGAAGTGATATCAATAGGAACAGGAATTATAGTCCTTATCCCTACCCCCAAATACCCACTTTGACAACCACCGTGTAACAGAGTATTTTATGAGAGGCTGGGAGTCTATCCAAAAGGCTCCAGAACCCCACAGGGGAAAAAAGTGAGTCCAAGATGGATACTTTAAAAGGGAGAGAAGAACAGTTTCATTTCCTCATTACTTTTACCTTCAAGGCAGCACAGTTCAGTGCCAAGAGATTCCCTTCACCTGTAATTTCTCGAATTGTGAGAGGTAATGGCATAGTGAGCACCTGGATCTTCAGCCATACAAGATACTGCCTGCTTCTTTCTCATTCCATCCAGGACACTGAGGGATGGACATAGCTGAATAGTCTAGGTACAACTAGGAACAGAGAAAAGAGCAGTGTCTCAAAGCTATTGGGGTATTGGGGTACAGAACTCAACAAATGGACCTGGTTTCTACTAACCATTTGCAGACCACCTAGAGCACCATCCTTAAACTTCACAGAATGTTTCAGATATGGACTCCCTCCTATTAGCTCACATAGAACTTTAGCACTCTGTGTACCCCTTGCTGCCATAGTCAGTACCACATGTGCATGTTTGCAGACAGAATGTACAAGGCATTGCAAAGTGTACATAAGTATATGCAGAAAGGTAGCCCAATTCTGCCAAATTAAGAAAAAGTCCTTAACATTAAACACTTCAAATCTTTGCCCCTAGAAAAATAAATGGGAGACTTTCAGTGACTGGACTGTTTTTATGCATTGACAGAGTCATACAATTCATACAATTCCAAGACATTCCACCAGCTAGAAATAAGAGTAAGAATGGGTGTATCCCCAGAAAAGAATCCCAAGGATCCCAAGCTAGCTAAATGGTAAAGGAATTCCTTTCCAGAAGCCAGGTGACAAACACTGAAAGAGGTGACTGGGGTCTTTTTGCAAATACAAAGATAGCAATGCAAGACTTTAAGGAACACACACACACACATCAAGGAAACATGATACCACCAAAGGAACATGGTATTTTCCAGTGACTGACTCCAAAAAAAATGGAGATGTATAAATTACCTGACAAGCTGATGAAAAATAATTGTTCTAATGAAGTTCAATGAACTACAGGAAAACACAGAAGTAAGATGACAGATGCTGACAGGTACCACTTTCCCATAAATCAGAGATAAAACCTCAGGTGCATGACTGCAAGGAAAGATTGCAAGTTAGCATACTAGAGGAAGGAGCCAATATAAGGATAGATAGTAACTAAAGAAACCAAAAAATACCAAACTCTAACTAAATCTCTACAAGCACAAAACAGTTGCATAGACCTGCTCTATCCTGTGAACTTCAGAGAGCACTATTCTACCTCTGCCACTGTTCTGTTTTGATTTGAGTGTGCATGCCTGCTCCACTCTGAGAACAAAACTACACCAAAGGCTAAGAGCTAGTCAGCAAGCCTTGCTAGGCAACTGGACAGAAACCACCACATCTGTGTCCCCCTGCCTAGGGCAAAAAGATCAGCACAGAAATCAGCCTGTGGAGTGAACCAGTTTCAGTCCTGAGGGCTGCCACACATGCCAGTCCAGTGTGTGCACAGAAATACATCTGAACCCAGAGAAAACTTTTTTCTAGGTGAGCTGAGAAAAAGGCTCCCACACATGGCGCTGAACTAGCAGGCAGGGTAAGATATGTGAATTGTCTTATAACCAGTGTAGATACAAATTCATCTGACCCCCAAGAAAACTTTTGACCAAATGGGTTGGTTTAAAGGCCCCCACATGTGACTTTGGACAAGGGGTTAGGGTAGGTGAGAAAGTGAAGTTGCTCAATGCCAGGGTCTCTACCTAAAGGAAGGGTGTAGAAGCAGGCAGGCTGACTGTTCAGAACTCAGCATCTGGGTTTCTATCCCAAGATAAGAAAAGTCACAGAAGCAAGCTGGCCAACTGGCTAGATCCCTCAACCCACTGCCCAATCCAGCTGGGTATGTATATGCACAAGTGACAGGAGCTATTCACCTCTCTCTCTACAGACAAAGCATTAAAACTGGAGGCCTAGGTGGAAAAAGGGGTGAAAGCTCATTGTAAGCAAACCTATGGGGTACAACAAGTGCAGTGCTGAGAGAAAAGTTTATAGCTAAGAGTGCCCACATGAAAACATGTATCAGAGGATAGGGCATCATGAAAAGGTGAATGAGGGTGAATATGGTAGATACATTTTGTATTTGTATATGAAAATAGAATAGTGAAATCTGTTAAAAATTGTTCTAAGAAGGGAGGATGAGGGAGAATGATGGAGGGGGTGAATCTAACTAAGAGCCATTGTAAGCACATACATAAATATCAAAATGTATCCCCCTGTACAACTATTATATGTTAATAATAAATAAAGAGCCTCATGATATACCTCAAATTCTTAGAAAAACGAGAATAAACCAATCCCAAATTAGCAGATATAAAGGAATAATAAAATTTAGGGCAGAAATTAATGAAATGTAGACCAAATAACTATACAAAGAATTAATGAAACAAAAAGTAAATTCTTCAAAAAGATAAATAAGATTGATAAAACCTTAGCCAATCAGATTAGAAGGAGGAAAAATGCCCAATTAATAGAATTGCAGATGAAAAATACCAATGAAATCCATAAGATCATGAGGGAATGCTTTGAAAAATCTATATTCAAATACACTTGGAAATTTAGAAGTGGATAAATTTCTAGATGCATTTGATCTATAAAAATTAAATCAATGAGGTATAAATCACTTAAATATATGTATACTAAACAATAAGATTAAAGCAATAAATAGTCTCCCAACAAAGAAAAACCCAGGACCTGATGGATTCACTGTTGGATTCTACCAGAGCTTTAAAGAAGAGCTACCACCAATTATCCTCAAACTATTCAATAAAATACAAAGATAAGGGACTCTACCAAACTCATTCTACAAAGCCAGTGTTACCCAAATTTGAAAGTGGATGAAGACATAAGAAGAAAGAAATTTATAGAACAATTTCCTTGTTGAACATATATGCGAAAATTCTCAATAAAATACCTGCAAACCAATCAACAACACATTAAAAAGATCATTCATCATGAATAAGTTGTTTTATTCCAGGAATATAAGGATTCTTTAACATACACAAATCTATAAAGGTAACACATTGCATAAATAGAATTCATACAAAAAAATCACCTGATCATTTCAATAGATGCAAGATAAGCCTTCAAGAAAATTCACCATCCCTTCATGAAAAAGACCCTGAAGAAATGAGAAATATCAATAAATCTAATCTGTATATGAAGATGGCATAATGAAACACAGTGGAAGCTAATGAGTAAAGCAGGGTAGGGAGATAAGAGGGGGAGTTAATTTGATAAAAGTACAACATATTCACGTGTGAAATATCATGGCATACACCTCTGACCATGAACATACACTTACACAAGGAAAGACAGGAATGTAAAACAGGTCCTTTTTGAAGGTAAGTACTAGTGGAAGGGGGAGGAGTAAAAAGACAGGAGTAAGGGGGCCGAATATAGAAGATATACTTAATATATGTGTATGGAATAAAACAGTGAAACCTGTATAAATAGGTTTAAGAAGAGGGGAGGGAAGACAACAGAGAGTGACAGAAGGGGTGAATCTAACCAAGGTACATTGTAAGCGTGTGTAGAAATGTCACAGTGAAACCCCACTGTATAACTAAGATATGCTGATAAAAATTTAAAAAAAAAAAACTTTCAAAACACTAAAAAAAAAAAAATCCTAAATTTCAACATATCTAAGTTCAATCCTCATTTCATCAATTTTGCTTATGTAATCATGACTTCATTAACCTCATTGTTATGTAATGGTCCATTTTAAAATCAGTAGAATAGAGGTGACAATAGTAGATACTTCAGAACTATTTTGATAGTCATTATATAGAATAATACATTTTAAATACTTATCATAGTTGCTAGTTATTAAATGTTTTATAGAGGTCAGCCATTATATATGTATCATTATACATATATAATGTTTTTCTGTGTTTTGTATTATTTAGACTCAACTGAGTACTTCCTTAGGTAAAAATCTTGAAAGTAAAATTGCTGTATCAAAGAGCAGAGTCATTTCTGAGGCCTCTGATTTATATTAACTATTTCCAAATACTTTGGATCCATTGATATTCCAGCAGCTTTTGTTAGCAGCACTGAGAATGTTTACGGTTTAAAAATTAAGGACAGGACAAAATTTTGATCCCATTAATTGATTATTTTAATATATTATTTTAATATAGCTTAGTGTCAAATAAAGTTTTAAAATGTACTATTATCCCCAAACCCAGGAAACAATGCTGATACTCACTGAACTTGCTAACATCCTGACACAGTAGGATAAGAATTGGTATTAATTCTTAAATGTCCTATAATTGATGGATTCTGAACCTGTGAGTTTTACATAATTTTTCTTTCTGGTTATTCTGCTTTAGAAAACATTATTTATTATAATCATTATGAAAAATATAAGGACTTACAATTTAAAAAATATTTAGGAAAGAAGACGGCTTGAAAAGAGTGACTGCTGTGAGCACTGGTGTAGTTTCTACTTCTTGAGACTTATACTTAAAACCCTGTCCTAGACTGTGTACAAATTATAATATCTCACAAAATCTCCCTGTGATACTCACAAATTCTTATTCCTAGGCACATAATTCATAAGCTTTCTATCCACAGTGCAAGTTTAACACTCAGAGGATAGTCTTCAAGTCTGGGAGACAATAACAAAAATGAGCACTGTGTTTAGAGAAGAAAAGAAGAAGACTTCAGAAAAATATGTAATCAAAATATTTTAGATAGACTATTACATTTTTATAGCATGTTAAGTTACTTTATGTATAATTCACGGTGAGAGGATATGAAGAAAGAATTTATATTTGAAAGGGAAGTGAGCGCTGAAAAAACACCTAAAATTTTGGTTGTATACATATATATGTATAATTTTTATAGGGATAATTCTGTAATAGAAACAGTAAGTAAAAGAGTTTTGTTTTGTTTTGTTTTTTCCAGTGGCAGTACTAGGTTGAACTCAGGGCCTCAAATTTGCTAGGCAGGCACTCTTAACACTTGAGCCACCAAAGTGTATAAATTTAATTAGTCTTCATCAAGTTCAGGATTAACTCGGCAAATCTTCTGTTGAACTACCTTTACTGATTTTGTGAATCCTGATATGGTACGAGTTAACTCTCATTGGGAGCATGGCCTCTATTCCTAGTCTGATAAAGAACTTCTTAGATGAATAATGTTCTCATTGTCTTTGACACGATGATCTACAACAACAAATATCACAGTTTCTAAATTGAGACTGCAGGCATCCTAATGTTGACACTTGAAACTTATCATCCAACCCAGTAAAGATTATTATCTCCATAAGTCTCTCAGGTTTATTTGGGGTCATCGAGTTCAGTTTTCTCATTTCTTCTTTCATTAATGTCTTGAGTGGGTCAGATCTTCTAAGTTTCTGCCATTTTTCCTGAGACATTGCACTAAGTATTTTATATATGTGTGTATTATAGACATGTGTGTTGTCTATGTTCCTCTTTCCAACCAACAGCTCTCTTCTTTTATTATTATATCTTAGTCCTTTAAAATGACAGTTTCCAAACAAAGGAAAGACTCAGAAGTCTCAGAGAAGACTTCTGTAAGTCTTTCTCTTATGTAAACATAAGGCTCTTTCAAGATCCTCCCTGAGCCTAAGATTCTTACTTTTGGAGACATTGAGACACTTCACACAGTAGAACAAACTAATGAAAATTAATCAATATGAGAAACCATCTCAAGTTTGACTATAATTTTTCTGGCAACCAAGGGGGAATTGCTATGACATGAAAACAGTATCTAATCTGCCAACAGTTTTGAAATGTGATGTCAGAAGCCATGAATTAAAAGACTATAATTTTTGAGTCCATAAATTCTCACACACAAATGCATACTCACAAAGACACAAAGTGTGTGTTTCTTAGGTACATTTCAGACTCAGCCTCACCTGTCCCTTTTTCCAATGATCTCTGGACAAGGGCAAAAGGAAAAAGTTTCCAGGAGGAAAAGACTTAACAGTACTTTACCTCATATGCACACCAATGCTCACATTCTGCACCTGAATGGAGTTACAGTTTGTTTGTTAGATAAGTTTTTTTCTTTTTTTTTTTTTTTGGCAGTGCTAAAGATCAAAACCAAGACCTTGCACTAGACAAGCACTCTGTCACTGAGCTGTGCCCTAGACCCAGGTGGGGTTTTCTTTTGCCATTTGAAGAAAACTAATAAGTGTTTATATTATGTTTATACTAAAAGTAATTTCAAAAATCTGTTTAAATTACTGCTTTCATAGAGGCAGGTTAAATCAAAAATATTTTATGCTGTCAAGACCATAGCAACTTCTGATGGACATTTCTAGCAACTCATTTTGGAAGCTCTTTTCACAGATGAAACTGGAGGGTTATAAAAATTCAAGAATATATAAAGTTGGAGCAGTCTGGACATTGTTGATCTGCGATGAAATCTGACAAGTCCTTCTTTTAAAATTAAACACAAATACTACTTTAAAACATATAGTATTCCCTTGGAATACAGCTTCTCTAATAACTGTAGGATTTAGCAAGTGAAAAGGATCAAACTGGTATTGATGTCCAGGAACATGCAGTATTTACATCCTGTTCTCACTGAAAACAGCAGTGCTAGCCTCTGTAGCCTGAGCTAAATTAAGGTTGAATGAATCAGTACAAACAAATGAACATTAACTAAAACAAAGCATATCAACTTAAAATTTGGCTCAAGGTGGGAGATTGGAAAAGCTTTAATTGAATGGATTAAGAGATACAAATGAGCCTTTTGTGAGGATTAGAGATATGTAGAAATAGATAAGAATTGAATTAATTACTTATTTTCTGGATCTTTCAACTGAAGACTCTAAACTGTTTGGTGTAAGAAGGAAGACAAGTGATAATTACCATTATTTATTTTTCTCAGTCATCATCTCACTTCAGCAAATTTAAAATTACAATTCTCACTACTCGAGAGGCTACGATCTGCAGGATAGAAATTCCAGGCCAGTCCAGGCAAAAATTTCACGAACCTCATCTCAACCAATAGCTGGGCAAGTGGCATGTCCTGTCATCCTAGGGGAAAGTGTAAAATAAGAGTCTAGGCTGGCCTGAACAAAAAGCTAAATCCTATCTCCAGAATAACAAGTGCTACAGCATATCTGCCTGACAAGTATGAAGCCCTGAGTTCAAACCCCAGTACCATCAAAAAAATGTAGAATTTCCAGAATCCTTAAATGTGTCAGAGACACAGAAATTATACCATTGCATACTAATGACATTAAAGCAAAATTTTCCATGATTTCAGAATTAGAGCATAAGCCAATGTTTCTCATGATACTTTTAAACAAGCAGAAGGAATGTTTCTTAGCACACACTCTGAGAAACACTGCCACGACTAATTGGTGGCTTTATGAAGCAATGATGTACTCTGCTGGATTTACATTTATCTCTACAAGCACAGAACTTAGGTACTGAATGAGTATTCATAGATTGAATGGGTGCCTGGCTAGCTAAGTAAATGAATGAATGAGCAAATAAATGGATGACTGAGTGAATGGGTGAGTAGGTGAATAACTTACACACAGAATAATTGAAAGAATGAGTGAATACATGCAAGAATTATTAAGTTTGGGAGTTAACAGGTGAATTAATAACTGAAACACATTAAAATGTCTATAATTATGCAGAAAAATGCTACATTTTCCTGCTTGATCCCAATGGATTTTAATCTTGTCTGCATATTTAAACCATCTTCAGAGCTTTAAAAAAATACATGTTGCCTCAGAAAGAAATCTAATTTCACTGATAGAGAATAAAATCTATGTAGGGGTAAGGGTCTTTTTAAAATTAACATATATTTGTTGCACAGGAGGCTTTCACTGTGACAATTACATGTGCTTATAATGTATCTTAATTACATTCACCCCTTCCATCCTTCTCCCTCATCACCCCTCCTTAGAACAACTTCAACGGATTTCATTGCTCTGTTTTCATATATGAATACAAAATATATCCACCATGTTAGCCCTCCTTCCTCTGTTTACTCTCCCACACACACTGATACCTACCCCAGATAGTATGTTTTACATTCCTGTCCTTCATTTTTAAGTGAATATTGATGGTTCAAGTGGGTTTCACCTTGATATTTCAGACGTGTATTGATTACTTGAGTTAGATTAACCCTGTCTGTTACTCACTATTTCATTATCACCCTGCTCCCCTATTATGTGACAACTCTCAGTGCATTTCATTATACTATCTTCACACACAGATGCAATGTACTTCAATAGTATTCACTCTATAATTCTATTGCATGATCAGGGCTAAGAACAACAGCTAGCCTAATCTTCCAATTACAATATATATCTTTCAACCATTCAACGTTCACGCTTTGTCTCTTTCTCTAAAATCCCCTGTATTTTTATGTTCAAGTACTAATCCTCACTCTCTTCCCACACTGTGTCACTTCTGGAGCCTTAATTGAGAAATGGGGCCAAAGAAGTCAACTTACAGCTTTTCAACTAGTTAAGCTTTAGTACTCTTTATTCAAAAGAATAGAGTGGGGAATCTTCAGATCAGGCAGTCACAGTATAGGAGAGGTCAAAAATTATAAATTTATATTAGCATAGGTTTTATAATCATCATCCCGGAGCTCAAAAATAAATGAATGATGCCAGTTAGATGGAAGCATGATTGGTAGTCTGCTTTAACAAACTTTTTTTTTTTTTCATTTTAATTTGGGCTTTTTTTTTTTCCTTTTTCTTTTATTATTCATTTGTGCATACAAGGCTTGGTTCATTTCTCCCCCCTGCCCCCACCCCCTCCCTTACCACCCACTCCGCCCCCTCCCTCTCCCCCCCTCAATACCCAGCAGAAACTATTTTGCCCTTATTTCTAATTTTGTTGTAGAGAGAGTATAAGCAATAATAGGAAGGAGCAAGGGGTTTTGCTGGTTGAGATAAGGATAGCTATACAGGGAGTTGACTCACATTGATTTCCTGTGCGTGGGTGTTACCTTCTAGGTTAATTCTTTTTGATCTAACCTTTTCTCTAGTTCCTGGTCCCCTTTTCCTATTGGCCTCAGTTGCTTTAAGATATCTGCTTTAGTTTCTCTGCATTAAGGGCAACAAATGCTAGCTAGTTTTTTAGGTGTCTTACCTATCCTCACCCCTCCCTTGTGTGCTAAAGCTTTTATCATGTGCTCAAAGTCCAATCCCATTGTTGTGTTTGCCCTTGAGCTAATGTCCACATATGAGGGAGAACATACGATTTTTGGTCTTTTGGGCCAGGCTAACCTCACTCAGAATGATGTTCTCCAATTCCATCCATTTACCAGCGAATGATAACATTTCGTTCTTCTTCATGGCTGCATAAAATCCCATTGTGTATAGATACCACATTTTCTTAATCCATTCGTCAGTGGTGGGGCATCTTGGCTGTTTCCATAACTTGGCTATTGTGAATAGTGCAGCAAACTTTAGAATGATACTGTAGGTTCCCTTGATAAAGTAACCAAACAGCTTAGCTTTATAATAAGGCTTTACATTTTAATTCTGGGAAATATTGTTGTTTATAATATATAGAAGAAAGCTACTTGAAGTTAAATGATAACAAATAGCACATTAAAAATAAAAGATAACAATAGTGAAATATGTAAATCCCACATTTCTCCTATTTTACTTCACAGTCTATTGTAAAATGTTTTCCAGATATTCTTACAACAGTGTATTTTACTTGTTCTATGTCATTGGTAATATTCCCTCTATTAGCACAGATTCTTGCCATTTTATAGGAAACTCAATTCAAGCTAACCTCACCTATGATATATATATATATATATATATATATTCACGGTGGAGTTTCATTTTGCCATAAGAAAGACTGAAACTACATGGTTCAAAGGTAAATGGATGGAATTGGAGGACAAAATGTTAAGCCAGGTTGAGAAAGACGAAGGTCACATTTTTTCTCTCATACACAGAGGATAGATCCAAAAATATAAACATATATATGAACATGAACATGATCTTATACACATCTATAGGTAGAATTTGTTGGCAATAGTGGAACTATACTATGGAACTCAGGGAGGGAGGGAAAGGAAAAGAGAATGATAGTCAACAACATTGAAATACTTTACATCTGAGCAGGGAGAGGACATAACAATATGTACTGAAAGCTGCCGAATACTGGGGTAGAGGGTAAGGGAGAGCAAGGGGCGGGTGTGAACTGACCAAAGTAAAACATATTCACAGCTGGGATACATTGAACACTGAATTCAGGATTAATAATGAAACACAACACTGTGTTGGAGCGGTTCTTGTGGAAAGCAGAGGATGAATGATGGAGATAAAGATGAAGCACTAGGGTTGATGGGCTTCATATACATAAAGAAAATGGAATTATTAAATCTCCTTTGTAATTGCTTTAAGTGGGATGAAGAAGGGATGGCAAGGGGAAGATGAAGGGGGTCATCTAACCAATGTACAATGTAAAGCTACTCAGAATTGTCACAACAAATCCCCCCAAAACAATAAATATATGCTAATAAAAAATATAAAAAGCATAAGATAGAATACCTTAGTTCCAGCAAGTGAATAGACCAAACATGCCTGACAATAGTCCCAGCTAGGAACAGAGGAAAACACAACAGCATCCACATCTGATCTTATTCCTTAGATACTTCCTCTATTTTGCATCTGTAATCAAAGGATTCATTCCTCATGCTTGCAAAGTAGCTGCTAGAGCTTATGGGAATTGCAAACCCATTTAAAAAGAAGTAGTCTTTGCATAGTACCTTTTGTCCTAGAAACTCTGTGTGAGAGAGACTTACTCTGAGTGGTTTGGTTTAGGTCACCTGTTCATTCCTGAACTGACTGATATGGACAGGGAAATAGGTCAATCTGATTGACTTAGATCTATTTTGCATGTCCACCCCCAGTTTTGTGAATAGGCTTCCACAGATATCACATGGAAGAGGAATGGAGAAGAGTTGAATTTCTAGATAAAAATAGTGATTCTTCTATAATGCATTTTTTTACATAGAGTGACAGTGGATATAAATGTCTTTCATGTATGTAATTTACCAAGGGAAAAAACAGTGTCCTGTACAATGGATCTTTGCCTATCCTAGGGGGCATTATCACATCTTAGAAGATTTATAATACTGGCTTTTATTTTTTAGGTATGTATAACATAGCAGAGCAATAGTTTACATCAGTTTTTTTTTTCTGATTTCACTACATCACTGACCATTATGAATTTGCCAACAGGAATTGAGAACTAGATATCCAGAGAGGATGCTAGAAAAAAATCCACAAGGTCTTTTGGGAAGCATATTCTTTCTTCTCCACAAGAGAAGATGTAACAAGAAAGATCCAAACCCTATATTTTATTGCCTATTTTTGGTTCTTGTATTATACGTATATTTTTCTATTTTATTGACATTAGATTAAATAAAATCTTTTTGAAAAGTTTAGGCTATCTCAACTGCATTGAAAATATCAAAAGGTAACTGAAAAACTTAAAAGGGGGTAGTCCTCCCTGGTATCAGTGTAGAGAAGGCAGTGGGCTGGCCTCACCAAGATACTCTCTTGCTAGAACAAATACTTAAGGAATTTTAGTCTTTGTTTTCATGAGGGATACTTGATCAATAATTAAATTCTCATAGACTATTGAAGATAATTTCAAAATGTCAGCATTCATTTAAAAATAGGATAATTCCTTGGAAATAGCTTCAACATCAGCAAAAAATATGTAATATATTCTCCCCCAAAATTTATTAAAGATTCTCCTTGCACTTAAAATCAGCAGGTGAGAAGTCATAGAGCATTTAAATATTCCTAATTTCTACTTACCTACCAGGAACTTTAAAGATACAAATGGGAGTGGATTATGAGCCTCTGCAGGTGTTGGGGAACAAAGATTAGCATCTCTTCAATAACCATGCATTTTTGGAACATAAAGTATATTAAGTAAACCCTAACTCCCAGGACTGCAGCATGAAAGTATAGGAACCCAAAGAGCAACAGCTAATGTTGAATTTGTAAGGTATTCTCTGACTTGCTTCATATAATTATTTTCCTTTACCAAGAGTTTTGAATTTTTCATTCCATTTCTGCTATAATCTTAATAGTGAGAGAAACAAAACAATTTTTAGGGAGAAAAAATGAAAGTTTACATTGATTTATACTTAACTTCTCCCAAGGATTTCCCTTTCTATTTTTTACAGAAGTATGTACAGATTTTCAGAGTGTGGTCCAATTAATTTTAACAAATGCACACACACACACACACATATAACCCTCATATTTATCAAGATACAGAATATTTCTGTCACTCCAGAAATTTTCCTTCCTTTTTCTTTGTTGCAGTGCTGAGGATTGATTGAATCCAGGGTCTCACATGCTAGGTAAGCACTCTGTCACTGTATTTCCAGTCCCAGCTTCCAGAAATTGCCTTGATTCCCCACAAAGTAAATCACCAAACTGCCACTTGCCTTTCACTCCTACTTCTATAGACTTCATGACTTCCTTTCAATTGCTTGTAATAGCTCATGTTTATTCATTCTCCTGTTAGTAGATACTTGAGATTTTATTAATAAAATTTAGGGATTTTATTAATAAAACTGCTTCAAATATTTTTGTACAAGTGTCTTTGTGAAACATATTTTTATATCTGGTTGGATAATTGATTAAGAGTTGGAGGGCTGTTCACAGCGGGGGAGGAGTGTAAGCTCATAAGAAATTTCTAAAGAGTTTTCCAAAGTAGTTCTACCATTTTACTCTCCAATTTCTAAAGAGTTTTCCAAAGTAGTTCTACCATTTTACTCTCCCACTAGCAAAGCAAGAGAGTTCCTTGCTCTGTATTCTCACCAACACTTGGTATTGTCAGTCTTTCAATCTTATAGCACTCTGTATGCTAACTCATTTGCATGTTCTCATAACTAGTAATGGTGAGCACTTCTTCATGTGCTTATTTTCCAACCTTATTCAAGATTTTTTTGGCCTTTTAAATATGGATTGGTTTTTCTTTTGAGTTTTGGGAGTGTTTTATACAGTCTTGATACAGGTGTTTATTCATATATAAAGAGTACAAATATTTCTTACCATTATGTAGTCTTGCTTGTTCCTTTTCCAGTAAGACATTTAAAAATTTAAAGGCTAATTTTTAATCCTCTGAATTTATTGAAATTTGTTCAATGGCCCATCTTAGTGGATATTTAAATTGCACTTTAAAAAAGAAGTCATAGTCTCCTGTCAGGACTTAGTGTCCTATGAATGTTGACAGAGTGGTGCAAGTACTCGCTAGAATTCTTGCCTTTGTTTTTCATCATCTACTTGTTTTATAAGTAACTGAAAAACAACTTTTAAATCTTTATGAATCTATTTCTGTCTTTAGTTCTGCAAATTGTACCTTCATATATTTTGAGAATTATTATTTGATTTATACTTATTTAGGATTATGTTATGATTTGAATGCTTGTGTCCTCCAAAAATTCTTACAAAGAAACCCACTCACCAAAGTGATGGTATCACAAACTTAGGAAGGCTTCAAGGTTTTCAACATATATGATCATATTATCTGTGAATAGAGTGGAATTTATTTTTCTCTCCAAACTGGATGCTTTTTATTTCTTTTTCTTTTTTTCCTTTTTTGTTGGTGGGACCAGGATTTGAACTGAGGGCTTTGCATTTGCAAACAGGCACTCTACCACTTGAGCCACACCTGCAGTTCATTCTGCTCTGGATATTTTAGATATGGGGTCTCATGAACTATTTGCCTGAGCTGGCCTCAAACCACCATCCTTCTGACCTCAGCCTCCCAAGTCGCTAGGCACCCAGCCTTTTGTTTCTTTTTTATGTATAATTTCCCTCTTTAGATTTTCTAGTGCAATATTGAATTCATGCCATGTTGTAATGACTGATTTTTGTGTATTGAACCAACCTTGAATTCCAGGATAAGTCATACATGGTCATAGTATAAAATATTTTTAATATACTTCTTGATTCTGGAAAATAGAGGCAAGAGAATGTTGGGTTTGAAGTCTTTGTTAGAAGTTTTGTAACTTAATCTCTGTTGTGTTATAGGCATTTTCATATTTCCTGTCTCTTGGCAAGTACATTTTAGTGGTTTGTGTGTTTCTAGGAATTTGTCCATTCTATCTTGGCTATCTAATACATTGGCATACAATTGTTCATAGTGTTCTATTACAGTACCCTCAATTTCTAAAGGTTGAGAGCAATGTTCCCTTTACCATTTCCAATTCTACTAATTTTAGTCATCTCTCTTTTTACCTTTGACAGTCTAGATAAAGGTTTATCAATTTTACTGATCTTTTCAAAGAACCAAGTTCTGTTTTGTTGAGTCTCCCTTTTTCCTATTCTCTATTTCATTTACTTCAACTCTACTATTATTATTTTATTTCTTCTGTTAGTTTTGCGTTTAGCTTGTCTTCTTTTTTCTAGTTTTTTAAGGTGGAAGGTTAAGTTACTGACTTGATATATATTTTTTATCTTCTTTATTGTCCTTTATTGTTGTGGTGGGTGGGGGTACATTGTGGCATACTGTGCACTGCTTTCATCTCACCCATTAAGTTCTGGCATCTTATGTATTTGCTTCGTTCATTTCAAAGTATTATCTATTTCTCCATGGTTTCTTCTTTGTCTCATTGTTTATCTAAGAGTGTGCCATTTCATTTACATATATTTTTGAGTTTTTCAAATGTCCTTATTATTGCCTTCTAACTTCATTCCATTGTTATTGGAAAATAGACAATTTTACTTCAGTCTCTTTAAATTTATTAAGACTATTTTCATGACCTAATATACAGTCTTCCCTAGAGAAATTGTCATATATACTTGAGTGAAAAAATATTCCATTGCTGTTGTATAGACTGTTTTATAGATGTTTATTTGGTTGAGTGCATTATAGTATTTATAGTATGGTTCAAGTCTTTTATTACTTGCTATTTGTTGCATACATTCCTGAAAGTGGCTTCTTTTTCTCTATTCCTTCTAGGACTCCTATTATGCATAAGTTAGTATCAAATCTTAAGCCTGGCTAATATCTGGTAAGGGCTGCTCTCCGCCTACAAGATTGGCCTTTTTGCTGCATATTTCAGAGAGGAGGAATGCTGTGTCCTCTGATGGGGAAAGGGATGCAAGGGGAATAAAGAGCTCCCTCAGATCTTTTCTGAACATGTACAGTCTTGTTTATGACTTTTCAGTTCTCAATAATATATTAGAGCTTTTCTAAGCTTCATTCCCCCCAAAAATTTCATTCCTAGTCTTTTCTCTCATGCATTTTGGTTAGTTTGTTTTCACACCAATTATTATCCAATGCCTTTGGAGGTAGCTACTAATCATTTACCTGTGAGTGTTTTGACAAGTGACTCCACATGTCCACTTTAGCATTGGATTGCTGTTTTTGTTCTGCTTCATGTCTACTGAATGAGCCAGTAGTTTGATTTATTTTGTCCATTTATAATTGTTTTGCCTCTATGAGAAAACAGGGTATAAATAGTCAACACACAGGAAAGGGTGCAACTGAAAGAACTGTGGAGAAATAATCATGACTCAATGAAATGACTTAGTTATAGGAAAAAGTTTTAGTATTCTTATAATTAGACAAAGAAGTATTTTAAACCTCTTTGTTTATGTCTTTCAAGTACTAAATGTATATGTAATTTTTATGTAAGTATAAATATCTATTTACCTTTTCTTGAACTGTACTAACAACTTATAAAATTTAAGCCAAACTTTAAATTTTTAAATTACAAATTATTGAATCTCTATTTAGTGAATGTGTCTTTTTGTTTCATGCTCAGTGTCAAATTCTTTTACTTTAATATCAGTCTAAGGTTTTTTGGAACATTAGTCATTTCCTCCATCTCACCCTTGGGATCTGGATGAAATTTACCATTTTAAATCAGGCTCTTAAAGCTTAATATAGCTTTAAAAATGGACTTTGACTAGCTAAAACCAAGTTTAATGTACTACTACTTAGACATAATGATCCAATCAGAAGTGGGCACATGGCCTAAACAAATCAGAATAAAGGAGATTTTTACTCTTTTTTTTTTCCTTGCAAATCACCTCAAATTTTAATCAAGTACAAAAGTACTAAGTGACATCACTACAGAAAAACACATAGCTTAGCTTATAACTCATCCTTTAAAACTGACTAACCACTAAAGTCAAAACAATTCTTATATTTACCAAGAAAAGTAAAGTCAAAAGTGCATACTGGGAACTGACCTGCTGTTTTTCTGAGTTTTCTGGTTGGTCATAGTCTACTAATAACTGTACTAAACCAAAGCTAACAAGAGACCAGAAAAGCTGTCCTCTGTCCTCTCTTCACACTGAGCTAGGCCAATGGAGCACCATCAAGGTGGGAGAGATTTCTGACAGGAGGAAGAAATTGCAGAGTCCTTACTACACCCAAAAAAACTCCAACAAACTGATTTATATGGGAAGCAAACATGTACACACACACACACACACACACACACACACACACACATACACTTAACGTGCTATAACAACAGGGTAGCTTCTAGCCAATTTCTAGCACACAGCCTATGTTCACTATGCCCAACGAAAAAAGTGCACCAGTGTAGAAAGCATCTTTGCCTTCATAGCTCTAACAACTAAAAAGCAAACAACATATAATATTTTGATCTTTAAGTGGATAATCATGGAAGTTCCAAGATCATGTCCACTAGGGTAGCCTGAGTTGTCATCTATAATTTTTTTTTTAATAATGCTTCAAAGAGATTTCTAGAAACAGTGGGACTACATCAGGAACAGCAGAAGACAGACTCAGAAAAGGACTGAGTCAATTTTCACATGTAACTTTTAAGTTGAAGACCTCTCTCAGCTGATGTCTCCAGTGAAGACAAGCTGCGACCATAGGACATGCAGGAACCTTAGGACAGCTTGCATGAGTAAGTCCCTAGGTAAATACTCCCCAAAATCCCACCGGTGCTCTAACTCAGGTGAGAAAGAGCGGTGTGTGTACACACAGACTCATGCAAACCCTGCTGGGACAAAGGTTTCCTGATGGTGGGCTACTCCACGCTGCGGGTGCACCAGCCTGTTGGCTGGGGAAGGGCCTGTAGGTGGGATGGCAGACAGGGGCTTGCTCTAGAGCAGTCTGGCTCACAGCAACTGAGAGGGGTCTACACGAGGCAGGGGGACGATCACTAGGGTGACTGAATACACCAGGTGTTTTAGAAGAAACAGGTTCAGGAGGTAAGGACTTGTTGTCTGCGATCCATCAATAATGAACACGGATGAGGGGCTGCACAACAGTTGGTCTTTCTGAGATGCACACTTGTGTTATCATTAGATGAAGTCTGTCCGTCTGCTGGGTGGGGACCAGTGGGGCCTAGTGTGGCAATCTGTTCTGGGAAGCTGGTATACAAGATGATTTGCATAAGGACATCACCACCAAGCAACTGCCTAAGTCCAGTCCCCCACCTTCCTTTTCTGCTCTGTAGTCCCGAAACATTTTTTTAAAAACCAGAAAATTCATAAACATGAACAGCATGTCAAATATGTGGCCAGCCGCGCCGCAATGTTGTGAATGTGGCCATGTTGAATCCAGAGTTGTGCTCCAGCGGCTGTTCTTCAATGCTTCCCTACAGAGAACTACGTTCGCTGAACATGGGCATGAGCGGCCTCACTGGGCTCCGCAGAGCAGCTGCCTTCATCCCCCATCCCAATTTCAGTTACCGTTTCTGATCGCCAGATTTTTCTTTTTCCGGTATTGGGGCTTGAACTCAGGGCCTACACCTCAAGCCACTCCACCAGCCCTATTTTTGTGAAGGGTGTTTTCGAAATGGGGTCTTGGGAACAATTACCCCTGGCTGGCTTCAAACCGTGATCCTCCTGATCTCTGCCTCCTGAGTAGCTAAGATTACTCTTAATAGGTTTTAAAACTTTATTCCTTCTTGTTTGACTTGCTAGAAATCACATCCTAGACTTGATGCACACAGGAAAGACAATCAACAGAACAGAGGAGTACACAGTTGTAAGAACTATTAAAGAATCAGAACCCTGATGACAATGGGAAACTGCATCTTCACAGCTCCTGGAGCCAGTTTAACCTCTGACCTTTTTATTGGAGCCAATATATCTCCCTTTTGAGAAATCCAATTGGACTTAGATTTTTGTTCTTTCAACTAAAATTCTCCCAAATTACATACTGTTAGTATCAACAATGATCTATGTTTGGAAAAGATCTCCCTCACCAGCTTAAAGTTTTGGCAAGTTTTTATCTAATGACAGGATCCTTAATGACAGGGAGGCCTTAATTCAATACCAGGAAGCTAACCTTGCAGTTCAGTCTATGTTATAATCAGAATCATCATCACTCCCTCACAGGGTGTGTCCATCAGGACTGGCCTACAGAAAGTGAGGCGCTTGCATCAAGGCCAGCTATTTCACATTCCTATCAGTCCTTAATTACTATCCACACATGAACATGAAAGACCTTAAAGTTGCCTTGGCAATAGATATCCCAGGTACTTTCTTAAAATCCTGTTCTAATATCCCTTTGGCTATGTTTTTATTAGTATATAATAGTTGTACAGAGGGTAAAAATACCTGGGTGACAAAACCTGGTCTGGTTCATTCCCTCTATTATTCTTCCTCCCTCCCTTCTTAAGATGACTCTGTTTTCATACATGAATAGAAAGTACCTCAACCACATTCCACTCCCCGCTATTACCTTCCCCTTAGCATGACCTGTATTATATTCTTGTCCTTCATTAAGTATCTATTCATTTTTCAGTGGGGGTTTTGGTTTGAAATTTTGCCTGTAAATTATATTGTGTTTTAATCATTTAACCCCTTATATTACTTTCTTACCCCTTTCCCTTACACTGTATTGTTCAACAATTTTCAACACATTTTGTTGTGCCATGTTCCTATACAAATACAATATTCACTCTATCATTCTCTTCTCCTTTCCTCCTCCCCTAGTCTCCTCTAACAGTCCCACATTTGGAAACATGTTTTATATACATATAACATATTATATATGTTATATATAACATATATATAACATGTCTATGTAAATGAATGCATGAATGCTTGTATTTGGATTTGGATCTGTCTTCCACCTATGAGAGAAAACTTGCAACTTTTGTCTTTCTGAACCTGCCTTACTTTACTTAACATGATGTTTTCCAGTTCTATCCATTCATCTGTGAAAGACAAAATTTCCTTCTTCTTTATGGATATTTGTTTTGATTCAAATATACTCTTCCATTTTGGATGTCCTAAGTATGAGTCCCACTCCTCTAAACCATGATAATATCCAAAACACTAAAATCTTAATTGTTTTGCTTCTTTTTAGTAAAAATTAAATTGTTCTTATTTATTACTTCCGTATGAGAAGTAATTCCATATGAGACATGTGTATCAGAGCTGCCACAGAGATGTAAACATCTTTGAATCACTAATTTATAATGCATGATTCTTAAAATAGCCACAAGCTGACTTATGAAATATTCAAAGCAGAATAACCTACTATGACCGAGTTAAGCATACATGTAATATTATCTCAACATTTAAAAACCAACTATTAAATTCAATATATAAACATATAGGAATATAGGTGAATGAAAATTACAACATTTAAAATTTAAATTACATACATGATTTTTAAAACTCTACTTTGTCAAATAATCAATGATATCAGAAAATGAATCCTTGGGAAATGATATAATGGTTCCCATTAAAGCCAGGAACAACATGATTAGCCAAACGCTATGAAACTTGCCAGTAGGTCTTCAAAATAAAACTTTTAGGGTATACTATAGTACATTCACTACAAAAACAAATCTCCAATCTCAGAAGCTTATGGCCACAGGTTTTAATTTTTACTGGCATTATTTTATTGTGGGTAATATTAATCTAAGTATATGTTTTATAATTATTCTATAAAAGTATAAAATTCATGCTATATATACTTTTCTTTATTATATTTCAATTTTTTTTAATTCTAAAGAAATGAGAAGTCTTTTCCTAGTGTGTTAATCAGTTTTTGTTGCTGTGACAAGTACCTGAGAGAAACAATTTTAAAAGAGGAGAGATTTATTTTGGTTCATAGATTCAGAGGTTTCAGTCCATTTTCAGTTGGTTCCATTGCTTTGGGCCTGAGGTGAGACAGATCACCCTGGCAGAAAGGGAGCGGTAGAGCAGAGTTCTCACTGCATGGCAGCCAGGAAGCAGAAAAGGAGACAGAAAGGGACCAGGAACAAGATACTCTTCAATGGCACATCCTCCAGTGACCTATTTCCTCCAATAGTGCCCCACCTCCCTCTCCCATCACCTCCCAATAATGTCATTAATTTCTGAAGCCAACAATGGATTACTCCATTGATTAAGTCAGAACCCTCAGGATTCAGTCACCTCTTAGTGATTGTATCTACCAGCTGAGGACTAAGCCTTCAGCACATGAGACTTTTAAGGGATATTTCATATCCAGACTACATCACCTAGAAATACAATTTAATAATAAAGAAAGGAAATCCAAGAGATGAATCTTGAAGTCTCTAATTAATGTTTAGAGACTGAAGTCTCTAATTAATGTTTGAACACTGACAGAGAAGAAAGTGCTGACAAAGTTAAGGAGATGCAATTAGAGGGAAATCAGAAACAAAAAGATAATGAGGTGTCACAGTAGTTAAAAAAATAAGTATTTCATGAAGGAGATATTGGTCAACTTCCTCCAATGTTAGGGAATTTTTGAAAGAGGATGACTTTTTATTTGAGATCTAAAAGATTCTTTGGAAATGTTCTATTCCACTGCTTCCTTTTGTAATGGATTTTTTTAAAGCTCTAAGGAAAAGAAAGGACTTGCACCAGGTATAGACAGGTAACTCTGGAAATAGAGGCTAGATTTCTGAATTCCTTTATTAATTCTGTCCTCACTGAGTCTATGCCTTTTTGAACACTGTAACTTCTTACTCAGAATTAGAATCATAAGAGTTGGGTGAGATTGTTATAGTTAATGAATTTGGATGTGTTTCTTGTCTTATGTCTGATTCCTCAGAATGCCATAATCAGAAGTATCAATTTTATTTGAAGACAAAATAAATTTTTAGCCTCTTCTTCCCATTGTTTCAAAACTACATAGTCTCCTAATTCTTCTTTTCAGTATAAATTGCTAGGTATTTAACATTCAATTGCCATGGGCTTCATACATATTGAATATTGACAAAATTAATTAACAAAAGACTCCCCCCACCTTTCCCTTCTACATTTCATTATTTTATGTACCACCTTCTGCCTATTTGGAAGACTTCCAATTCCTGGCTTCCTTTTGGGATTATTCCATTCTTGTCTATCCATGAGTCTTTCTTATCATCTAAAGAGTACCAATATAAAACACAACAAAATATAATTTGCTTACTAACATCTTCCCCACCCCCATTTTCTACTGTTTCTAACTAGTATTAGACTAGTTCTAATAACTATTCTAGAATTAGTCTAATACATTAAAATTATTCATAGAACTATTCTAATACAATAAAACTGGCCTCCAAGTTCTCAAAACATCTTTCAAAAAAATTCAAGTCCTTTCCTCCCCAAGAAAGTCAAATGATTTAGCATTATTAACTACATAAGATTAAAAAAAAAAAAAAAAACTCAAGAAAGCTTGTTACAGAGTTCACCTGATTAGAGACAATGTGCCACAGGAAATTCAAATGCCTCCATTTAGGCATATTTGTGTTGTCTCTTTAAGCAGTGACATTTAATTCAAGGGAAGAAATAGAGCAACTATGCAAACCTAATACTGGTACCAGCTCTCAGTTTAGTGCCATAAATGTAAGTCAAATGCAAAAGATCATATTAAATTCTATGGATACCATTTGGGAAGGCAGGAAAGTATGTAATTCATTTCAGAAAGATTCCCATCAAAATATTTGTTAGTGTTTATTTTCTTCTTAGTTTTGATGTTTAAAAGTTTTCTTAAGAACTCATCAGTCCTCAGCAGTTAGAACAATGAAGCATTCCGGTACCATAGGAAATAAAAATAGACCTTATGTTTTCATCAGTTTCATCAGCAGCATCTTTTACTGATATTTTTGTCTTGTTTTTCAAGTGGGATAGTGAACAACTACCTCTGTCACCCACACAAATTCTAATATAACTGGTCTTTTTCTTATTGGTATCTATAAATGTGTTTATGTACTGTAACATCTTGCATGAAACATGCACTACAAAAATAAAAGCAAATTATTGAGTTCCTTTACATATCTGATTAAGTGGCAGAATTAGTGAGGATCACAATGTGAAATTGGTCCTTTATACCTAGATTCAATCTATCTTCTTATATTTTCAAAGCATTAACCTTATTATAATGCAAAACATTTTCAAACTGAATATTAGATAAAAGAAAAAACTATTGATGATCCCATAACCTTAAAAATATAATTTTACTTTTTTATATATTCCATTTTTCATCTGCACACATATTTTTCAAAATTCTAATAATGGTGTATTCAAAACTCATTCTATCTTCTAATAATATATCCTAATAAACATTGCTTCCATATTTTATTATTTTTATTGTGGTAAAATACATGTAACAAAATAAATTATCTTAATTGTTTTAAAGTATATAATTAATAACATCTAAATTTTCATTTTTTAAACTCTTTAACTCTCCATCAGTAGATGCAGTATCACTTACTACTGTGCAATTGTTAAGTTTTTAGAACATTTCTAGTATTTTCAAATCTATACAACATGATGATGAACAATTTTGTTTATGTAACGATAGGGTACTTAAATATTTTTCTTCATAATATCCCACAAATGAATCATTGGATTCAGTTTACCATGCCAAAAGCAATGTATGAGCTTACCAGTTCCAGAGTTAACTTTCAAACACCTCTCTGATGAGCCATTTTAATAATGCAAATGTTTGTACCTAGTTTCTGAGATTTGTTAATTGACACGTTTTAGCTCTCTAATATGTAATCAGTGCCATTGACATACAGAACAAATTATCCCTCTATGGTCTTTTATAAGAGTAAAACATGATCTCTAATGCTATGAGCTTTAAAAATCCAAAGGGACTTGATGAGATCCCATAATGGTAAAAAGTAGATATTTCTAATTATTCTTTGAAACAATCATTATGATATCATTTTAAAAATAGAAGCACAACAGTCATAGTCTGGGGATGGATGATACTAATTAGAATGACTGTTTTGAATGCAGTTGGAAAAATTACAGACTTGCTTTAGCATCAGGTATAAAAGCAGAAACCCAAACATGTTAAAATTCAGTTTGAGATAGAAATATAGACAGGCATGGTGGTACATGTCTGTAATCCAAGCATATTCAAGAAGCAAAGACAGGAAGAATTTGAGTTCAATGTCAGCCTGGGCTATAGAGCAAAATGCTCTCTCAAAACAAACAGAATACACCCAAACCATATAAACAAAAAGACAGAAATATGCCTTTAGCAAAGGAAAATGTAAATATAAATGCATTAATATAGAAGTTGTAGCCATGTTCAGCAAAAATAGTTGTGAATTTGATACTAGATGTCACATGATTAAAATTAAAATAAAATATATTAAATTTATTGGTAAAAAATAGATATTTCTATCTTTTATTATAGATATTTCTATAAATATATGTGGCCAGCTATATATAAACATCAAATATTGTACTTTACAAGAGTAAATCACAGCAAATAAATGCTAGAAGAAGAAAAATAAGCTAAAGTTATTTAACCTCTTTTCAATGCTTAGCTGCCCATGATGACAATGATAAAGTTCCAAAGAAGTTTTTTTAATGGCTAGAGTGTTTTATCTTCATACACCAAAGGAGGCATGGAACAATCTAGCTGTGCTTTCTAGAGAGAGTAGGCAAGATAGAGAAAAAGATTACTAGAGGGATATGAGTCACCAGAATATTCTAAAAGCTAGTGGGTCATAAAGACTCCCTGGTCATAGATTCTACTGTGGTTTATGATCCTGAGGCTTAAAATAGCACACATCATCCCTTCATACAGCACACCTGACTGAGAAATTTGATCATTCAATTCATCGATGACCTCTGTGACCAACTCATTGTTGGCCTTCATGGGTAAAAGAAGGCAACAAATCCTTTAGGAAGTATCAGAAATCCTATAAAGATGCTCTAGAAAATTCTTCATAATGGCTGAAGTTCCTTTAAAAGAAGATAAATTCTTTAATATCACTATTAGTGATGGGAACCAAAAATAAAAAAAAGAAAGAAAGCTGATAGGGAAGTAATGAACTCTCTATGGGGTAAATTGATGCTCAACATAGGCTACACATGGAATTACTGGGGAACTTCTATAATATTCTGATACCAAGACCCTAAGGCTTCTCTGAGGGAGAAGCCCAGGGTCTGGTACTTTCTAAAGTCCTCTAAACTCTATGGTCTAGCAAGTATTTACAACCAGAGGTATAAGCAATTATGTTTCTAATTACTTTAAAACACATTACAGATTCCAAAACATGTTAACATTCATTATCTCATTTGGTATTTATTAGCAAAATAATGGAATAGAATTCAGAGATTAATACTATTTTATAAATAAAAAAACTCTGAAGTCCTAAGTAATTAAGAAACTTCCCCCAAATAACTTGACCATCTGCTCTCTTACTATATTCCCTGAAATGTATTTTTGAATGACTAGATCATAGCAAAATTTTAATTTACTCAAAATGTAGAGAGTATTGTATTTTTCTAAAACTATAAGTAAGATTACAAAATCCTCAGAAATATCAATTTAGCTTCTGTTTCTGGCCTGAATCCTCAGTTACTCCACTACAACTTTCTCCATAAGTCCCCTAATATGATTCCTACCCCCAGCCCACTCTCTACATTTTTTTAAGATTATAGATTGCACCAAGAAAGAATCCTTCTTCTTTAGGAGAGGAAACAGTGAAAAAGTTGATTTGGAAATCAAAACAATACTATTGGTGACATGGAGGGGGGTGAAACTGTGACCATGCCTGTGTTGGTTATTTTTGGGGTTTTTTGGTTTTGTTTTTTGTTTTTGGGGGGTTTTTTTTATTTCTTTTATTCACATGTGCATACAATGTTTGGGTCATTACTTCCCCCTTCCCCCTGCCCCCTCCCTTTGCCCCCACCTCCTCCCTCTCTGCCCACCCCCTCGCTTCCAAGCAGATACTATTTTGCCCTTATCTCTAATTTTGTTGAAGAGAGAGTATAAACATTAATAAGGAGGACCAAGGGTTTTTGCTAATTGAGGTAAGGATAGCTATGCAGGCAGATTCTTAGCATTGCTTCCATGTACATATGTGTTACATACTAAAGTGATTCTTCTCGAACTGTGTTTTGTGTTGCTTTGAGCAAAATACCTGAGAGCCTAAAGGGATGAATTATTTATTTAGGATCCTGGTTTCAGGGGTGTTGTTCCCCCATGCAAAGAGTTCACATCATGGTGGCCTGGACAGAGAAAGGGATTATAAAAAGAGAACAGCGGAAGACATAACCCCAAGGACATCTGCCCAGTAACCTATTTCCCCCAATTAGGCCCTACCTCCTACTCTTCACCACCTCCCAATAATGCGTCATATTATGAGTCCATCAAAGGGCTAATCCATCAGTTAGGATCCCTCAGGTTCCAGTTACTTTCAAAAATCCCATCAGCTAGCAATCAAGCCCACAATACATGAAGCTATAGGGAGCATTTTATATTCAAATCATGGCAATTCCTAGTTAAAACATTTTTTGTCCAGCCATATTTTTGCTCTAGAGTTGAGTGAGAAGTGAGTGAGTTCCAAGGAAACAAACACCAGGGTATAGTATTTACTAGCCCCTTCTTTAAAGCTTTGCTTTCACTGTGGGGAATAGAAAATGCATGATAGTATTTAGCCACTAGATAATCAACTTTGATGACTAGTCGCAATAATTTTCCTTATGCTTCATTGGCAGTATATTAGTGGAGTTATTCCATAAGGCTGGCTGTGACCAGTTCTACAATTAAGACTAGTGGACCCCCTTTTACCCTTCTAATGGGATCTTAGTTCAAGGGTCAGTTTTTAAGGAACGAAGGGATATTTGGGTGATTTTTAGCTTCTCACATATGTCTAAGCACTATAGGTCTGAATTCCATCCTGTGCATTGATGGTTAATAGTTTTGACTCCTTTTCTGCCTCAGCACAATTAATTCCATCTATAGGCTGATAGGCTAGGCAGAGAAGCATTACTGAATTATTACTAATTTCTGCAAATTGATCTCATATATGAAGTTGGCATAAATATTTTGAGACTCAGCTTCTGTCCCTTGGCAAATGGCATACCGTCTAAATTCTAGCCTTTGCACAAAAATCTATCAATGGTCCCTTACTCATAGATATTTACTAATAGCTATGGCATCTAATTATTAGTAATGGTCCAGCCCATTTGAGTGTTTGGTCAGATTACCCCCACTCCTTGAAATCCCAGACCATGACATTGAGTCCACATAATAGTTTAGTGCTGGACATGACCATTTCTTCTAAGAATAGTAGCTACTCTCTGACTCTGAAATTTGCCAATTAGTGACCCATATTGGTTGCATAGTGAACCATGATCTAGTGTCATTTTCTCTGGTGTCTGACATTGCACTTGCCCTAAGTGTCTCAATACTTGGCCTATGTGGGTAATTTTAAGGTCTCTTCATCACAATTACTACAACACAAATCCTTGGGTATCTAGTCTCAGATATGTTAGGATGAAGCTATGAAGTCCATCCCTCCTCTACCAGAAAAAGAAAAGTTGTTCAGATAATTCAACATTCTTTATGATCAAAATTCTAAACAACTTAGATATAGAATGTACTTCAATGCAATAAAGACCATATATAACAAATCCACAACTAACATGGTGCTCATGGTGATAAGCTGATAGCTTTTCCTGTATGATCAACAAGAGAAGGATGCCCGCACTACTACTTCTATTCATGAAAATTAGAAAACAGAAGGAAAAACAAGGTATGCAAGTTGGAAAGGATGAAGTTAAATTGTTCCTGATTGCAGACAATATGATATTACACACAGAAAACCCTAAGTACTCCACCAACCAACTGTTAGAACTAATTAATAAACTCAAGAAAGTTGCTAGATAGAAAATCAGTGTACAAACTCAGTGTCATTTCTGTACACTAAAAATGAACTACCTAAGAAAGAGGCTACAAAAATACTTAGGAATATATTTAACCAAGGAGGTGAAAGAACTACACACTAAAAAATATAAAACAGTGGTTAAAGAAATTTAAGAAGACCCAATTAAATAGAAACATATCCTATGTTTATGGACTGGAAAAATTAATATTGTTAAAACAGCTTTTGAACCACCCAAAGCAATCTATAAATTCAATGCAATCACTATCAAAATTCAATGGCATTTTTTACATAGCTTTTCTTAAATCCTGAAATTCATATAAAACCACAAAACACACCAAATGACCAAAGCAATCTTAAGCAAAAAGAACAAAGTAAGAACCATAGTACAACCTGGCTTCCAAATACACTCCAAATCTATAGTAATCAAAACAGCACAGTACTGGCATTAAAAGAGACATACAGACCAATGCAACAGAATAGAAAGCCCAAAAATAAGTCTATGCATTTATGCTCCATTGATTTCTGTCAAAGGTGCCAATAACATATAAGGAGAAGACAGTCTCTTCAATGAATGTTATTAGAAGAAAAGGAGGGAAGAGACCTGTGGACAATGCAGAACATTCCATACAAACCCCAGACCCCAAAAGCTTTAGGGATAGAGTTGGGCAAGAGATGCTGCAACAACAGAGATCTCTGATCCATCCAGGTTGATCCATGATGGAATCTAAGGAAACCACATCTACTGCTTCACAGAGATCCCCCAAGAGACAAAAGATAGACTCCTGAGGAGTTGCATAACTCCACTACTACTCACAACAACTCCATCTAGAAAATCTCGTGGTGCAGACCTAAGTGGTGTGATCTAGGAGAGTGCCAGCAAACTCAGAGCCCAGGACAGCAGTCTCTGAACTGGGAAGCAAAGGGCGCCTATTCAGAAAGCAACAGACTGTGAGTTGTCAGCAACCTGAGTGATGGAGCATGCCACATGTTAAGTGGGGAGATACTAGTAGCTGTGGAGACCTTCTCTATAATCATAACTCTGTATTTACCTTCAAGCACTGGAGAATCAGCCCAGAGCTCAAGGCATCCACTACCCCACTGAGCTGACTCCCAGACAGACAGGCTGCCCTAACTGGAAAATGAGTTCAGACTTAAAAAGGCAATACTGACTGGGTGTGTTTGTTTTGTTTATGTCTTGGGTATTTTTTCTTTCTTTTTAATTCTGCTTTTCTCCTTTTTTCTGACTATATGTCAGCCATAACACCCACCTTTCATTATTCAATCTTTATATCTTCTCTCTCCCTCATCTATCATCCTCTCTCATTTCTACTTTCTTGATGTCTACAAATAGAGTACTTCTCCTGCATATTTTTCCTCTCTCTGTATTCCCCCATCCATAATGCTTCTTTGCTGCCTATAGTTTTAGCAGGTAGTTAGTTGCCAGATCAGTTTTTGTTTGTTTATTTTTCTACTTTTTTTATTTCTCCAATTACCCTTTCCTGTATTAACCATAACTTCCACTGCTCCCAGACTTATAACACCACACACCTTATATTGTTCACTAGTGTTATCCCTCCTGTCACCTTTCCATTATCACCTGTATTAACTAGTTCATGAAGTATCACCTTTGCTTCTTTATCCCCTTAAGATACTGGAGCAGTGGCAGTGATTGGTCTTTATTAAGGATTGTTCTACTGTTGTAGTGAGTGTTTATCAACCGTGACAGATTCTGCAGCTAAACTTCCTCTCCCTGAGTGGAGTAGGGAACTGGACTTGTGTCTTGAAAACTGTGGGTGAGTGATTGACTACTGAGACACACACTCCTAGTCTAGTAATACAAAACCCAGCTACTACTTAGTCTAACATTGTGAAAACTCTACCTGAAAGGACAGAGACATTGAAACCTCCAAATAAAGACTTGACCTCAGATGTATAAATCTCAATGAAGAAAAATGAGTAATATTTAAAAAGGCAACATTTGTCCTCCAAAAGTCCACGATTTCACAAAAAAGAACCTAAACAAAAGTTAAGTGGATGAAATTTCAGACAATAAGCTCAAAGAAGAATGGTAAGAATGATCAACAAAATGAAAGAGAAATGTATAAACACCTGAATGAACTCAAAGAAGATACAAATAACAGCTGAATGAAATAAAGAAGACAATGTAGGATATGAAAGAGGAATTCAATAAAGATACAGAAATGTTGAAAAAATAAAATTGAAATTCCAGAAATGAAAAGTTCAATACCCCAAATAAAAACTTCAATTGAAAGCCTTGCTAATAAAATGGAACAAGTTTTAAATAGAATATCATGGATTGAAGATAAAGTAGAAGAATTAGTTTGATGAATCAAAGACTAAGAAAATAGGAACAGAACATAGGAGACCACTGAAACACCATCTAAAGACCAATTCTATGAATCACTGGGATAAAAAAAGAGTAACTGATACAAATTAAAGGCATAGAAAACATGTCCAATAAAATAATATCTGAAAACTTACCCAATCTTGAGAAAACATGATCATCCAGGTTCAGGGAGCTTTCAGAACATCAAACAGACAAATTCAGAAAAGAAATGCCCCTCAACATATTATAATTAAAACATTAAATATAAAGAATATTGAAAGCTACAAGAGAGAAGTGACAAGTCACAGATAAGGCAAAGCCATCAATATATATATATATATAGGAGATTTCTCAACAGACTCTAAAAGCAAGGAGGCCAAGAAATGATATATTCCAGGCCCTGAAAGAAATTAACTGTCAACCTAGATTAATGTATCCAGCAAAGCTTTCCCTCATAAATGAGGGAGAAATTAAAAAAAGCTTCTACTACAAACAAAAATTAAAGGGATCTCTGACCACTAAACCAGCACTGCAGAAGAGGAGGTAATCCTATACCCAAAAGAGAAAGATAAATGCAACCAGTAAAACGCAGAAAAGAATAAGTTTCACTAGAAGAGCAGATTAGCAAATGTAAATTAGGAAAAAAGCAAACATCACAAAAACAGGAAAATGACAGGAAATATTACATACCTTTCCATATTAGCAATGAATGTTAATGGTATCAGTACTATACCTAAAAGATACAGAATGGTGGGTTGGATTAAAAAGCAAGATCTGTCCATTTGTTACCTACAAGAAAACATATCACTGACAAGGACAAATAATGGCTTAGGGTGAAAGGATAGAAAAAGATTTTCCAAGTAAATCAACCCCAAAAGCAGGCAATACTAGCTACACTCATACCTGAAAACAAAGAATTCAAACCAAAATTAGAAGAGACAATTCACTTCATATTAAGGGAACGATGCATCAAAAGGAGATAATAATTTTGAACTTAAATACTAAATGATAACATGTGCAATTTCATTGAATAAACACTACCTGGGAAAAATATTGACCAGATACACATCTAATAAAGGAGTAATAACCAGAATGTATAGGGAGCTCAAAAAACTAAACTCCCAAATAATCAGCAAATGAACTGAACAGACAACTTTCAAAGGAAGTACATGAAGGTCAATGAAATGGAATAGAAGACCCAGATGTAAACTCACACAGCTATAGCAATCTGATTTTTGACACTGGAGGAAACCTCTTAAACAAATGGTGCTGGAAAAACTGGTTATTTACATGTAGAAGACTGAAAATAGACACCTCTCACCCGCACAAAAATCAATTCACAGTGGATCAAAGATCTTCATGTAAGACCTGAAACTTTGAAAGTACTGCAGAAAGCATAGGAAAAACACTTGAAGACATAGGTGTAGGAAATTGTTTTCTGAATAGCACTCTGATTGCTCAGGGGAAAGGGCAAGAGTAGGATTGCATCAGTTTAAAAACTTTCCACACATCAGAAGAAACTATTACCAGAATGAAGAGAAAAACTACAGAAAATCTTTGCCAATTGTTCATCAGATAAAAGATTAACATCTTGAATATACAAAGAGCTCAAAAATTTTAAAAGCGAAAGAACAAATAGTCCAATTAATAAAAGGACATATGAATTCAACAGAGTTCTCAGAAGACACACAAATAGCTGATGTATAAATACACGAAGAAATATTTAACATCTTTAGCCATAAAACAAATGCACATCAAAACTACTCCGAGACTCCATCTGGCCCCAGCTAGAATGGCAATAATGAAGAAAACACACAATCAGAAATGCTGGTGAATATATGGGAAAAAGGAACTCTCATATACTCAGGAATGAAAAACAGTGCAACCACTATGGAAATCATTACATAGGTTCATCAAAAAGCTAAAACTAGACCTACCTTACAATCCTGCTACACCCCTCTTGGTCATACATCTGAAGAGATGTGAATCAACATACAAGAGAGATATTTGCATGCCCATGTTTAAAGCGGCACTCAATAATAGCCAAGACATGGGGTCAACCTAGGTGCTTAATAACCAATAAATGGATAAAGAAAATTTTGTATGTATGTACTTCCTTCTGCAAAACCAAGGCAGTAATCAACAAAAGGGAGAGAAAAATCTATGAATGAGGGAAGACATCTAACAACTATATGTGAAGAACTTATTACCCAAAATATATAAGGAACTGAAACAACTCAATAGCAAGAAATAAGTAGCCCAAATAAGAAACAGACATTTCTCCCAAAAAAAGGAAGACACACAAAATACCAACAGGTGTATGAAAGAGCTCTACATTACCAATTAACAGGAAATGAAAATTAAAACCAAAGTGAAACACCACATCACTCCTTTACAAGTATTGGCAAGGATGAGTAAGAAAAACATGTGCACTCTTAGTGGAAATATAAATTGTTACAGCCATTATATAAAACAGTATGGAAGTTCCTCAAAAAATCCAAAATCTAACTGCCATATGATCCAGTAATCTCATACTGGGTGTCTATCTATGTGAAATCAGTGAGTTATATGCATTTTCATGTTCGTTGCAGCATTATTCACAATAAACAAAACATAGAGACAACCTGTGTATATCCAGTGATGGATGATCATACCAAAAAATTCAGAATTCATATACAATGGAGTAATATTGAGTCTAAGAAGTAAGAAACATGTCATTATGGACAACATAAATCAGGAGGACACTATGCTAAGTAAATAAGCCAGGCACTGTAATTATTATTCAGTAATCATAAATCCAAGTATGATATTCTTCTCTATCAACATTCTCCCCTTTTATTTCTCAACCATTCCCACAATTTAACAGTTGCAGTAAAGAATCTTTCTCAGTTCTGGTATGGACAGATGACACAGATAGTCATGTATGTATCTAAAGTGTAGAATCCTGTCTAGCAACTTCTAAAAAAAGTAATTGTTATAAATTTGGTATGTACATAGTCCTGATTTAAAGTAGTAACCTCATTTGAAGGAATATAGTCAGAAACTAGGAAGGATTTTAAGAAATATTCAAAATATTTCCATGCATGAAAAATGCTAAGGATCCCAATATATAGTGCTCAGCAATCCTCTCTACTTTCCTGTTTCAAACAATCTCTTCCTAATTATCTCAGCTTTTTCTTCATATCCAGCCCCTTTTTTCTTTCTCCTTGCCCCATCACTGTATGATAAAATTTACTTAACACCTCTTGTATCAATTTTATTTTTTATTAGCGTAAACTAATTATACAAAAAGGTTTTATTGTGATATTTGTAAGTATGCATATAACATATTTAGATAAAATTTGTTTAATCTACATTACTCTTTCTTAAATCCTCTGCCTCCTCCCCCTCTTTTATACCAGGTTTAGTTGGATCTCATTGTGCTATTTTCATATATATATACAATATAATTTCAAGTATATTCATCCCCTGTAACCTTCCCCTTTCTCCCTCCTCCTCTCCCCATAGATCCCCCTCAGACAGTCCCCTTTTATAACTATGTCATATTATTATTTTCTTTTAAATCTGGATTCCACATATGAGCAAAAATATGTGATATTTGTCTTTGTAAGTTTGGTTTATCTCACTGAGCATGATGTTTTCAAGGACTTGAGAGGATGAGCAAAATCTGACTATCATAAGATTCTGGAGAGGAGGCAGCTGGGAATCCACCAATGTTAATTCTTGTTGCACTGAACTAGAGTCTGAATGAAAGCACAGTTTTTACTTAACTCTCTTTAGTAACAAGCCAACTTATACCTTCTTGATATAAAATCTCATAACATAATTTCAGAACACATAAACTGTTTCCTTGGAGCTCATAGATATCACCATCCCAACATATAAAACAGCTGTGGAATCTAAGAATAGCTATTAGAATACTGTCTCACTTTGAGATTTATCTGTAGCAAACGTGACTTTACTCAGCACTATGGAATCATGTTGAGAGAGGGAAGACAATATAAATCTTGTGCAATTTTTAAGGACAAAATGAGAACAAAAGAAATATGCTAACACTTTAAGGAAGTACTAATAAGTAGATGGCTGAAATAGTACAACACAATTTATCTTGAAAATGGAAATATTAACAATTCAGATATAAAAATTGAAAGGATTTAAACTAATTATGATAAGATGCCAACATGCAATTGTGCTGGATATTCTTTCATTTGATCTTTGGGATCCATTCCCTACCCTTTTCCACTAGGCTCTGTGCTCCAAAGAGCTGACCTATATTGAATTTTGACTTCTCACTGAATTTTGCCAGAGGAAGGACAGAAAATAGTAGAATGAGAAGCGAGTCCTTAAGGCAATTGTTTTATTTTCCCAGCTCTTTCCTGTCAGGTCACCAAGGCTTGGCGGCATCCTCTACAGCAAGCCATGGTCCCATCAGATAGCCTTGCCCTGAAGTGACTCTTCTAATTTCTTCCTGGTCCATTAAGGCTTAAATTGGCTAAGAGTTCTCATTTTTGCTACCTCTTTCATTCTGCAATATCCCTTGCTGATTTCCCTAGAAGCCCCACTTATCCTTTTAGAAATGATTCTTTAATCAAATTCCCCTCAATTATCAAGTTTGAATAAATTGTATTCTGACAACACCCTAATTCAGAATTCTTAAAAAGGAGAAAAAGATTAACGTGATCTGGAACAAAATTGCAAATAATTTCTCAAATTATTTTCCTTTTTCTTAAGACACATCATTTCCATACTTTTCTTCCATCAATATTCTTTACAATATGACACATCCTCATCTACCCAAGCTAAAAGAAAAAATTCTGTCACATAAAATGTACAAGTTTTATTAAAAATTATATTATCTGGCTTTGAATTGCATTATAGTTATTGGTATGGGGTGAAGAATATATTTGTCTTCAAAGGTGTCATATGTTTGTATTCTACAATCAGTTTGCTGTTAAGAGTGAGAGGCAATCTAGAAGATCATTGAATTGTAGGAAAAAAAGTCTATCCTGGCATGAGAAAATGTGGTCACATCTTGAAAAAAAATTGACCCTTACTTCCCTGTACCACATGCATGAACTTCCTCACAAATACATGTTGTATTAACCTCACACAGAGCAGAATGATCTGAAGAATATTAGAGTAATTCCTAACTATCCCAAGTTGTCTTCCTCTTGCAAGTGCTAAAATACTTGAAAGGTTTCCATTAGTTATTCCTTGGGATTAATTAAGTGCCATTCTCTGTCCTCTACTTTGCAGATACATCCATCTGTACAACAGAAACCACATAATAAATCACTAACAACTTAAAATGAATTTTCTATGGGATCCTCTTTTGTTATCAAGGGTAAGGAACTAGGGGTGCATAAGAGAATAGACATTTATAAGTGTGAGAAGCTGGACCAGCAAACAGGAAGGACCTAGTAGCATAAGATGCTTCATGTGCTTCACAATTCTTCAAAGTTGTGTAGATAGGAAGCACACATTTCTCAGTGAAACCCTAAAAGGAGACAACAGAGAAATAACTGAGTAAAGAGGAAGGGAAAAGAAAAAGATGACAGAGGTTGTACCTTGTTTGCAAACTTCATTTAAAACCATTAAGCAACCCATGAGTCAGTTGTGCTGAAGTCAATTATGAAATAATTTCTAGTTTTCCTATTTCCTACTCACAAAATAACAAATTGTTAATCTCTTACTTAAAGGTGAGTTCATCATAACACCACAGATCACCTCTTTCCTAAGTTTTTGCCCACACATAAAGACCTCCTTTGGGTTGACATTTAAAGGTAATGCTAAAACCTAAGAAAGTTCTCAGGCTAATGTTTCATAGTGGAATATTCATCCCCATGACAGATGTTTTGGGCAGGTGGCTTCATGTGGTTCTCAGTCCTGTCACAGAGGGGACTAGATTGCCTGCAATTATGTAGGTGTGCTTTTATCTAGGTGTCAGTGTTTTATCTATGCTGCTCCTCTGCAAAATTCTGCCTGAGTTTGTACACTTTCAGCATTTTATGTTTGTGGATTAAAGTCACAGACAACCTAAACCTCAAGGAAATAAAACAATAATCAGATATAATCAGAACAGAAGAAATAGGCTGAGAATAACCACAAAAACAGCAGAAGCAGCAATAACAAAACCTGTGCTCAGAGAAAGAAGCACATCTTTAATTTTTTGAGATAACCTGCTTCTTTGTGTATATTCCAACTCTTTCCCAAAATGTGTGCTCAGAGCCAGCTGGGTTTAGCTGCGTACAGTTCTCACTGACAACTTCTTTATGCCCAGGTGTATGTTCTATTCTAGAATCCTAACTTTTTTCTCTGTTGAATTTGTTGAATCACTCAGTTTGAAAGAGTTTTCTAACTCAAAACATTTTTTCAGTTGACACATTGTGACACTCTCATTCAGGGATCTGCTCTTGCTGTCTTCAAAAGGAATACTTTACTCTGCCCCAAAGTCAATGCACATTCACTGTTTTAACCTCAGCAACAGCACTAGAATGATTTAGTTCTTTATCAGCTCCAACAACAAACCTTAATTATTTACTTTCTTTTTAAATTTAGTAAGAGTTGCAATAATAAAATTTTGCTTTCCAAAAGATCAATTAGCTCATCCTTACCAATTTTAATAAAGTTAGCACCTAAACATTCACATGTATCATAATAAAGATAAATATAATAGGTTGTGTTTCTAGATTTTTGCCTCATTTTTCTAATTCCACACTGTCAATTTCTTTAAGGGTATTCTTTTCACTCATTATTGTGTGCTGAATATACAGCTAAAATCCTTTCTTTTAAAACCCTACAATTTCATGCTTCTTCCAGCTTTCCCTTTATACATTTTAAGGTAATTTTCAGGTTTGCATATCTTAAATTATCTTCACTCCTTCACACACAGTTGCAAGCAGAAAAATAAAGACTTCCTTAGGGTTGACATTTAAAGGCTTATTATTCTCCTTTGATATATGAGCGTAATGCTCATTAACACTAAAATGAACCAGCTGAGAAAAGAAAAAAAAAAAAAACTGCCTTCAAAGATCCTTGAATAAATAATGTAACACAGTCCCTTCCTTCCCTCCTCACTAAAATGATATTAACCAATTCCACATTCTTTCAAAGTAAGCTTTTAAAAGTTTAATACTGTCTGCCCTCACTTTTCAAAGGTGTTCTAATGCCTTCCTGGAGTCTGATTGCTTTGTTAGGAATTCTTTTTCTTCAAAGTAGATTTAATACATCCTCTTCCATCCCACTTCCTATATTCATCTTTTAAAATTAAATTTAAAAGACCTTGGAATGTCAAGTTATTTGAAATTAAATACAAAGCATGTCAAACTTTGAGAAACATCACAATTGCTTGGTTCTCATAATTCGAAGAGATCCAATAGTAGGGTAAACATATGTGTGTGTCTCATATATATGTATATATATATAAAACAAAACAGCATGAATATTTAAATCTATGTTTCTCCTTAATTAAAAATTTTTCAGGATCCATTCCTGAATGTTTTCACCAGGTTCATTTCTGCATACTTTACTTATCTTTTCTATCAGAATATTTTGGAATAAAAAGCCTAAACTGGGAACACAGTTTGCTTATCTGGCCCTCTAAATCATACCCTTTCCCTCTGAGTCAACCAAGAATGCATCCTGCCATATGAATTTAGTGGCAATTTTATATAACATTTACAGGGTGACCTGTCATGTATGAACCACATATTAGAAACAATTTTTAAAAGCTTAGGTATTTTCTCTCTCATCATGAATTTCTAATGAATAAAATCACTCTAAAATCTGGAATTTCCTGATAGAGAAATACTTAGATTTCCTTAAACTAATAGTAAATTCTCAACAGAATAAGGAAGTTGATGATCCTGCAAGGTTGGTGCCAATTATCTATCAGAAGTCTTTCCTAGGGGTTTTCACCTAAATAAGTAGCCAATAGTCACAGTGGGAGGCATAGAAATTCTCTAGGAATGAGAGGTTCAGGCACCTGTGTTGGTGTAACTCAATTCTTTCCTGGGGTCCCCTTTCCAGAATTTTCCACTTGCCCAAAAGTTCCTTCCTAGAGTTTCAGTCTTAAAGTGGATCAGGACTATCTCACAGTTCAGTTTAGTATAGCAGACTGAATGCAGAGATAACAAGATAGCTGGAGTTTTCATATCTGATGGGCCTCACTCCTCAGCAGTGTGGATAATAGAGCAGCACTTTCCATAAGCTTGTTGACACCGGGGTCCTCTGACATGGGTGTTGACCCTTTCTGTGACAAAGAAATGAGAATTCAGCAGACTTAATTCAAGGACAACAAAAAGTCAAATGAACGTGGTTCCAACTGTTTCTCCCTCCACCCGATGAGACATTTTAATACCCTTCAAAGCTGTGGTTTATGCAGTAGTTCTCATTTTTTAATGTGCTTGTAAGTTTCTGAGAATTTTCCTATGCTGTGGGTCCCGATCCGGTAGGCCTAAGATTTGCCCTGGAATTCTGCATTTGTAACAAACTCCCAGGTGATACTAGTGTTTGTCTACAGATCACATTTTGAAAAGCAAATAACTTTAGAACTTAAAGTTCTAAAACTCTGATATGCAAAAAGAATTCCCTAAGGAATTACTTAAAATGCAGAATACCAAAGTCTGAACACAGAGGACCTGAGGTGGAGTTCAGGATTACTATTATTTTTTAAGTAATCCAGATGCTGACAATTGAGAGTGTCAGACTCCAACTCTTTAAGAAAGCCAAGTTCAGGTTGTGCTGGAATTATCTTTAGACAAAACAACAATCCAAAGTGCCAATTTTGGATTTACAAATTACTAAGTCTGTGTCCTGAGATAAGTAATTTATCAACTCTTAGGCACAGTTCCCAGTATTATAGAATGGGTTTGCTAATACCTGCTCCATTGGTGTCCTGCCCAGCATGGCTGTGAAGTATAACAAGATCACCTATGTTAACTGGCGGTACAGGTGCAAGCTCTCTGGAAAACCTTTGTAATCCTTTCCAGAGTCATTTGATACCAACACTCTGTCATTATCTTCTTCCTGATGTGCTGCCAGACCCACTTTTCTACCTTTGAAATATTCAAAGAGGGTCACAGTAATATTCTCTGAGGAAGTCCTGGAACATCACCAAGAAGCCTCAAATACTGAGTACCATCACCAAGCACCCACTTAGGACAGTCAGTCAGAGCAGCAGGTTTCACCTGTGTCTGTTTGAACTGGGAATGCTTCAGGTCATGAAGAATTTTAGATGCAAATTTGAATCTATAAAGCTTCTGTTTCCTAAGAGATCATTTCTCTCTTCACACTCCCATAAGATCTTTGATGCTTTTTTGTTCTTGGTATCTAAAGGGTTGGTTTAGAGATTTGTGGGGTATAGTGATGAAACTTTGCTTTTCCTCTCTAGTAGGAAAAAGGATCAATGACATTTGGTGCTTGTATCAGCTGTGTCTCTTAGGCCACAAGCATGATGATATTTTTGATAAATTGAAAACAATGCATGTGTCAAGTGATACTGTAGCTCTTCTATTTCTCCCATTCCATTGAACATCTATTCAATCCCTCAGTTCTATCAGCCAACAGAAAATATCCTCTCATCTTTCCAAGTGCATCCCCTTCCAACCCAGCTCCCTCACATTCAACATCTGTTGTTTATTCAAGACAGGAAATTCCCACTGGGGAAAGATTCAAAGACATGAGAATGCACAGCACCTTGGAAATAATTATTTGAGCCAGCAAAAATTCAAAATATTGAATTTAAAAATAAAAACAAGTGAAATTGAATATGCAAAATGGTATTCCACAATATCTAAATCTATATTCCTGCTAAGCATATGGATACACTTGCATATACTTGTGCATTCATGATGAACTCAAAAATTAAAAAAAAATCTTTTCAAACTCAAAAAATGTCACATGCAAACCTTGCACTGAACTCAGTAGAGTTGGCAAGTCCCTATTTGCAGTAAAAAAGGTGACTCTCAGTAGCATGTATTATGAAGGTCTTCAGGAAAGATCCTCCTCTCTCACACACTTGCCAGTCATTTCCCTGCACCCAAATTTAAATAACTTCCCCACTAGACTGATTACTAAAACTATAACATTAGTCTTTCTTTGGAGTTAAAAAGATATTATGCTAATCCTTGTCTAATCTCCATGTGAGTAAATCTATGTGCTCCCTTGCAACAAGAATATCTGTACTACTTTCTTACTGCTATAATGAACTAACATAAAGTTAGTGACTTAAAACAACAAAACAATTATCTTAGAGTTCTAGAGGTCAGAAGTCCAAAATAAGCTTCACTTGGTAAAATATGATATTGGCAGGCTGACTGTGTTCCTTCTGGAAGTTCTAGGAGACAGTCAATTCCCTTATTCAGGTTGCCTCTTCCTATATCCTCCAAGACAGTCATAAAGAATCTTCAGATGTCTCACACACACTCATTCCTCTGCTTTCATCTTTATGTATTCTCCCTCTTCCATCTTTGAAGGACAACTCCAAACAACATAGTGTTATATGGGAGATGATTCAACATAGTACAGGCTTTATTCAGGAAAAAGAGCCTGCAGAGGTGGGTCTCTAACAAAAGTTAGAACCCACTGCCATTTATAAACCAGAGGAAGATTAGGAGGTTGGTGGAAAAGAACTGGGAACTACCTGGGCAGGAAAACCTTTTTTTCTTTTTTTTTTTTAATGGGGAACTAAAGAATGCCTTTGCTGGGTAACTAAGGAAATAAGCTGTGGTTAAGTTAACAACTGTCCCTTTGTCATTCTTTGAGGTCAGGTGGGGAGTTTCCAGTAAACCACCCACTAGAGGAGGGGGTCTGGTCCTAATATGGGTGCCCTTACTGTTCACCTTAACATTCAGGATAATTCTCCAATCTCTAGGTCCTAAATCACATCTGCAAAATCCAGTTTGCTGTGACAATTAACAGATTTCACACAGTAGGATGTGGACATCTATGGAAATCATTATTCTGCCTAGCACAGTACCTAGAAAACTGCCACATAAAAAAGTTGGTTTTAATAATTAAGGCACAGGAAGTAAAGGAGGTAGGAGTCAGACTCTGGATAAAAATGGGTAGGACACCAAAATGAACATATTGAGTACCTGGGAAGGAGAAGGACCAAATTAGGGAGAACCTCCCCACATCAAAAAAAAAAGATAGTGATGAAGACAAAGTTTATCTACTTCATAGTTTTCCTTAGGCACTGTTGAAAAAAAACCATAATTCATATATGTACATATATAAATAGATGTACACACAAATATTTGATGAGAATTATAGTGGTTGTCTTTTGGTGATGGATTTAAGAGCAACTTTTTTTTTCTGTGATTTCTATTGATTCTACCTTCAAATAGTCTCCACTCTTGCTATGAAGTGCTCTAGTCCTGGTTACATCTGTTTCCCTGGGATTACTATAGTAGCCTTTTAAATGTTCTCTTTATTTTCATGTTTGCTTCCTTAACCCTGTCTCCAAACAGGATCCAAAGCTATCAATATAAATTCTGTATGACTCCTTAGCCCAGACTGCCTATCCAATCTCATGGTTCTACTGGTTGTTCTTACACTCTTATTTCAGGCACACTGAACTTGATCCTTCTAGCTAGACTTCCTGCCAGGTTCTCCCATAGTATCTTGAATACTTCTATTATTTCATGCCTCTTTGATTTTTCATGAGACTTTATCTCCATAAGGGGAGAAAATGTTATATCCAGTATTTTGTATGATTCCTAACACATAATAGTTCTTATAAATGTTTTACTAATTGTACTATTTAAAATAAAACCATAGATAAGATACCCTTTACTTCTATCTTAGACATGAACATGGATGGTTTCAAACACCCTTTTGGTAACTACTCCTAAGAGAAAACCTTTTGATGAGAGCCCAATTGTCATTGGTTTGTATGCTTTGGTGCACACACCATTCAACTCAGTCACAGGTGTTCTTACTATTTATCTCTAGACAATTAGTAATTTATGCAAATTTGACACTTGACACTTCACCTATTGGTCCACAAAAGATGGACTTTTTCCTTTTACAGATAAGTAGCCTGGCAGCAAATACTTAATAACTATGCCATGACATTATTTTTTCCCATTGAATAAGCCCAGAGCAAGAAGAAAGGTGATGTGTTGGGTTTCATCTTAATAAATAGAAGCCACCTTCCAGTTTTGGGTGACCCTAAACAGGAGTAGGTGGATTGTGGAAGAGGAGTTGTAGCACTGATTAGAATAAGGAAAGGGAAAGGGTCATGTGAAATTCTTAAAAATATATTTTATTTTTTCATGCGCTATTATTTGACCCCAGGTCATGAGTAAACCAATGGGTAACTTCAGTCAGATAGTGAGAACAATATTTTGAGCACTCTCATTTCACAATACGCATTTCCTTCTTCATTTTAAAATTTAAGATTCAGTATGTAATATGAATTTTGTAATATAAAAAAAGCATCAGGCCTGCTTTCTGAAATAATATAGATGATTTATCATTCTGTTACTAGACCATAACTGGTATATCTTTTATCTTAATCTTGGTATCTCTATTAACACTGCCTAATTAACAACTATGAGTAGGACTGATGGTCACAGACAGTATTAATGGAACTTTGAAATTTTGTCAAATAAATCCCCAGGGATTGATTTTGCTTATTTTTCAAGAAAACATAAGGGGTTTTTGCTAAGACTTTTACCCAATATCTAATAAACAAGTGAAAAAGCAAGAAAAATGTAAAACAATGCCTAGATTTAGGTCTCCTACATTTCATAATAAACAATATAGAAACAACATTTTTCTGTTATATGCATATAGTTATATAATAATCACAATACCATATTTTCATAAATGTATAACACTAGAAAGAACTAATATTGCACTGCTCTTACACGTGCAGTTGTAGCACTGTGGTGTATTATGAATTTTACTGAAGAAACTATCAAGGTCTAGTAGAATGACACAAGTGGTAGAGCATCTGTCCAACAGGTGTGATGCCCTGAGTTCAACCCCCAGAACCACACAAAAAAAGAAACTATCAAATTAAACTACTTCAAGAATTAATAAAATTATGCCTTAGTATTTCTCAGTTGTTCTGTACAGAGTACTGAATTTGGTGAAAAATTCTGCCACATAAAGTCAGAGAAGTATAATATAAAGAAAATGAGGAGATTGGTATTTTGTGTTGGACCCTATTAACACAGCAGGTATTTAATAATTAGCTGAGTGGCGATATAGAAGCAACTGCTTTCACAGTGACAGCTTTTTGGTGACCAGTGACAAAAAGATTCATTAATAACATTTTAGAGAGTAAATCACTTTTTAAAAAATTTAGTAGCCTTGAAGAAACATAAGGGGGAATTCTCAAATGTTAATTTTAAATAATTTTTATATGTGACACAGGCAACTGTATGATCCTTTATATAAATATCCCTGCTTAAATGAGGCATGATGTTAGCTCTACCTTGTATCAAAACTCTTAGTTTAATAGCAATAAAATTATAGTTGATGATTTTTAGTAAAACAATAGAAATTTACAAAGACTAAGGTCTCTGTTTATGACCGATTACATTTATCATTTAATAATTATCCTAACTGGATTTTCAATACATTATAACAAGATGACTTCAATGTTAACAAAGGAATAATAAAAGTACAAGGATATGTATGTTATACATATTTTTGTGGAGACTGAACTCAGGGACTTTTGTATGCCAGATAAGTGCTCTACCACTCACATTAAAAGAGAGGGAGAGAGAGAGAGAGAGAGAGAGAGAGAGAGAGAGAGAGAGAGATCAATGTGGTAAAATGTTCAGATGTGAAAATTTAAGCTTTGCAAAAGTAAGCAACCTATCCTTGGTCACACAACAAGGAAATGATGTAGCCAGTATTTTTTCTTTCTTTCTTTTATTTTATCATTTTTACATTTACTTACATGTGTATACATTGTTTGGGCTACGTCCCTCACCTTCTGCCCTCTCCCACCCTTCCAGGTAGAACCTGTTCTGCCCTCTTATTCTCCAATTTTGTTGAAGAGAAAACATAAGAGATAATAAAAAAGATGGCATTTTTGCCAGTTTGAGGTAAAGATAGCTATACAGAGAAATTCCTAGTGTTGCTTCCATGCACATGTGTATTACAACCCACATTGGCTCATCTCTACCAGACCTCTTCACTACTTCCTGGTCCTCTTCTCACAGTGGCCTCTGCCAGTTTAAGATTACTATATTCACTCCTCTACAGTAAGCACATCAACCACATTCAAGTTTTAGGTTTCCTTTCCTTTCCTTATTCCTCCCATGACCATCTTTCCTTAGTGTGTGACCCATGTCCAACAATAATACTGCATTTGTTTAGGGTCTGTAATCTGCATATGAGGGAGAACATGCCATTTTTGGCCTTCTGAGCCTAGCTAATTTCGCTTAAGATGATGTTCTCCAGTTCCATCCATTTACTTGCAAATGACAAAATTTCACTCTTCTTTATTGTAGTCAGTATTCTAATGTATCCCTATCTGAGTCCATTTCTATACTCCTAATTATCATGCTGTGTGACCTCCCGATATAAGAAAACATGTTAAAATAACATTCTTGTGTAATATTTCATTGTCTTTGTTCAGTGGAGAGGCCCCACATGAAACCACATGCTACGAAGCTAGTCCTCAGTTATGTTTTCATTGGCCTGAAGTTTACTTCCTTCCCACTTCACTCATCTGTATGGTCCTGAATGTATTTAAGATCATTATAGTCTGTGATTCAAATTATTTTGAAAGTTTCTTTTCATATTATATTTGCAATAAATCAAAAAGTTAATGGAAAGTACAATGTTATATAATAAGAGCGGAATGATGTACAGAAAATCTAAATAACTTTCCGAGAAAGATAGCATAAAGTAGTGAAAAGAGCATTAACTCTGATGTAGGTTCTTATTCAACTACTTTAAGGTAAGTGACTATATTAACTCTGTTTTCTGTTACCCGAAACTTGGTACTCATAAAGAAAAGAAGTTATTGCCTCACAAGTTAGGAAGCTGAAAGTTTATAAGTGACTTGTCCAGTCTTGTCCAGTTTCTGATGGAGTCCCCCTTGACCGTGTCACACCATAGCAGATGGCACTATGGCATGAGCACAGGTAAGGAAGAGAAATCACGTAGTGAGATAGGATGCCAGAAACAGGAGGGCCAGTCTTGCTCTTTTTGTAACAACCCACTCTCTTGAGATCAATCAGGATCCCATAAAGAAGTGCAATAATCCCCCCAAGGACAATGCTCCCATGACCTAACTACCTTGCACTTGGCCCCACTCCTACCAATTCTACCATCTTAATACCATCACAAGAGGACCAAACTTCCAGGACATAAGCATTTAGGGTATAAACCATATCCAAACCGTAGTAGTTAATAAAACCATTTGAGCCTGTTGCATAATCTGTTAAATGGCTTTTTTACTACCATTCCCACTTGGTGTGGTGAGGCTAAAATTATTCTAATAAACACTCCAATATAATATCTGTCATATAACAGATTCTCAATAAAAGTTATTTTCTCTATCATTAGTGATTGAGGATGAAGTTAATAATGCATAAAGAAATGAGGCCAGTGAATAAAATAATAAAAATCTCCTCCACTTTCTCTCCAGGTTCTGATCCTACCCTCCAATGTGAATACAGACTAAGAATTTAACTAAGATGAAGAGTAAGATGAATACAGTCTTGAGCTAAGTGAAAGGGAATCAATGTTTAACTACATTTTTAATTATAAAAATGAATATACACATATAGTAAAAAAGAAATCCAAAGAAAAATGTGAATAACACTGTAAGTCACCTGACTCAAAGTTTCAGCAATCCAGAAATAAACACTGCTAGCTATAGCTATATTCTTGCAATTAAATTTTTTAAGAATTTTTAGGACATACAAATATATAGGTATTATCATTTTATATGTAGCTATTTATATAAAACAGATTAAGACTAAATGTATACAAATATAAATATGCACATACAAAGGATATTACAAAAACAATTGTAATACACTTGCATTAATTCAAGGCAAACTACATCATTTTCTAGGACTATACATTTTAATTTATATAGGTTCTTTATATGGACTCATTTTGACAAAAACTCTAGTCATTATATTTTCATGTACATTAAGTTTTTTTAATTTCCACTTAAATTAATCTACTATTTGCAACAATTTTGGGGTTTGCATTCTCATACTTCCTAGGTAAAATTATCATGTTTAATAATAATAATAAATTTATCTCCTTTTCTCCAGTATTAATACTTATTTCTCTTATCTAACTATATTGGCTAATAAGTTAATATGTCATTTAACACAGAAGACAATTTTACCTTTTATTTTCTAGTTTTCATACATATTTTCCTTCTTGTCTAATTATATTGAATAGTATTCTTGGAAAACTATAAATATCACCCCAGGCAAGATGCCCCTCTCCCTGAGCCATCACTGGTACTGCAAAAAGGTGCTACATGCCCCCTACTGCTACTTCCTCCCACAGCCAGCTGCTGTTCAACCCATGCTATTATTGTAGGATCTGAGAATGGGTGCTATCTGCCCCCTCTGCTATAGCTACTACCACCTACCACAAACCAATTATTGCCCTGTGCCACTGCTGGGACTGAAACTAGTTACTGTAAGCCCTTTCTGCTACAGAGACTGCCAGTGCTAGAGGCTGTTACTGACAGTGGCAATCTGCCAAGGGATGCCAAAAGGAATATCTACCATGCTTTTTGCTCCCAGAACCACCACTTCTATTGCCAGAGTCTCTATATAAGTGGGTACCTCATTCCCACTACTATGAATGTCACTGTTCCTGTGGCATTCACAGTTGGACAGGCTGTTCAAACTTGCTGCTGCTATCACTGCGCACAAAGTCACAAATTAAACTGAAGAAGTTACAGAGACACTGTCCCAGGGAGGAGGACCAGAAAAGAAACAGACAAGTTTGTGTTCCCATAATGTAGCAGGGGGAAGGGATGGCATAGCAGAGAGATAAAACTTAAAGAATTGAAACATGAAGGTCACATAGCACTGGGGGAATGAAATAGCCAATAAAGTCGCAAGCAACCATATATGGGTTAAGTTTTGCTTTTTGCTTCTGTAACCTGCTTGCAAGGGTGTATAAGGGGAGACATCTTTGTTCTGGGGGCGGTGGCGGGGGGCAGTCAGCCTTTGGACACGAGTCTGCTGGGTCTGTGCCAGCACAATAACATGTTGCTTCCTGCTAAACTGCCTCAGTGTCCCTTATTGAAGCTTGAGATACCTGCAACATTTCTTGGGCACTCACTGCTGGGATTGTGGAGACGGTGATTAGTCACCTCCCTGGTCACCGGGGTGCATCCTCCGGACTGCCAGAAGTGATCCTACCAGGCACCAGTGGACAGTTTGATCTGCAGGAGGAACTTATCCTCCCAACCAGTTGAGGGTGAAGGCCTCCGATGCACAATGGAACCTAATCAGGTACAGGAACCAATGAGGGGAGGTGAGCACCACTCATCGGACTGGTAAGAACCTGGGTTAAATAACAGGCCTACCTTTAGGAGGCAGAAGGAAAGACTGATCACCTCCAGATCACTGTCTGGGGTGTAACCAGGTCTCTCAGATTTTGGGAGCAGGGCAAAAGTGTATGAGACCCCTCAGGAATTAAGGAGGTTGAGCACCTACTAGGTTTTCTCGCCAGCAAGATAGACCAGGATGAGAAACAACACAAGTTTTAAAAGAAAGCACCTTGGGTAAAATCAAAGAAACCGCCAGTACTAGGGATTAGGAGCTTGAGTTCTTCCCCGAAAATAGCTACAATTGAGATTAAGGGATGGGTAACAAAAATTCAATTCCAAAGAAGGAGACTCACAAGAGAGCAGATGCATCATCCACCATTCCACCAGATAGCCCTGTGGTTTAAAAAGGTTTTTCTGAGAGTGCTATCTAATTTTGTGTGTGTCAATTTGTTTGCAACATTGGGACCACAGCCTGCAGCAGGAATCTTAAAATTTGGGTAGTTAAAAAAAAAATGACCTTAGCCTGTATCATTCTGTTGTAAATAAAATCTGGGATTTCATTCTCTCTTATAATACATGGGTCTGTTAACAAATGGGCTTTCTATGAATTGTTTTTATACAAAAAATAATTTTAAGGTTGCTTTTTCTTTTTTTTCCATACAAATATAAGGCTCTAAGTTAAAAGGATTTATGAGTTATTTTCAACAAGCAACAACAAAAATATATATATAAGGTATTAAGGATATGTTTTTTTAAAAATGAAAGGTTAAAAAATACTTTTAAAAAAAGGATAAAAACAAGTTCCCCAGAGGATACAAAATAGGTTATCATAAAGGTACAGAGTAAGTTGTCATAAAAAGATAGAACTTATAAATGCTTATATAAGTGATTAAGTTGACTAAAATCCAGTTACATTAAAGGATTTGTAAGGTCAAAATTTAATGTACTGATGTTAAACCAAAACTTAATTCTCTAAGCTCATAACAACCAGGCTATCTAAAAAATATTATATTGTTCTTGATAATATTTACAAAAAACTGTCTTAAAAATGCTTTGTATTTTGTTAAGATAACTGTCAGGAATTTTTGGTGCTACAGGTTAATCCACAATTTATCAAGACAACAAGAATTTATTAAAACACAGAGAGGCAACAGGCAGCTGAGCACAAGGAGTGTTACATTGATATGAGGATTGAAACAGATTTACTTAGGTTAAACAAAGTAAAAAAAAAGCCAAAGCACACCCTCCAGATAGGATTAAAGAAAAACAAAACAAAACTCAAAAAGGAGCGCTACACTCAAGGTCAAGACCTCCAGTTTTTGTTGGAGTCAACAGAGGGGAGATGGTTGTCCTACTCATTCCCCATGTCAGGCAAAGGGAATTGACCACATTGACCACATTGAGCCTGTTATTTTAGGGGGGGACTCTATTGACTACAAGTTGGTGGGATCCTGCTGTATGTCATGATCCATCTGTTAATGTCAACAGATGACATTAACATCTCTTATCAACATCTGAGCCATGATTCTTGGCCATTTGGTTTCCTAACTCCACACTTAGTCCCCATAAATATTTATCTGTGTTCGGGTGATTTTTGTCAGAGTTTTGACTACTGAGGTAACTGAATCATAACTAAATAAAAGTTCATTTAAGAGCTGGTTTATGTAAAATTTTCTAGATGACCTCATGGTTAAACAACTGTTGTCTTGAGTGATTCTAATGTCAGGACCCTATATGTGTCTGTTATTGAGCTATTTGGGGTCACTGACACTGTCCCCTTCCCCCACCAGCTGATGAGAAAATCTAAGGTTTTACATCAAGAACAACTAAATTAATATGTATATATATCCTCTATAGGCTGTAATGTGGTCCCTGTACACTAAATATATTTATGCTTTTCCAGTATATCAAGTCTTCTAAAATACAAAATCTATATAAACACAGTAACAAAAAGTTAATGGTACTGATATACTGTTCTAAATATTGCTAAATATTCTAATATTGCTATGTTGCTAAATTATCCAGAATATTAACCATAGCTCTTTTAAGTTTTTGTCATTACAGTTCTGATCCTTCTGAGACATTTACAATCAAGTCTATAAAAAATGACTCTAATAAGTACTTATGTGTCAACCAGGTTAGCTTTTAGACATCTGCTTTTGTTGGATTTTGTTTTGTATTGTCCTTGTCTAGAAGCCCCCTGCCTAAGAACCACTCATTCTAAGCCTCTTTGTTGCTTAAATTTTAGCCAAAAGGCTGTAATTGGCACTGACTCCCACCTGATCTGCCCACTATCCCTTCCCCCCATGTGGGAACAAAACCAACCAAACAAACAAAATCCAGGAAAAAACAAATCCTCATGATAAAGAAAAAAATGATCAATTGAAGAAGATTTTCAGCTTACGGCCACACCACCTGAGTGCATCCAATCTTGTCTGGTCTCAGAAGCTAAGCAGGGTTGGGCCTGGTTAGTACTTGGATGGGAGAAAGATCTTCAGAGGAGCCTGCTCAGAGACAAGCAATTTGGAGACAAGCAAGGAATGTCTTCAAAGTTCCAATGGAGTATTAGTGCCAGACCTCTCAAAATAACCAAGGCCAAGAGGATTGAAAATATGGTTCTTATACATGTGTGGCTATCAGGCATTAAAGCCCTTACAGAACAAACTCATATTTTTTAGACAGGGTCTTCTACTTAAATAGAGACAAAGTTACTATTTTTACTGACTCTAAACATGTCCTTTGATACTTAAAGATGATGGTTTCAACTTTTTCAAAATAACACATTTTCTTGGACATATATACTGATAATATATTGTTGCCATGGTAATTTTACTCAGTAAACAAAAAAAAAGGATATTGTGTGGGTAAAAGAATAAAATGTCCAAAAAACCCCATTGGAGGGGCCCTCTTGTCCTTCTCCTGTCTATACCCACCACAATGGGACTATAGCACTGCTGTAGTTACTCTGGAAGCTGACTAGTGTACACATGGTGGAAGCTCAAACATGGGACACACTCTCCTCTACTCTACACACTTGGACTCTTTATCTTCTGAGTTGGCCCTTACAAGGTTTCCCCCATGTGCTAAATGTTGCAAGAGAGCCATTGTTGGGACCTCCACATAGCCAAACTTTGTATCATGCACACACAAACAGATGAGTGCTATATCGGCTCATATACTCCCCAAGTTTGTGAGGTTGTTGGTAAGCGAAACTAAAAGCCCCAGAGTAAAGAAAACAATAGGCTACGTTTGTCATGAAAAGTGGGGCGATGGGTCTTGTCTTGGGAACATATTTGATGTTACCCTCCCTGATTCCATTGGTATTGTGGTCCATCAGGACCATTATGGAGGCCACTACACAGAGAAAAACAGCCACCCACCTAACAATGCTATGAAAATACAAACCCCTAAATCAAGATGATGCTCTTTAACCCTGGGTGGGTCAGAGCATTAAAGGGAGAATAATATAGCAGGGAGGAGAACCAGAAAAGAAACAGACAAGTTCATATTCTGATAATGTGATAATGTAGCAGGGGGAAGGGATGGCATAGCACAGAGATAAAACTTAAAGAAATGAAACATGAAAGTCACATAGCACTGGGGGAATGAAATAGCCAATAAAGTCACACGCAATCATATATGGGTTCAGCTTTGTTTTTTGCTTCTGTAACCTGCTTGCAAGGGTATATAAAGGGAGACCTCTTTGTTCCCGGGGGTCAGCCTTTGGACACGAGTCCACTGAGTCTGTGCCAGCACAATAAAGCTTTGCTTCCTGCTAAACTGCCTCAGTGACCTGTATTTCAGCTTGACATTCCTGCAACAATACTATACTACAACCCATACCTAGAAGCAAAGCCGATGGCGCTTACTAAACTGAAACCCTAAGACACACTTTCAGGATAAAACCTTCTACTGCAAAGGCCATATTATAAAATTCTTAGATACAATTGATCCTCCAGCTGTACAAATATCAACACAGGGACACAAGAAGTATTAAACAGCAAGGTAACATGATGCTTCTAAAGGAGCATAATACTCTCTAGCAACAGTCCTTTAAAAGAGGATTGTTAGTTTGTCCTCACTGTCAAATACCTGAGAGAAACAACTTTTTTTTTTCATTTTTGGTGGTGCTGGTGTTTGAACTCAACACCTCACACTTACTAGGCAGTCACTCTACCACTTGAGCCACCCTGCTAGCTGAGAGAAACAACTTAAAGGGGGAGTGATTTATTTTGGTTCAAGATTTCAGAGGTATCAGTCCATTGTGACAGGGAGCATGTGGTAGAGCAAAACTTCTCACTTCATGATTTCAGGGATGCAAAGACAGACAGAGAAAGAAAAAGAGGAGAGAGAGGAGGAGGAGGAAGAAGAGGAAATGGAGGAGAAGATGAAAAAGAAGAAGAAGAAGAAGGGGGAGGAGGAGATATTTACTCCAGCTAGGCCTCACCTCTTAGAGTTACAGCATTCAAAATAGCACTACCAGCTAGGGACCAAGCCTTCAACATATGAGCATGCTGTAGGGTACATTTCATTCTTTTTTTTTTTCCATAGGATCATCATGAAGATTAAATGAATTGGTATTTTTTTATTCATTTATTCATATATACATACATTGTTTGGGCCATTTCTACCCCCTGACCCCCACCCTCTCTCCCCCCAATCCCCCTCGCTTCCAGGCCAAAACTGTTCTGCCCTTTTCTCCAATTTTGTTGAAGAGTAGACACAAGCAATAGTAAGAAAGACACAGCATGTTTGCTAGCTGATATAAGAATAGCTATACAGATTGATTCCTAGCATTGCTTCTATGTACAACTTTATTACAACCCGAATTGATTCATTTTTACCTGACCTCTTCACTACTTCCCGGTCACCTTCCCATATCGACCTCTGTCATTTTAAGGTTACTGTATTAGCTACTCTGCAGTGGGGACATCAAACATTTTCAAGTTTTGGGTTCCCTACCTATCACCATTCCTCTCTTATGTGCTCTCCCCTTAGCATGTGACCCAAGTCCAACATTACTGCATTTGCCTTAGATCTAAAATCCGCATATGAGGGAGAACATACAATTTTTGTTCTTCTAAGCCTGGCTAACCTCGCTCAGGATGATGTTCTTCAGTTCCATCCATTTACTTGCAAATGATAAGATTTCATTCTTCTTCATGGCTGCATAAAATTCCATTGTGTATAAATACGTTTTCTTAATCCATTCGTCAGTAGTGGGATATCTTGGCTGTTTCCATAACTTGGCTATTGTGAATAGCGCTGCAATAAACATGGGTGTGCAGGTGCCTCTGGAGTAACAGGAGTCACATTCCTTTGGGTATATCACCAAGAGTGGTATTGCTGGATCATATGGCAGATCTATGTTTAGATTTTTAAGAAGCCTCCATGTTGTTTTCCAGAGCGGTTGCACTAACTTGCATCCCCACGAGCAGTGTATGAGGGTTCTATTTCCCCACATCCTCACCAACACCTGTTGTTTTTGATAATGGCTATCGTAACAAGGGTGATGTGGAATCTTAGTGTGGTTTTGATTTGGATTTTCTTTATGGCCAGAGATGGTGAACATTTTTTCATTTGTTTTTTGACCACTTGAATTTCTTCTTTTGAGAAAGTTCTGCTTAGTTCAGTTGCCCACTTCTTTACTGGTTCATTGATTTGGGGGGAGTTTAGCTTTTTGAGCACCCTGTATATTCTGGTTATCAGTCCTTTGTCTGATGTATAGCTGGCAAATATTTTCTCCCACTCTGTGGGAGGTCTTTTCAGTTTAGAGACCATTTCTTTTGTTGTGCAGAACAACACAAAAAGTATTCCCATTTGTCCATTCTTTCTCTTAGTTGCTGAGCTGCTGGGGTTCTATTGAGGAAGTCCTTGCCTATACCTATTGTTTCAAGAGTATTCCCTGCTCTTTCCTGTACTAACTTCAGAATTTTGGGTGTGATATTTAGGTCCTTGATCCATTTTGAGTTGATACTAGTATAGGGTGATAAACATGGATCTAGTTTCAGTTTTTTGCAGGTAGATAATCACTTTTCCCAGCAACATTTGTTGAAGAGGCTTTCTATTCTCTATCATATGGTTTTTGACACCTTTATCAAAAATAAGGTGGGCATAGCTGTGTGGATTCATATCCAGGTCCTTTATTCCATTCCACTGGCCTTCATATCCGTTTTTGTGCCAGTACCATGTTGTTTTTATTACTACTGCTTTGTAATATAAAGTCTGGTATTGTGATACCTCCAGCATTGCTCTTTTTGCTGAGTATTGTCTTGGCTATTCATGGACTCTGGTTTTTCAAATGAAATTAGGGTAGATGTTTCAAGCTCTGTGATGAATGTCATTGGGATTTTGATGGGAATTGCATTAAACATGTAGATTGCTTTTGGTAGTATAGCTATTCTTACTATATTGATTCTACCAATCCATGAGTATGGAAGATCTTTCTACCTTCTGTAGTCTTCCTCGATCTCTTTTTTCAGGGGTTTGTAGTTCTCCTTGTAGAGGTCATTTACATCCTTTGTTAAGTTTACTCCTAGGTATTTGATTTTTTTTGAGACTATTGTAAATGGAATTGCTTCAATATATTCTTTCTCAATTTGTTCATTGTTGGTATATAGACAAGCTAATGTTTTTTGTAAGTTGATTTTGTATCCTGTCAACTTGCTGTAGCTGTTTATGGTGTCTAGGAGTTTTTGGGTCTTTAAGATATAGGATCATGTCATTTGCAAACAGGGATATTTTGACAGTTTCTTTATTTGTATTCCTATTATTTCTTCTTCTTGCCTAATTACTCTGGCTAGGAATTCCAGTACTATGTTGAATAGGAGTGGGGATTGTGGGTATCCTAGTCGCATTCCTTATTTTAGGGGAAATGGTTTCAGTTTTTCTCCATTAAGTATGATGTTGGCTATAGGTTTGTCATATATAGCCTTTACAGTGTTGAAGTACATTCCTTCTATTCCTAGTTTTCTTAAAGCTTTTTTCATGAAGTGGTGTTGGATATTGTCAAAGGCTCTTTCTGCATCTATTGAGATGATCAAGTGGTGTTTGTCTTTGCTTCTGTTAATGTGCTGTATTTCATTTATAGATTTACATATGTTGAACCACCCCTGCATCCCTGGGAGGAAGCCAACTTGGTCATGGTGAGTGATCTTTCTGATATGTTGTTGGATTTGGTTTGCCATTATTTTATTGAGGATTTTTGCACAGATGTCATTAAGGAAATTGTCCTATAACTCTCCTTTTTGGATGTGTCTTTGTTTGGTTTTGGGATGAGTGTAATACTGGCTTCATAGAATGAATTAAGCAGTGTTCCTTCCCTTACTATTTTGTGAAAAAGTTTATGGAGAGTTGCTATTAGTTCTTCTTTAAAGGTCTTATGGAATTCAACAGAAAATCCATCAGGTCCCGTACTTTTCTTCTATGGGAGACTCTTTATTGCTGCTTCAATTTCATTTTGTGTTATAGATCTATATAGGTGATTGATATACTCTTGTTCTATTTTGGATGGTCATAAGCATCTAGAAATTTATTCATTTCTTCAAGATTTTCAAATTTATTGGAATGTAGTTTCTCAAAGTAGTCTCTGATGATTCCTTGGACTTCCATGGTGTTTGTTGTTATCTCCCATTTTGCATTTCTGATTTTACTGATTGGTTCTAGTTTCTGCTTATCGTCAAAGACTTTTATTGCTCCATCTATTTTGTATGATAGTTTTGCTGGGTAGAGTATCCAGGGGTTGAAGTTATTTTCATTCAGTGTCCAGAATACCTAACTCCATGCCCTTCTTGCCTTTTAAGTTTCTGTTGAGAAATCTGCTGTGATTTTGATGGGTTTACCTTTGTATTTTATTTGTTTTTTCTCTCTTACAGCCTTCAGTATTCTTTCCCTATTTTCTGTGCCTATTGTTTTAAGGATAATATGTTATGGAGTTGTTCTATTTTGGTCAAGTCTGTTTCTTGTCCTGGAGGCTTCCTGTACCTGAATGGGCATAGCTTTCTCTAGATTTGGAAACTTTTCTGTTATTATTTTGTGGAATATATTATAAATCCCTTTTGCTTGCACCTGTTCTCCTTCTTCAATGCCCATGGCTCTTAGGTTTGGTCTTTTGATGGAGTTGGTGAGTTCTTGCCTATTCCTTTTACAGGTCTTGTGTTGTTTGACTAACAGTTCTTCAGTTTTTCCTTTAATTTCCATTTTGTCTTCAAGTTCTGAGATTCTGTCTTCTGCTTGTTCTAGTCTGATAGAATGGTCTTCCACTGTGTTTTGTATTTCTGTTTCATTTTTTTTTCCAAGGTTTTCCATATCATGGGTCACTTCCTCTTTAATATTGTCAATTTTTGTCTTTAATTCATTTATCTCTATTTATGGTGTTGTCTGTTTCACTTTAGTGTTTATTTAGGGCTCCTAGGAGCTCATTTATTTGTTTCTGTAATCTTCTCATATTCTTTATTTTTGGTGTCTTGGAATTTCTTGAGTGCCTCTTGTATGTTTTGGTTGACCATGTCTAGTAACATCTCCATGTAATTCTCAGTGATTATTTGAAGGATTTCTTCTTTGAGGCTGTTCTTGTGAGTATTGTTAGGGTCCTTGGCATCATTTATCTTTTCTTTGCTGTACTCTGGAACTGGGTTTCTGTTTTCTTCATTTCCCTCTGCGTCCTATATTAAATTATTTTGGGGGGAGAATGGTCTCCATCCCTTTTTTGTCTTCCCATCCCTCCACTTGGTACTGTGTAACTATGTTCTTGATAGGCTATTGGTGGTTTCAGTCACCTGTTTTCTTTCCCTTGGTTTAGTTTTACTTTGTGGGTGTATTGGATTTTTAGCTTAGTGTATGTATGCTATTCTGTCCCTGTTTTGTGTGAAATTTAATATTGACTAAGTCACAATAGTAAAACTAACAAAACAAAACAACAACAACAACAAGACAAAACCCAAACAAATTGATGGGGAAAGACGAGCAAACAAACATACCCACACACACACACACAAACACACAAACATACAAACACTAGGTTCAGGAATAATAGAATTTCAGTCTTAGTAATTCTGCTGTTATGCCTTTAGCATCCAGCCCTGGTGTTGGTATTTAAGCAGAGGCTCTGTCTTAGTCTTGCCAGGTGGTTGGGGAGTCTCACCAGTTTTTCTTCTGTCTTTCAGAGGCAGCTGCTTAGTCAGCTCTTCCCTCAGTGAGGTGTGGCATTTTGAGTTTGTATGTTGTCCTCAGGTTCCAGAGATCAGCTCTATAGCCCAACAGCCATCCTGCTCTGAAGTTGGGTTTTTCTTGTGTTGGTTTACTGGGGGCTTGTTTGTTTGCCTCGACCCATTTCTCTGGGGCAAGGCCATCAGCCATCCCCCTGCTGTCAGTGTGTTGTGATGGTTTTTTGATTATTTTTCAATTTTGCAGTGTCATTTGACTTTCCATGTTGCTCACTGGTTCAGGAGATGAGCTTTGTGGACCACTATCTGCCTTATTGCAGGCAGCAGCTTATCACTGGCCCACTGTTAGCCCTTCTGCCTTTCCAGCCTTTATTTACTGAAAGTTCATGCAGAGATCAGCTCTTTGCCCCTCCCCCCTTCTCCAGTGTGCTTACAGCACCTCGTGCCCTCTGCTGTGTGTTAGTTTTCAGTTCCTTATTTATTGTTCAGGCTTTTTTTGTTTTGTTTTGGTTCAGTTTTTGCAGGGTAGGGGGTCAGTCTGCCCATGGGGCTATGCTGGTTTATCACAGGGGTGGCTGGGGGAATACTGCATGGTGCTTGGTGCTTATTGTTGGTCTGCTGAATGTCTCCCAAGCAGGTTTGGAGCAGCATCTTGCGGCACAAGAGCCCTCCTGTTTTCTCAGTGTAACATGGTATGGAGAAGCTTTCCACAGGCTAGGGGTTCAGGGTGTCGAAGTTTTGATTCTTCTTGGTGCTTTATTTCTGACAAGTGTGTCTCCAGCATTTCAGCAATATTTTTGATTTATGGAGCTCACACTGTCTGCTTTTGCACCCTAGTCACCATCCTACATTTCATACTTAAGTCATAGCAAGGATATTTATGAAATTGCGGAAAAAGAATTCAAAAGAGCAATTACAAGAAACTCATGGAGACAAAAAAGAATACACTGATGATTTAATTAAACTAAGAAAATAATTCATTAGATGAATGAGACATTCAGCAAAGAAAACAGTGATCAAAATCACTCAAACAGAAATCATAGAAATAAAGAACTAAATAAGTCAAAAAATATAGTTGAGAGCTTCAACTGAAGATCAATCAAGCAAAAGAAAGAATTTCTGAACTTGAAGATAAGTCTTTTGATATATCCCAGTCAGACTAACATAATGAAAGAAGGGAGGGAGGGAGGAAGAGAGCAAGACAGAGAGAAAGAGAGAGAGAGGGAGGGAGAGAGAGAGAGAGAAGAAAAGAGAGGGAGGGAGGAAGTAGAGGAAGGAAGGAAGGAGAACATAGTCTCTATATTTTATGGGGATCACTGAACAAAATTTATTTGAATTCTAGGCATTTCATAACTCAAAAAAGAGACCAAGCATAGAAAATCTACTTAAAGAAATGCTAGTTGAAAATGTCAATGTAGAAATGTAGAAAGAATTCTACAGTCTTCAAAAGAAAATTCCCAAGTCACACTTAAACAATTTCCCATCTGACCAACAGCAAATTTATCAGTAGTAATCTGACAGACTAGGAGAAAATGAGAAGGCACTTTTCAAAGTTATGAAATAAAACAAAAACTTCCAACCAAGAACACCATAATCAGCAAAGCTTTCCATGAGAAATGAAGGAAAAATAAAGAATTTCCAAGGAAGCAAAAACTGAGGAAATTCATCAGCAGCAGACCAGATTTTCAAAAGATGCCTAAAGAAATTGTACATCTCAAAGTATAACAAAGTTACTACCATTGTGAAATTATAATGAAAGCATAAAATCCTCTAGAAAAGAAGACACATAGTCTGGCATGGTGGTGCACATCTGAATCCCAGCACTCAGAATATGGAAGCAGGAAGATGTAAGTTTGAAATTACATAATGAGATCTTGGAGAGAGAGAGAGAGAAAGAGAGAGAGAGAGGAAGAGGAAGAAGGAGGGAGGGAGAGGAGATATAGAGAGGGAAAGGTTAAAAGAGAGAGAGAAAAGAGAAGAGAGAGAGGGGGGAAAGATGAGGAGGAGGTGGGGCAGGAGGAGGAGGAAGAGGAAGAGGAGGAGGAGGAAGTAAAGAGGAGAAAAGAAAAGAGCAGACCAAAAAAGAGAAAGAAAATAATCAAATCTTATCAACATGGCCACCAGCAAAAGATAAACAATGAGAGAGGAAAAAACAAAAATAGAGGATATTCAAGACAAACAAGAAAAAAATTTTAAATGACAGGAGTAAGTCATTATTTATCAATATTAATCTTAAATATAAACAGATTAATTCCCCAGTTAAAAGATACAGATTGGTTGAATGGATTTTTAAAAAGAGTTGACAATATGCTAGCTACAAGAAATTCACATATAGAATGAAAATGAAGAGATGAAAAATGGTATCCACATGACAGGAAGTAAGCAGAAGTAGCTATGCTATCAGAAAAAAACAGACATTAAGATAAAAACTGTAAAAACAGACAAATGTCAGCATGCAATTATCAACAAACATTATTAAATTTAAAGGAAGGGATAGGCTACAACATGGACTACTGAAGGACTTCAACATTCCACTCTTACCAAATGGACAAATCATCCAGACCCCCCAAAATCAACAAATATCAGAGTTAAATTATATTGTAGATAAAACAGACCTAACAGAACATTTCACCTGCTAACTACAGAATATATATTCTTCTCACCAGCACATGAAACATTCTCTAGAACATACCACATTAGGTTACATAACACAAATTTTTTATTAGGATATATACAATATATGGGGGATTATTGTGACAATTTTAAATAGGTTTACATTGTCCATTGGTTAGATTGTCCCACCATCTCCCATCTTGAGACCCTCCCCGCCCCACTTAAAGCAATTGCAAGAGTTTTCATCATCCTATTTCATATATGTACAGGAAGCCCATCAACCATATTCTCTCACCTTAATCTCCTTTGTTCACCCTCTCTCTCCCATGAGTAACCCCCATAAACACATTGTACCTGCTTTATAGTCCTGTCTTTTCTTATTAATTCCAAAGTCAGTGTTCAAAGGGGTTTCTCAGTGTATCCCAGCTGGGAGAACACTTTACTTTGGTCAGTTCAACCCTTTCTGTTACTGTCCCTTACCCATTCTATCCCACCCATTACTCAACAGCTTTCAATACATATCCTCTGCCAGCACAGATATAATGTATTTCTATTTTTTTGACTATCATTCTCTTTTCCTTTCCTTCCTCCCCTGATTTCTATAGAGTAGTTCCACTGTTATAAACAGGTTCTACGTAGAAGTTTGTATATGATCGTGGTTTTTTTTGTGTGTAAATGTTTCTCTTTTGGATCTATCTTCCACATATTAGAGAAAACATGCAGCTTTGTCTTTCTGAAACTAAGCCTCAGCAAATTTTTTTAAAAATCAAAATCAAATCATATCTTTTCTGACCACAATGAAATAGAACTAGAAATCAACAACAAAAGAAACCTTACAAATTATACAAATACATGAAAACCAAGCATATGCTACCAAAGGAAAAATGGGTAAGTGAAGAAAATGAGAGAAATTTTAAAATGTTTCAAAATAAGTGAAAGTGGAAACACAATATACCAAACCTTATGAGATACCACAAAAGCACTAAGAGGGAAATTGACAGTAACAAGTGCCCACAAAAAAATTATTTAAAATTAACAACATAGCAATGCATTTGAACATCTTAGAAAAGCAAAAAGAAAAAACAAAATTTATAAAAGGAAAACATGAAGATCAAAGCAGAAATAAAGACTAAAATAGTACAAAAGATCAATGAAACTGGGTTAGTTCTTTTGAAAAGGTAAAATTGGCAAGCTTCAGATATACTAGCCATGAAAAAAATGAAAGAAGATGTGAAAAAAGAAGAATTCTAACTGATACACAGAAATACAATCACCAGGAGCTATCATAAATAAGGATGCACCAACAATTTGGAAAATCCAGAAGAAATGGGTACATCTAACCCACCAAAATACAGTCATGAAGGCTTAGAAAACCTGAATAGACCAATAATGAGTAATGAGATTGAAATGGTAATAAAAGTTCTCCCAAGAAAGACAAGCCCAAGACTGGATGGCATCACTGCTGAATTCTAACAAACTTTTAAGGAAACACTATCACCAATTCATCTCAAACTATCCCAAAGAATTGAAAAAGAGGGAATCTTCAAAACTTATTCTATGAGGACAGCAATACTCTGATACTAAAACCAAATAAGCACACAACAAAAAATGAAAACTGGAGACCAATATCCCTTGGGAATATGGGTTCAAAAGTTCTCAATAAAATACTAGCAAATTGAATCCAGCACATCCAAAGATCATTTATCATGATGGAGTGGGATTTATTCCAGGGATGCAAGAATGGATCAACATACAGAAAACATAAATGCGTACATCACATCAACAGAATGAAGAATAAAAATAATATGATTATTATTTCAAGAAATGGAGAAAAAGCATTATAAATTCAATATCCTACATAATACAGACCTCCAACATAATACAAACCTTAAACAAATGAGGTAAGAAAGGAAGACAGCTCAAAATCATAAAGGCTACACACAATAAACCCAAACTCTACATTATATGTGATGTGGTAATGGTAAAATTGTTTCTTATAAGTTCTTTTTTTCAGATTTCATTGCTCTATTTTTATATACAAGTATATAAAGTACATCAACCCCCTAACAGAAACTGTTTCACATTTCTGCCCATTTTAAAGTATATGTTCATTGTTCAAAAATGTTCCACCACGGTATTTCACCCATAAATAAATTAAACTTTAATCAGATTTAACCCCCCTATTACTCTTCTTACCCTTTCCTCCCATCCCCTTTTATTCAATAGCTGTCAGTGCATTTCATTAAGTCTTCCTCTTACACAGATGCAATGTTTTTCAATATTATTCATTCTCATTCTTTTCCTCTCCCTTCTCCTAGTATTCCCTTCATACAGCCCCCCATATATTGTAAGTGTGTGTGTGTGTGTGTTCGTGATCATGTTTGTATTTGTGTTCATGCTTATCTTTTGGATTTATCTTCCACACAGGAGAGAAAACATAGGACCTTTGTCTTTCTCAACCTGGCTATGTCGTTTAACATGATGATCTCAAGTTCCATGCATTTACCTGCAAATGACAAAGTTTCATTCTTCTTTATGGCGGGCTAATGCTCCATTGTGTATCTGTACCACATTTTCTTAATCTATTCGTCAGTTGTAGGGCACCTGGGTTATTTACATAGCTTGATTATTATGAGCAGTGCTGCAATAAACATGGTGTGCAAGTATCTCTATTGTATCCTGGCTTACATGCCCTCAGATATAAGCCCAGGTGTGATATTGCTGGGTTGTTTGTTATTTCTAGTTTTAGTTTTTTAAGGAGTCCCCATACTGCTTTCCATAGTAGTTGTACAATTTATTAATTTTTTAAATAGAATTTATCAATTTTATTTTTTTCTTCAACATTTCTATATCTTTATTAAATTCTAGCCAGTATTCATTATTGATTGTGTTCTTGATGATAGCCATTCTGACTGGAGTGAGGTGAAATCTTAATGCAGTTTTAATTTGCATTTTCTTTATAGCCAAGGATGGTGAGCATTTCTACATGCATTTCTTTACCATTTGTACTTCTTCATTTGAAAATTGTCTGTTCAGTTCATTTGCCCATTTCTTCACTTAGTTATTAATTCTTCAGGAGTTTAGTTTTTTGAGCACTCTGAAAATGCTGGTTGTTAATCCCTTGTTAGCTCTACAGTTAGCAAATATTTTCTCCCATTCTGTAAGGTATCTGTTCAGTCTGGTGACTATTTCTTTTAACAAGACAAAAATATCCACTCTTGCCTCTTTAATTCAACATACCACTGGAAGACTTGCCTGAACAATTAGGCAACAGAAAAAAATGAAATACAAATAGGAAGGGAAGAAGTCAAAATACCCATTTGCAGGTATGATTCTCTGTATAGAAATGCTTAACTATTCCACAAAACAACTATTGAAACTGACAAACATGTTCAGGAATGTTACAGGATACAAAATCAACATACAAAAATGCTTAGAAATTTTATACACCAGTAATGAATGTGAGAAAAAAATCATGAAAGCAATCTCATTCACAAAAGCTGTAAAAAATTAAAGTATCTAGAAATAAATTTATCCAAAGAAAATGACAACCTCTTCAACACATGGTGATGAGAAAACTGGAATATACATATTCTGAAGATTGAAACTTGACTCCTCTCTCTCCCTATACAAAACTCAACTCAAAATGGATCAAAAACTTCCAGTAAGACATGAAACTATAGACGGTAACATAAGGGAATTACTTCAAATACATTGGTATATAGGCAATGACTTTTTGATGAGACCCCAAAGGCACAGACAACAAAAATAAAAGTAGACAAATGGGGTTTTAACAAACTAAGAGATTTCTGCACACCAAAGAATCAATAAAGTGAAGAAACAACCTACAGAATGTCAGAATGTACATAAAATGTCAGAATTTATCTGACAGAAGATTAACATTCAAAATATATGGGCTAAAAAAAACTTCAACATCAATAAAAAAATCTAATTGAAAAATTCTCTGAATAGACATTTCTCAAAAGAAATACAAATAGCAAAAAAACCAAAATGAAGACATGCTCAATATCATTAGCCATTAGAAAAATGTAAGCCAAAACCACAATGAGAGATCATCCTACCCCAGTAAGAATGGCTATAATCAAAAAGACTAAAAATAAACTGAGTCTGTTGGCTCATGTCTGTAATCTTAACCACATGGGAGGCCAAGATTGGGAAGATGGAGGTTCCAGGGCAGCCCAGAAAAAAGTTTGCAAGATCCCATCTCAAGGGAAAAAAAACTAGCTGTGGAACACGCACTTGTCATCCCAGTGACAATAGGAAGCATAAATAGGATTGTGGTCCAGGCCAACCTGGGGGAAAAAAAAAAAAACCTATCCCCAAAATAACCAGAACAAAAAGGCAGGAGGTGTGAAGGTGTGGCTCAAGCCTCACAAGCACAAAGCCCTGAGTTCAAACCCCAATGTTGATTTTTTTTAAAAAAAGACTAAAAATAGCAAATACTGGTGAATATATAGAAAATAGTGTTCATAAACTGTTGATGGGAATGTAATTAGTACAGCCAATGTGGAGAATAGTAGGTTCTTAAAAAACAAAAATAGGTCTACCATAAGATCCATCCACACCACATCTTGGTAATAGCCAGAAGAAATGAAATCAGAACATCAATGTGGTGATAAGATGGAAATGTTAATTGCCCTGATTTGATCAGTACAACTGTATACATGTTTAAAATATCACACTATACCGCCAAAATATTCAATTATTATGTGTCCATCAAAAAATAAAAGTATTGTGGACATGAAAATGCTAACTACACTGACTTGATAATTATACATCATATGCATGCACTGAATTATTACACCGCATCCCATAAATGTGTGCAAATAATAATAATAATGCTTAAGAATAATTGACATCCTCCTAGACATCTGTTTATCTTTAATACTGTTACTTCTATTGTTTCAGCATTAAGCACACGATATGGACTTTTTAACCTGCTGTATATATTTTATAATTAGTTTTTCTTACAAATAAATGCCAAAATTTATTAAATTTCATCTTACTTATATTTGTGTAACTATTATATTTTCTTATATTCTATCATGTTAGTGTCTACCTATACACAACAGATTTTATGTTAAATAATAATTTCACTGTACATAATTCCATTTTATTTAGTAAGTCAAAATAAGAGAGAATGTGGAAGAAAGAAGGAGAGGTAGAAAAGAGTGTAGAAAGGAGAAGGATGTGGATGTGTTTTAAATGTGTGTGTCTCCTTATGTTAAATTCATCTAGTCTATTGTATCTGTGCTGCAGGGTAAGGCAATTAAATTATAATAAAAATGTTCTTTTTTCTCATAGCTCAAAAATACAATTACAATTTAATATTTATGCAGTAATGGCTCTGAAGCAGATGTTGCACAAAATATTAAATCTAAACATATTTTTCATCCAGAATTTTCTATTTAAACTCAGATAAATTTGCTTTTGGCTACATTCATACACTACTTTAAAATTATGCTAACTGATTTTTAAAAAATAATATCAATGCAAATTTAAATTTATGAAAGGAAAAACTAAGATTCAAGAACAGACTTTTCTTTTTAAAAAAAAAAGTATCAATTATTTATTAGATTTTTGATAAGAAACTTAGCAAACTAATTTGTAAGGACAAATTCCATTTGTTACTGCAAAAACTGAACTCATGTAGTCCTGAAGCTAAGGAACAGCTTTTGGAAGATTTTGAGTCTACAGCTTTCTGAACAAACTTGTACTGCTCTGAAATATTGTATTTCTCTTTCTCAAGCTGAAGGTCTCACCTTCTTGCTTTCTCTTCTCAGGTAAACATTATTGAGCATTTGGGGGATTTTTCATGCTTCTGATGCCAATTTTTGTGGAGGTGGCCATGACAAATTTCTGGTGTGTTCTATACACAGATACTCAATTGAGAGGAAAGGGTCTAGTTACAAGTAACAGCCACTGCTCAGCTGCTTCAAGAAAGCCTCTGTGATGCCCAGTGAGGTGTTCAAGATGGTGCCAGGAGTGATGAGCACTGGCAGTTTTCTGAGATGCTGACAAAGGGGATTTTTTCTGTGGTCCAACAGCTTTCAGCTTCAGTAGGGTACCACTGAGGCCTAAGTACCTAAGTACGTATCATTCTTGCCATTACCAATTGGTTTGTGACAGTAGTGAGAAACTTCTTTTTCTTTTCAACCCTGGATGTAGCAGCTAAGTACTACCCCTTGATGCTGGTCCTTCAATTCCTCTGACAAAATTAACATTTTGGCTGAAGTGAGTCTTCCCTTTGCTGGGCTGTAGAGTCGTGAGATTCTCCATGCTCCACCACCTTGTTTCTAACCTTGCCATTGGCATCAGCCTTCCTGGCTTGAGCTTTCTTCTTCTGAGTGTCTGGCTTCTCAGCTTTTTCACCCATCATCCTGCAAGAGGGGAGAGAACAAGAACAGAGTTTTGAAAATAAATCAGTTCTTAAACAGGATACAGAGAGTAATAATGAAGACAATAATGGTAAATTAGAATACAGTACACTAAAACTAAAGGCTTCTTTTCATGAAATAAGGAAATTAATATATTAGAAGTTAAGCCACAGATGAGAAAAATTATTTCCCATGTATACAGATGACAAAGGAACTGAATCTAGAATATATAAATGACTCCTCCAAACTGATAATAAAAAGACAAAGGACCCAATTTAAAAATAAGCAAAAGACCTACAAAAGTGGGAGTATTGAATTGGCCAAAAAAACATAAAAAGGATGTTTGATTTAATGAATCATCAGAAACTACTAGTTAGATGCACAATGTGTCTGTTAGAGATTTGAGACTATTTTTATAAAACAATAAATCCAAATAAATTTTATTTATGGGCAAATGTTTCATTTATGAAAAGGTGATATTTCAATCTACTTGGTAAGGATAGATCATTCCACATATGGTTTTGGGGAAAATTGCTGTCCAACAAATAGTTACATCATCACATTACATTATATATAAAAATGAATTCCTGGTTGACTAATGTCCTATGTGTAAAACTAAAATTGTTTAAAGAAAATATATACTTTATGTTTATTTCAAGGGGAAAGATTTCCTATACAAATCAAAAATACAAGAATTGTAGATGAATAGAGTTAGATGAATTTAATTAAAGTTTAAAGTTAGTCTGTATAAAATTAAAAAGGCAAAGACAATTAATAGACTAAAAAACTGTAATATATAATAAACAGAGGCATTTATAATTCATAAGAAAAACACAATCCCATTCATAAATAGGCAAACATTAGGAATAATAAATAAACAGGGAATGAAATGCAAATGACCTTTAAAAACATGAAAACATGTTCAACTTCAATAATAGTTCAGAAATGCAAATTCAGTTTACAATGAAAGATGTTATCAGCCATTTTGGTAAAATTTAAGGTAAATAGTAGCCTATACTGCCAATGACATGGAAATCACTAACTCATGAATTCTTGATAGAAATGCACTTGATACAGTGGTAGTTTCAGTGTGTGCATTTCAATTGGCAGGATCAATCAAAATAAAATTTTTTTTTGTATTTTGGCCGCAAGCTCTATTTCTGGAATATAACCTACAGAATTCTGGCTCATGTACATACCAGCATGTTATTTGTAGTAACAGAAAACTAGAACAAACTTAAACACTTATTAATAAATAAGTGACATAGCTTTATCACAAAATATTTTCCATCCCTTAAATAATATCAATATATATTGAGACCTGAGAGATACTATCTTAATCCATTTTGTGCTTGTGTAACAGAATACCTGAAAGTTAGTAATTTATAAAGAGTAGAAATTTATTTATTCCCATTCTGGAAGCTAGAAAGTTCAAGATCAAGGTGCTGTATTCAGTGATGGACATCTTGCTGTGACCTCACATGGCAGAAGGCAGAAGGGTGAAAAGGGAAAAACTCCCTTCTTACCAGCCCCTCTATACAGGGCATCCAATCCTATTCCTAGAAGGGGAGCCCTCAAGGCCCAGTCACCTCTGAAAATCCCTGCTTCTTAACTGTTAATAATTGAATTTTCCAGGGGACACATTCAGACCATAGCAGACACGAAACAGTCTCTAAAACAAACTGTTAAAACTACAGCACGTTGTAGAAAAAACAGTTTACTATATTACCATTTATGCAATTAAAAAGAAATTTCAAAGCTAATTGTGTATGTCTCTATTGAAAGTCTCAGTAAATAGACTTCAAATTATTAAGCATGATTATAAAGGTTAGTTTTAAATTCTTTATAATTTGACTTACTAGTATCCACTAGACACTACACACCTAGCACATATTATACTTATAAAAAAAAGACAAAGGATTCTTGTGACCTCAGTTACATGGGAGACTGAGGCAGGAGAATCAGTAGAGCCCAATTAGAATCCTTTGTAGACAACAGAGTGAGGCCTCATTTCAAAAAAACAAAACACACACACACACGAAAGAAAAAAGGACTTAATTGAAGCTGAAAATTTTCCATTTGCAAAATGAAAAATGACAGAAGTGAATACTAACAGGCAAAGCCTGGTTGACCACAATGTAATACTTACAGTCTTTGGAAAGAGAATTCTGACAAATTGCTGGGTCAGTCTTCATCAAGTATACTCTAGTTTTTTTAAATGCACTGCCCTAAAGGAAACAAGATGTGCAAGTGAGTAGGAAGTTGAGTGTAATAAGGGGTGTGCAGTTGTTAAATAGTATTTAAAATCCAGAAAGCAAAAGAAAAAAACAAAAGTGGTCAGAGCAAAGAATACATCCATACTTAAAAAATAAACAAAGAAACAAAACCAAAAAAACACACTAGGAGCTTTTGACAAAGGAAAAGCCTCCAATTTCAGAGTTGGTCAAATACAGGAATTTGGATTCAACCACGACTCATTTTGTGTTCTCAGTCCCAGGCTATAAAGAAGTCAACACATGCAGCAGTTTGCAAATGATATCCCACACTGAGGCCCCAGACATCTTTTACCAACCAGTCTCTTTGCTGCATTCCCTGAAGAACCCCCACCCCTACCACACACACACACACACACACACTGCATGTATCTCTTTCTCTGTTGCAGTTACTCTCTCTGCCCCATTCTGCCTGTTTCAAGCAAAATAGAACTGGTTAAAGAATACTGTGGTACAAAAAAGCAAGAAGGACAAGAGGAAGGGTTATACCCATCCTACATTACTGCCACATGTTCATAGTCTCTGTCCCCAGGGTGCTGTCCTTACACACACCCAGCAAGTCAAGTTTCCAATAATGGCAGCAAGGCAGTGATTGAAAGACATAACTCATTTTAACGACATTTATGACAATTACCAGAGACAATTCTGCTGAACATCCCTCAGGAGTTTTCCTGGAATGCTTGCTGTGATAAACAATAAAAATAAACAGAGCTAAAAACAAAAGAGAGTATTTCTTGACATTTATTTCAGGAACTAATTAGAAATATAAAAAGGATGAAATTTAGTTTAAAATATTCTACAAAATTAAGGAATAAAAAATATATAAAATCACACACACGCTATTATTTAACCAACAGATATGGCATTTGATTATTTCCAGTGGAGAAAACTAAATGAAAAATACACCCTCCTGTGACAGTCTTTGAAAATCAGCAGTAGCTTAATGTAATCCTCCATGTGAGGCCTTTATGAGCTAGGCCATTTTAATTCCCAAATTTTATCTTGAGCAGTATATAAATATTTCCCTACTAACCATGATTCTTTAGATACTGTTTTGGGAAACAGACTCACTAGGTAGCCCAGACTGGCCTTGAACTCACAATCCTCCTGCCTTAGCCTCCTGAGTGTTGGGATTATCAGCATGTACCACCAGATGTTTTTAATATCATAATTAAATGTAGTAACTATGACCACCACAAATATTGTCTTCTGTGAATGGCATTGTGTTAGCAGATGACAAATGTAGTTATCATGAAAGACCATTTCTTGGACTCTAATAAAGTTGGAAATACAGGGTAAGCAACAGTATCCAAGAAACAGCATAAAGATAAAGGCATAAAGATGATGGAAAGGCATAAAGATGAGTCCAGAAAGAAAGAACTGCATTCAGTACCATACTTTTAGCCTAGTACCCTTCCTACCAGTTATTTTTTTAACTTATATAATATAAGCCCTCTTTTCTTTTCTGTCTTGCAGTAATTCACTTCTAATAACCACCACCATGTATTTCTACAGTTTAAATTGCATTTAGAACCAAAGCAAAGAAAACACTGTTTAGGAGGTACCATTTTATGCAGCAGATGAGAGTTCAGGTACCAAAATCAAACCCCATTTCTAATTTTAGCTCTACTGCTTGCAGGCACAAAATCTTAGAGAAGTCACTACAACTCTAACTAGCATCTAGCACCCAGCATAGATGCTGGAAATAAGTGAGTAACGCATGCATTCTAGACTTAGAAATTAGGTCTTTAACCATCTTCTTAATAATTCTTTTCCCTGTAGACCCACCCTCCATTTTAACTCCATCTTCTAAAGGATCCTGTCTCTCCAATTCAGAGTTACATTTTGGACAGACACAATGTCTCACACCTGTAATCCCAGCTACTTGGGACGCAGAGATTGAGAGGATCATGATTTGAGGCCAGTCAGGGCAAAAAGTTAGTGAGACCCTACCTCAACCAATAAAGCTGGGCATGGTGGTACATACCTCTCATCTCAGCTATGCAGATGATATAAACAGGAGGATCATAGTTCATTCTAATCCAAGCAAAAAAGTGAGATCTTATTCAGAAAAAGATAAGCAAAACAAGACTGAGGTGTGGCTCAACTGGTAGAGTACCTACCTAGCAAGGAAGAGGCCCCGAGTCAAAATTACATTTTGAAGTTCTAAGGTTACATGAGTGGAAGAACTTAGTTAGCAGTACAGGGAAGGATCTTTTCTCTAATTGAAATTTAGCATTCTGTCTGACTTGGAAAATTATGAAGATTATTTTATGTCCCAAGGGACTTAGAAAACTAGATGTGAAGAGAGATGGTCAGCTTCAGAATATGGTGGTGTTACTCTGACAGCTCAGGAGGGGCCTCCCTAGGAAGTAGAAGAGCACATTTAGTCAGTGAGGTTCAGTAGAGTTGTGTTCTAAGGACAGGTGACACTGTGGTGTTACTCTGAGATGTTCAAAATGCAATTCTCAGAGCTTTAAATTAGTTCTTTGGGATTACTCATGGAGGGCTGTGAGCACTGCCGTGTGCACTCATCTCTGATGTTTTATGGCCATGTAGCATTCTACTGATAGTCATAAAGGTGGGACCTCAACTTCCAGCTAGTGTTCAGTTAAGGCAGGTTCTCCTGAAACCTTCCACAGTCCTTAATGTTATGCTATGATTTGATTATCTCATCCCCTCTTTCAGATTGTTATTATGAAATCATGTGCATAGAGCACCATATAACACTTGCTCTTCATTTGATACAAATATATTATTTATCTATAAATCTGCCTATGTTTTTTAATATTGGCTCATAAACAGTAAAAGTAGCTTGGGAATAGTAAATTTACATTAAAGGCAGTATCCAGATAATTCAAGATACATATGTATATGGATGTCACTGAACTAATACAAAATAAGAAAAAAAATAAGATCCCATCATTAGTTCATACGCCACTGAGAATAGGTTCAAGCATCTGAATTGGTTCATAGGCTTTCCCTTGAGGTCCTATAAAATGTCCTCTAAAGACAGTATGGCATAGACGTCTTATATTGATTTGGATATCTATAGGACAAATATAGTAACACAAGTAGAATCAGCTCAAATGTAATCCTAAGGAGTAGAACTGTGAAAAACTGGGAAGAATGTGACCTTCCTAAAGGAAGCGAGTGACATTCACCAGAATATGGTGGCCACATAAGGACCATGTCATCTTCTGATATTGCAGGGGAAATGTAGCTAGATATTTTTAAATGTGAAACCTCCTAATTATGAAATCTTATGAAATAATTCAATAACTTACAACAAAAATGTACCTTCAGAGTGATTTGAGAGCCATGGTTTCTAATCTCTGATTAGTGCTGACTGTGTAGTATCCAGAAACTATTCTTCAAGACAAGAAACACAGGTGACTTCATGGGAGTCATAAAGGAAAAGACCCCATAGGGAAGTCATACTTTCAGAAGTATCTTCTTTGGAGGGACATCATTGATGGGAGTGGCCCTGGGAACCTGACCACTAAGACCCTAAGCTGGTAGAACTTGAGCTGAACTGAACCCTCTAGAGTCTTAGATTCTAAGTGAGGCTTTTCAGCAAAGGGTGAATGGCCAATGTTGCCAAGAAAGACAATATTCTTTCAGGAGTAACAGATAGCATGGATAGGACATTCCAAAAACTGAGAATCTGCAAACCAATCCTTTCATGTGCTACTCCCTGACTCATACTCAGCATTTCAAAATGAGTCACCACTGACAACTGACAGCTATGAGCAATGTTATTTTTGCCAATATACAACTCATTGTGGAGCTAGCTGGGTTTTCCTACAAGTAAGCAGGTGGTATAAGATTCTCTAGAATTATAGTAAAACATTAAAGCTGAATTTTCATATGGTGGAAATAGCCCAAGAGAAAGGGCAATACATTAAGCAATAAAATTAACTTTATTAGCTTTCCAACTTCAGCCCAGCAGAATGCTCCTGAAAACAAAGGTGGTGAGAGGAAGGGTTGTTCTATCATCATCGAACAGGTGAATTGAGAATACACCTTGGACATTTGCACATGTGTCCAATAAGTGAGGCTCAAGAAGCATGCCACTCATGTACTCAGAGAGCTGGAGATTTGCCCTGAAAGATACAGGGGCTGCAGATGTGCACACTTGCACCAGGCTCATCAACATTGTCTGGGCAAGAGGAATAAGGAATGTCCCATATCATATCCATGTGATTGTCCAGAAAACATAATGAAGATGATGATTCGCCAAACAAGCTCTATATTTTGATAACCTGTGTCTCTTTTACCATGTTAAAAAGTCTATTGACAGTCAACGTAAATAAGAATTTACTGCTGATTGTCAAATAAAGTTCTAAAACTGCATTAAAAGTTACTTTAATGAGAGAAACAAAACAGTCTCACTAAGGAGGTACCTTGTGACCAATAACAATTAAGCTCCTACAAAGCAGCCTTTGAGATTTTTAAATAATACCAGGGATTCTATGATTTTTAGATAGCTTACTTTGTTCAGATATGAGTTTAGGGTTTAGGTTTTGTAGCATTATGACACCTACTCTGCTAGGAATGAGTGGTATCATTTCCAGTGTCTTTACCAATAATTATTTTATTAGAATCTCTTAATTCCTGAATATATCATAACACACATTCGTATTTCACTGAAATTTATTTGAGAAAAAAAAACAAGTGCTCAAGTTGGAATGAAAGGTTAATGTTATTCTGACATCCATCCTGAGCATTGGCAAGGGTCAAGGCATATTTTGGCATATCTTTTTCCAACAGTCAAATACTGCCACTTAACACCACAGAAAAATAACAGGGCAGAGAAGAGCGTCTCTAAGCTCAGAGTCTCAAAGATCATAGGGACAGCTGCTGAAACTGATTTAAAGTAACCACTAAATTAAACATTCCTTTCCTGCTGAGACCTCTACATTTTTCTAGGGGACTATGCCTGGAGAATCTTCCATGTTGTGGGAAAATATGCCATGTTATGAAGTAGAAGAAAGTAATAGCCAGAAAAATTGCTCTAAATGTCTAAATAGCCCTCTGTGTGATTTCTTTTAATAAAATAATTCAGATAAAAAAGAGTGATAGATCTATTAGCTGACAACTTACTGGTTTGTGTTGCTTATTTCACAAAATAACTTAAAGGAACCCTGTTTGGGTACCTGAAGGATATCTACCCTGCTGTTTGTATTTATGTCTAAACTAGAATCTCAAAGATCTGCTCTGATATCCATTAAACTTTCTATGAATTCTATTTTTTGTTTCTTCTCCAGAAAAAGATATGAGTGCATGGCAGAGTCCTACAAGAATACGTCTTTATTGTGTCCAAATGAGAACACTATTCCATACTGATGGCACTATGATATTGCTTTGCAATCTATAAACTTTTCCCTGAAAAACCAGATGTGAAAAACTAAGAAAGATGTGAACTCTCCATATCCTAGAATTAATTTGCCTCTATTTTTTAAACTGAGTTCAAATTTCAAACTTCCCATTTAAAAACTTCAGACAATTGGCTCTGTGTGAGAGAAGAAACCTAATGCATCTGCTGGCACCATTCCAGCCTCTATGTCATCGGCCTACATTCCAGGGAGCATCTCCATTAGCTAGAGGTCAAAAAGCTAAAATGTAGTTTAAACTGAAGAAAAGAGATCAGAGGAAGAAAAAGACCAACATGCAAAACAGTAGAGGAACATTAATCAGTATCACCAGTCATCCATTTGTTGGGACAATCAATATAAACATCTTAAGTTCCCATACCTAGATCTGAAAGAAATTTAGATGATCCAAAATGAAATCAGGCAAGAAGATTTAAAAAGTCATGGCCTCCCTCAGATAATTCAATAAGGTCTGTAGCTCTTCTCATGGAATTCATAGTAACATATATTTGCAAAAATTCTCCAAACTCAATTCCTGAAAAGCTAGAAGGCTAGTTCTTCACACCTAAGTCTAGTGTAAAAAGGAAGAATAGAAGGGGGAAATGAGGAGGATATGAAAGTGGCCAGTAAATTTGCCAGGTGGATGAAGGATGTGGAACCTTAATTTTCAAAACCATTTCCAGATGCATATTTAAAATCATGAGTGTGATCATTCTGGATGAAGATGATTACTTTATTGCAATCTTGGATATCTGGCTGCTTTCAGTCAGTCATTGTAAACAACATAGAAGAAATTAATACCATAGCATCACAATGAATTATTTGTGCCTCCTCCATATCACAGCTAGGAAGATTGTGGCTTCATGCTATTATTAAGTCAGTATCAGGACAGGCTGATTTAGGGCAGCAAGGATATATCTTTTGTCATAAGAGAAGCTGCTTCACAATGGGGTGCAGTACAAGAAAGCATTCACTACTATTGGACTAAAAGGTAAAAATACTATTATCTTTCTATATTTCTGAGCATGTCAGTTTGATCAATGCAAAAACAGAGAATATACAACACTACCAATCTACAATAATTTTTAAAAATAGTAATTTTCCTCAAATTCTACTAGAGTCCTTGCTTATCCCATCCCTATCCCCAGAAGGATACTAATCTTAAGCACTTAGGAATGATGAGCAGGTCTGATAATTTATTGTTTAAGCCAGGCTCCTTCCATATAGCCACCTAGTGCATACTCAGAGGCTACTAGAAGAAGAAGAATCACATATAAATTGAATTGATCAATTATTTAATGAGTTCATAAAATTTCTTGAGTAGAGTCCACAGCCTCCAACAAGTAGAGTAAGGGATTTTATTGGGCTCTCAGTAGCAAATGTGCTGAGTGTATGGCAATGGGGGTCCATTAAGCGAAGAGGTTGACCAATGTACCAATGTTTGCTCTTTTTACCTTTTGAGAATGGCTCCTCTTCTGCTGTCTATTAAATTGCTACAGTGTACTATACACTGTCCTCCTCTGTCAAGTGTCACAACAACTTGTGAAGAGGAGGAAAACTCTAAAGTCTTTCCAAAGAGTTTAACTATCAAGTGCTTTCTGGGAAGATAAAAATTGGGAGGTACTATTTCTTGACTGACCTTCACCAAATGCATGCTTTTCAGCATATCAAGTCATCAGTGGAAAAAAAAAGTATATAGCAGTCTAGAAATACTATTCATACTTGTAATAAAAGAGCAACTAAAGATGAGTGATTAAATTAAGTGCATCCTGTATGGACCCATTCAACCAACAATCATTCAAAGGAAATCCAATTGGTTTCTACTGAAAAATGGCAGATGATTTTCCCAGATAAGTGGTCTGTAATTTACTTGCACTTTAAAAAAGGCTGCTGATTAAACACTATATAAAGAATTTACCCAGAAGGTTAATAAATATGGGCTCAAGAATAAGATCTCCTAGCATGATAGCAGTTGCCTGGCTAAGAAACAGAGGGTAAGGAAGCAGTTCAACCTAGAGATGAGTGACCAGCCAAATGTCACAAGCTTCAGTATTGAAAGCAGCTTGCTTATTTGTTTGAAAGATTAAAGTCTTGAAGAAGAAAGGTGAGAGAGTGATGACATTTCTGATTTAAAGGTGGAGAACTCTCAGACTGAAACTCTCATTCACAGAGTGTGAGGTGAAATAGGATGAAAGCTATGCTTTCTAGCCCAAGCACCACCACATATAACTGAAAACAGCATCAGGTGCGAGAAGAATGAGACATATTGAAGCCTTGTAGAACAGACTCACCCATAAGAAAAATCAGTGGATAGAATGAAAAAAAAAATGTTTAGACACAATTTAGAAATCACAGAGAGCCTTTAGATTCTAATCCCCTGTTGTTTGGTGAAAATAAGTTGGTCAAAGCAGTTTTCTGTCTCAAACATCTAAGTTCAGTACAAGCTAATCAACTACAAGACTTATCTACATCCTTAACTATCCCTTACTCAGAAAGTCCTAGTATTATTCAAAGAGAGTGTTTCTATTTTTCTACTTAAATACAAAGAACTTAGAGATGGGGGAATTAAATAAATGGAGGTCTAAATTTGATTTGAGAGTTAGTAGAGATTTGTGGGACTATAATCCTGGATTGTACATATCTTGATATTGTCTCAATTCATTGAAGTGTCCAAAATAATCAAATATAGGCATTTAAAATATTTTACAAAACAAACTCATTTATGCCTTTGATGCCAGAGAATAATAGAATTTCAGAGTTCAAAAAGTATAAAAAACAATTTGTTCCACCCTCTCATTTTATAAATCATGGAACTTTGCCCCTAGAGTGTTGTTTACTCAGGACCAGCAAATATTTTAATAAACAGAGCACACAATTCATACATTTTTTTCCTATCATAGGCTCTTGTCTTCCACAAGCATGATCAACTTGTGTTTTCTTTTTATATCACATACTTCAATACCTTTAGGTACTATATCTTAAAACTCAGTAATCTATCTTATACTACTGACTAAGAACATTGTTAGGTTGTTATAACCAATCCATATTCAACTCCAAAAAATTCTTTCAAGCTTTTACCTAAAAGCTTGAATTAACAGTCTCCATTGAAAATCTTGACATTTCTATAACTGGCCATAATTATACTTAGGCTATGTATAGAAATAACGAATCTTGAATTTCTCAGAGTTTGAATTTATTTTACATGAGCAATTCTAATATGCAGATTTACTCCAGGATAAAGTAATAATGCTGTCAAAGTATAATATGTAGGAAAAAGGTTCATCCAGAATTTTTCATTATCTTGCTTTAGCTAAAACTCCCACATAGTCAGGACTATATTTAGCATAACCCTTAAATCCTACTCAATTCCTAGAAGAATCAGAATATGAATATATCACCTAAACATACAGCTAAGTATATTAAAGTACAGGAGAAATAGAAGGCTTTAGGATACAGATTTAGCTACCATATTTAAGTATAAATGAAGAAATTTGAACAAATTTTAACATAGTATCTGTGGAATTAACTAAATCACACCAGCTCTCATCCAAACTAGCATAATTCTTTCATGTCTCCTGCCATCATCTTAGGCGACTGCAGCAACTATTCATCCAAACCCTCCTGCTTTCTTTACCTCATCAACTCTAATGGTCTTCATCTTACTCCAAGCACCATAACAGCATCTCAAAAATTCTCCCACAATCAGTTTCAACCACCATGCCCCGCCTCCTTCTACCACATTGGTCCTAAAAAATGCCCTAATATTTCCCAGCTCTGTGCCCATATTCATTTCTCTCAGATCCCTAGAGAATACTAAACAATCACTCAGTCAACACCATGACAGATTTGAGATATAATTTTGGTGATCCACTCAAATCTCCTTTGTCTCCTTTGGCAAATTTCATTTTCAAAATTCCCTTGATGTCCTTTCAAAAAGCTTAACATTTTATTTATTCAAGCACCTAATCCAACATTTTTGCATTCTATATCATTAAATGTAATGAGCTACTTCACAAACAAAACAAAAATTATCAGACTAATCAGGCTTGATTTGCCTTCACCCAAACTGCAAAAAGATCTCTATTCCTACTTATTCCCCGCTCATTTCCTCTAGAGGATAAGAGGCCCATGTTCCTGCTCACACCAGCTTTTGTCCCAGGATTTTTTACTTCTTCCACACTAAGACCCTTCTGTTAGTCATATCTTAATTACACAGTATGTTTTTACAATTAATTAACCAATGTCTGTACATTATTATTAACTTCATTCAGACTTCCTGCATTGTTACCTAATATCCTTTTTTGGTACCAGAGACCAAGGTCTCCCTAGGCTTCTCTGAACTGTGAGTTTCTCAGACTTTTCTCACTTTTGAAGACTTTGCAGGGTGTCATTCAGTTGGAATTTGTCTAACACTTTTCTCATAATTAAACTGGAATTATGGGGTTTGGAGGAGAAAGATCATGAGGTAATATGACATTCTCACCATATCATATCAAGAATGCTTTCAGCATGACTCTCCACTCCCTAAATTAGCTTTTGTCAAGTTTCTCTATTGTGAAGCTTCTCCTTAATTCCCTCTTTCCATCTTTTATTTTTGGAAATAAGTCATTATGCACCCAGCTATACTTAAGGAAGTATGTGTATCCTAAACTTGTTATTATTCAATATGCTAATTATTCTATATCTTTTGCCTTCCTGTATACATTTTAGAATTTGTTAGCATCTATGGAATAGTTTGCTAAGATTATGATGAGGATTATATTAAAGCTACAGGTTAAGATGAAAAAAATTAACATCTTAACCATGTTGTGTCCTCTAATCAGTGAACATGGAATATTTCTCCATTTGTTTAAATCTCTGATTTCTATCATCAGTGTTTTATAGTTTTCCCCACATAGATCTAGTATATATTTTGTGGTACTATTGTTAAGAGTCTTTTTAATTTTAAATTCCAATTGTTCTGCTGGCATGTAGGAAAATAATGAATTATTTATTTTGGCCTCCTATGCTATTAACCTGCTGTACTTATTTATTAGTTTCTGAGATTTTTGTAGATGTTTGAGGATTCTTTTTATATACGTGATCTGACCAACAGCAAATGACACCTTTTTATCTTCCTCTCTGGTCCATCTTTTTTTCTCATTTTCTAGTTAGGACTTCCCCTGCAATGTTGAGTGGGAGTGGTAAAAGTAGGGTAAAAGCACCATGTCCCTCAAAATATCATACTATCTGATGTAGGTGCAGCATTTTACATCTGATAGGCATAGCTATTCTTTATCAAATTGTCTTTTCTATTCCAGGTTTGCTGAGAGGTTTTATCATGAATCAATGATGTTTTGACAAATACTTATTTCAACATCAAGTGGTATAGTCATATATTCTTTTCTTCTTAATCTGATGATATAGAAGATTACAACTGATACAGTTTTGAAAGTAGAACCAGTTTTGCATCTGTGGGATAACACTTACTTGTCCATGGTGTATAATTCTTTTTATTCATTTTTGGATTTGATTTTCTAATACTTTCTAAGTGATTTTATAACTATGTCCATGAGAGATATGAGTCTGAAGTTTTCTATTCTTGTAATAACTTTTCTGATTTTTGTATTAAGGAATTTTGTCCTCACAGAATGAGTTAAGGAAGTGTTATCTCTGTCTCCATTTACTGGAAATAAATATGGAATGTTGATATTCTTGGCAGATCTTGACAGTTTGAAATCATCTTGGCATGATGTTTGTTGGGGGGGTACTACTTACTGAGTCAATATCTTTAATAAATGGATATTCATGTTACCTAGGTCTTATTGAGTAGCTTTTTGTAGTTGCATCTTAAAAAAATTATTTTCATTAAGTTACCAAACTGCATGCAAAGTGTTTTCTTAGTATCCCTTTATCATCTCTTTAATGTGCATGGAATCTATAGTGATGATAATTCTTATTTCTTATATTGGTAATTTGTGCCTGCCCTCTTTTTTCCTGGTTACCTTGGCTAGAGTTTTATCAAACTTTACATAGAAACTGGTTTTATTTTCCATATTGTTTTTCTTTTTTGAATATCACTGATTTCTGCTCTCTTTTTTATTTCTTTCATTCTCCTCACTTGAGGCTTATATTACTCTTCTTTCTTTGTTTTCCTAAGGCAGAAGTTTTGGTTACTAATTTTATTCTACCTTTTTTTGTGGGGGTGGGAGTTTGAACTCAGCAAGTTCAAGACCCTGAGTTGAAACTCAAGGACTGTCAAAAAGCCCAAAACAAAACAAAAAACTATTTTGTCTTAATAAATGTTTCTTGTGAGCCTGAGAAAATTTTATATTCTGCTACCATTGGGTGGGATATTCTATAATATCAATTAGGCCAAGTTCTGGATAGTGAGTTAGGTCATCTGCTTCCTTGTTTGTTTCTGCCTGCCTGGTCAATTACTTGCAGAGGATTATTAAAATGGCAAACTATGATAGTGGATTTACCTATTTCTCCATTAGATTCTGTCAGGTTTTTTTTCTGCTGTTCATTTGATGCTTTTGTTGTTAAACACACACTTAGGATTGTCTTATCTTCTTGGAGAATTTGTCCCTTTTTCATTGTATAATGGCTCTCTTTATGTATAAAATGTTCCTTTTTCTGAAACCTGCTTTGTCTAGAATCAATATAATTGCTCCAACTTTCTATGGATTAGTTGTAGTATGTGCATTTTTCTCTATCTCTTTTAACCAATCTGAGTCATTTTATTTAAAAATTTTTGTACATAATATAAAGTTGGGTACTTTTAAAAATATACTGAAAATGTTTTTAACTAGTCTATTTATAAATGGTCTATTTAGACCATTCATATTTAAAGTGGTCACTGCAGTTTGAATATGATATGCCTCAGTGTGTTTGATTTAGTTTAGTATTTATCCTGCTTGTTGTATTTCTTAGCTTGTTGGATCTGTGATTTGATGTCTGTCATTAATTTTGGAAATCTCTCAGCCATGATAAGTTATTTCTTCTCCGTTCTTTTTCTTATGTCTCTGGTTTTCAACTGTACATAAGTTATATATTTTCATATTGTCTTTAAATTCTTGAATGTTTTGCTTTATTTTGTTTTCATTCTCTTTTCCTGTTTGCATGTATATTTTGGGCATTTCTATTGCCTTATCTTCAAGCTTTCTGGTTATTTCCTTAGCTATATAAAGTCTACTAATGTGTACAAAGAAGACATCTTCACTTTTGACACAGTTTATGATTTCTAACATTTAAAAAGTTATTTATTCTCATAGGACACTCAATACTTACCTACTTTTTATTATAGTTTTTAGCATATTAATCATAGTTATTTTAAGTACACTAACAGTTTTAACATTTGTGCAATATTTGAGTCTGTTTGTTATTATTTCTTTGTGTTCTCACTATTTTTTTTGCCTTTGGCATGCCTTGTATTTTTTGTTGAAAGACAGACATGTAGTAGCAGAATATAGGAAATACAAACTGAAATAAATATGTCTTCACTGTGAAAATCCATACCAGTCTGGCTAGGATTTATATTGTGTTTAATATTTTCCAGAATTTCAAGCTCTCTTGTATCCATTCTTGATCTTCCCTGGATTTTGGGCTTTTTTAAGTACTCTGACTCAGAAGAAATCTGCATTTTGTAGCTTCCAGTGTAATCTATGTTTTTATATTACAGCCTTGTTAATGTGATGGAACAGTATAGGGGAGCTAAGCATTCTACAATGAGAATATATTTTAGTCTGTCATTGGGTGTGCATCACTGGGATGTGGACTTTAGATGCATTTTTCTGGTGCTCTAGTAATTTGCCTCCAATTCCTTACTGCTTTTCCTTCTTGCAGCATGCACAATCTGCTTTCTTGAAGACTACATTACTGTTAACTACTTCTATCCCCATGTTTGAGAGAGGAAAGCTAAGAGGGAACTAGAATAGAGGAAATTTTCTTGCTATAGCTGGAATAAGACTCTAGCAAAGTCTTTTTCCTTAGAAAGCAGATCTTTGTTATGGAGAACATTGTGAACCACGTATTGAAATGATACTCATTCACAATGATTATTCACAGCCATGAGGGATATTTTTCAAAACTTCACCATGTACTCTTGAAGCTAAAGCCCATGAAAATGTGGGGGATCCCCTAAACTGTGGATTCAGGAGTATTAAACTATCAGCCAAATAGCTGAAAGCAGAGGAGGATCTAATATGGCAACTAGGATACAGAAGCAGATAGTGTGAGCTCGGTGACTCCAAAATCTTGCTGACATGCTGGAGCTACACATGGCAGAAATAAACGACCAACAAGAATCAAAACTTCAATAGCTTGAACACCTAGCCCATGGAAAGCTTCTCCATGCCATGTTACACTGAGAAAACTTGTGAGCTGCCACTGCCACTGCCACTGCCACCCCACCACTGCCGGCTCCATACCTGCCTGTGAGACATTAGGCAGAGCAAACAGGTGAGTGTCACGCATCATGTGGAATCCCCCCAGCCACCCTCAGGATGAACAGCACAGCCCCTTGGGCAGACTGACCCCCCAAAAAAAGAGACTGAGCAATAAACAGTGAACTGAAATCTAGCACACAGCTGAAGGGGTAGGATCACTGAAAGTGAACCCGAGAAAGGGGGTGGGACAAGGAGCTAATCTCAGCAGAACTATCAGTAAACAAACATTGGAAAGTCAGGAAAGCCAAGAGCAGTGGGCGATAAGCCACTCCCCAAAGCAGGGCAGGGAGTGGATCACAAAACTCATCTCCTGAGCCAGTGAGCAGCACCCAAAGTAAAAAGGCCCTGCAAATTTGAAAAACAAAGAGTGAACCATCATAACACACTGACAATGGGGGGGGGCTGAAGGAACACTGACCCTGCCCCAGAAAAAGGGGGGAAGGCAAAGAAATAATCAACCAGTATGGAAATCCCAGCAAACAAGCACAGTGAAAGCCACCTCCAAATCAGGACAACTAGTGGACTACAGAGCTGATCTCCTGAACCTGAGGACAGCATGCAAAGTTAAACTGCCACACCTATATTGTTCATCACCTACTGAACAACTATACCAACTTTAAACAACCCCAAAACCCCTGCAATGCCTAACACAAACACCCTATTCTATATCAACAGAAATACACCCAAACACACAAAAGGACCACAAAAAAAGCAGCCCCCACACTGCTTTCCCCACTCACCCACTCCACTTCCCATCTCCCCCATAATGCCACCCTATCCAACTCCCCAAATTTCAACAGCTAGCATCACAAATGCTAACCTCCCAACTCCCACTGCTTATAGATAGTACCACCAAGGGGTCTCCTATATAATACATAAACTTCTGGTTAGGTATTAAACCTGTGAATTAGTTAATATTAAATTACACCCCGACCAGGGACAGAAATAGCACACCAAGTTAGCTAAAAACTCAAGACAGCCACAAAACAAAAATTAAATCAAGGGAAATAAAACAGGTGACTGAAACCACCAGTAGCCTATCAAGAACATAATTGCACAGTACAAAGAGGAGCAATGGAAAAAAGAAAAAGGGATGGAAACCATTCTCCCCCAAAAAATAATTTAATACAGGATTCAGAGGGAAATGAAGAAAATGGATACCCAGTTCCTGACTCCAACAAAATAAAGATAAATGACACCAAGGCCCCCAATGACATCCAAAAAAACAGCCTCAAAGAAAAAATCCTTCAAGTAATCACTGAGAATTACATGGAGATGTTACTAGACCTGGTCAACCAAAACATACAAGAGGCACTCAAGAAATTCCAAGACACCAAAAATAAAGAATATGAGAAGATACAGAAACAAATAAATGAACTCATAGGAGCCCTAAATAAACACTAAAGTGAAACAGACAGCACCATGGGCATTGAAGAAGGAGAACAGGTGCAAGCAAAAGGGATTCATAATATATTCAACAAAATAATAACAGAAAATTTCCCAAATCTAGAGAAAGCTATGCCCATTCAGGTACAGGAAGCCTCCAGGACACCAAACAGACTTGGCCAAAATAGAACTTCCCCATGACATATTATCTTTAAAACAATAAGCACAAAGTACAGAGGAATAATATTGAAGGCTGTAAGAAGAAAAAACAAATAACATACAAAGGTAAACCCATCAAAATCACAGCAGATTTCTCAACAGAAACTTAAAAAGCAAGAAGGGCATGGAGGGAGGTATTTTGGGTACTAAATGAAAATAACTTTAGCCCTAGGATACTCTACCCAGCAAAACTATCATTCAAAATAGATGAGCAATAAAAGTCTTCCATGATAAGCAGAAACTAAAATAATATATGATCACCAAGCCACCACTGCAAAAGATTCTTCAAATAATTCTGCACACAGAAAATGAAAGCAAACAAAACCTGGACAGGGCAGGCAGTACCAAACCACAGGAGAATGAAAGGCAAGAAAGTAAAGAGTAACATTGATTCAGCTGCACACAATCAAACCCTTAAACAACAAAAACAACCAAATGACAGTAATCACCACATGCCTATCAATATTAACACCGAATGTCAACAGATTCAACTCCACCATCAAAAGGCACAATTTGGAAAACTGAATTAAAAAGGAAGATCCAACAATCTGTTGTTTACAGGAGATCCATCTCATTGACAGAAACAAGCACTGGCTTAGGGTGAAAGGGTAGAAGAAGATTTACCAAGTCAGTAGCCCCCCAAAAGAAGCAGAAGTAGCAATACTTATCTCAGACAATGTAGACTTCAAACTTACATTGATCAAACGAGATAAAGGATACTTCATGCTAATAAAAGGTGAAATACACCAAAAGGAAATAACGGTTGTCAACCTATATGCACCCAACATCATCAGTGCACCCAATTTCATCAAACATACTCTGAAAGGCTTAAACGCATATATAGACTCCAACACAGTGGTAGTGGGAGACTTTAATATGCCCCCCATCACCAATAGATAGGTCATCCAAACAAAAAATCAATAAAGAAATTCAGAACTAAATCACACAATAGATCAAATGGACCTAGATGATGTCTACAGAATATTTTATCCAACATCCACACAATATACATTCTTCACAGCAACCCATGGAACTTTCTCCAAAATTGATTGTATCTTAGGGCACAAAGCAAGCCTCAGCAAATATAAGAAAATAGAAATAATCCCATGCATTCTATCTTATCAAAATGCATTAAAAGTAGAACTCAACAACAAAAACAACAGCAGCAAATATGCCAATAAATGGATCTGAACAACACTTTGCTCAATGATGAATGGGTCATCGATGAACTACAAGAGGAAATTAAAAGGTTGCTGGAAGTTAATGAAAATGAAAACACGACCTACCATAATCTATGGGACACAGCAAAGGCAGTCCTAAGAGGAAAGTTTATAGCCATGAGTGCATATATTAAAAGGACAGAAAGATATCAAATCAATGACCTAATGCTACATCTCAAACTCCTAGTAAAACAAGAACAAGCAAAACCCAAAACAAGCAGAAAGAGAGAAATAATAAAAATGAGGGCCAAAATTAATGAAATAGAGACCAAAAAAACCATACAAAGAATCAACGACACAAAAAGCTGGTTCTATGAAAAACTAAACAAGATTTATAGACCCCTGGCAGATCTGACTAAAATGAGAGAAAACCCAAATCAGTAAAATCAGAAATTCAAAAGTAGAGATAACAACATATACCATGGAAGTCCAAGGAATTATCAGAGACTACTTTGAGAATTTATATTCCAATAAATTTGAAAATCTTCAAGAAATGGACAAATTTCTAGATACTTATGACCATCCAAAATAGAACAAGAAGATATTAATCACCTGTACAGATCTATAACACAACCTGAAATTAAAGCAGCAATAGTCTCCCAAAAAAAGTCCAGGACCTGATGGATTCTCTGCTAAATTCTGTCAGACATTTAAAGATGAACTAATACCAACTCTTCTCAAACTTTTCCATGAAATAGAAAAGGAAGGAATATTCCCCAACACATTCTATGAAGCCAGTATTATACTCATCCCAAAACCAGACAAAGACACCTCCAAAATGAAGAACTATAGGCCAATCTCCTTAATGAACATCAATGCAAAAATCCTCAATAAAATAATGGCAAACCAAATCCAACAATATATCAGAAAGATCATTCACCATGACCAAGTCAGTTTCATACCAGCAATGCAGGGATGGTTCAACATACACAAATCAATAAATGTAACACAGCACATTAATAGAAGCAAAGACAAAAACCACTTGATCATCTCAAAGATGCAGAAAAAGCCTCCGACAAGATCCAACACCATTTCATGATAACACCACTTCATGATAAAAACTCTAAGAAAACTGGGAATAGAAGGAATGTCCCTCAACATTATAAAGGCTATTATGATAAACCTACAGTCAACATCATACTTTATGGAGAAAAACTAAAACCATTTCCCCTAAATGGTTAGTAGGCAAGGGTGCCTAACATCCTCACTCCTATTCAACATAGTACTGGAATTCTTAGCCAGAGCAATTAGGCAAGAAGAAGAAATAAAAGGAATACAATAAGGTAAAGAAACTGTCAAAATATCCCTATTTGCATACGACATGTTCCTATACCTCAAAGACCCAAAAAACTTTATCCAAAAGCTCCTAGACACCATAAACACCTTCAGTAAAGTAGCAGGATACAAAATCAACTTAAAAAAATCATTAGCTTTTCTATATACCAACAATGAACAAATTGAGAAAGCATATATGGAAACAATTCCATTTACAATAGCATTAAAAAAAAGTCAAATACCTAGAAGTAAACTTAACAAAGGATGTGAATGACCTCTACTAGGAGAACTACAAACCTCTGAAGACATAGAAGAAGACTACAGAATGTGGAAAGATCTTCCGTGCTCATGGTTTGGTAGAATCAACCTAGTAAAAATGGTTATACTACCAAAAGCAATCTACATATTTAATGCAATTCCCATCAAAAGCTCAATGCCATTCATCACAAAGATTGAAAAATCTACCCTAAAGTTCATGTGTAAATACAAGAGACTGAGAATAGCCATGGCAATAATCAGTAAAAAGAGCAATGCTGGAGATATCACAATACCTGACTTCAAACTAATCTACAGAGCAATATCAATAAAAACAGCATGGTACAGGCACAAAAGGAGATATGAAGACCAGTGGAACAGAACAGAGGACCCAGATATGATTCCATAGAGCTATGCCCACTTTATTTTTGACAATGGCGCCAAAAACATATGATGGAAAATAGCCTCTTCAACAAATGTTCCTGGTAAAAGTGATTATCTGCCTGAAAAAACTGAAACCAGATCCATGTTTATCACCCTGTACTAGTATCAACTCAAAATGGATCAAGGACCTAAATATCAGACCCAAAACTCTGAAGCTAGTACAGAAAAGAGCAGGGAATACTCTGGAAGCAATAGGTATAGGCAAGGACTTCCTCAAAAGAACCCCAGCAGTTCAGCAACTAAGAGAAAGGATGGACACATGGGACTACATGAAATTAAAAAGCTTCTGCACAACAAAAGAAATGGCCTCTAAACTGAAGAGACCACCCACAGAGTGGTAGAAAATATTTGCCAGCTATACATCAGACCAAGGATTGATAACCAGAATATACAGGGAGTTCAAAAGACTAAACACCCCCAAAAACAATGAACCAATAATGAAATGGGCAACTGAACTAAATAGAACTTTTTCAAAAGAAGAAATTCAAATGGCCAAAAAACACATGAAAAAATGTTCACCATCTCTAGCCATAAAGGAAATGCAAATCAAAACCACACTAAGATTCCACCTCACTCCTGTTAGAATAGCTATCATCAAAAACACTACCACCAACAGGTGATGGCAAGGATGTGGGGAAAAAGGAACCCTCATACACTGTTGTGGGAATGCAAGCTAGTGCAACCACTCTAGAAAACAATATGCAGGCTTCTTAAAAATCTATACATAGATCTCCACATGATCCCGCAATCCCACTCTTACAGATATAACCAAATAATGCCACACAGGTTACTCCAGAGGCACCTGCACACCCATGTTTATTGTAGTGCTATTCACAATAGCCAAGTTAAGGAAACAGCCAAGATGCCCCACTACTGACGAATGAATTAAGAAAATTGGAATTTATATACAATGGAATTCTACTCAGCCATGAAGAAGATTGAAATCTTATCATTTGCAAGTAAATGGATGGAACTGGAGAACATCATCCTGAGCAAAGTTAGCTAGGCTCAGAAGACCAAAAATTGTATGTTCTCCCTCATATTTGGACTTTAGATCTAGGGCAAATGCAGTAATGTTGTTGGACTTGGGTCACATGCTAAGGGGAGAACACATACAGGAGGAATAGGGAAAGGTAGGAAATCCAAACCTTGAAAGTGTCTGATGTCCCCACTGCAGAGGAGCTAAACAGTAACCTTAAAACGACAGAGGTCAATATGGGAAGGTGACTGGGAAGTAGTGAAGGGGTCAGGTAGAGATGAATCAATTTGGATTGTAACACACTTGTGCATGGAAAAAATGCTAAGATTCTCTCTATATAGCTATCCTTATCTCAAACTAGCAAAAACGCTTTGTCTTTCTTATTATTGCTTGTGTGTTCTCTTCAACAAAATTGGAGAAGAGGGCAGAACAGATTCTGCCTGGAAGTTAGGGGGATGGGGGGGAAGGGAGGGGGTGAGGGTCAAGGGGGAGAAATGAACAAAATAATGTATGCACATATAAATAAATGAATAAAAAAAATAGTTGAAAGCATTATGTAAGATAATGTATAGCACTTAGCTTATTGCTGGTACATAATGTTTAATATATGCTCAATTTTACTATCATAATAAGAAGAACTCTAGGTTCTACATTGTATTTGAGAAGTACAAAAAATAATTAAACTGCTCTCAAGTAGCCAACTGTCAGAAGGAAAAATAAATATAAACATTATTTTTTAATAATATTTATTGTAATACAGACATGTACTAGCTGCGTCTAAGTTCTAGAGAGAGTAATAAAGGTATATTGGGAATTTATGATATTCTGTTTCCTAATAAATTAATTAACCAATATTTATTTAGTGTTTATTACTTGCCTAGCTCTGGGTTAAATCTTTGTTAATATTTAACCCAAGGCTTAGCTAGATACTTTGATCTTCAAAAGTTGAATGAACCAACACTATTACTTTCATTTAAAGACATGAAAACTGAGAATCAAGGAGCATAATGACTTTCTCAGGTTTTCACAAAAAACTAGTATTAGAATAAAGACCAGAATTAAATTATCAATTATATCACACTATATATTTTTACTCCTATATAAAGGAAATAAAAATTCTGTATTTTTCTTCCAAATTTAGCAGTCACTCAGAGCACTTCAAAGCAGAAAAGGGTGAAGAATGGTATGTTTTGAAATAAGTTTATTATCTGGAACTTCCTACATCAGCTAAAAAGTGTTAATTGAAAAGTGATCATGTGCAGTCAGTAGTCATTCTAGTGTGCGTCCCCAATTCTAACCTAAAAGTAGATCTAAAGTATATTTTAGGTTGTACATTATAAAATGAGTGGGTAACTTGATCTTAAGGAGTCAAAATCTCAACACAGTCTAAAGTGAGTATAAAATGGGAAAATTGGTATTCATCTAGCTTAGCACTTAAATCATATGCAGTGCAGAAAATGCAATTCTAAAATCCTTGAGACAGCTGCTCCACTGGGAAATAATGGATTAAATTGTGGGTTATTTTCTCTGTATTGGTGATCATGGTACCCTAAATACAATGAAGCAATGGCTTATAGATCTACCATGAGTAAGAAAAATGATCTGAACTTCAAATGGAAGTTTCCCATTTCCTGCCAATGAACTAAAACAGATTCAACTCACAGGAAGATCATACTGTCTCACCAAAAACATCTTCAAAACTTTCCATTTGTGCTCAATAATAACCATACTACTACCTCAGACCCTCTAGCTTCCTGCAAGTTTCCTGAAAAAAAATTCAGAGGAAAAGACTGAGTGCACAAAAGATAGGTGCTTTATTGGATCAGATGCTTTGACATAGTTTTTTAATCTTCCTGTTGGGTTGGCATCCTGAAAAGTGGCATTGCAATGAAATTTGAGTGAAAGTGCAGTTATTAATTCATGCACATATTCACAGAAATTGGGACATACAATTCTTGCTTATAATATAGAGAATTGTGGAAATGTCACTCCCTTTGACTTTCAATGACAAAAGCCAAAGAATAATGTCTTTTGCTTTTTTGAACCAATCAGACTGCTAAGGTCACAGGGCGGTGAACTAGCCCCAGGATCTGAGATAAAACATGGGAGTACTTTCTTACCAAGGGTAGATGCTACCAAAGGACAGATAGGAGAATCCAACTGAAAACGTTGATAAATTGGTGGAGTTCAATGTGAGCTAGAAATACAAAAGAAATTCATAACTACATATAAATTCTTTCCCATGGACTTCACGACTTGCCCCATCCCAAACAACAAAATCACCTGATTGAGCTCAGAGGCCATCCGCCATGGTACAGCCCTGCAAGAGGGGAACATGAGCCACATGAGCCTGGGTAGGAAATCAGACCCTTTTTCTCTGTTTTTTGCCCATAAGGAACAGAAGCCCTGGTGCAGGAACGAAACAAACAGTATCACCCTAAAATTACTAGGGAAAAAAAGCATTTTGTATAGGGAAGGAAATATGAGTAAGCCTTCTATTCCTGGGACAGAGGGCAAAAATACATGCTGGTTTCAAAACAATAGCTGGAAAAGAATCAAGAGCCCTAAGAAAGCTTCTTTCCACAACCCAGGGAATGCTCCATCAGAACCACCAAGTACTTCTCTCTCATCTATACCACCAGGAAAACAACTACTAAATAAGAAGCAAGAGTGGATTGTTGCTGGAAGAGGAATAGGAGAAAGACAGGAAGGTGGAGAGAAAAGACATCTGAAGCAAAGATGATAGGGAAGACAAGAGTGAAACAGACTTTGAGAACCCTTCTGACAAATGAGACCCCACCCTAATCACCAGATATCCCAAGAGAAATTTGAAACCCGAAGTCCTCTCAACTCATCCATAGCAACAACAAACCCAAACTCAGCTCACTGAAGACTGGATTGGCTCAAATTCCCACACTAAAAGCTTAGCAGAAGGAAAAAACATGAACACATCTCCAGGCTTAAAACTATTCCTATTAGTCTCTACTGTCATCCATAATTTATAAAGCTTGAACAAAAAAACAAAACAAAAAAATAATAATGGGGCTTATGAAAACAGGCTCAGATGTAAGTATGACAGATATTGAAAATATATCCAGTTACATTGAAAGTTAAAATAACAATGATTTATGTTTCTAAATGACTTAAGGAAAAATGTAGAAAGCATACAAAATAACAGTAATTTCACCAGAGTTGGATATCATAAGAAACAATTAAGTAGAAATAAAAAAATATACAGTAAGAGGAACAACGAATGCCTATGATGAGCTCATTTCTAGACTCGAAACAACTGAGGAAGGGATAAGTGAGCATGAAGAGAAATTAATAGAAATTACCTAAAAAAATAGGAAGATAGATATGACCAAGCACAACATATGCATGTATGAAAATGTCTCAGTGAAGCCATTAATATGCATAACTTACATGCATTAATAATTATATTTTTAAATTAAAAAAAGAAATTAACCAAGCTGAAACACAAAGCAAAAAAAGAATGATACAAGCAAACAGAAATATAACAGAGTATCTAGAGCTTTGAGACAGCATCAATCCATTTGAAATACACATTACTGTAATTACGGAGGGAAATGATAGTGAAAGAGTAAGGTCAGAGAGATACATGAAAAAACTGGGCTGCAACTTTCTAAAACCAATGACATACAAGAATCATACATCCAAGAACTCAGAGAACATCAAAAAGGAAAAATATTAACACGCACACCCACACCTCCCCCACATACAAACATTATGTTCAAATGCTGAAAATAAAGACAAAAGACACATACACATTCTATAACACATTACAGAGAATCAGGAACGACAGCTGACTTTTTGTTGGAGACTGAAAGCAGAAAAATAAATTGACAATGTCAGGGAGGTAGAAGAAGAACAATCACCATCACAGAATTCTATAAATAGAAAAATATCTGTCAAGAATGAGTCGGGGCTACAGATGTCACTCAGTGGTAGGGCACTTTCCAACACCACAAGGAAAAGAAAAAAAAAAAAAAACTTAGCCCAATATGCTGGTGCATGCCTATAATCCCAACACTAGAGAGACTGAGGCGGGAGGATCAATAGTTCAAAGCCATCTCATTTCAAAAAAAAAAAAGAAGTGAAGATTCCCTTAAAGAAATAAAAACTGAGAGTATTTGTTTCTATGAAGCCTGTACTGAGAATGGATTTCTTTAGGTAAAGGAATGTGATGCCACACAGAAACATGGGACTGCACAAATAATTGAAAATAAATGAAAAGGAAATAAATGAAGATAAAAATCAAATGATTTCTTGCTTTTTAACATCTCAAAATTATAATTATCTGAACAAAAAAATTATAGTAGTACATTGTATGTTTACAGCACATATAAAAGTAAAGTCTTATCTTTATTTTTGTTGGTTCTGTCCTGCCTGCTAGGCCAGACTGCTCTAGGCCCATGTCTAACTGAAAGCAGAGGCATGAGCTTTAACACATTGATCAAACTGGGAAATGCAATAGGCCACACACTGAAGTGAATAAATTCTACCTTTTTTGTGTTTTTTTCTCAATAAAATTTTTTTTAAGTTTTTTTTTTTTAAAGGAAAAAGTAAAGTCACAAAAGTGCACTGGGCAAGAGGATGAAATTGGGATTGTATTTTTATAAGATCTTCCTACTATATGTGAAACTGTATAGTGTTATCAGGAAACAGAGACAGAACATATCTGGAATGAGAAAAGTGTTATCAATAAGGATTTTATAAAGGAATATTATAGCCAACATTACAATGATGAATTTTTTTAAATTTAGGTGAAATAAATTCCTTGAAAGACAAAAGTCTAATAAATCTTGAGCTGGATATGGTGGTACATGGCTGCAATTCCAGTTCTTGGAAAGTAGAGACTCAATGTCAGTCTGTCTCAAAAAAACTAAAAACAACAACAAAAAAACTAGTTAAATCTTACTCAGGAAAAAACTGAAAAAACTGATAATCTAAACAGTTCCTTACCTATTAAATGAATGGAAGTCACAGTTAGAAAGCATTCTAAAAAAAAAAAAAAAAAACTTCAGAACAAAATAGTTTCCCTGATGGATTCGGTTCAACATTGAGGAACAAATAATACCTATTCTACATAAACTCTTCCAGAAAACTGGACATCATGAAATATTTTTCATCTCACTTTATGGAATCATCATTACTCTGATACCATACTCACAAAAAGGCATTATAAAATAAATTGATACAGTACAGCAAAGTAGGAATAATGTTAGGAATGCAAGAGTAGTTTAATATTTGAAAATGAATCAATGTAATTCATCAGATTCACAAATTAGAAGGGAATATTTCATGACAATATCAATACACAGAAAAAGAAAAAAATCCAACATCTGTTCCTAATAAAAGCTCTCAGTAAGGAGAGAGAGAGAGAGATAGAGAGGATGATGATGGTGAGGATGATGTTGCATTCCTGAAATCCCAGAGCTCAGGGAAAGACAGGAAGTTCTTGAGTTTAGGGCCAGCCTAGGGTACATAGCAAGACTCTGTCTCAATAAAAAAATGCTTTCTTCTGAATATCAGAAGGGGGAAAGGTGGCCCATACAACACAATAATTTAAAAAACATGAATTAAGGATAAATCTAAAAACAGACACATGAGCATTCTGCAATGAAAATTTAAAATGTTACTAAGAGAATTTAAAGAAGATATAAATACAAATAAATGGGAAGACATCTTATGTTCATGGATTAGTAGACTTGATCCTTTAAGATGGCAATACTCTCTAAGTTAACTGATTCAGTTTCATCCCATTAAAAATCCAATGAACTAGTAATTCATAAGTAAATTCAAAACAAGAAAAATGTTAAAAAGAAAACTATTTGATATCAAGATTTTTAGAAAGCTAAAAATATCAATATAGCAAATAAAGATAGACATATAGATGACTGAAATAAAATAGAATAAAAAATATACCTACATATCTATGAGCAGCAGATGTTGGGTGACAACGCAAAGGTAATTCAATGGGTAAAGACAGTGTTTTCAATAAATATTGCTGGAAAAGTTGGATATTCATATGCAGAGAGAAAAAAGAAATTTAATTTCTATATGAAATTAAAAGCAAATTTAATTTCATATGAGAATTAACTCATATGAAACATATATGTAAATGTAAAACTTAAAAATCTAATACTTCTATAAGAAAATATTAAAGAAAAAATATTATGATCTTAGATCAGGCAAATTCATCTTAGATATTACACAAAAGTATAACCTATACAAGAAAAATTAATAAATACAATATTATCAAAATCAAAAATGTTTAATCAGGTGTGGTGGCACACACCCATAACAGCATTCAAGAGGCTTTGGTAGAATCATGAATTCAAGGATAACCTGGGCTGCAGAGTAAGACCCTGTCTCAAAACAACAACAACAAAATATTTTAAAACTTTTGTTCTGTGACACTATTAAGAGAATGAAAATAAAACTTATAGGTTGAGAAAAATATTTGCAAATCACAAACCTTATAAGAAGCTTGCGTTCAGAATATACAAAGAAATTTCAAAACATATGATAAGGAAACAAACAACCTAATATAAAAATGGCCCAACTATCTGGACATTTCACTACAGAGGACATACAAAGGACAAAGAAGCACATGAAAAGAAACAGACCTCATTTCAGAACCTCTAACCCTCAATTTTATGTTATGTAAACATGAAATTACAGAACATAATTATGTTATGTTGAGCAAGTTATGAAACTTTACAGAGACTCAATTTCATCATTAAAATTGCAATAGAAAGATGATATTTAATCATTTGATGTTTGATAATGTATATCATGAGTTTGTGTAGAAATAGACATCTTCTTACATGCAATTGCCTGTAAAATATCTCTTGTGGATGACAAGAGAAAACTAATTGTAGTGTACGATTTTAGGGACTGTGAATATTAAGAATTTGGTAGAAAAGAGCAAGGAGTCTGAGGGGAACATTTTACTATTTGTGTCTGAATATATTTGATAATAAATCATGTGAATCACTTTATTATCTAAAATATAAATAAATAAATAAATAAACATTAACTAAATAGGATATAAAAAAGTCATCCCAAGACATGGCACTAAGAAGGCACTAAGCTATTCCAGAGGAAGTAGTAGTCAATATTTTCATAATAAAACTAGTCTAGAAAGGATTCAAGAAAATGATGTTCATTCTTACATGTAAATATTGTCACAGAAGTTAACATTAACACAGTCTCATTGGTAGATAGCACTTGGATACCCAATAGCCTTTAAGTGACTTTCAAAGACATTCACAAATCCAAATTTCCCCAGTAGAACATTTCTGTTGACCAGACATTTTATTCTCAGTTTTCTAGCACCTCATTTTTCAAATCTAGCAAGTAGAGTATTTTTTATTACATGTTTTTCACAAATCAACACTAAGTGCTATTGTCTAATTATCAATCTGTATTAGTTTAAGTGTTAAAATGCTAGCTTTGCTGATAAACATTTTCAGTAAATGTTGAAGACCCATTTGCCTAATATATAAAACTAACTGCATGATAGTAGTGATTACCAGAGAACATTGCAGCATGGTGGCCTACATAGCACATCAGCCATAGTTAGCTCTCCTCACGAGGCAAATGTTTTCCTGGCTTACCTCTGCTAATTCATCAGTCGAAGCTACCATTGTTCAGGAAATCCATGGATATAAAATGTGGACCATTCAATTACCCAGGGTCCTTTCTAACACTTTAGAGGATTCTTGTAGTGGAAAAACCATTGCTTAAATGTACTTTAAAACATTTCATTCATTCAATGCTTGGTGAACATAAAAGGAAAGGCTAAATTAAATTAATAACAAATATTTTTATGCAGAATTAGGTTAGTGGCCTTCTCTCACTAGAAAACACATTCATTTCTGGTGCTAGTGGTTCACATCTGTAATCCTAGCTACTCAGGAGGCAGGGATCAGGAGGATCGCAGTTCAAAGCCAGCCCAGGCAAATAGTCCTCATGATCCTGTCTCAAAAATACCTAACACAAAAAGGGCTAGTGGAATGGCTCAAGGTTTAGGCCCTAAGTTCAAGCCCCAGTACCACAAAACAAAAAATAAAGATAAATTACATTCATTTACCCATCATGTTGTACTATAAAGAATCAGGTTTTCTCTCTTCAAAGACAAACAGAGTTATGTTTAGCACAGTCTTATATTCTTCTCTATCTTTATTAACCTGGTAAGTGCTACTCTTCTTTTTTTGTGTGTGTTTCTTTTTTTCATTATTGTGCTTGGTTGGGGTATATTGTGGCATTTACAAAAGTTCTTCATCAATAGTATCTCAACACTTCCATTATACTGGCCAGTAAATGTTCACAGTTCATCATAGATTTACTTTGTGTTATCCTCAAAGATATCCTAGGAGGTATTGTGTCCATTCTATAGATGAAGGAACTAAAGAAATTTGACCAAAATCTCACAGTTGTTAATAGAGATGAGATTAGAACCTTCATCTGTGTGATTCCTCGTATAGATTCCAGTTTATTAGTTTCCTGTCCTTAAGCCCAAGGCACATTGTTTATAGTACAATAAATACAAATGGCAAGGAACGATTCTTCAGAGTATTTCTGCACATTTCCAACTATCTTCCTAATGATGTTTGTATAACAACATTGGAAGACAGAAGTGTCTCCTTCTAGGACAGAGGGAGATTGCTTTCCAGACCAGGATAGATTGCTCCCTGCAGAGCAAAGATTTGGTAGGTTTTGCTAGCAGTTTTTTGTTCTTTTTTTTTTTTTTCCCAATAATATTGAGGCATTCCTCAGCAATGATACAAATCCATCGTGTGTGTGTGTTACCTATCTGGGTCATTTGTCATGACCCCCCAGGGGACTTGGTAGGAGAGGTGGAGACTTAATCAATGTGGTCATAAACTCTTGCTTCCTTCTGTGCTGCATAATAAAGTCCCAGGGGTCTTGTATGGCAGACTAACTTGTTAGCTTACAAATAAGACAAAATCACAGACCTGTCACCATTCTTGACAATAATGGTTAATATATATTCATATCTGTTGATTTTTTAAAATATATTTTATTAGGTAGTATTCAAACACTATACTATTTAGCAATCCATGCTAAATAATTTTAACAAAATTAAAATTTAATTTTAACAAAATTAAAATTTTGTTGTGAATATTTCACAAAAAATAACTTGCTCAAACAAAAACTCCAGTTTTGGATACACAGTAATATAACTTGATATAACCCACTAAATAGAAACACAATGCCTTATCTCTTTTATGACACCAACGTATAATTTCTATTTAAATAAATAAATAAAATCTATTTCTACTCTTACATCCCACCTACTATGTAAACTAATTATGATTATCAGATTAAGATTAATAAAAAGAATCCTTGATTCTCACTATCCCAAAGTCAATGAGATTGGATTTCAGATTCTAGTTTGTTTAATTAAGAAAGATGACATATAATCTTTCATGCTGAAAAAAAATTAGTTTCTTTCTAACATCATTTAAAATCTATTACTTGTGCAGTTAATATCATAACATTGGTTGAGTCACAAGTACCCTGTCATTGCTTTTAAGTAATTTAAACTGCAAATACCGGCAAGAATTAATCATGATCTATTTCTTTTGTTCATAGATTATCTTCCTCAATTAGAAGCTTCTGATCTTTAGCTAATGAGCATAATGATGAAACAGGCACAATGGGAAGGGCACACTGTTCTTTAGACGGCAATATAGAATAATTAAAACATTAGACGATGTGGTAAATTAAGCCAGGCTTTGAGCAGAGGTAATAAAATCAAGATGCTGGCATTAGATTTCAGAATGGTTCTTCTTCTCCTTTCTAGAATAGGTTTTGAACAATGAACATATTTGTAATTTCTACTAAGCTAGTAATTTGATGAGGAGTGGAAAAGGATTTGTACCTAGAAGGAAAAAAAATAGCAGGTCTACTTCATATCAGCCAGTTTTCCAATACACAGCAAGCACTTGATAGTTGAACATGCTGGCTCTTAGGAAACATGTGGGAGAGACAAAGCATTCAGATTCCTAAGTATCCTGTTTTGTTTTGTTTTTTTCTATGCTTCTATAAATCCCTCTCTTTTTTTCTCAGCATCATTTTATGCAGATAACATAAGTGAGGAGAAGAGAGAACATGTCTTTGAGATACTACTTCAAAAAGTAACCTGTGCCTTTTTCTGTGGCTCAGGCTGCAGCCAACAATGATATATTTTATTTTATTAGTGCATGTCAAGTGTACAAAGGAGGTTTCTTTGTGATATTTCCATACATGCCTATTACGTACTTTGATCAAATATTGTAGAAGCACTTTATGTACATGTATGAAAACAGGATAATAAAACTTGCTAAAAGTTGCTCAAAAGGGGAATAAAGAGAATAAGAAAGAGTAATAGAGGGGGTGAATTTAATCACAAGTGTTTTTTAAATCAACATAGGGAATCAATTCTCTCCTTCGTACTCCATGTTTCTAGCCACCTCATACCCTACCAATTGTACACTCTTGTAGAAATTATTAACCCTACCCCTAGGTATATACCCAAAAGAAATGAAAATTAATGGCCACAGAAAAATTCATAATCGGATGTTTATAAAAACTTTATCCATAATTGCCCCCAAATGAATCAAGTTTAATACTCTTTGCCTAGATAAACAAAGTGTGCTGCAGCCATACAATGGACTATTACTCAGAAAAGGAAAGAACTATTGATACAGCAACTCTAATGAATTCTAAAAGTATTATTCTAAGTAAAGTAAGTCAGACAGAAAAAGCAATAATACTGTGAATTTCCATTTATGTATTTTGTATTATGGATGTGACCTTTTGGGAAAGACTCAGTTCAGTGGTTGCCAGGGGCTGGAAATGTGGACAAGTGATTGGTTATAAAAGAGTACAGGGAAACTTTTTGGACCAATAGAAATTATATATCTTGGCATCTTGATGTACAGCTCATTGACATGTACATTAAAACATGAGCTAAAAGAGTACAACTTTAAAAAAATAGCAATTATAAAATGTCTTCTCTTTCACTTATAACCTAGTGAAAGTTGTAGACCTTCCTTTTTGAAAATGTCTGCTTTCTTAGATGTTTGAGTCCTATGATACAAATAAAATATTTTCCAAAGCTGTGGAAGCATGAAGACAGAATTTGGGGGGTACCCTTCTTGTTGTCTAAATAATGTAAATTACACACAATCCTTATCAAACAGGAACTTTACATTTGGGGCTGCCGAGTATAAAGTATTTGGATGAGACATCAAAATATGAAAGCAACATTTAAAACATTTTTGAGCAACAATAAGAATAATAACATTAATTAACTGACACAAATCCATTTAAATCAATCAAGAGTGTGATCAGATAAAGAACCAGTGGCTGTGTGAGAATATGTGTAAGCCAAACCACCATTTTGAAATGTGTAAGCTATGAAAGAATCAATCTATGCTTTTCCTATATTAACAGTACCACTGGATAATTCAAAATTAGATGAAAGTTTCTCTTAATACAAAGACCACAGCTGATAAATGAAGAAAAAAATGATAGAATTAGAGAGTTATGGATCTAGGGATTCTTCATCAATAGCTATTGCCATTACAAAAAAGAAAGACAACCAGTCATTATGTGATTCTGAAAGAAGAATGCAGAATGCAACACTTCCTATTCAATAGTCTTGTGTCCCCCCCAAAAGAAAATGGATTATAACTACAATCATGCAAGAGCATACCCCCACACACACACACACACTATACAAACATGATTCAAATGACTAAACCACTACAGGAAATGGAGGAACATGTACAACACAGGAAGGCAATAAGCAAAATGCAGAGTGTGTAAAACTCTAGGGGAAAATGTCCCATTTCTTCCTTGAATCAATTACAACAGGGAGAAATGAGATGGGAGTAAACTTTAGAGAAAGCCATGAGAAACACATCAGACATCTGGCTGTCTAGATCTTATCTGGATCACAATTCAAACAAGCAAACTGTGAACAAAATATGACATTTGTAAGACAGCAATGTAAATATTGTGTGATCCAAAGAATTGTTAATATTGTCTGGGAATTGTGTTAAATTTATGATGATAAGAGGAGTCCATATCATTTAGAGATGCATACTGAAATATTTGTGGAATGAATGAAAGAGTTAAGAGGTAGGGGCATAGATAAGTACAAATGGATTGGCCATTTGTACTTATCATTAGATTCAATTGCTATACAACTATGTACAAATGATGATTCACTAAGCTATTCTAACAGTTAATTGCTTACAACTTTCCCTAATAAAAGAAAATTCACAAAAGGAGCAAAAATACATATAAAATAACATGTTGCCTGAGCATACTTTGGCTGACTCTCATAATCACATTTCAGTTTCAAACATTAATATAACCAACACTTGAAGGTATGAATAGATTTGGCCTTTCTTATTTTTCCCCTTTAGATATAAATTTTCCTTGTGCTTTCTAATATAGAATCTAATGAGCTCTTCAGTTATGCCTGTCATTCAATATTTTAAAATCAGAGCTCCCTTCAGGATGACCCTTCAAAATGACTGTTACCACTAGAAATTTGCTTCTTAGTGCTACTCCAGCATTGTTAATACCAGGAGCTAAATAGATGTTACAATCAGTTTTAAGAATATCTACTTTGACCTAGGATCCAGTGGCTCACATCTATAATCCTAGCTGGTTAGGAGACTGAAAGTGGGAGAATTGTATTTTGAGGTCAGCCCAGGCAAAAAACTTCACAAGATCCCATCTCAACCAATAGCTGGATGCAGTGGTCCATGCCTGTCATCTCAGCTATGCAGGAGGCTGAGATTGTAAGGATAATGGTTCCAGGCCAGCCTGAGCAAAAAAGTTCTCAAGACCCCTGTCTCAACAGAAAGCTAGCCATCATGATACATGTCTGTCACTCAGCTTTGGTAGGATAAGAGGACAGGAGGATAGTAATCCAGACTGGCCTCAGCAAAAAGCAAGATTCTATCTCCAAAATAACCAGAGCAAAAGGGTTCAAAAAGTGGAGTGCCTGCCTGGCAACCAAGAAGCCTAAATTCAATCCCTAGTACTGCATGAAAGGGAACAGGCAAGTTTGTGAGTACTATTATTCATAGTTCTACCCTGGAAGAAATGTAGACATAAGTTAAGATTCAAAGCTTTTCCTAATGAATGCATTGTATAAACCAAAAAAAGATTCATTCCTAAAGGTTCTGAATAACTTTTGAAAAAGCATTCCTGCACAAGATTTTCAAAGTAAATAACTTCAGTCAATGCAGATAAAATAACTTTCAGGGCAAAGTGAAACAGTACTGGATTTTACAAACATGTATGAAGCAATGAAGCAGATCCTAGCATGCAAAGATGCTCCAAAAGGCTTACTGGAATAAACTAGGATGAAAAGAACCTCATTGGATTGGATTGCCTGGATGAGTTAGATTGATTGGCTTGATCACGTTACTTCAATTGAATTTATTGGGATTAATTGAAATGAGGAAAGAACCTTTTCCAAGAAACATGAAAAAGAAAACAAATAGATACGATACAACCAGAGCAAGGAGCTTGTGTTTGGCTGGTTAGATAATTAAAAGGAAAATGCATTCTTTTTAAATAATTTGCTTCATGATTTTATGTCATGTTGCACAAATGCTAAACAAATGTTCAGTAGACATGTGGATGAAAAATTTTCTAGAGAGGTTACATGCAAAGATATTTAGATTTTTAGAACATCTAAAAGTTAATAGAATAATCTATTACAAACGCAGGCTTATAGGCCAAAGTACAGGTTTTAATTTATAACCGGTATAGAACCTAGGAATCAGTAATTATCAAATAACTCAGTAACTTTGATAAAAGATAACAATGTTACCATGGAGTGAAGTCTGTTATTTCCTTAACTATGATTCACCAAATTAAATTTTTGATTCAAGCTTAAATTAAACAAAAATTTCTTGTACTCATCCACCAAGTACTATTGATTCTGTAGTTTGGGTTAAGAAAAACTATCTCAGCAAGTCTTTTAGGACAAAGTTGAAAAGAAAAAGATTGAAGAGACAGAAATAAGCAAAAATGTCATTGAACTCCTCTAGGCATGAAATAAGAAGGGGCTGAACAAGCAGTTAAAAGCAGAATGTAGGCTTTCAGTAACTTCACTCCTTGTTTTAGGTCCAAGTCAGACAAAATTTATACCAAATTCTGTTTTATACCAAAAATATTAAAGTTCCCAATGTATTAATGTTAATATAGCCTTGCAGTTGTTTTGCTTAGATATGTTTTAGACTTAGGTCTTTCTTCACATGAGTACCAACACTAGTAAAATAAATCATCTGTTTTTTCACCTATATCAACCGTCAAGCAGGGTCATTCAATAGAGAATATACATTTTTTGAACAAGTTCCCAAATGACCTATTGTCTATATTGTCTAGATAGCTGGCTTATTCCTTCAGATTCCTTTCCTACTTGCATCCATTATTTTTAAAGGGATAGAAGCCTCCTAATAGAACTTGAAACATCTATGTTTATAGTTAAGGCATAAAGGAGAAGGAAGATCAAAGTGATCCCAACAAGGAATACACTAGTGCTCCTGGGGGACCATTCATTTTGAAGAAAAAGGGTGTTAGGCATGGTGAGTTAGACTAAAGCATGTCTGGAGGGATTTATAGTTTACAGTGAAGCATAGTGACTGTTACTGAACTTGACCTAAGCCAGCCACCCTGGGGAGTATGTCTAGGAAAAGAAAAGCCAGTAAGTAAAACTAAAAAGTTGTTTGAATAAATTCTGCAATACCTTAGTGCCAAAGCCTTCCTTCTGTAGCTCAATGGAGAAACCATTTCTAACACTTTCAAATATAGGGACCCCTCCCCTAATGCAATTTTCCTCCATCTCATTCCATTTTCTCTAGGCATATCCATAAATATAAAAATTATCCTGCCCTCTATCTACTCCAGGTACTTTCATTGTGCCTTCACACCACCCTGTACTTCTTTCTTTGCTCAACTTCCAGTTCCTGTTTTCCCACCCACAAGTTGTTTAAGCTGTGGGCTCAAACAGGGATCAACATAGTCCTCTGTACCTTTTGACTTCACTGAGTATTATTCGGCTTTACCTGAAACTTGAATCTCCGCAAATGACAATCTTCTTCATAGGAATCAACAAACTCTTACACATTCCAGGTACAAAGAGGGGAGAGGAAAGAAGCCATGCCTTTCTCATTCTCCAGCACAACATTCAAGCAATTCACCTTCATTCATTATGAACCATCCAACTCTTTCTGTTGTCTATAATCTCCTGGTCTCTCCTCCATTTATGAAAAATTTGATACCAGATTCATAGTCTTCCTTTCTCTAGCCCTCCCACAATCCTGAGTGATTCCAATGCCTGGATGGATAACTCACCCAGTAAGTAGACTCCCACCCTTTGGGCCACCTCATCTCAAATGGCCATCAATTCCACTCCACTGGTTTCATTACTTCCCATATTCCCACAGACATTACTGTTCAAATGTGTCATTACCAAAAAATAAAATTAATAATTCAGATATCCCAGTCATTTACACCAATCTCCCATCCTTCTGTAATTATCTTGCATAATTCACTAATGGTCAATAACCTTACTGGCAACACCAGCCCAGAATTTCAACTATTGTCTTTCAATTTCCTAAGCTGATTTGTCCTATATTCTTTTCATCCCACCCATCTGGCAAAACCATAATTCCAAATTATGCTTCCCCTAAACCTAAGCATAAATATCAGACAGAGCAAGAAATATGTTCAGGAAATGGACAGGTAAGTTTGCAGAGCACAGTTATTCATAGAAGAGTGGAATTATTGGGTGCAAATGTAGACATAAATAAGTTTCAAAGCTTTTCCTAATAGATTTATTAGATAAGCTAAAGAAAACATTCTTGTCAATTCCTTCTCTGCTCATTAAGAAATTTGGATAATTGCAATGTTCCAACTAAAATTCCACTTTATCCCATTTTTAAAAAATAGCTAATTGGGAAACTATCAACTAAAGGCAAATATTTACTCTGATTAAAGTTGAAATCTAAGAAATTCCTTTCAGGTAATAATAAAACCACTTTATGGCTACACACTGCTAAACATGACTGTGATAATTACCAAAAATACACTTACATGTTCTTAAGACATAACCTGCTCCTCCTTTTCCCATTCCTCTCAATAATGTGACTTCAGGTGCTTAAAAATAGTGAAAATGTACATTTGAAATAATGCTTAAAGTTAATTTGACACTAAATAGGTCCTTCTCTCAATTAAAATAATTTAGCTTTGTTTTATTGCATTTAGAGAGGGTTTTGGAGACTCTACAGCTTATTTTCCCTTTTATGCAGGTATAATCAAGCATAATTAATTTACATTTTCAAAGTAATTGAGGCTGCTACTTATTTGAATAAAAAAGTCATTAAATGACATGTTAAAAGTTATGCAGCTTACATATCTTCAAGAGAAGTTGTAATTCTAAGGTAAGGAAACTGAAATTTGTTTTTAACAAAAAAAGCAGAAGATTATCCAAATGTGCATTGCCTCTTACCTAGAGACACCATGTACTGTTTCCAATTATATTGCTGTTATGTGAAATATTATATAAAATCTCCAGTTGAAAAAGTCCTCTAAATCCTGAGTCTCTAAAAAGAAAAAATAATCAGCTATAGTTTTTCAATGTAATGAAAAACAGTATTATTATTTTGTTCTCAAGTCATAACCTCTAAAGAAAATTGCCTATTTCTAAAAAAAAAATCTTCAAAAGATATAATGTATCCTTATTAAGGACATTTAAAACAATGTATTCTGAAGAGTAATTCTAATACAGGAGACTAAAAATATTTTGAACAATGGGATCATCACAAGTAAATGTGTAACACCTCAGGAAGACCATTTAAGGAACGAATGCCCTCTTAAAAGTCAAAGTTCTAATGTGTTTGAGAAAAAGTCATATTAAAAAATAGCCTCAACTTTTATTTGTCCAACAACTACTTATTGAGCACCTTTGCACTGGCACTGTTCTAAAAGCTAGGTATTCATTAATCAATAAGGACACATATGCTAAGATGTTAGGGAGCTGGGATGATGTGACTCCCTAATCAACAGCTGTTTGACCCTTCTCTCGTGCCCCGGCTGCCTTGAGCAAAGGATACCAACCAAGCAGCCAACTGCCCTCATGCCAGCACTGGCTGTTTTGCACATGTGACGGACACCTTGAGGGAGCCACACGGCAACCACAGCTGCCTGCTGCTGAAGCACAACTCTGACTCCTGAAGACACTATCCAAACACAAGTATTTCAACAGCTCGTGGCAGACCTTTTCCCACTACAAGCCTCAGTGAATTCTATATGACCCAATGACCTTTCCACCATTTCTATACAGATCAGAGGAGGAGGAGCACTTCCCCTGGTGACCCAACAAAAGGCCTGTGACTGGTATAAACACAATCCTTCATTTGAATGGAAGACTGCTATGAAATAGTGACATGATGGACTATGCCATGATTGTGTAAACACAGTTCTTCATTTGTATGAAGGAGCTACCACCACTGCCAAGAACCGGAGATCTCAACCTCCAAGGCCCAAGAGCTGTAACACTTGTGACTGAAGGGCTAAGGGTCCCAAAAACTGGGGCCTGAGCAAGACATTTAACACTGTAGGTGACCAGCTACTGCTGCTGCTACTTGCAAAGGATTACAAAAACTACCAAAGGTCCAGAAGAGCTTCTCCTCACCTACCCACAATTCCTATCTGGGTAGAACAAAAGGACCCCAGCCAGCTGATTGCTAACAATTTGAAGGAGAAGTAAGCTTAGTGTAGCCTGTGCTGTTGGAAAGGCTAAGTGATTCCACAGAACTGAAAGAACATTGCTGTGGTGAAGTATTGGGAGACAAGAGAATAGAAAACCACAGAGCCAACAAGAGAGAGGTGGACCAGATAACCTAAGAACCCTAGTTAAGACCCTGGCACAGTGATGTATTCTTAAAAGAAAAAGAAAATACTACAAAAAGATCTGTGCATATTTACTAAAGGTATGTATGATGTTTACAATAGTAAAGAAGAAATCACAGAAACTTTTAAAACATAGGTATTTTAAGATGAAGAACCTTTTATAGTATTTAGTTTTACAAATATGTAAAACATGTTAACCAAATAATCATATGATTATATTTTAAAGAAATGAGGGGTTTTATTGTACTGGAAAAGTCCATTCCCATAACTAAGAATTCACTTTAAAATCTTGACCATGCTCTTTACCTTACTACCTGTAGCAAACACTGTTGGCATTTGTGTTGGTCCTGTCAGATCCCTCTTACCCCGTTGTGAATGTCAAATCTCCATGAGTCTACATGATTTGCTGATAACTGTTCACACTGGAAATCTTAGTTGTGCCCTTTGGATTGCTCTTAAACTCTGGTGCTGCCTGCAAGTAAGACCCAGAGGTGCCCAGGTGTTTAATACTCTTCCTGATTCACATTGAGTATAAATGCCCAGTTACTTTTCCCTGGAACAACAAATTATGAGGTGCATTTTTTTTCTTTTATTATTTACTAGATTATTGTTGTACTGATGGTGAGGTGCACTTTAAATATCAGAGCCCCATGAGGTATCAGGCAAGGCTAAGCTTTTATTTGAAAACACTCTGGCTTGACTTCTCCCATTCTCTTAGGAAACTTCCTTAGTGCATAAATTATTCTCAAATCCTCAGTTAAGTGGGTTTGTGTGTGTGTGTGTGTGTGTGTGTGTAGTTTGACTGGATCTAGTCATTCCTTCATTTATATATGCATGCTTTTATTCATTCATCTATGCATTCTTTCATTGATCTTTATTAAGCATCTATAGCTATTGTACACCCAACACATATAGATATTTCTTATATAATGATAAAAACATATTTCAGCCCAGCCCTGCATCAAAGTGTCAAATAATTAAATATCTTAGTTAATGAAGTTGCTTGTCTTTTTTTTTAATGCTAGAGATCAAACAAGAGTCTTTGCATGATAGGTAAGTGCTCTATCACTGAATATATCCCCAACCCAAGTGGTTTGTCTTTGATTAATCAAATTCTTTTTATTATATTTAATCAACTCAACAAATGAAGAAAGTACACCAAAAGATGTAATGTTTCCACAAATATTCACACTCTAAATTATTCCTCAAGTAAATAGATCTTGAATAAAACAGAATTTATGTAATATTTTAATACCTTCAAAGCCTTAAAACTACTTTGTAGATTTAAAATAAAAATTAACTTTGTAGCATAAATTATTCATAAATATGTGTTTATCACAAGTTCATACAGATAATAGCTCCAACTTATTATCTGATTGTATTTAAGAATGCATTTATTACAGTGGTTTTGCAGAATACATCTCCTCATTGAAATGATGTTACTGATTTCTAGGTTAACTAAAGCAACTCATAATTAGCTGTTTACCCTGTAATGTACCTGAACTACTATGTTTTTCTGTATAAAAACAGTAAGCATTTGTGGCATATTATCCTTTGATTAAACAAGCAAACAAAACTTCACAACAATAAGAAGTTTCCTTTCTGTGCTATAGGACAAGCCTGTTTGTGTCAGTTTCCATTCTTCTCCTGGGTCACAGCAACATCATGTATTTGTCCTGTTTCTACCACCACATCTTCAACAAGTGGGTCTACAGCTCCCACAGTAGGTCTAACATTCTCAGGCCTTCCTCACCTAAGACTTCAGCCTCCATAATTCCAGCAATAGCATCTCAATCCCCTAGGGTCCACCTGAATAGAAATTCAATGAGGCCCTTAATTTTCCAGAGTCTCCTTAGGGAGCAGGAAGTAGGGAGCCAAAGAACACTAGCAGTTGTCAGGAATCCTGATAGGTTGAGGATCATAATTTTACAGAGTTGATGGTCTTTAATTACATGTTGCATTAATTACATAATTTTTAAAGTATAAGAATGTTTTATTCAGCTTTTCCTATGAATATGCATTTTATGAGTGGGATCTATATCTCACAGTTCATGTAGCTCCTCACAACTTCATAGCACCTAACAGTAAGACATTGAAACAGTAAGGACCAGAAAAGTGTATTGGACATGAAAGATATAGATACCTTACCTCAACACTAAACACGAAAATCTTTGTTCATCATAATTTGATCTGGGCCTTATTTTTAAAACTGGGCTAATTTGGAAAAATAAAGTGGATATCCATTCTTCACTCACACATTTGTATCTAAGACAAACACAGAGGTAATTCCCATGTGGGGTATTCATTCCTACCATTAGCAAAGGTGTCACCTATGTTCATAAGATTCCTGAAGATGTATTTAATATTAATTCAAATTATTGAAATTTTAATTCCTGAGATAGCTGAAAATCTCTTGATCCATAGATTCTTATGATTACCTCTATGTGTACTTCCTTAACTGAATTTCTCTTCTATATTCTAGGCCTTATAATATTTACTTTATCTCCATCCTAGCATCAACTTAAATATGGAAAACAATAATTCTTCTTTGACTCCCACCCAAAATAGTTTTGTATAAAATATGATTGAATGTAGCAGTACTTTATTTATTATTTATTTGGCAGTACTGAGGTTTGAACTCAGGGCCTCAGGCTTACTAAGCAGGTGCTCTATCTCATGAATAATGCCTTAGCCCTTTTTACCTTTAGTTATTTGTTCTTGCTAATAAAGTCTCATGTTTATACTGGGCCAGCCTGAACCACTATCCTTCTATTTACCCTTCCCATGAAGTTGGGTGACAGGCACTCACCACCATGCCCAGATTTTACTGGTTAAAATGGGATCTCATGAACTATTTTCCCAGGATGGCCTCAAACCATGACCCTACTGATCTTTGCTTCCTGAGTAGCTAGGCTTACAGGTGTGAACCAAGCTAGGCAGAACTATTTTTGAAGGTACATAAAAATCAGAGAAAAAGAGAGTTTACGTAACTCAATAAACAAAAGATCTTCCTAGACATCTCTGTTCTTTTCTCATTTTTATTAAATATAAAAGTATTGCATGTTCATATAAAAATTCAAACATTGCAGAAATGTATGTGGTAAAAACCAAAATTTGCATCCAGTATCTTAATACTGTCTTATTTATCCTTTCCCCAAAGTATTACATTTATTGTGCCATGCACTGTTTATTGCCAACTTTAAAACTATCCCTCATCTCTATGAGAACTCCAGTTTGGCTCAGGGTATCATTAACCCCAGGTTGAAGTTATGGTTCATCTAACCGACTCATGTCAATCCCTTTCCTTGTCAGATGCCCACTCTCAAGGCATTCCTTACAGCCAGTAATGACCAAATAACGGCTCAGAATTGAGTCATGTGGTATGGGGGGTAATATGTAGTTTGGGGCTGGAACTAGCTCTTGGGAAAATGCAAACAACTAATTCTTGAAACATACACACACAGTCATACAAAAAAAATTCAGTCACATATACACATCTTCTCTAGCACTCACACTCCTTGACCTTTTTCTTACCCCTTGTTCACTCGTTGTCATGAACTCTCACTTCTACTCTTACATCTTTGCATGCCCACATTTTCACACTCATTTTCATTCTCACATATTCTGTCACCTGCTTTCTTACATACTCTTATATAGCAAACTCTCTTATATATCAACTCTTACTCTAAAATATGATCTCTGATTTTCTCCCTTTTTCATTCTCTCATTACAAACACAAATGCAACATATTGCATCCTTATTTTCCTAGTTTCATACAAATATTTTGTGAAAGTAGTGGAAGTGAAAATAAGGAAAATGAGAGCAACACTGTATGTGGGACTTTACCAGTGTCTAAAACTGTGTTCTGGTCCTAAATCAAACACAACAGTATCACACCCAGCAGTGGAGTCTTGCTATGTTGCAGAAAAATTCAAGAAAAAGTTTATATCATGTCCAAGGGTTTTAACTCATGATCTTCATAAAATTATGCAATTCAAATAAAAATTATTAATCTTCTCTTGTCATGAATGAAGAACCTGAGGTACAAGGTTAACTGATTGCTTGTGACTTAAATGGCTAACTAAATGAGCTCCTATGGAAATTAGTCCCAGGCAACTGTTGTTTAACTGCAGAGCACAGTGATTGAGGGTGTGGTCAATGGACAGTCTGAGTTCCAGTCAAAATGCTCATTATCCACTTCTTGGAGGAAAAGACACTTTTCTAAGCCTTAATTTGTCTGTAAAATTAATATAAAAAGAGTGTTTACACACAAGTTTGCTGTAAAGGATAAATTAGACAACTCATGGAATGCCCTTGCCTTGTCCTGGTTCACAAAAAGTGTTCAACAAATGCTTACTATGTTGATGAAAACTTTTATATCTATTGTCAAAATGTTGTTTTCAGTAATATTACTCTTAACTTACAGCTATCAGAAAATTAGGAAAAATAGGCATTCTCTAGCTAAAATTTCTATTCTCAGAAACTGTGCAAGACTAATGGACCTTATTTTCACAGAAAAAAGGAAATCACTCTTTGGGGGCAGGGAATGAGAGCAACAAGAGTTATTTCCAATTGAGGTACCATTTATATTAATCCACATCATAAATCCTAAATCTTCTAAGAATTCTAAACATTCAGTCTATGTGTCTGTACCTTCCCAAATGCATATGTGTAGCATCCTTCCTGACTATTAAATCAAGCTCAAAAATGGCCTCACTGGTACATAATAAGGAGACTCCAAGAAACACATTGAACCAGAAAACTCTGATGAACATTGAATAGGGAAATCAATACTGATCCATACAAATGAGAACACAAAATAAAATGACTGATTGTGAGAAAGAAATAAAGTATATTGTACCTTATTTTGTTTGTATAGTAAATTATAAAAGAGAAATCTTAGTAACATTTTAAAATTTTGAATTAATTAGTAAAGTTTTTAAATTTTCTATATATATTTTAAAAAATAGAATCAATATTTTACCATTTTTTGTCTATTCTGGTTACAATAATCCAGCATACTCTTTGGAGATTATAACTTAAATTATAAATTAGGGTAAAATACACTTTTTTCCTTAAATGTTTCATGACAGTACTGCTGAAACACTATGGTACATACATATTTGCATTATTTCTGAATAACAAAAAGCATAACCAGATTGTCCTCACTCTCAGCACATATTTGCAGAAGGCCAGAACTGGAGCCCAGTCTCCAACACTAAGCAAGGATTGTTGTAGTCTCTGTCAGTTATGCCAGATTCTATGTGAGTCAATTGTAGCACTCAGGGACTATACCACCAAGCTAGTCCATGTGAGGGTTGTACTCCCCTCCACCGCTTCCCAGCATTTTTATTTTCCATATTGATTATAAATGTGTGTGATGTGTTGTTACAAATAAAGCCTGAGAGAGGTGGTAGGATGTTGAATGAAGAAGCCAGAGGAAGCAGCGCATGTAAATGAAAGAGCTAGTCTGTATCCTCGTAAAGTGGGCAGAGGGAGGGGCAACCCTATGGAATCCCAATATTAATAGTACCTTTCCTGTTCTGAGTAATATAAAAGAATAGACTCTAAGATTTGGATCTTCAGCTACCCAGGTCTTGGGTGAGCCATACATAGCATGGAAAAGGGATGGTTTCATAATGTTTGACATGATAGCAGCTTTACCAGGACAAGAGCAAGCTGGTGCCTGGTGCCCACTTGGTAGAGAGTACACTACTGTGTGAAATCACATTCAAATAATGGCATACAGTTCACATTAAACATTAGGAAATAATCTCATTTCTTGTATTTTGAAATAAATTGGGCATAGATTGACTAAAAAGACTTGGTGGATGACAAAAGAGCTACAGTGTTAGGTGTGTTCCCTACATGTACCTACATGTAGCTTTGGAAGAAACATGTGCTCTCAAAGAAGTCTGCATAAAAACCTTCTACTAACTAGCTCTCAACATAAGTCAATTGAAAGACATGATCAATATGCTTCCATCTAGTAATTACCACCAGTAAAGAAACCTGCCTGTGTGGAAGAGAAGGAATTAAGATGCAGATCAATTTACATTTTAGCTTTCTATTCTCAGTAGGCTCTCTTTGGGATGTATTGTCAAAACACATAAGCACCCTTTTATTCCACCTTCGTCCTATAGGACATAAATACTTAACATAGATCAAAATGACAACAGATCCATCCAGCAACAGAATCTGAGGTCAAGACTACTGTGCCACATCTGTAGGGCTGGCTGCAAAAAGTTTTGTACAGAGCAAGATTATTCTCACCTTAGGGACGTGCAGATGGTGATAAGCAGTTGCAGGACCAGATGGAATTGTGTGATTCTGTCTGATCAACAGACTCAGAAAAATGGAAGAATTTTTTTTTTTTTTTACCGATGAAAATAGAACTGTTCACTCTCTGGAAGAAATGTAAAGAAGACCAAAATGAAAAGTTGCAGTTAATGCCTGTGTCTTAAGCCATGAGAAAAATTGCAGTCCTACTAATAGCAACAGAGAGTGGTATCCCCCAGTCAACCTCTGGATTCAATTTTGCTATTTTTTCCTGGTGAAAATGGATGTAGCTTAGTCCATTATTGCTTATATAACAAATTTCTGATGACTATGAAATTTATAAAGAACAGAAATTTATGTGTCACAGTTCTGGAGGTTAGGCAGTTCAAGATCAAAGCACTGGTAGGTTTGGCTGTCTGGTGAGGGCTTCTCTCTGCTTCCAAGATGGCACGTTGATGCTGCATCCTCCAGGAGATCTCCATATGGAAGAAGGTGGAAGAACATAAAAAGAATGAAAAGCCATACAACCTAATACTATTGCACTGGGGAATAAATTTCAACATGAATTTTGGAGGGGAAAACAAACTCAAACTGTACCATGTTCTCAGGAGACACAGACCCTAGTCTGACTTTCCTGTAGAAGAACACTGCCCCTGCACTGATACTTCTCTTTTATAACCCCAAACTCCAATTTGACTACATTCTCTCATATTTTTCCCAATTTTATGAAGGGAAAATTTAGGACAACCTTGGTAGATCTGGTCCCTACATTGTCTCAATACTCAAAATGAAATAACCTTGTTCTTTCTTTTTAATGGTTTTATTCATTCATCTAACAAGCACTTCCTGAGCTTTTGCTAGTGTTTTAGGCAATGAGATAGATTCAGTGGTTCCAATGACAATTAAGAGTCAATCCCCTCCCTCTCCAAAGAATATAGTTTTAATCCTCATGGCCAGATAAAAATGGTTCCTCTAAGATGCCACTTCTGCCTGTACGGCACTGCTCAAACCCAACATAAAAGACTTTCTAAAGAAATTGGTCTTCGTTCTGAGTTCTATAAATGTACTATACATCACACTTTGACCCAAGCTGTCTTCAACTCAACTGACCACCAACTTCACCACTAATTCTTATATTTCCAGCCCTACTTCAGCCATCAAACTTGAAGTAAGCAGCAATTTTCCTCCTTTCCTCAGTGACGATTCTTGATCTTCACCCTGGCAACACTACAGTCTTAGCTTATCTTTAATATGCCATTCCTGGTTCAGTTCATCCTGAGAACTCTGACTTTTTGACTCAAGAACATGGCCCTAAAGCCAAGGAATTATCCAACTCCAAAATCCTCTTTACTGGTAGTCCACCAGCACTACCCGTATGGTCTGTGATGCCCAGGCAAATATTTTTTGTGAGGCACCTGGTCAATATAAGCAGTTTTATCAAATATGTACTATAAAATTCATGAGATCATGTGAGACATGATTATTTATTAATGACTATTTAGAATGATAGGTAAAGAAATATTTAAATATCCATTTGTTGTCCAATTAATGAATGAGGTGACTCTTGTGTTCACATGACATCTATCTTCTTCAGGTTCTGGAACAATACGATTATGTTTGTTATAGTCAAATATGCCATTGCTAACTAATTTCATATATTTTTCTATGGGAAAAGCAACGCTATTATTACTTTAAAATGCCATGGTCTTCAGAACCTGTTTGTATTGAAACAACATGGGTCTCATTGTTGTTGTAATTATTTATTTAAAACTGGTCACATTACTTCTCATAATACTGCATTATCCTTCATGCCCCCATGAATTCTGGCTTTTAATATCTCTCTCAAAAGTTATTACTGTGTTTCCTTGAAATGAAGGAAATGAAAAGTCTTATCTAGCATATACGGGAAAATGAGAATGTTTATTGATTTCCTAGAGATGGTAATTTACTGTCCTGAATTTTATAGAATAAGCAAATGATAGCATGTATTCTAAATGTCTCTTTCTTGATTCTTTTAGACTATAATCACATTATTCCCAAATAAGATTGTTTTCAATGTTGATCATACCACACCTCTGTTTTCCCACACACTTCCACCAGTCAGGACAATAGGCAAGAGGCCGGGGACTCACACTATAAGAGTAAGCATGTCTGTCCTTCCACTAGCATGACTTAAGAGCAGCCCAGAAGAGTTGATGACACCACAGCAATTAAAGAGAACAGAGATCTCAGATATCCTCAGAGAGGCCTCAAGCCTTGGGTACTGTCAATTAGAGGCAGTACAATGGTCAGAAGAGGCATGGGGTAGAACTAATGCATGGGCAAATGCTTCAAGCTAACTGGTCTGTGGATCCCATTGGCAACCCAGAGCCATAAACTCTTGTTATTGATATGAGGAAGAATAACCCAAAATCAGCATTGCCCAGCATCGTGCATTTCCATGAAAGAACCAGCCACCAAGAGTGATCTGCTTGCCAGGTGTTATGATGTGGATATGAAGGGTCTCCCAAAGGGCTCATTTGTTAAAGGTTTGGTCCCCAGCTGAAGGATCTAATTATTGAAAGGTCATTAGATTATGAGGACTCAATCTTAATCAATGGATTGATCCTTTGATGCCTTCATATCCGATGGCATTACTGAGAGGTGATGGAAAAAAGGAAATAGGCCTAGAGGAAGTAGGTCATTGGGGGTGTGGCCTGGAAGGGTTTATTTTATCCGTGGCCCCTTCCTGATTCTCTGTGTGTTTCCCTGTCACCCTGAGGCGAAAAGCTTCCACTGTCACATTCTCCTACTGCCATGATATTCTGCCTCACCACAGGACCACAGCAGCAGATTGAACAGACCATGAACTAGAACCTCCAAAACTATGAGTCTTCCTTCGATTGACCCCCTCAGGTATTTTGGTCACAACAATGAAAACTGACAAAGCACTAGGCCAAGAGATTCCAGATCTCCCCACAGGATCAAATCCCAAAGTATTTGAGGGCACCTAGTCAATACCACTTTACTGAGCAGAGGTTTTTGAGAGTGATTTGAGAGGGAGAAATAGGGATCAGACTCATATAAAAGGTACTGGTGCCTCACCAGGAAGATGCCCCAAACTCTCTTCAGTCTTAGGCATAAAAAAGGGCTTAGAAAACTTTGGTTAATGCTTGCCAAAGCCCAGGGTTCCAGGCCTGTGCCTCAGAGACAGAGGCCATCCTTGCCTATATCAAAGGGCACTACTGCTTAACATGATCAATTAGGTCATGCAAATAAAATTCTTAATGCCTAACACTATCATTCCAAACTTTCCAAGGAAGGCAAAGTCTTTAATTATTATAGCCTTCTTTCACTGTCTTTTATCTGGCAACAAAAGCAAACCTATCATAGACCTAAACAGGATCATCTCTGAGAGAAACGTAAAAATTAAAGAAGGTAAAAGAGTGAGGAAAGGAATAAGAACTTGAAAAGGAACTTGAGTCTGTAAAGAAATAATAGAAAAGGAAGAGCTCAATAATTTAAATTATATCATACTGGGAAGAACAAACATTGCACAGAAAAAGACATTCCTCCATAACCCAATCTCTTCATTATTCTGATTCTCATCATCCCTGATTAAAGAAGTTCATTAAAAAATATTACTTTGGAACTACATTATAAGAATGTAAGTATTTCTGCCTCCAAAACACAAACTGTTTTTTCAGTCCATACTAAGAAGAAAAGCACCTAGAGTTGGACAAAGCTGGACATGTATTCAGGTAGTTACTGCTGGACTAGGATCCATATATTTTCTATGGACAAAGTGTGAGATTTTGAACATTACCATTTTTTCCCTTCTACTGCATAATATGACAAAGGTGAATTGTAACTCATTTTAGAACTTTACTTGATTTGCCCTTGAAATTGTCTTAATGATGCTATTATTTAAACTACTATTTCTATTAAATGTTTTTTAAGTATATTTAAAACACAATACTTACCACTGCAATTATGCTACTTGATAACTCCATCATGAGAAAGGGACACTCTGGGGACAAGATATACCCTTCAAAGACATGCCCCCATTGACATACTTCCTCCACCTCGGCCTTACCTCCTAACAGCCCAGTCAGTTATGAGCTCATCAGTGATGAGATTAGCACTGTCGTGATACCACCTCCTCTTAATAGTGCAACTTTCTGTTTCCATCCTGTGGAATTGTATTACATTTCAAAAAAAGGGAAGAATGACCCTAAGAGGGATTCAGAAGCACACAGAGCTGCTGTTTTACCATGGGCCCAAAGGGCACAGACCCAGGGCACAAGGCTCCCACTTTCTCTCCCCAAGCCATAGATGAGGCTGCCACCTTAGGACCATGTGGGTAAACCACTTTTCAGGACCAAGATCAAAGGATGAAGCCCATGATAATGATTCCCACACTTTACAGTATAATACAATTTTCCCCACTAGGTTTATAATTTATATGAAACCAAACCCCCTTTTGTTCCCTCCAGTTTCCCTCTTGAAATGAGAGTGACTATCCTGTGCTGATTTTAATGTACTTTGAAAGGAGAGGTTGGACAAGAACTTTCCCCCGGGTTAAATAATATTGGATATCTTACCCATAAGTGATTTAGTTAATGATATTTTGGATGTTGAGATGATAATATTTAGATAAGATTTAGGACCCACAAATTTATTCTGGGGTAATGTTGGAATAGGGTGAATACATTTTGCATACAGGAAGGACATTAATTTGGAGGGTGGATATTTGAGGTGAATCCTGTTCCCTCCAAAACTGAGGTACCCACAGAATTTCAGGATATGACCTTATTTGTGATAGCATCTCTACAGAGATGAGAAAGTTAAAATAAGAGACACACATACAGAGAAAAGACATCATGAAGATAACCATATTATGACAGAGTATACAAATGAAAGCCAAGGAACCTCAAGAACTGCTGGCCACTACCAGAAACCAGGAAGAGGCAAGGAGTGCTATCCATACTTATAGACTCCAGAATTATGAAATAATAAACTTTTGTTGTTTTAATTCATGTACTTTGTGGTGCTTTATTATAGCAATCCTAGCATAGTAATACAACTATCAAACTAATCATTTATCCCTATGGAGCTATTTGCCCACTCAAGTCAAATTTATGTATTGAATTTACAATAATAGAAAATGGCTCACTGGACAAGATCTGAAGGTTCTCGGTTCAAAGCCAGCCCCAGGCAAATAGTTCAGGAGACTCACTCTAAAAAACCCACCACAATATAGGGCTGGTGGAATGGTTCAAGAGGTGAAACTGCCTGCCTAGCAAGCATGAGGCCCTGACTCAAAATTAGAGACTGAGTCAACTAGACAAAATGTTCCAATGTCTAAATCCACCCCAAGCAGGCCAGGCTCACATCTCCAGAAAGAGGCAGCAAAGATCTTACCTCAGCTAGCTTCCTATGAGCACTGTTTCCTCGTATGTTTAGCTCCTATACCCTCCGGTACATTTCTGTTGGTAAATATTTTGAGGTGTTAGATAAGGGCTTCTGTAAATATAGGTAGGGTTTGGACATTTTCTTCATGATGGAGAAATGAAATACCTGTGAGGAATTCAACTACTCTTTCTTAAGATTTCCTCTCCTGTTAGATTCCCCGGTCCACCTCAATTTCTCAAAGATGGACAAAATTGATCTCATCATTTCAAAACTTGGTCACCCTCCAGGGAAATCATAATTTGATTTTGGTAGATCCAGACAAATATAATTTCATGTCAAGTCACTTTCACTTCTAGGCTCAAATAGGACAGAGAATCCCAAGGGTGACCACTGCTCTGATGTCCAACTTACATCTTGCTCCAGGATAACCAGATAACCACTCTTCTGTCTGAACCAACTTTGAGTACCTCCTTCTATGGTCTTCAAAAGAGAAAATCACAGTCATATGATTCATATCAAAGTAATCTACTTAGACCAGTTTATACCTGGGAATGTATAACTTGTAATGTTCACAATATCCCTAGTATCAATGTATTAGTTTCATTCTTTTTAGGAGTCAGCCAAGGCTCATGTAGCTTAAATAATCTGTTTTTAATCATGGAGTTACTAAATAATGGAGTCAAGATTAAAACCAAGGACTGTTGACAGCAGTATCTACAAAATACAAAGAAAATGCATGCTTAGTTTAGATAGTCTCTTTCTATTTTTTCAGGTAGCCTTACCCTGTCCCTAATATTCCCAAGGTGCCATCTGGACCTATGAGGTGGTTTGCTATAATCTTTTGTTGGCACAGGAAGGAAATGACTCTTATTTATACCAAGTGCCCTTTGCAGCATTTTTTTTTACCCTTGATATTTCCAATATCAGCTATTCAGGAGGGAGAGGTAAAAGGTTTGAGGTCCGCAAGGAAAAAATTAATGAGGCTCTATCTCAAAAACAAAAGAAAGACTAATGGGCTAGGGGTGTGACTCAAGTAGTAGACTGTTTGTCATGCCCAATCCCCAATAGCAATAAACAAACAAACCATATTTCTTTTTCTACCTGGTGACCCTGCTGTTACCAGCACTAGAAATCTAACTCATGGACTGCTCTTCTGCCACTTGGTCAGAGCCATGTTGTCTTACCTACTATACTGGACCCACTCATTGCTCAATTGTGCCCTTAAAGCTGACTGAATGTCAAGTGGTCTGCCCATGAGTTCTTGGATATAGTTTCATTTTGTCCCTGTAGATTCTATCTTTTCTGGCAAATTACCCACCAAAACTCCCATCTTACTTTCTGTATCACTATTTCAGAAGATTCCAAGAACATATCTCCTTTATATGAAAAGCAAAGGTAGTTTAATACAGCTACACTGATGCTCAACCCTATAACACTGGTGTAGTCTCACACAGTACTACAGGGCTTTTTATAAAACATGTTATCCTAGAATATCAAATAAAACTGTAAAGCAGCAAACAATGTGCTTAAATGCTTAAATGAAGTCCCACACACTCTCCTTCTTCCTGTGCAAATTATTTCCATGTCTCCTTCCTAATGATGGAAGGACTATCCTTTCTGCATTATGGAAGTAACTCTATAATCTAGGTGGACATGTCTGGCTCTTGATATGTTACTAGACAATTAACAGTTAAAATAACTTCAGCTATAATTAACAGAAAATACCTATTCTATTCTATAATTATAGAATAGAATTCTATAATTATAGAATAGAATAGGTATTTTCTGTTAATTATACCTTCTATAGAAGGTATAATTATTATACCTTCTATAATTAAAAAAAAAACAGCATTATCCAATGCAATTTTTCCCAAGAAAGTAACTTTCCAGGTTTGTGAATCAGTATTCAGTTGTGTTATAACAGTTTTCCTGCATCTTCCAGCCCTGCCATCCTTAGCCAGGTTACAGTCACACAACAGTTGCCACAAATGGAAGGTACAATAAAATCGAAGAGAAAATAAATTTTCCCTCTACTGAATTTCCTAAAATTTTTTGGTTTGGGGTTTTTTTGGCAAACTTTTTAAATGAAGTATAATATATACCAGCAACAGGTAAAAGTTATTGTTCTCTCACATTCTTGTAATCACTGTCACTTATTCTAGTGAGTACCTCAATGTGTTTTTTGAATTCCTGAATAATTATTTAATCATAATTACAACACCTTTAGTAGAATTGTTTTATTTTACCACATTACATAACACATGCTTCTTATTTTATTTTTTTAATTTTTAACTTAATTTTATAGGAGCAAGCCCACCGTGATTGGCTCAGAGGAATCATGATTCAGGCCTACACTGGTGCAGGACTATATCTTCCTGAAGACACATGACCCAGGAGAACAACTAAGTCAAATTAAGAAGGAAAAAGGAAAATTACTGGTTATTGGATAGGCAAACAAAAGTGAAAACTAAAAATGCTAAAGGAATATAGAAACTAATTTCATCTCGATAAATTCTAGCTTTAGTAATCATTTTCTCTAGTAAAAACCATACTTTCTTGCTGGCACCAGTGGCTCACACCTGTAATCCTAGCTACTTAGGAACCTGAGATCAGGAGGATCATGGTTTGAGGCCCCCCATGTAAATAGTTGAAGAGACTCCATCTTCAAAATGGACAGGAGGTGTGGCTCAAGTGCTAGAGTGCCTGCACTGCAAGAAGGAAGCCCTGAGTTCAAACACTAATCCAACCAAAAAAAAAAAAAAAAGGCATATTTTGTTAATCAAAAGCTAAATGACTGTTATATTAGGCAAATGGATGAACCACACTAGTCAGAAGATCATATGCATGAAAATACAAAAGAGAACTATTTTAAAAACAATTTACCCACGGAATTAAAATTAGTTTACCACCAAAAGCTATTAGTATAGTCTGAGTTTCAAATGAGGTCGCATTTGTTAGATGTTTCCATTGTTTGAGTTGGCTAATGGCCAATGGGAATTCAAAAGTTAGTATGCCTGTGATTAGCCATCTAATGTACCATTTGGCCATTAACAGTGTTTTTTGGCTTTATAATGAGAGATTTTATTTTTCTGTATGACACTTTGGTTCTTAGCTAGCAGTTTTAATTAATTATAAGTTTTTCTATCTATTGTCAAAAAATCACCTATTTCTAGACTTTAACTATAACATGTTTCCATAGCCATGCATTCCTTGAATTTCAAGGATTTTTAAAGAGGCTCAAAGAAAGATAAAATCTTCTACATTCTCCTGAAAAGCAACAAAAACCTTAAATCTCAACAATGTATGATTTTCTTTTAAGAAAAGCTATTTTTAAGAAATAATTTAAAAGAATCTTTTGTTTGATACATTACTGTATCAACCAAAAGAGACACATGTAAAAAAAAGAAACATGAAATGGGAATGTTAATTTTATTCTATAATCTCTTTTTTAAATAGAAAAGATCCTAATTTAACCTCTTTATAATGGAGTAGTCTTCAAATAAACATACCCTCAAATTTAAGGCTTCAAATACCATTTTCCTTAAATCCTCCAAGTAAATTTAATAGGATTTTATAAATGAGATAATAGTTGTAATTGCCCATACTAGCTAATTAAATTGACTTTACTTAAACATTAAAATCAGTTGGTTGGAAATAAACATGCTATTCAAGCCTAATTTTGGATAAAGGTATTTAAATAAATTCTTTTCTAGATAGGAAAATGTGAAATTACAAATGCTGATGAGGTCACAGACCAAATCCTTTCAAATTTCCATTTCCACACATGTCAGCAAACAGCTGGATGCTAATCATAGCAGGGATTGTGCATTTGATCTCTTTAAAAATAAAGGCTCTGCTCTGAAAAGGTAAAAAAAAAAATGCATGACAGATTTAAACTCTGTCTCAGCCCCACCCAAGTTGTCCTTAATAGTGTTCAACTATAGTCAGACACTGGTCCAGTAACAGTCGGCCTGGTGCTTCTTTCTAAGTCTCTCTTTAGCTTATGGATGCACACCTGAGTGAATAGTAGTGTCCTTGGTCCCAAAATGATCAATGAACTACAGTCTTCCTAACCTACCCTCATCATGCATGCAAGACCCTGGGGCCTAATTTAGATTAGCCTTCTACCCAGTACAATTACGGGATGATCCTTTCTCCTGAATCCTACTGGGGTGAGCCATGCTTCCAACTTCTTCACCTAATTTCAGTCAGGCCTTCCATTCATATAGTTTATATATCAAACACCAACTGAAATCATAGCCATCCTAAAGCTTCCCTTTCCACCTGATCAGAAACTTCTCAAACTTTAATGTTGCTTGGATCCAACCTGACTTTAACATCACTCCACACTATATTTTAGATTCTTTTCCTGCCCCAAATGCCCAGGCAGTTTTCCTCTGCCTCTACCAATTAATTACTGATGGTAACCAATCTCTAGGCCAGTCCTGTTACCTGAGAAGGAGGTTTTATTATGTTGTGCAGCTAGTGCTGCTAGTGATAGTTAGGGATGATACACATCAGAATACTTGCATTTATTGCAAGCCACCTATAAAAGTCAACTCACCTCATGAGCTGGTACAAAGAAATTAAGTGACTATATCAGAAGCAAAATCCTAGGTTTTTTCCTTCATTATCATAAGTTGTTTTTTAAAAGTGTAGTCCCAACTTTGTTGCTAGAGAGCAAACAGCTGGTGGGGGAACTATAACAAGAAAAGAGATTTAAAGAAAGCTGTGATTTTTACAATTCTTCTAACAAATGTGTGATACAGCCAATCTGGAGGCACAGGAAACCAACTGAAAATGAATGAAATGCAACTGTGGAAACATGAGGTCTCCTTTTTATTAATGTGGTCGGAAGCTTGTCAGCTCTTAAGCACAGGTGGCAATAGTAAAAGTAGGTTAGGTATGGTAAGTGGGTGCTTTACATACAGTCACTACATCTCACAATCAGAGGAGTTATATATATTTGATAAATAAGAGAACTGAGTCACAGAGAGTTTAAGAAATTTACTCAAGATCACACAGCCAATTAAATGGCTGAGTAAACAATACAGTATTAAAAACTATAAGACCCCAGCAGCACAGCAACTAAGAGATAGCATAGATAAATGGGACCTCATAAAACTAAAAAGCTTCTGTTCATCAAAAGAAATGGTCTCTAAACTGAAGAGAACACCCACAGAGTGGGAGAAAATATTTGCGAATTATACATCAGACAAAGGACTGATAACCAGAATATACAGGGAACTTAAAAAACTAAATTCTCCCAAAACTAATGAACCAATAAAGAAATGGGCATGTGAACTAAACAGAACTTTCTCAAAAGAAGAAATTCAAATGGCCAGAAAACACATGAAAAAATGCTCACCATCTCTAGCAATAAAGGAAATGCAAATTAAAACCACACTAAGATTCCACCTCACCCCTGTTAGAATAGCCATCATCAGCAACACCACCAACAACAGGTGTTGGCGAGGATGCGGGGAAAAAGGAACCCTCTTACACTGTTGGTGGGAATGTAGACTAGTACAACCACTCTGGAAAAAAATTTGGAGGCTACTTAAAAAGCTGGACATCGATCTACCATTTGATCCAGCAATACCACTCTTGGGGATATACCCAAAAGACTTTTACTCCAGAGGCACCTGCACATCCATGTTTATTGCGGCACTATTCACAATAGCCAAGTTATGGAAACAGCCAAGATGCCCCAGCACTGACGAATGGATTAAGAAAATGTGGTATCTATACACAATGGAATTTTATGCAGCCATGAAGAAGAACGAAATGTTATCATTCGCTGGTAAATGGATGGAATTGGAGAAAAAAGCAGATACCTTAAAGCAACTGAGGCCAATAGGAAAAGGGGACCAGGAACTAGAGAAAAGGTTAGATCAAAAAGAATTAACCTAGAAGGTAACATACACGCACAGGAAATCAATGTGAGTCAATGCCCTGTATAGCTATCCTTATCTCAACCAGCAAAACCCCTTGTTCCTTCCTATTATTGCTTATATTCTCTCTACAACAAAATTAGAGATAAGGGCAAAATAGTTTCTGCTGGGTATTGAGGGGGGTGAGCGGGAGGGGGTGGAGTGGGTGGTAAGGGAGGGGGTGGGGGCAGGGGGGAGAAATGAACCAAGCCTTGTATGCACATATGAATAATAAAAGAAAAATGAAAAAATAAATAAATAAATAAATAAATAAAATAAGGCTAAAATTATCTCAAAAAAAAAAAACTATAAGTATACTTTATGCTGCTAAGTGAGATCTTAAATATGACATTGTTTACCATCCATAGGTAGACATTTTTTGTCAATTATACCTCAGAAAAAAAGAGAATTAAGAAATTTTAAATTTTAAAATAAATGGCAAAGTAAGAATTATAAATCTAAGTAGTCTTAAGTCTTATGATCTTAAGTCAATGTAAATCAAAGTTAGGCAGCATGTAGAAATAAATGTGCAAATTCCTATTTTCCCCATTTTATATTAAAATGTTTCCAAAGGAACTTAAGAATAGTCTTCACTTTGTGGTATGATAAGAACACAAATTATAGAATTTTTCCCCTAAACAATCAATTTAAAGTTGTATTTGAGTGAAACCTACCCTCTTTCCTCTTTTCCACTCTCCTAGCCTTAAATATTAAAGTGTCATCAGCAGTGTTCATTGGGTCTCTAAAAATGAGAGAGATGCTAGGAATCTCTAAATCCCTAAATCATTGACCAGCTCTTAATATGGCTAAATTTTGAGGGGTCATACCCTGCCAGACATTCTAGAAGAAGAAATGCTCCTTATGACCGTGAGAACTTGGTTTCTCAGCCTGATGAGCTTGACTGCACCACTTGGACTCCTAGGCAGGAGGAGGACCAAATGGCCTTAGCAGCCCTTTTCTACAGAACCCATATTGACCTCGCTCTTTGAAGTCTTCCTTCTACAAAGGTGAGGAGGATGCAACAATAAGCACACCTGACAACCTCTTTCCTAAGGTGTGGGTCATGCAATTCATCTTTCCTATCCCTTGGACTCTTATCCCAGTCTTAAACTGGCTTTCCAGCTCCAGAACATCCTACTGCACCAGTATGTTTCTGGAAGACACAGAAGCAGAATGACATATAAATCAGTCAGCCAAGGAAGGTAATACAATGAGAGAATCCATCTCAGGAGAGCCCGCTACTTGGAAAACAAAAGTTTTAAAACTCTGCACAGCAACTTGACCCGATTATGTGCTTGACATCATTATTCCTCTCAGAGGAAAGTTTAGATTATGCTGCTAGTAAACTAAAATCTCAGTGGCTTATGAAAAGAAAAATTTGTTTTTTTGCTCCTGCTGTAAGTCCAACACAGGACAGACACAGTCTAATGAAAAGAGAAAAGCATGGTCCACCCCAAGCTGTCTCCCAGTTTCTGCTTCTTTCCTCATTCCATGGACCAATGCAAATCAGGTGGTCACTCCTGAGTTCAAAGAGCAGCAAATACAATCCTTCTTCTGGAATAGACATCATTTGCTTATAATGACAATGAAGGTGTAATTTGCCCCCAGAGAAGACGTGAACATGTTGAACAAAAATACAATATGCCGTATGTTGTGTGTTTTGCCTAGTGGTCTATTTGTTTCTATGGTATATAACAAATAATCCACAAATTTAGCAGTTTAAAACATATATACACAAAGGCTAGGCAAAGTGGCTCAAGCTTGTAATCCTAGCTACTTGTGAGTGGAGATCAGGAGGATTACAGTTAGGGGCCAGCCAAGGTAAAAAGTTGGTGAGACCCCATCTCAATCAAAGTACAATGGCTCATGCCTGACATCCTAACTACATGGGGAAGAACAAATAGGAGGCTCATAGTCCAGGTAAGCCCCAGCATAAAGTGAGACTATATCTCAAAAATAACCAGTACAAGAAGGGCTGACAGCATGGGTCAAGGAGTGATGTTCTACCTAGCAATTATGAGGCTCTGAATTCTGCCAAAATTTTTTTTGAATATACCAATTTATTCTGTCATAGTTTCTAGGGGTTAGGGATCTGGGCACAGTTTATCTAGATTCTCTATTTTAGGGTCTAGCAAGGCTGTCATCAGCCAGAGTTTCCATCTTACCTGAACCTTGGGTCCTATCCAAGCTCACAGGCTGTTGGCACAATTTTAGGTCCTTACAGCTGTGGGACTGAGACCCTTATCTTCCCCCAGCACCCTCAGTTCCTCAGAGTATACTACTAATACATTCTCCAAAAACATAGCAAGAACATCCTAATTCTTACCAGAAATATTACATTATAGCTCCATGGACAGGTAATATTTCTCCGCTCATTGAGATTATGGCATCAGTTTTATTTTAAATCCTTCAGATTACCCATGCCCTGGATATTATTGGTTGGTCTGGGAGTGTCAAACAGTGGTCAAGCAATTGCCTAATATGTGTGATACCCTGGGTTGGATTCTGAGCCTTGTCTCCCCCTTGTAAAAAAAGAAAAAAAAAACTGGCCATAAGATTGGTGAAATAAGTCTTTTGTTCTTTATTTTTGTTTATCTTGGTTTCCTTGAATAGGACTGTATTTCTTTTAACATGAACCAACCCTAAATATATTCACATCCTAAGGCCTATTTAATCTGTTCCTTGTGAACTATCAGTTTGCATTTCCACATTAGTCACAGACATTGTGTGTGCCACCAAAATAGCTAATAAATACAACCTATGCAAAGCAGCTCACATTTTTTTCAAAGTAAAAGAGAATGCCAGACTCCAGGTTTCTACAATTAGTGTATATTATGTGTTTATAAACCAAGCAGCTCAAACGGAAGGCACTGCCAGAGAACAGACTGAATGAAAATGTTTGCTTACCAAAGAGATACTTCTAAATGTTAATTATGACCAATTTGCTTTTTCATAAGACTAAAATAATGCTGCAAAAGACTATAAAATATAAGTTGGCAAAAATAAATCTGGCTGTTTGTAGCAGTTTATGGTATCTGTATTATGAGGAATGTTTTGACTTAAGGAGTAAAAGCAATTTCAAAGGGAAAACAAATATGTACAGAGCAAAGGCTGTGTCCTATTGTAGTAGTAATCAAGGGCCTGTAAGAAGAAAGGTATAAGGTGTCTCTTCCACTACAAAAATGAAAGTACCCTTGTCTTTTGACACTGTTTTGCAGTGAAATAATAATATATTTACACACAGCTGCAAAATATCATTGGCAACATCAATGACAATATAATTCCTGACCCCAAAGATTGTGTATTGTTCTTGCTGTCAAAGGCACCAGAAGGCAGCATGACAATCCAAACAAAAACAGAAAAGGAGATACACTGGGCTTACAAGCAGGTCAGAAGAAATCAACCTGACTCGTGCCTAAGGACATGTTAACTCAAACACTGAGACAGAACTTTAATACAACATACTGTCACAGATCGGAGGGTTTGGAAGTGCTGTGTCTGGCCATGCAGAAACAGTCACGCCCGTATCCTGATAGTAAGAGTAGAAATTGGAGAAACAACATTGGCAGACAATTTAATAATATCCATCAAAATATTAAAATATAGGATGTAAGGAGTTGTTACAAAATGAGTATCAAGTTCTTCTGTGCAAGATAAGTAAGTTCTAAGGGTCTACTGTACAACATAGAGCCTGTAGTTAAATCATGCAGCATTACGCACTTTAAAATATGTTAAGAGAACAGGTTCCATGTTAAGTGCTCTGAACACATGCACCCCACAAAAGAACACAAGGAAATTTGGGGAGGGGAAAGATGTTTAGTACTTTGATCATTGTGGGGATAGCATCATATGTGTATATATGGATCTACACTCATCAAAATGTATACATTTACTATGTAAACTTTTTCATATATTAACTGTACCTCAATAAAGCTAATCAACTTAAAATACATACCAACTTAGCAGTTCTGCCTAGATTTATAGCCACACATTAGGGTAAGGACATTTTTCTCAAGGAAACTTGTATAAAACATATAATAAATATGATTTTATTATATTTATATATTTCTATTTAAAATATAAAATAGAAAAGGCATAACACAGACGTGTATATGTGTGAGATGTTCCAACTCACAAAAATGGGATGTGTATATGTTTACACTTACATGTTTTCCTGGAGGATGAAACAGGAACCTGTTAGCAGTGGTTATTCTTAGAAAAGGAAGATGGAATGAAGACACATATATTACATTTTATCTTATAGCCTTTAGTACTATTTGAAATTTTACCATTCCATTTTTTCACTGAAAATAAAATTAAAAAAATAACTAGGGCTGGAAGCATAGCTTAAGTGGTACAGCGCCTCCCTGGCAAGCACAAGGCCCTGAGTTCAAATCCCAGTACCACCAAAAATAATAAATAAAAATAAAATAAATAAGTGAATAAGGGAGGAAACTGGCTTCACCTGGATGAATCATATCCACAGAAACTCACACTCTGATTATAATGATCAGATTATATTTTGTCCTCTCAACCTAACCTCACTTTAAATGTCCTTAGGAGACAAAGTAAATTATAGCACAGTTGGCACTCACATTCCTTTGCCAGACAAAGGAATTAGCATAGTAGAATCTATGCTTTGTAGACTTCCTCCAGACTAAAGTGTCCTCAAGAAAATTAGCCTGTTAGGTTCAGGGTCAAACTCAAGATAAAAACATTGAGGTTGTGAGGACTGAGAGCTTATGCCGAGATGGACTCACACCCTACATAACATCATTGCTGGTGTTAAAAAGTTACTTGCTGAGGATAGAGTCAAAATATGATTAGGGAAATTGTTTTGAGAACTAATTTTATGTTCAAATAATAAGGTATCCCAAACTTAGATTCTCAGGGTTCAAACACCAAGAATGGGCCAACACTCAATCCAAATTGTCAAATCCACCTCTGTGATCTAGTCCCTTCTCTTAAATCAGATTCAGACTACCCCCTGGTGGTTGTCTAGAAGAGACATTCCTTTCTAACTCACTGTGGACCTTCATTAAACAAATGGGGCTTGTTTCATTATGAAGATAGTCAAACTTCCTGGAAACAAAAAGTAATCCAGTTTACCATCAGGCTAAGTGTAAATTCTCTAGCATGGCAAAAGACTAGCTAGAGGTGGACATGAAGAAGACAAAAATTGGTAGGAAAGTTTAGACATTTTTGTTATTGTTTTGTTTTTTATTTTGTTTTGTTTTGCTTTTGAGATGTGGTCTCACTATGTATCCCATACTGGCCTTTGAACTTGTAATTCTCCTGCTTCAGCCTCGTAGTGCTGGTATTACAGGCTGTACCACCATGCCCAGCAAAAGTTTATATTTTTGATAAAATATTTATATTTACTCCTGGTTGCAAATACTTTTTCTCTGGCCTCACCTTACTCCCCTTTGAAAAGCCAAAATTTCATTCTACATGGTGCTATGTGGCCCAGCCTGTTATCTGCAACTTATTTATTGGTTCTATCAATTGTAAACAAATCACCATCAATTTTAGTGTCTGTTGAACTAACCATCAGCTTATGTATACTACAGCCCCTTTTCCTCTTCCCTTTTCATTTTCTTAGCATGATGAACTGACCCTTGCTAAGTGTTTAAACAAGGGCAACTGATGGATGTTTGCAAAGTATCAAGGTCACCAGGCATGTCAAGAATGGAAACTGAAAAGTTTTACTTGGATTCGCAAACCCTGAAAAAATCTGAACCCAGTCTCCCTCTGTGACCTAATTTCCTCATTTTTTCCCTATTGCTTTGCTCCTTCCAGTCACACTTGACTCCTTGATGATCTCACACCCCAAACAAACTCTTGCCTCAGGCGTCTGCAGTTGTTTTCACTGCTTGCAATACTCTTTCCAACATCCTCATGGTGGGCTCTCATTCTTCAAGCTAACTCAAATATCCCCTTAATATCACTGCCTTATTTAAAATGCTTTCCCTTCATACAGCACTACCATATTAAGGATTCCAGAAATTCTTTGTCTCATCAGAGAAAGAATTCAAGGATGAACACAGAGGAGATTTAGCAAGAACAGATCAGGTTTATTAGAGCAAAGTGAAAGTACACTCTTAAAACATGAAGAGTGAGCAGGCTTGAGAATGAGAGACTGCTCTGAGAGTCTTTAGAGTCATGAGTTTGGGTTTTTTTTTTTTTTTTTGAAATTGGGTCCATGTGTCATAAACTCCTCCCACACAATGGGTGGGGGTGTTTTTGATCCTAGATGGTCCACTGGAACTGCCATGGCACACAGGTAGGGTGGAGATTTTACTTAACCACAATGCTAATCACCTGTTAATTAGCCCCAAGTTTGCTCAGCAGTCAACATGGTTACTGGAATTCTTCATTCCTTGCAGACTGAGGGCCAATAGGATGCAGTTTTAAGTCATCAGTTGCTCATTGATATTAATGGTCCAGAATGTGGTTTTAACAGTCTGCAGGCTGTTGTTCTTGAGCAGGTATGTCCTAACTTCCTGCTTAACCACTATATCACTGGCATTCCTGATCGACTTACCTTGATCTATTCTTTACATAGGTATATTTTACACATATTCTAAAGTGCTACATATTTTAACTATTAGGTTTATGTATTTCCATCTACCTCAAACCTTCCACCTTAGAAGATAGTATTTATAAGCACAAGGCTTTTTGTCTATATTTTGTTTGTTTGTTTCCTTCACTTTCCTCAGTATTTGGGAAACTATTTGACACGTGGTAAATATTCAATAAACCCAATGTTAAAAAGACAATAAAGAAAGAAGAAAGACGTTAATACTGTTAGGCAGATATGTTCGTTTACTATGCAGTATGATAAGCTCAGGTCAGAGAGGCAGAGCCCTTGGCTCAGAGCTGTCAAGCAGTGCATGAGAAGTGTACAACATAGCAAAAGTGAACAAGGTCAAAGAGTTAATGTAATAGAATTTGCTGATTCTATTCTTTAATAGAAATTTCCAGAATAAGTCCAGGATGGAAGTGGTTCAAACAGTTTCTTGAAGTATTTAACTGCTTTTTAATCTAGAATATCTGTAGTCTACCTGCTAGTCTAGCCATCCCTGTCCTGCACAGACATCGCCTCTGGTTTAAGTACTCTTCACTTGTTCTCTGGTTATAATCTCTCATTTTCCATTTCTCCTTAAAGTGATACCTTCTCAGAAAGAGGAGAGGTCTCTGAGGGTGAATCTAAATAACCCAACGGCTTAAAACTTGGCTCTCCTCATTCTCATCAAAACTATCAATGTTTAAGCACAACACTGATTTTAGCAAGGGGCTCTATATCACTTATAGTCAGTTGATTGAATGAGAAGAGATTCTTAACCATTTTCTTCTATTCCCTTAGAATTATTCCAGAGATAACTTGGATGTCTACCTTTGAAATGACTTCCTTCTTCTATGAGCACATGCTTCTCTCTTTTATTTCTCATGAGTTACAGAATATGCTTGTGTTGTCACCTTTCCTCTGCATGACATAACTGCATGAGTGCTAAATCTTGCAGCAGCACAATAATAAAACTTTAAGAGCAATTTGACTTATACAGAATTAATTGAACCAGTGTAATGTGACACAAATTCCTTGAGCTAGGAAAAAAACAATTTGTGCATCAACTTAAAAAAAGAGTTATGACTTATTATTAAACAAACTGGATTGACTGTAAAATTATTACCAGTATCAACAATCATGTAAACAACAGAGAAATAGGCATTTTCTTGTTTTTCTTTCTCAACATTTCTTAACTAGGTCCATGAACTGTCTCTTCCTGAAGAACTTTACAACCAAGTTACATAAAAGTGTCACTGGGATTTTATTATAATCACTACATTTAAGTTTTAGATTCACTCAGGAATAGATATATTCACCATATTGGATCATCTAACTAGAAACACACTATGCCTCTCTCCTTTTCAGTGTTTTCTGTAGTCTTCAGGAGAGGTTTTTCACTCTTTTGAAAATATGTACCATGAACATTGTTGGTTAAGTTTTCTCTTGGGAATTTTAAACTTTTTGATAGTATAGTAAATGAATTCTTTCCAAAAATGTATACATATTTAAAAACACCAAGTAAATTATACTTAAACTGTTCTGTGCTTGGAACTAATCACCAATATGACTCATCAGCTCAGTCTTAATGTAGTAATCATCTTTTTTCTTTTTAATTACATTAAAAGATGATGATCCTCAAGAAAATATTCAAGGACTTTCTGATCAAAATATAACGTTACCTGTTGAAACTGTTCCAGGAATCAGGAGGGGGAAAGAAGGAAAGCAGTGGAGGGGGTGAATTCAAGTATGATGTATTTGATACATTGTAAGAACCCTTGTGAATGCTACAATGTACCCCAATCCAGCACAACAATAATAAAAAAAAGTTATCCTTAAAAATATGTGAAGTCTAATGATACTTAACTTGGAATGATTGTAAGGAATGAACACATTTTAAGTTAAATAAAATAGAATTAACCTGAAGTAACCTCACCAACATCCAATTACTCAGGGCCTGCTGCACTGCACTAGCTCTTTCAGAGCCCAGACAAGAGGACAGAAGGAAAGTTTTATTCCAGCAATAGCTGCCAAAAATGTTATGAGGCACATGCAGAGATAGTGGCTTTGAAATTTCAATTTTATCACCTCCCCCAATCCTGTGCTAAACACCTGTGGACCGCTGAGCTTAACATTACAAATGCTAACTTATAATTATGATCTCAAGACAATAATGAAAGAGACAGATAAATGACTTATATTAAACATAAGGGTTTTGGATTGGGAAAAGAATTGTGTTAATAGTTAAATTCCTATTTTCTGAGCTTTCATAGAAATGGAATCACTTGCAAGACATTTCTTCTCCATATGTCTTATGTTTCCATCTTTTTCTCATTTAGCTTTAAAAATCACATCTTCTACCTATAGAGTTCACTAGGAAATCCAGTCATTTCCAACTCATGAGCTGAAGCAGGCACTATACAAAACTCCAAGAATAGTTTGTACTATTTAAGAAGCACCAGATGGAACAGTTAATGCCATGATTTGCCTCATCTGTACCGTCAATGCAGCACAACTTTTACTTTCTACCAAAACCATGCAAAGGGGAAGAAAAATCTAAATCTTCCTTCTCTAGCACAGCTTCATCATTCCCTGAGCCCCCTCACCCAGAATTAGTTTCTAAAATAAGGATTGATAATTATTAACTAGGTGGATTTTTAAATAATGATTTAGATAACTATTAGGCTTGTATTGAGATTTCAAAGCTAAGTAAGTTATGTACATGAATCTAAAAGGTTTGATATGTCACTATCAAATCTATTCATAGAGTCATTATCAGTGAGTTTTCTGATGACAGCAATTACTAGGGGAAAAATAAAAAATCATTTTCATTTCCAACAACAAAAAACACTAGCATTTCCTTCTCCTGAATATATTTTCACTCAACTCCCATCACCAATTCAGGAAGATATATTCAAAACTTACCTTCACTGGGGACGTATGGGCTAAAGGTGAACGTGTTTAAAATACATAAGTATATTAGAAAGAGACCTATTATAGGATATATTGCAAATCAAAGGTTCAGCTTTGTGTGTTCCTGACTTGGAGATTATTAGAAGGTAGTAAGAATTAATAGAAGAAAATGCCTAGAAAGAAAGGTCTTGCTTAATTAGTATTTCCCAGCTGAATTCAATGTTTTACCTGGCTGTCTCTAAATCAGCCACCACTACCACATCCCATTTATGATCTTTCCCTGGGAAGAAGTTGTTTCCATCCTCCATCATTTGCTGAATCAGCATTTTGTACTCAAGAAAGACAATCATCAAATTACAGAGATTTCAAAGGTCATTTCATTATCAGGAAATTTTTAGAGACTTCCATGTTACAGAGTTCAGAATACCTGCCAAAAGCAAGGTTTTGAATATCAGGGTTTAGTAATAGTTCTCCCCAAGAAAGTAGATTTGTTCTCACAAAATAGACAAAGTTAGATCCACTCCATTCAAGAATACAAGAGCTAGCCAACGTTTTACATGTGGTTTTTATGGAATCAATGTGTCATAAACTTCCTCTTTTACTACATCTATCTCTGGGCATCAAAAATCAAAATATCAAAAATATTGGAGAATCAGGGCTGGGCAGCATAGTTCACAATTGTAATTCCAGCTACTCAGGAGGCAGAGGTAGGAAGATGTTAGTCGAAGGCCAGCACAGACAAAACAGAAGATCCTCTGTAAAAACAAACTAAAGCACAAAGGGCTGGGGGCATAGCTCACTCAAGTAGAAGATTGCTTGCCTAATGAGCACAAAGTCCTGAGTTCTAACCCCAGTACTAACAAAAAAAAAATTTTTGGAGAACCAAGTAGATCAAGGAGTATAGTACTTCAGATTTACTTTAAAGTTATTTGAAGAAGAACTAGCTCAATTCGAAGTTCATTCCTTCTCCTATAGACATGATGATTAGAGTGAAGTTGACAAGAGATCAGGGGCCATAGAGACAGAAGAGATATTGAACCATAGTTTCTTCATAAATTGCATGAACAGAACTCTGAACCATTGAAAGTGGATTAAAGCCCAGACGCATTATATTTAGGCAAAGATTGCCATTCTTAACTTTTAAAAAATTGTTCTCTTATTCTAGATGATAGTTCCAGCAATTATATTTTTAGATTCAATTGGATTATTTTATTATCTACCTACTCTTTATGTGTAAGAACAAAACATGGGGTGTACTATATCATTAGCTAATATTTAAAGGTAAAGTGCAGGAGGCGAAATGTATTAGCCAGGACAATACACTATGCTGTGGTAAAAACATATATCCTGAAATTTGAATGTCTTAATGGAACAAAGGTTTATTATTGCCCACATCATAGACAAATGCATTGGAAGGATCTCCTTGGTGACTCTTGTTAATGGTAATTCAGGCTTCTTCTGTCTGGAGAATTTAGATGGTGACATCCTAAAAACACACAAACTTTGCAGTCCCAGTGGACAAGAGAAAACCAGGATGAGAATAGTTAGCTCTTAATTGCTTCAGCCAGATGTCACACAAGTGACTTCAGCTCCCATTGCATCATCCAGATCTCTCTCAGAGTAGGAAAGACAGGAAATGTGGTCTTACTGATGTCCAGAAAAAAAGAAAGTAAACAAAATCACTGTCTCTGCCATGGGCGGCATGAGCTTTGGAGTCAAACAGATGAGGCATTGATTACTATGGGATTTTGGACAATTTGCTTAACCTCTTCTCACCTGAGTTTCTCATCAATAAAACAGGAATAATAAAATACCTTTTAGGACTGCAGTGAAGATTGAATCAATTATCTGCGTAGATTATCTACATCAAATTACTTTTTGATATATGGTAACTACAGCAACCACTATTTAAACAGTTCAGCACTTCTATTACTGACTCCAACATGAATGTGGATTTCAAGTTCAGCACCATGACTGGCATTTAAAATCGTCCTGAGTGTCTGTTTGTGTATGTTTGAGGTTACCTCTCCAGATCAGACTCTTCAAATCCACATATCCATCTTACATTTACCACAGCTTTTTCTTCTCTGTCTTCTAAGTAATATTGTACTTGAGGCTGATGATTGAAAATTTCCTGAGTTTTGGTACTTTTATAGTTTCTTGTTGGTATATGCTATTTTCCCTTTTGTTTTTTAAGCTAAGAATTGAAAGCCTTAGAGATAATATTCTGTTGAGCAAATACCTCTTTTTAAAGGTTTTCTGTGTTTCCAGGAACTAAAAATTCAGAACACCTAAATGTTTTAATAAGTAATCGAATCTAAATGATAGCACTGTTATTCTTTCCCTTTCTAACTTCCTTGCCACATTAAAGAGCTCAATTTAACACCAGTAAATGAGTATACTGTGCACACTAAGAGTTGCTGGATCCAGATGCAAGGCAGACTGAGTTTCATCTCCCATCTTCCAATTCCCTATTTTGAAACAACTAAATAAAGATTAAGAAACAAAGAAAGGAATGTAGATGAGAGCAGTACTATTGCTTTTTCCATTGTGTCTTTAAGATTTGATTTGCACTACAAAGATCTGTCAACACAATCATTCAGGTAGCAACAGAGACAGCAGCTGCTGCCTAACTAGGAAACCAATATTATTCCTGGAGTGTATGCCCTCCTGCAAGGCTTGGATTAACTCAAGATAGATATTTTTCCTCAGGTTCCTGGTAACAAATCACTTCTGGTGGTAGCAGAGGTACTGCAAAGAGGCATTCAACATCTGCAAAGGAGTTATTTAAAGGTGAAATATGAACCATTCTGACTGCTTCTGAATTATTTTTGGTGTATTTCTTAATGAATTTTTTAAAGGAAATAGCAGCATTTCTTCTATTAGAATTCTTAAAAATGTGCTTGTGCATATATCAAACTGTAGTTGAAATAAAACTGTTGAAATCTCAGGAATCTATCCACTAGATGTAGTTCTTATGAATTTAGTTACTATTGTTTTGCCATAACTCAAAGACAATTCTCACTTGAGCATGCTTGACTTCCACACTGCTTCTTGGGTCTGACAGTAGCTACTGCTACTATGATCCCAGCCTTCCTCAACTACCTTTTCCTTTCTGTAGGAAAATGTTTCAAAATACTCTGAAGACCCTCCAATGAATGTCTAGTACTCCAGGGTAGTATGACATCAAGGACCTGGTTTTCAGTGGAATGGGGCAATGAAATTATACCCCAAATTTCTTATGTAGCCACTGTTGTTAGCTTCCCCCAAAGTCCTGAAATCATGTTGCTTCTAGATTTTGTCTTATGTAAGGTGACCGTGCTGAATCACTGTAGACATCTTGTTCCTGGTTATTGTAACTGATTTTGAAACTTCTAGGAGAGATGGAAAAAAATTCTTTCATGATGCCTAAACTCCTTGTAAAGAAAATAGGACAAATTCCAAGAAATTATTGGCTCTCCTCTTCCTTACAGTTTGCCTCCTTGACAGCATCTTTAAACTCTTTAAACTGAACTCTTTTGAGAAAGTTCTGTTTAGTTCACAAACACAACAATGGGATTGGACTTTGAGCACATGATAAAAGCGAGAGCATACAAGGGAGGGGTGAGGATAGGTAAGACACCTAAAAAACTAGCTAGCATTTGTTGCCCTTAACGCAGAGAAACTAAAGCAGATACCTTAAAAGCAACTGAGGCCAATAGGAAAAGGGGACCAGGAACTAGAGAAAAGGTTAGATCAAAAATAATTAACCTAGAAGGTAACACACACGCACAGGAAATCAATGTGAGTCAATGCCCTGTATAGCTATCCTTATCTCAACCAGCAAAAAGCCTTGTTCCTTCCTATTATTGCTTATACTCTCTCTACAACAAAATTAGAAATAAGGGCAAAATAGTTTCTGCTGGGTATTGAGGGGGTGGGGGGAGAGGAAGGGGGTGGAGTGGGTGGTAAGGGAGGGGGTGGGGACAGGGGGGAGAAATGACCCAAGCCTTGTATGCACATATGAATAATAAAAGAAAAAAAAAACTGAACTCTTGTTCAGTTGATCTTTAAACTCAACTGGACAAATCTAAGTTCTCTAGCTTTGTTAACATGTTAGTTGCTAAGAAAGCACTTTGAGAATGAGATTGAACTCTGAGCAGATTTCATGCCAATTTTCCCTGGCTCCTCTAAGCATGGAAAATTAGTAACCAATTCTAACTACATTCTAACTGGCCTTATCACAGGACTCCACCAGAATCCAATTTGGGAACCCATAAGGAAAAAGTGTAGTAGGAGGGAGTTCATCTTATATGTACCAACTATTTTCTTATGACTCAGAAAAGCAACAGGGTCATTCTGCTACATATTTGAGGCAATTCATTTCTCCTCTCTGAATCTCAATCCCACATCTAAGAAATGAGACATCAACCTATTCTTTTCAGTAGCTCAGGCATGAAATACTGGTTTTATTTTTTTATATGCAGCTACGTTTCTTCTCACATAAAGTAGAAACAGTAAGGGAGAAAAGAAGGAAGTATTAATCATGTAAACTAAAGTTTTAAGATGATGCCTATTAGTGGATAAAATTATGTTAGAAAACATTCCCTTTATAATAAATCCCATCAGCAAATACCTGTATCACCAGTACATAGCACTATTTTTATTACATAATAAATACTCTGAACATTTATTGACTGACTATCTGGAATAAAGGCTTCTTCTCTAGCCTCAACAATGTCCTTCTTTCCAAAATTTTTGGAACATCTGACTGAAAGAAGCTATGATAAAGGCTGCTCTGCTTCAGAGAGACTGACTGAATTGAATCTTGAGGGTGAAAGAGAGAGTGCAAAGTCAGGCATCTTGATCAGTGAGCACATTGCTGCAACAAGTCCTGCAATCATAAGGAAGGTCTGGAGACCTGTGTCTATCACTGAACACAAAAGGGTGGCTATAATACTCAGAGTTTCTTTATACTGAGAGTTTTCTTCTTTGACTTTTGGGGCTCTTAGAACATGAGTTCCAGTCCAGAATACATGGGAAATCTGACCAACTGGGTTTAGAAAGAACAGTGAGAGCAGAGCTGGATATCATAAACTGAATGGAAATAGGGTACATAGTCAGAGAGCAGAATAATAATGTTCTGCTGCTTGGAGAGATAACCCAGAGGCTTAGGAGAGGTAGCTATTTGATAGTGTGAGGTCATGCCAGTTCCTGGATTATGAGCACAATACTGTTCTTGGTGGCCATAGATTTCCCCAAACTCAAAGCACATATGTCCATAATGGATCAGATTTCAGCCTCCAAGCATTTAACTTTTTATATATTCCAAGTTTAGAGTAACTGCACTGAGAGCCATCTGCCACCAAGCATCTAGTTGGATTTGGATCAGATCCATCTCTGCCAGGTGCCTGATAGTCACACACTCTGAAAACCCCAATGCCAAAATTATATGTGAATCATGGACCTGGGACTCCAAAATGATCCAATTAAGAAATATATTTAGAGTTCAGCTTAATTTTTTAGGCTTAAACTTTAAGGATTATTACTATTATATAATTAGTAAAGTAAACATAGACCCAAATACATAGTTTTTAGCTACAGCATTTCTCACCATGGTTTGATAGTCTTGTTAATGTAATTAAAATTTATATATCTAGACTTTTTTAGAATTAATATAAAATTTAAACATCTTTTTCAGCATTAAGTATCATAGGCATTTGGCTAAAATTAGATAACTTGGAAACTTTACTATGTTTTTTGTTGTTCTTCTTCTGATGAGCAAGTACATGAACTCCTGCATTCTGTGTTTCAAATAACTATCTAAGAGAAACAAAACTTTGCCACATATGCCTCAGGAGACTGAGGCAGGAGAATCATAAGTTGGAGGTTAGCCTACATTCCATAATGAGACCTTGTCTCAAAAAAAAAGCAAACAAACTAACAACCACAACAAAAGCTTCAACTATCCCTTTAGCACAATAATAAATTTAAAAATAGGATTTTAAGAGTTTTGCAGAATAAAACCACGTTTTCCACTTCTTTTTATCTATAGTGTACAAAACAAATTACAGATACTCTTTGAATAATTTGTGAGGTAAACTTAAGTTTCATCATCCAGCTACCTTACTAAAAATGATGAGAACAGTGGCTAATACATATTGGGCACTTTCTATTTATCAGACATTGTGCAAAGCCTACTTCATAGACCCAATTCTTTCACAGTCATGTGAGACAATTTCTAATATACCCTCATTTTACAAATAAAGCAAGTGAAGCTCAAAGATGTTAAGAAATTTTCCCAGGCACAAGTTACTACATGACAAATTGGAATCAGAAATTCAGCTCTCTCTGACTTCAGAGCCTCTTTCCTTAATTATTATCTTTCTTCAGCCATGGACATTTTCCTCTCCTGGTCTTCTGGTCCTGCCTTGTCAGGAGGGCAGTTATGTATCCAAAAATTCCAGACAGTGAGGGAACTAGAATCTAGAACTGTGTGAGACTACAGCCATTTTCTGAAGCACCTATTCTTCTATCTCGTTCCTACCTGGGTATGCCAGACTAACATCTCTCCCTTAATGAATAACTTGGAAACTTGAGTGTTCAAGTGCCCAAAACAGGCTTCTGGAGTTCTCTAAAGACTCTGTGAGCCAGTTATTTAGTAACATACAAGGATCCAATATTTAGGTAGCCTCAGGAAACTAAGAAGGTAGCACAGGAGCAAAACAAGTGTTAACACACTATTGAAAAACATCTTAGAGATCATCAGGTTCAATGTTCTTTTTCTACATATATGTCATACTGTAGCAAAGGGAATTTCTTGAGCTTAAACAGCTAATTAGCAAGAGTCAAAACTAGATCCCCTTTCTGTTCTCCATCAGGACATATTTCCATAACATCATATTCCCTCTACTGAAGTACTCCACGGCAAACAAACACCAGTCTTTTATGCAGGGTGATCCAAGGATTTTTCCAATGACCCTTCTTTCCATGGAGCTTTCTAAAAATGGACAGAGGACTTATTTATAGCTCTATTTCAAGGTGCTTTTCAACTATCTAATTATCCAATGACCCACACGAGAACTAAGGGTGGCAAAGGACAGTGGACTTGGCTGCATATTCTGTAAACACTCATGTGATGACTGAAACTTCACTGCTTAGGACAATGAATGCCCAGGGTGAGGATGCTAAGAGTGAAGGCAAACATCTGTGCCTTTCATTTAAAGGTATAAAATAAATAAACAAATAAATAAAGATATGCTGAGGGCAGAAAAAAATATTTGAAAAGCATTTAACCCTTTAGAGGTAGGAAACAAAGTGTTTGATCATTAAATATTATCAGCAAAGTTTTGAAGAGTCTTTTGGAGCATATTTTTTACTCCACTCTATTTTTTAAAGTGATCTTTTGGGCACTCTGAATGATACGGCACAGGATAATATAGTTCAGCTGGAAGCATTTATAATATGCTCCATGGGTCTTTTAAATGTTGCCATTTTCCAAATTAGACCATTTTCACCTGGCAGATTTACTAACTTAGGGATGTTAAATGGACATGAAACAGTCATGGCTGCTTTTAAAGGTTCTTAACCAATGCAGACAGCATTCTCATATCCGAGTCTAACTTGGTTTCATTGTTGTGATGCTAAAGTACCACAGTTATTGTAGCCCAAAGAGTAAGATTACCTGCTCTGGAAGGAATTGGGCAAGACAAATTTATAATCATAGACCCTGGGATCTGACTTCCAATGTTAACAGGCATGAGTCAGAGAGTTCTTAGAAAGGACTGGACAGAAGGAAATCCCAGTGAACAATGAACAGACACCTAAACAATGAAGGACAAAAATGAAAAACAGATCACACTAAGAGGAGATCACTAAAACAGGAGAGGCAGAGTAAAAGAACAAGGGAAAGAAGGTGAATATGGTTGATGTACTTTCTATACAAGAATGGATATAGAATTTTTAAACCTGTTGAAATCACCATAAGAAGGGGACTAAGGTTGAAAGTAGAAAAATAGAAGGGATGAACCAATTGGATTATGGGGAAAAGGGTGATAAATGAGAGTTGTGGAGATGGTGAATTTAACATACATTGTAAATGTCACAATATATCTCCAGTAAAACCATAATATAATAATAATATATTAAGAATAAAAATAATGGATAGAAGGAGGCATAAAGAAAAGCATCAAAATTATCACACAATAGAAAAAACCATAAACAAACAAAAATGTCTTTTTAAAAAAATATGGAGGACAGTAAGGTAAAAGAGGTCCTGCTGGAGGCTAGTACCAGTAGGAGTGGGGAGGATAAGAATGGAGAAAAGGGTGATAAATGAGAATGATGGAGATAGTGAGTTTAACTAACACATATTGTAAGTACTTTTGTAAATGTCACAATTTACCTCCAGTAAAACCATAATATAATAATAATAAATTAAGAATAAAAATAATGGATAGAAAGAGGCATAAAGAAAAGCATCAAAATTATCACACAATAGAAAAAAATTTCCAGGGCCAGGGATGTAGCTCAGTGTTCAAGCACTTACCTAGCAAGTACAAGGCCCTAGATTTAATCCCCAGCACTTGAAAAGAGAATATTTCCTTTTTTTTTTTTACCTCATTTAAGCCATGTCACAAAAGAGAGAATGCCCAAAGTATTAAGACACTATCAAGGAATGGAGCTATGATAACAGGAGTCTTGGCCTAGGAAACTCCACCTGAACTAATCTGAAAATACCAGCACTCCAGATTCCTTCCTTCCAGGTGCGGTTCTGAGATGACTAAATTGGTCTTGAGCCACTAGCATTTCCTTTTATCATTACTGAAACTAATTCTCCACTCACATCTTTGAAGCACTTCTTCATTGCCCTCTATTTGTTCTCATGTTTACCAACTAGCACCATGTTCTCCTTGGGAAATTATATCCCTTTCTAAGTCATTGATCCACAGACTGCAAAACTAGGTAGCTAAAATGAGTCCCCATACTAACATTATTCCTTCCAGTTGAAAATGATCCATGTCCCACTTTCTGGCTTCGATTTCATATAATACCATGAGCTCAACTAGACAAAGCTTTGAGTCTTGGCCTTGTCACTGATTTCTCATTGGACTCTTTGTCAATCTTCTTACTTCTATACATAAGAATGCAATAAAAAAAAAAAACAAAGAAAGTTTACAGTATCTCTAGGGTTATAACTCATTGTTTTATTTCATTTCTCTTTTTTCTCTCTCTCCCTCTCTGTCCCTACCTCTGTTCTTCTCCTTTCTCTTCTTAGAATGCATCTTAGAATGCAAGTGTTAGACTAATAGTATGCAGTATGTCACAGTTTACCCGAATAATCAGCCTGTTTCCCTAAATTGAGCCTTTAAACATTGTATCATTTCAAGATAAGTCTCCCTGACTATTAGACATACATTATTTGGTATGTTCAGAAATATCCTTTCTCTCTTCTTTTCTGAAGGTATTATCACCCTTAACTGCTTCCAGCAATACCACTGAGAACTCATGCAAATAATACCTCCAGTGGTTTTATTCTGCCCCAAGATGCCAGAATTCAAACAGTGAATTCTTCTTCCCCTCCAAGGACTTTTTCCTGTACGTAAAGCCACCAAGTGGACCATCTTTCACAATGAATTAATTTAAGGACCACTTCAATTGTTTGTCTGCAAAGTTGATAAAGTGCCTTGGTCATGAAGACCAATAGTTTAGGTACAGTGAGTTCTGCAGTTCATAAGAAATGAGGAGGCTTTTTTCCCCATAATAACAAGAAAAGTTTCACAATGTCTCTTTCAATCCAATCACAGTAGCCTTTATTGTCATATTCTGTCATTTGAAAACATCCATTCTTAAATTAAATTGCTTGATATTTTGGATTCATTAATTTATTCAACAAATTTTATTAACCACATACCACAAACAAGGTACTATTTTAGGTGCCTGATTCAAATAGGCTTAAAAATTGCAAAGGTTAAGTCCATAGTTTGATGACTTCTGAAATGGTGATATGAAATGCTCTGAGACTCTCTCAAGAAACAACCATAATTGGCTAGAGACAAAACAAAAAAATGAAAAGAAAACAACAAACAAACAAAACTGTAAGCCTATTAAATCTCAGTAAGAATAGCAAGAGTCCATGGTATTCAAGCCCCACAAACTTCTTCCCTCCCCAATCCCAGCTCAGCAAAGTGGAAGCTCTGCTCCAAGCAGATGCAGCCAAGAGCACTGGACTCTGTTTCCTCCCATCTCCCAGTCGAGGGCAGCAGTATCTCATTACCAGGGTCAGACTGCCAGCATTTCCCACTGTTCTCTTCCCTCTGTGTTGCAGAGGGTCTATTTTAGGCAGAACAACTGAGAAGTCAGGGACTTTCTTCTACTATGACTGCACACACAAGGTAAAAGCTCTACCCAGTCTCCCAGGCCTTTAATCTGGACATGGGTAAGCCTCGTAAGAGCTCACTCATAGGGTAGAGGTTCCATGCCAGAAGAGACAAGCTGAGAAGACCAGGGACTGCTTCCCCAGCCCAGAACTCTAGCTGTGAAGCCCAGACACCATTACAAGACAAGTGACCACTGTCAATTCCCAACTCCAGAGCAGTGGTACAGTGGTTTTTATCAGAGAGTCATAATAGGGATGTCTGAAGTTTTCTCCAAAGGAAACTGATTTTAGTTGGAAAAGAGTAAAGGGAAATTGCTACAATACGTTATTTAAATCGTCCAATATTCAACAAAAACATCCAAAGAAACAAGACTTGTGACCCACATGCAGAAAAACACACATAGGCAACAGAAATTGCCTTTGAAAGTTCCATATGTGAGGCATTACAAAGACTTCAAAGCAACTATTATAAATATGTTCAAAGACCTAAAGGAATCCTTCCTTAGAGAAGTAAATCTTCCTAAAGGAAGAAGAGAAAATCTTCAAAGTGGCAAGAAAAAACATAATCAATCATATAAAGAGTAAAACCAAATCCTCACAACATTTTCCATAATAAATAAACAGAAAAGTCATTTTGAGGCCTCAATTATCCTGATACTAAAACCAGACAAAGATATCACTGTTTTACACTGAATTGTGCCTCCGTCAAGCTCATGTGTCAAAGTCCTAATTTTCAATGTGACTGTTTGATGGTTAAGTAAAGCCATTTTATTTTTTATTGACATATATTAAATTGTATATATGAAGTGTTTCATTGTGACATTTCCACACATGCATGTAATAGACATTGCACCTCTTCACCTCCTCTAAGCCTTTCTAGATAGGACATCAGAAACATAAATAACAAGAGAAAAAGTGGATTAGTTGGTCTTTATCAAAATTTAAAACCTTTATGATTCAAAAGAATCCATCACAAAGAAGTATAAAGAAAACTCACAGACTGGAGAAAATTTTAGCAAGCCATATATCTGATACATGACATATATCTGGAATATATAATTTTTATAACTTAAAAATAAAGATACAAGAAACTCAATTTAAAATGAAGGAATCAGTTTTAAATAAGCAATTTGCAAAGAAGATATACAAAAGTCTCATAAGCAAATGAAAAAGTGCTGGTTATCATTAGCCATCAGGAAAATGAATATCAAAATCTCCATGAGATATCAGTTACTCACAAGGCCAGCTATATCAAAAGGAACTCTCATATTACATGATTCCACATGTGAAAATGTCCAGAAAAGGCAAATCTATAGATTCAGGAAGTGTTTGTCTATGGAGTTGGTATGGAGTGTCTGGTACAGATTTTTGAAGGCTGACGAAAATGATCTAAAAGCATATTACAATGATGATTACACAGCTCTGTAGATATACTAAAAGCCACTTTAAATGGGAAGATGTTTTCCCAATAAAGTCATTTTTCATTAAGCATATAAAACATTAATTCAAATCCACATTGAGTGGTACATAGTATTCAGTGAATGCTGTCCTTTCTTGTTTATTTCACTGGATTCAACAAGAATGCAAAAGTGAAGGAGCTATGACTCTCACTGGATATCCAGCTTCCCAAGGTAGACCAAAAGTTACTTGAGGAAACAGTTTCACATGGTGATTAACATCTGTTTCATATAAAAGACAGCCACTATATTAATGTTTGTTAAACTATGAGCTTTATAACTACAGTAGCACTGTAAAATAGGGATTAACAGCATAGGATCTGCACTCTTAACAGCCTAGTCCCAGGATCAAAGATATAAAGCTCAGAGTTAGATCTGCTGGATTTGAATCATGGTTCTCACAATTATCAGCTGTGTATCTTTGGGTAAATTATTAAGCTCTCCCAGTTTTAGCCTCTTTATTTTTTATGAAAATGCACTGTTATGCCTACCTCTACTCATACTTTCTTCATTGGGGCTCCCTGTCCTTCTTTTTATGCCACCCTTGGAATCCTTCCTTTCTCTAAGGTCATCTCAAGACTTATCTCATCCATGAAATCTCTGCCACCTCTACCTCCCAGGTCAGTTCCCTTACAGGGTTCTTGAGGCTATGGGAAACAGTGCTTGGGAGGGAGATCATAAAATAGTACTTGGCACATACTATGTGCTCAAAAATGTTACTATAATATCAACAATTATTGTTATTTTTTTCTATTATAAGCAGTTGTTCGTTACATATATGGCTTACTTCAAAGCTGTCACCATGTACAAATACCAGCTTAAGGTAATCAAGGACCTAATATAGGACCTGAAACTTTCAAGCTAGTTCAGGAAAGAGCAGGAATACACTGGAATTAATAGGCATGGGCAATGACATCCTCAATAGAACTTAAAAGACTCAGCAACTCAGAGAAAGAAATGATAAATGGGACCACATGAAATTAAAAAACTTCTGCAAAACAAAAGAAACAGTCTCTAAATTGAAGAGGTTGCCCACAAAACAGGAGAAAATCTTCACCAGCTATACATCTGGCAAGGGGTTGGTAACCAGAATATACAAAACTACACTCCCCCCAAAATCAATGACCCAATGAGGAAATGGGCAAAAGAACTGCACAGAGCCTTTTCAAAGGAAGAAGTCCAAATGGCTAAAAAACACATGAAGAAATGTTTACCATTCCTGCCCATAAAGGAAATGTAAATCAAAACCACATTATGGTTCCACCTCACTCCTGTTAAAACACAAACAGCAACAAATGTTGGCAAGGATGTAGGGGAAAAGTAACCCTTGTACACTGCTAGTGGGAATGTTAACTAGTACAACCACTATGGAAAACAGAACAGTGCCACTTCAAAAAACTAAAACTAGGACTGCCATATAATCCAGCAATTCCACTCTTAGGGATATACCTAATGGAATGTAAGTTAAGTTACAACAAAGGCACCTGCACACCCATGTTTATTATAGCACTATTCACAATAGCTAAGGTATGGAAATAGCCAAGATGCCCCACTACTGACGAATGGATCAAGAAAATGTGGTATTTATATACAATGGAATTTTATTCAGCCACAAAGAAGAATGAAATTTTATTGCGTGCAGGTAAATGGATGGAACTGAAGAACATTATCTTAAGTGAAATCAGCGAGGTGCAGAAGGTCAAAAGTAACATGTTTTCTCTCATATGTGGAATATAGACCTGACACAAATACAGCAATACTATGAAAACCAGGTCATGCTAAGGGAGGTCACATATGAAAGAGGGAAGGTAAAAGAAGAAAGTTAAGAAGGTGAGTATGTTTGGTATACTCTCTATACAAGAATGAATACAGAATTTTTAAACCAGTTGAAACCACCATAAGAAAGGGACTAAAGTAGAAAGAAGAAAGATAAAGAAGATGAACCAAACCAGGCTATAATACATATATACATGGAAATGCCACAAGGAAACTCCCTGTGTAGCTATCTTGAACAACCAAAAATGTCATTTTTTCCTTCTTCTTTTCTTATACAAAATCAGCAAGCAGGAAGGTCTTGCCTGGGAGGAGTTGGTACCAGTGAGAGGTGTAGGAGGTGGGGAAATGGTGAAGGTCAGTGAATATGGGGCAAGTACTGTGTACAGATGTATGTAAATGGAAAAATTATACCTGTTGAAACTATTCCAAGAATGAGGGGAATGAAGGGGAATAGTGGAGGGGGTGAATTCAAGTATGATATATTTATATGTTGTAAGAATTTTTATAAATGCCACAATGTACCTCTCTCCCAGCTTAACAGTAATAAATCTATAAAAAAAAAATTTATGAGGAAGCAGGTAGTAGGATTGCCATTTAATTAAATGCCAAGTCTGAACTTCTCTCTGCTTACATTTTCCCCTTATGATTTTTAAAAGTTAATGGGAAAATAAAGAGAAATTGCAGATAAGGGGGAAATATTTAAGAACCTATTCTAAATGTGATCTTGTCACTTCTATTCACTTGAACCCCCCAAAATTAAGGGTGATGTCATCACAGTTATCCATTGAGCAACTGTACTATGCCCTACATTATATTTGATGATCTCACACCCATTATTCAATTAAGCAATTACTGCCCACCACCCACAAATGAAGACTACACTAAAAGCATCCCAAGACTTTATGTCACTATGCTGAGTATCTTCCTTGTTCCCTGTCATTACAGACTTGTGTTAGACATGGGAGAGAACTTGCCATTGCCCCTGGAAGCTTCACCATCTTCTCCTTTGTCTTTTGCCTGATGTGCTCTGGCTTTTGTTGTCTTCTGAACTTAAACTGTCTCTGTCCATCTCCATCTGTCCTTATCCTATTTACATCTCCAGGCATGATCAAATGACATCTCTTCTAATATGCCTCTACCAATCCTTTCCTTTCCTTCCATTCCATAATGCTCTTCTTTTTTTGCCATTCAGTAACCCTTTGCAATGCCGTTATAAATCTTATTAGTTCTACTTTGTTTCCCTCTGGATATGACTGCTTAACACCAAGGACCTCATCTTCTGAAACTTGGCATACAGAAAAAGACAATACCTTAGTCAAAACCTCTTTAAATGCATTTAAAAGCTAATTACAAAGACAGTCTTGGTAGCATGTCTTTGAGAGACAAATTATGGTTTATTTTCTAGGGACTCACAGAACGTGCTATGTGAAATGACCCTAGAACAATCTGAAAGCACCACCATTTCCATTCATAAAAAGCCCAAAATAGTACCTCACTCATCTGAAATCTCATATTTTCTGCCATGAAAGCATATGAAAAACCATGAAATGAAGATCGTATGCCTTCTGTTGATTTTAAATTTGTGACTTAAGTTAAAGAGAGAGGTCTTGGAATAAAGAATTTATGAAATTCTAAATAAATCAGGAATGGGATTGAGTCAGAAGATTTTTATATTTTCAAGAAAAGTGGTATATTGGGTATGTGAGAAGACAGAGGGGACCTTGGAGTATGAACCTCAACCCATCTGAACACTATTCAAATTAACAAATCTCAGGCTATTGTGGTAAAATCATGCAACCATTAATCAAGGCTTGCATTGGAATCACGTACCAGTAGTCAAGAGACTGAGAAAGCCTGTGTGTGCACACGCTTACAGTGCAGGCTGTCGGGGTAAAAGAGAGAACAATAGGCTTTTATTAAGAAGGAATTATTTAACTCAAAATATAACATAATGTTTAAAATCTAGGTTAATCTAAGTTATTATATAGCTACCCAAATTCACAGGTAGTCAAAATAGTTGGTTTGATTAAATCTGTTGAATATTGTTTTCCATCAAGTCTCTTCTTTTGTCCCCCTTTCAAAGAAACCAGTTCATTCTAAAGAAAAATATCTATGACAATGGCAACAGGAAAGAAAAAGCAGAGATCTAAAAAGCACACACAGAAAAATCTAATCAGAGATATCATTTGATAGTATTGCTATTTTGTAATATCCTTTCTCCCATTTTGTTGAAAACCTTAGCATTTGCTTTTAGATATTTGTCTCAAGCTACATATCATCTCAGCAAACTCAGACACACAGGGCAAAGCCAAGTTTTTTAAATTAGTGAAAAGAGCTTAAAATGATCATCTTGATTCCACACACTGATGGCCTTAGTCTTAGTACTAACTGATATGAATTAGAACATGTATACCATTTCCAGGAAGTATATAGGCAGTGGTGGACAGCATGGACTCTACAATCAGAATTTGAAGGTTTGAAACTCAGCCCCTTTAATTAATAGCTGAAAAATCTTTTGCAGTTTACTCTGCCTCATTGTCATCAGTAGACAAGAGTAGTACTTAAATCAGAGAATTCTCATGAAATAAGTAAATATTTTAAAAAGCATAAAATTGTATCTGACACACACATTATATAAGTAAGGGTTTGTTTGTTACTAAAATGTGATAGTGAAATATCACAGAAGAAAAAGAATATAAGGATTGTACTTGAAATGAAAAAGGTATTTCTGAAGATTCAGTTGTCTGAGAGGTAAATGACTATGGTGACCACCAGACCAGTTTACTCAGTACTGAGAGGTGCCTAGGACATTCTAAAACCCACAGTCTAGAGCTTTCAGTGAAAACCTGGAAGACAATTCGCCCCAGAAGAGGACTCAAGTAGATAGTAGTAATAGAAACTTTTGGACTCCATCATGTATAATTCATTTGGACCTCCCAACAAGCCTTACTAAGTAAAGTCATTTTACTGTTTGGAAAAGGAAACACAAACATGGAACAATTTTAAGTATTTACTTAAGACACACAGCTTTAGGAAGTATAATAATACATGAATCTTGAATCCACCTGATTTCAAAGCCTGTGGTTTTTAAATGTTTTGTTTCTACTGCTAATTTTAATATATCTCCTCTAGAAAGGAGTATTTTCTTGTCCCAGCCAGGTCAGGACCACTGGAAGGATAGACAGTCAAGACAGACCCTTAAAGCTCAAAAGCCATCAGTCTGCACACATTGTCATTAGCTTACTAGACATGCTTACCTCCCTGGGGGACTTTCCTAAGGATATATGTCAACCCAATAGCTAGATATATAAAAAGTAAGGAGTCAATCTCTCTCCATTTTGCTGGAATTTAATAGAAGCACCAGAGTGAGTTCTTCTGTTGTGTATCATGTCCCCCTTACCAATAATGCCCTTTCAGAAATATAGTACATCTTTAGCATAAAATTACTTTACTAGTATAACTAGGAATAAAGTAAACACAGCCAGAATCATTTTAATTTTTCTTTGAAACTTCCTCTCCTGACATCTTTAAGAACTCTTCCATCTCATAACAGATTAGCAACAGGATTATTTTATAATATGGGAGAGAGTATTCCCTGACCACAGCATCCTCAGAACAGGCAGATGTAGCTATGTCTGTATTTCAAGAAGCTGCTGAATCCACGGCATTCATTCTTCACTGTTCTAGATCACAAGTATGTGGGTAAGGGAATATCATCATTTGAACAAAAAAACAACAGCACCAAAATAACTCACACAGCCTATTTTGAGAACCTGTTCTTATTTGAAATATTCAAGAACACATACTTTATCTTTCTATACAAAAGAGGACAAAAATCAAGGGTCGTTTTAGTTATGGAAGTTTTTAAAAAATAGCTCCAATTTTAATTCAAAACTCTCTTATTCAAAACCGTTCTTATTTACTGAGCTGAGTGACTGAAAAATATATCTATGCCCTGCCTCTCTGGTGAGTATACTACTTGTGTTGTGCAGTAACTGTTCCCACATCTTCAGTCATCTATCTGCTCCCCTCCTGCTCTCCCATCACAGCTCACCAAATCCTGAGTGAGATTGGATGCCAGGTAGCATAATCAATGGCCACGCAGATTCTCTCAGGATTTTAAATAAGACACACACAGTGTCAGTAGTTTCATCTTTGAAAATAAGTACTGCTATACCTCTGATTCTTTATTTTCAAAAGAAGGCTGTGATTCCTGCTTGCATGAAATGATGTACAAAAGTGCAAGGGGATTGTTTCTGTTATGCTTTGGATATGAAGTGTTCCTCAAAAAGACCCATGTGTTAATAGCTTAATTGTCAACTGATGGTTTTGGGAACATGACTGGATCCCGAAAGCTCTGGCCGAATCAATGAGTGATTATTATGAGTTGATGGATTCCTAATACGAAGGCATTACTGGGAATAGGTATAAAGTAAAAGGTGGCGCTAAGATGGAGGAAATAGGAGATGTGTCTCCAGTCACTCCCTCGTTCTCTCTCTTCCCTGTCTGCCATGAGGTGAGCAACTTTGGTTCTCCATCCCCCATCTGTCATGATGTTCTGCACCACCACCAGCCCACAGCAGTGGGGCCAAATGACCATGGAAGGAAACTTCTGAAACTGTGAGCCCAAAGAAATCTTTCCTCCTTAACATTGTTTCTTTCAGGTACTTATCACAGTTATTTAAAAAAAAATACCATCTCTGAACCAAGATAATTATATGAGGCCCTGGGCTTTTTGTTGTTGTTTTAGGTTGCTTACTTATTTTATGAAGCAATTCTTTGTGGAGTGGGTCCAAACAAAGTCAGGTTTTGTCATTTGCATTTCCTAGAGGGATTATTTTAACTTATGTAATACAATATGAGGTTTAGAAAAGGATGGCCAAATTTTTTTTAAATGGAATGAACTTATATGTGCATGTCTGTGTGTATCATGGGTATATATGAATCTATACACTACAAATAAATGATAATGCATATTCAGTGCATATGTAATACAGACACACCATACCCATATTACAGATGATCAACAGTGTGATGGTAGTGCTACAGTCAAGCATCATGGAGGTATTAGAGACATCCTTCCTAATCTGTTCCCATGTTTCTACTGCATGACACATATAACAAGTGCTAATCTTGATAAAACACACTGGAGTAAACTGCTAGTGAGATCAACACATGGGGACAAGTTGCTGGAAAACTCTTATCCTGACCATGACTCCCAATTTTGTGTTCTTACTGATCAGTTTTTGTGCCCCTCATTTTCTCCATCTCTAGGCCTGTCTACTTTTTAAATTATCATTTCCTTGTATCAGGTCATTTATATTCATTTCAGAGAATTCTTTGTCTTTTTGTCCTTGCTCAAAATATATTGTTTAAAAAAAGTCTTTATGAAGTATCTTTATAGCTTAATCTTATGTATCTCTAATTTGCTACTGAACAAAACCTTGCAGCTCTTAGGGAGAATCAGTACTTTAACTTATAAAGCCCTTTGCTACAGGACTCTGTCCATCTGTCACTCTTTTCCATTGTACTTCAGAAAGACCTCTGCTTTGAACCTCATCCCTAAACACAGAGATTCATTCACTCCATAGACTTTGCACTAAGTATGGCTTTCAGTGGCAATATGCTTTCCCTTCTCTGCATGATTGATTCTTTGTCACTCAAAGCTCCTCTTAAATCTGAATGATTTTCCTTAACCACTCAATCTAAAGCAACAATCCAGATTCTCTGTCATGTCAGCCCAACTTTGAGTCAGGTGGCATTTTATTTAATGTAGTTGCTTATTGTCTTTATTTCTCACTACTCCCGGTAAGCTCCCTTAGAACAAGGACCTGTCAGTCTTGTGCTTTAAAGTTCCCTAGAACCTAAACTGGTGTTGACATTTAGTTAGCATTTGCATATTTGCTGAATAAATAAGCATCAAATAAATTGCTCTGCAACTGCCTGCAATTCCTAGCTGGGATTTATTTCTAAACTTTGTTTTAAATAAAATGTGCAAGTTTCTGGGAAAGTGTATCTGAAAACATCTCTCCCACTTATAGAAGTCATTGACTGAAAATTCCAGCATCAAAATAAATACTGCCTGAATTAATAAATAAGTCAGCTGGAGTTTCAGATTTCATGCTATTTTTACAAAAGGATTATAGAAACATTTTATATACCACACCTTCATATATAAAAATTAGTTTATCCTCTATGGTAAGAGGAGGATACTGCCTATGCATTCTCTCGGTCCTCCTCAGTCTCTTTTCTCAATATAATCTAACAAGTACCTGTAATCCCCAAGCTACTTGTGACCTCCAGTTACACTGTTCAAGCCTGTTAAAATCCAAGTGTGTTTTCACTTCTAAAGTCTATTCGGTTCTAAAGATAATTCCTACAGTTAAAAAAATCAACAAAATCACTCTTGTAGGTCCTTTAAATCACCCATTAAGCACAGCAAATGCAACACCATTTTTTAACAAACTAAACATAGTTCTTTCTTCTGTCCTAACATTATTGGAACAGAGAACTATTTCTTCACCTGATTTTCAGGTGAGGAAGTTGGTTATATTGTAGGAAACTAATGTGTGCTTAAATGTTAGAGTCAAACTCAGCCCAACAAGACATTTACACATTGAAGCTGGAGACTAACCAAGTAAAAACAGACTTTCACATCTGAGACGTTGTTTGCTCTTGGTCATTCACAGAGAGAAGGAATACTATGGGCAGAATTTTATACTCCCAAAATTTGTAAAGTTCTAACTGTTTTGTGAAACAGAACATTTAGTAAAAAATTAAAAAGAGAAAGGGAGGAGGGGAGAGGAGGAAAAGAAGAAGAGGATTGGGTGAAGAGAAAAGAACACACACACATACAGAAACAGAGAGAGAGAGAGGAAACACACAGGTAGAAGGTGGCCATTTGCAAACTAGGAATAGTCCTCACACTACCCCAATCATGCTGGCATCCTAATTCTCGGACTTCCAGCTCCAGAATAGTAAAAAAATAAGTTATTGTTTAAGCCATACAATCTATGGTATTTTGTTACAGCAGCCTGAGCTGACAAATACAATGGAGAACATATTACTCCTCTCACTAGTTAATCCCTTTTCTTTTTCGTCTTTCTCAGCCTCCAAACCCTTGCTTGATTTATTTAAATTAATGTACATGTGATGCAACTCTTCTGTAACACACTGAATCCTATTTGGCCATATTAAATGGAAAACCTGGTCACATTCATGAGCCAGATGTCAAGCAACGCCTAGGAAGATGAAATGCAGGCGAGTAAGTTAGAACAAAGAGAAAAGAGTCAGGAAAAGTCTGGCTGGCACAAGGCTTTCCTGGGGGCAATACTGAAATGTATGCTAAGAGTGGATCAGGCTTGGGCCTTTGAAGGGCATCAGGAGGTTGGGCACTAAACCCTAGAAGTTTGAAAAGGAGACTGACAAAGGAAGTAGAGAAAAGAAATAGATTGGTAGCTAAGACAACTCTCTCAGCTTTGCCTAAGGCTATTCCTGCTTATAAGTATAATAACCATGAGAATTTCTTGGTGTATTATTAATCTTACAGCAGTCAGATAAACAGCCCCTCTTACCCGCTCTTTATAAGCCCTTTCTCTAGTCATCCATTCAGAGGAGGCAAGGAGAAAATGCACTTCCAGAAATGACAAAGGGAAAGATTACCTATTCTTACACCTACATAAAAATTTAAGTGCACTCACACACAAAGGTAGGGGAATGATCTCTAATGTGAAATGATTTTTGTGATCTTGAACAAAATGGGAAATCTTAAAGTAGAGACACGGGATGCTGAGGATTTGCAAAGACTTTCAACTGACTTGTACTGATTCTTTTCATGAGATTCTGTCCTTAACCTTTTTTTTTTTTTCCAAATTTTCAATTTCTCCCATCTTAACTGTCAAAATAGAAAGGATGCTCTGCCTAGCAATTAGCCTAAATGAGAAGAGAACTGTGAAAGGAATTCAGAAACCACAGAATCTTACCATTAATGCTGTTTGGTTTCAAATATGAACAATAAGCCGCGATATCCCTTCTAAATGAGGGACACAGCCAGACATTTGGTCACTAGCATTCTCTGACACTTATTGTGTGCAGGGCGCCTCGCCTGGCTGCTGGCTGAAGAAAGAAAAGAAACATGAGACAGCTCTTATCTTCCAGCTTGCAGGACTGCAGATCAATACATCCAGACATTGGGAAGACTGAGCCAGGAAGACAAGAAGCAGCCATTGTGCCAGACTGAGGACAGTTGTTAAGGACTGAAATTGTATCTCTGTTATAAACAGATGCAAAATTATATTACCCTAAATTTAAAGAGAACAATTAATTTTAGGAGACTGTGATTCTCATTTTTTTCTTAGGGATGTCTCAATTTTTTCTGTTAACTCTGTCAAGAAAAAATATATTCCATTAAAAACAGCTCCTTAGTGCTTTTACCACTCCACAGGTGAAATCAGTATGGGGTTTGGGGGTTTTGAAAGGCGGTCATTTTGTATCTTGTAGTACTGGCATTTAAACTCAGGGCCTTAGTGCTTACAAAATGCAAGCACTATATCATTTGAGCCACACCTCCAGCCTTTTTTTTTTTTTTGCTTTATTTTTCATATAGGGTTTCTTATTTTTGCCCAGTCCAGTCTCAGACCATGATCCACCTACCTACCTCTCCCAAATATCTGGTATTACAGATGCATAACACCATGCCCAGTTTGTTGGTTGAGAAGGAGTCTTGCTCACTTTTTGCTGACTAGTCTCAAGCCACAGTGCTCCTGATCTCTACCTCCCTACCTCTGCCTCTGAGTAGATGAGGTTACAAGTATGTGCCACCACACTTGGTCTCTATGTGACTGTGAGATTTCAAATAGGGTACTTTGAGTCTCTCTTACTAACAACAAGACTTGGATTTGCTCCTATACTTAGACCATCCCAGAAAAAAAGACTTCCCTGATAAGATCTTTTTCTAAATGACTGAAAAAATTGGTGCAGTTTAATATTTCCATGCTGTTTTAAAATAAAGTTCATGAAAAATTTCATCACCAGCTAAAAACGTGCTTGAGTTGCTACAGAAATATTTTCAGGCTGACATGAGAATCAATATCATACTAATCAGAGCAGAGCTGTGAAGCAGACACAGTAACAAGCATGACTCATAGGTGAGAATTATAAACAACTTCATTTTTATCTCCCACTGTCTCTTCAAATTTATTCTGTTGAGCTAGTATTTCTATTGCTCCCAGATGAAATTTTGGGCATCCCCCACTACTTTTTCTGAGCACTCTTTGGTAATAAAAAGTCCTAGAGTCACTTTAAATCACAAAACATTTTATTTCAATAATAAATCAGAAGTGCAAACTTAAAGCCAAAGCTTTTTCCTGTCCTCAGCTGAGGCCTGGAATAGGAGGAAAACCTACCATTGGAGAAGTGGAGAGTCTTCCCTCTTCTTGATCTTTGTATTTCTACTTTTCCATTCACAGCTTAAACTGGAAAACTGGGAAGATGAGAAGAGGTCCTAAAAAGATGTGTTTGAGTGATACTCCTGTGAGCTGGTGTTCGTTCTCTCCAGGTCTAAAATCACCCACACATGAATTCATCCATGCCTACAAAAACAGAAACTTCCAGTCACAGCTCCCTGCATGCAAGAGATGAATTCTTTCCTGCATCATCAGGTAAAGCCCCTGCCTCCACGTTCCTCTGTTGTGGCCAAGGCATCTTTGTGATGCCTTCTTGGAGGTTATATAACCACAGACCAGGTCTCTTTTTACATCTGTGCCTGAGAAATTCCCATCTTCCCATCCATTCACTCCATGGATTTAATCATTCTTCAAATGCTTGCAGAGTTTCCATTAGGTACCAAACACTCTTCAAAACATACATATCCTGAAATATACATGAATAGTCAGGCTTAAAGTATATCTTTCCAGAGGGTTATGTGCATTTTTAAAAGACTATTTTTAAACCACATGAATAATGGACACAGTCCTAATTATACAGATAGATTTACTCAATAACGTACAACCCAGAAGTTTGCATCGAAGGCCCTCCAGAGGCAGCAATGTAGTCTGGAGAGTCAGGTCAGGAGTCTTTGCAACTTTGATGTACAAGAACCACAAAGCTAGTGGCTAACGGGGTACTGTCATCCCAGCTTTGCCTGTCATCCCAGCTTTACAGGAAGCTGAGATCTGACGAATAGCAGTTCCAGGCCAACTGGACAAAGAAGTTCATGAGACCCCATCTCAACAGAAAAAAGCTGGACGTGGTGGCACATGCTCATCACCCCAGTGCAATGGGAAGTGTAAAATAGGAGGATTGCAGTCCATGACAGACTAGGCAAAAAGCAAGATTCTATCTCCAAAATAATCAGAGCAAAAAGGGCTAGAGATACGGCTTACATGACAGAGCACTTACCATGCATGCCCAAAGCCCTGAGTACAACAGCTTACCAGGGTAACAGCTAAATTATCATATGGTACTTCTACTTGCATGTGAGGGGAAATGCAGTCTGATCTAGTAGGAGGAGATTGACTCAGAGAACAAAATACAAGAGACTAATCAATGTCATTCCTCTCATGGTTTTCTAGGAATCCTTGAGCAGGATGCTTCACATTTTAAAGATCTGAAGGAGGTTTACAGTGCTCCATGTGAGCATTTGGGGGGAACATCAGGCAGCACAAAGCCTCTGAGGTGGGCACGTATCTGGGGTGTTTGAGAAAGAGACCGGAAGCCTAGGTGCCTGTGGTGTATTGAGAGAGCGGAAGTGAAAGAGAAGGTGAAGGTAAAGAGTAAGAAAGGGACAGACAAACAGATTGTGGAGGGCAGTGACTGTCATCCCTGGATGCAGTATCACTTTAGACTCTTTCAGCCAGTATCAATGATCAAACCAAAAAAAATGGAGTCAACACTTTGGGACTTAGGTCCTCGCATCAGCATTTCTAAAGCTCACTATATTGAATCTAATGTGAGGCAGTGTTGAGAATTTCTTGCAGGATGTTGTAGGTGAGTTGACTCTGACCTGAATCAGGCAAGTCGCTAAAAGAGGGAATTGGAGCAGAGTTGTTGATCTCACTTAAGTTTTCAGTCAGTTCCTCTGTTCACCACTGTGTTGAGAACAGACTGTGAGAAGGCAAAAGCAAAAACCAGATTCAGAATGGTTTTAGAATTATAGATAATAATGCCTGGTCCAAGATAGAAGTAGTAGTGGTATGAAATGTCAGATTCTAGATATACTTCAGGAGAGAATTAACAGGTCTGCTGGCACATCTGGTGTGACATAGAAAAGAAAAACCGGAATCAAGGAGTATTCAAAGTTTGTTGACCTAAAAACACCTTTTCCCACAAAAAGCTCTGGAAATGCCTGCCATTCCTGCAGCCGTCCCTTCTTGATGCTTGTTCTCACTCATTCCCCTTCTCCAGCCCCTATGTCTGCTTCTTAAAATATTGCTTTTATGAAAACATCTACTTTCATAATGTATATTGGCACTTTACAGGAGCTGAATCTTTTAAACTTCACAAATAGACTCTGACTCTGATCATAACCACAGGTAACAATTTTATTCTCTAGAGCAAGTCATAAGAGTAGCAGACCTAGAATTTCCACTTTAGAAGACATTCGATACATCAAAGTGGGAGTAAAGTAATGGCCAAGAAGCTTATCTTGTTTCACAAGTTGTAGTTTGTAGGTAACAGATGGATTAGGTAGGGGAGGGGTTTTAGAAACTCAGGTCCATGATTGTCATTATTTTTCACACATATTCAGTTTTTGTAACTCTACATTTTTATTTTTAAACAATAAAATTGAGTATCCACAATGGAAGGGATTTCAGTCTTTGGTTTCTAATTATCTACATATCTATAAAAGGACAGAGAGCTTTGAAGAGACCAAGTTTCTTATCTAAGGATCCATTGCTATACAAGAAGAAACAGCCTTTTAATATTGCAACAAAATTCAAGTTCTTCAGACATAAGATATGATGTAAATCCACTCAAAGTTAAGTATCAGTCATTTCAATTAATATATAGTCTTCCTTTAAGAATTTGGAAATTTTCCTTTTTTTAAAAAAATGTTATTATAACTAGTGAAAAAATGCAAGATTGTATATTGAACATTTTAATGATTTTTTTTACCTATTCCATTCCCACCCTCCTGAGATACAACACCCTCTATGCTGATACAAACATTTATACATACACACATATGCAAGTGTGTTGTTTTTACAGAAAATAGGTGATATTATATTTATGTACATATGTATATATGTGTGTATATACATGAATATATATATACAAAATTACATTACAACTTATTTTCATGTTTATTTGTCCTACGAAATAAAGATCTAATCCTTATTGTTTTATTTTTACTTTTGAGACAAGGTCTCACTATGTAGCCCAGGCTGGCCTTGAACTGGTGATCTTCCTGCCTCAACTTCCTGAGTGCTAGGATTACAGACATGTGTTCCCATGCTTGACTAATCTTTACTTTTAAAAACCTGCAGCTCTGGGACCCTGTAGTTGACTATTTTACTCTTTTTTTTCTTTATTCATTTATTTATATATGCATACATTGTCTGGGCCATTTCTCCCCCTTGCTCCCCCTTCTTCCATCCCCCTTATTTCCAGGAAGAATCTGTTCTGCCCTTTTCTCCAGTTTTGTTGAAGAGTAGACATAAGCAATAATAAGAAAGACATAGCATTTTTGCTAGTTGAGACAAGGATAGCTATACAGAGAGATTTTTAGCATTGCTTCCATACACAAGTATGTTACAACCTCAACTGATTCATCTCTACCAAACCTCTTCACTACTTCCCGGTCACCTTCGCATTATGACCTCTGTCATTTTAAGGTTACTGTATTAGCTTCTCTGCAGTAGGCATATCAAACACTTTCAAGTTTTGGGTTTCCTACCTTTCCCTATTCCTCCTGTATGTGTTCTCCCCTTAGTGTGTGACCCAAGTCTAATAATACTACTGCATTTGTTATAGATCTAAAGTCTGCATATGAGGGAGAACATACAATTTTTGGCTTTCTAAGCCTGGCTAACTTTCCAGTTCCATCCACTTATTTGCAAATGATAAGATTTCATTGTTCTTCATGGCTGAATAAAATTCCATTGTGTATAAGTACCACATTTTCTTAATCCATTCGTCAGTAGTGGGGCATCTTGGCTGTTTCCACAACTTGACTATTATGAATAGCACTGCAATAAACATGGGTGTGCAGGTTCCTCTGGAGTAATCTGAGTCACATTCCTTTGGGTAAATCCCCAGGAATGGGATTGCTGGATCATATGGCAGATCTATATTTAGTTTTTTAAGAAGCCTGCATATTGTTTTCCAGAGTGGTTGTACTAGCTTGCATTCCCACCAGCAGTGTATGAGGGTTCCTTTTCCCTCACATCCCTGCCAACATTTGTTGTTGGTGGTGTTTTTGATGATAGCTATTCTAACAGGGGTGAGGTAGAATCTTAGTGTGGTTTTAATTTGCATTTCTTTTATGGCCAAGGATGGTGAGCATTTTTTCATGTGTTTTTTTGGCCATTTGAATTTCCTCTTTTGAAAAAGTTCTGTTTAGTTCAGTCACGCATTTCTTTATTGGTTCATTGATTTTGAGGGAGTTTTGTTTTTTGAGCTCCCTGTATATTCTGGTTATCAGTCCTTTGTCTGATGTATAGCTGGCAAATATTCTCTCCCACTCTGTGGGTGGTCTCTTCAGTTTACAGACCATTTCTTTAGTTGTACAGTAGCTTTTTAATTTCATGTAGTCCCATTTGTCCATCCGTTCTCTTAGTTGCTGAGCTGTTGGGGTTCTATTGAGGAAGTCCTTGCCTATACCTATTGCTTCCAGAGTATTCCCTGCTTTTTCCATACTAACGTCAGAGTTTGGGATCTGATATTAAGGTCCTTGATCGATTTTGAGTTGATACTGGTACAGGGTGATAAACATGGATCTAGTTTCAGTTTTCTGCAGGCAGATAACCACTTTTCCCAGCAACATTTGTAGAAGAGGCTGTCTTTTCTCCATCGTATGTTCTTGGCGCCTTTGCCAAAAATATGGTGGGCATAACTGTGTGGATTCATATCTGCATCCTCTATTCTGTTCCACTGGTCTTCATGTCTGTTTTTGTGTCAGTACCATGCTGTTTTTATTGCTATTGCTTTGTAATATAGTTTGAAGTTGGGTATTGTGATACCTCCTGCATTGCTCTTATTGCTGGGGATTGCCTTGGCTATTCATGGTCTCTGTGTTTCCAAGTGAACTTTAGGGTAGATTTTTCAATCTCTGTGATGAATGTCATTGGGATTTTGGTGGGAATTGCATTAAACATGTAGATTGCTTTTGGTAGTATAGCCATTTTTACTATGTTGATTCTACCAATCCACGAGCACTGGAGATCTTTCCACCTTCTGTATTCTTCCTTGATCTCTTCCTTCAGAGGTTTTTAGTTCTCCTTGTAGAGGTCATTCACATCCTTTGTTAAGTTCAATCCTAGGCATTTGGGCTTTTTTGAAGCTATTGTAAATGGAATTGTTTCCATATACTCTCTCAATTTGTTCATTGCTGGTATATAGAAAAGCTAATTATTTTTGTAAATTGATTTTATATCCTGCCACCTTGCTGAAACTGTTTATGGTGTCTAAGAGATTTTGGGTAGAGTTTTTTGGGTCTTTGACGTTTAGGATCATGTCATCTGCAAATAGGGATATTTTGTCAAAATAATCATTTTTTTTTTTACTCTTGATATACATCTTTGGGGATTTGGGCTTTAGTAACACTGAAAAAAAACTAAATATATATGCCCTTACATTCTGATTCATTATTATAAGATATATTCTCTGAAGGCTCCAATAAGAGTAACTAACTATAAAAAGTTTTATCCAAACTCCTTTCTATAAATGTACTCTCTAAATGCTAGTCTTTGACTTTTTAATTCATTTATTCTCTACAAAAACATAGCTGTTAGTATACTAGGTTCTGAAGTACTTTCCTAAACCCCATGTTTTTAGTTGCTATCCAAATTTACCTAAATGCTCCTTAATATATGGTTGTTTTCTGTAAGTACTTCCAATATGATTCACCTCTCATTGCCAAATGGATGCTAAAATGCTTTGTAAACATTTCAGATTAGAATCTGTGACAAGTAATGAATTGTTTCTAGAAATCACCTGGCTTGCTTTGGGTTGGAACTTTCATTTTGCTGGAAAAAGCACCTTGCACAGAGGTCACTAGAAAATCATGATTGGAAAGACCTTGATTAGCCTCTTGTAGTCTTTCTGCCCCAAATCAAATGTTCAAGAAAGACCAAAGTGCATATCTCTCATACATAAGTACAGCTACTATTTGAAAACTTGGCCGTCACCCTGGTGAGCCGAAAGTGCAAGATTAATGGTTGTGCAGGCAAAACAACATCCAGAGAAAATCAGAGCCAGTATTGGTGGATTTCCTACATATGTGCTCAGAGCATATGTTTATCTAAGAAATTCCCAAACACACACTCTCTCTGCATATACAGAGAGAGCTACCCTTCATTATAAATAAAGTGTCATCTTTGAATTATACCAAGGATATATTCTTTGTGAATAGAATATGAATCTAATTATCAGTAAGAGACAATATGCCAAATAAGAGTCACTACAGTGTGCAGCAGTAAAAATCATGACCTTTGGAAAGGGGTAGGGAGGATCCAAAGCCTGGTTCTACCTTCTATGTTCTATGGCTGTGAAAGCCTACTGTCCTCATCCATGATGTACATACCTTATGGCTATTGGTCTCATAAAATGAGTATAAACACAGAGTTGTTATTTGTACATAGTTCCTACTCAACAAATATCTGTTACCACTGAAATGGTCAGCAGAACTCCAACTTCTTCATTAGTCCTTTGATCAGATATAAATATCTCAGGCTGCATTCAAAAAAGTGTCAATTGTACAAAAGTACTGAAGGACTAGCAGAGCCATGTTTTATTGCCATGAAATAAAAGAAAAAGCATAGATCAAGAAAGTGGCAAAGGTTAGTACAATAAGCTCAAAATACAATAAAGATACAAAGATATTCCACAGGAGAATATCAGGGCTCTAATGTGAATCTAAGAGTCAAAAATAGCTAGAAGAAAATTTAAAATACAAGTAAAAGGCAAATCAAAGAGACTGGTAAGTTGGGTACCAACCACTACAATTATGCTCCTCCAAGTCCTCAGGAGATAATAACAAGTAACAGTATCAAAAATGTCTGTGTTTTATGGGAAAGAAAATTAGGTGGAGGGCATTGGTAAAGAAATGAATTGGGGGGAGGATAACTGCAGTTACATTTTTCTTCTGTGACTTCAACCTTATATGCAGATTTATACTCACCAGAGCTATCTGGATACAGTACACTATATAGCTAGAGACCACTTCATTCAAATAAATGACACTTAAATGCATGGGATTTCTCAACTCATATATTGAAGGGAGAAATCAATTATTAGAATTCAGAGCCTCAATTGTAAAGTCTAATGGTTAATCCAGAGTGAAGGATAAACTCAGGAGTATTGATTTATAATGTATTACACTACCACTGAAGATAAGAAAATCAATTCTCCATTACCCACACCAACAAAATCAAACCTTGACACAGATAATGAGGAAAAAGAGACTGGTGGAGTGAAAAGAAAGGAAAGCCCAATAATTATTGAGCTTTTGTTTTATTCAGAGATAGACTTCATGTCCTTTTCTTTTCTGGTTCATTTCTTGGCCCTGCAGACATTCTGCACGCTCTCTCACCCACTTTAGCACTCCTCACATCGGCCCTGAAAGCCAGCCAGTCAACACAAAATTATGGGGCATATCCCATAGTCTGGTTCAGGGCAGTGGGGCAGGCACAACTTTAACTCAGCTGTAACAGAACCAATAAAATATTCAGAGAGTTGCACCACTCTGAATGGAGATGAGGTCAGCCATGAGAATTCTAAATGGAAAAAATGAATTTCCATTCTTCTGTCTTTAGTATTTCTAAATAAGTCATTTTCAAGCTTCAAGATGTTCTCAATGCTAAATTCCAGGAAACAAAGCCTCCTGAGTGTCTAATAAACAAATCCTGACTTTATTACAATATTGATTCTATTTCTGCAAAGTAAACACAGGCCTTTAATGGAACAGCACCAGAAATCTAGAGGTAGTGTGGTAAAGCGGAAAGACATGAGCTTGGAGTAAGAAAGTATGTTGAGACCAGTCTGTGTTACATTTTGAGTGTGGCCTCAGGCAAATTACTTTTTCTTTGAGCCTGTTTTTAGGGTTGTTTAGAAGATCTGGGGATACAAGTAAAAATATTTTGTTAAAAACTGAGCATTGTTCATGTGTTGTTAATAAGCATAAAGAGATTATTTTACCTTAACATCTTTGAATTCTCCTGAGGGTCATTGTGAATATATATAAAACTGTTTTATATATACATGTATATATGTATAGCATACATATATATAGTATACAAACACTGTGCACTTAGCCTAGTATTTGATTACAAAAGAAGTATAAATAAAAGCTAGGCACTGGTGGCTCACACCTGCAATCCTAGCTACTCACTGGGCACAGATCCCAGGAAGATAAATAAGCAAAGAAACAAAATCTGAGGGCATTTACTCAAACTTCATAACACTTGAGTTTTCCTTTCTTTTTACTCCTCCAGAACATTTTCTCATTGCAGTTGTTATCTTCAACAGAACTTTCTCTACATAAGCCCATTATCAACAAGACTAGGCTATGTAAGTAAATTATCCTGTAAATGTACTTAAACAATTGAAGCCATACAGACATTGTAAGTCCATGAATACCAACAAAGTGATACTACTTCTAATTAGAGGGCAATCACACACAGGTTTGCTGTCTCTTAGTACCAGTTAGCAAAGGGCTTCTTAATGCCATCTGTGTACATTTAAGTATTTCATATAATTATTTCAGTGTTTGTATATCTGTATGTGTTAAACATATAAGTATAAAAGCTTCTTAAATTTGATTCTGTTTTTTCCCACAAATTGTCCTTTTTTATAATATGTCTGCATATTTAGAATCATTATATTAATCCAATCAAGTCAGAAACTAACATCATTTAGTCCTGCTGACTATTATGGGAACATCAGGATTTGCAGATGTCTTCCATTAATGCTATCAGACTGGACTCTCATTTGCAGAATGAGACCCATTGATTGAGTCAAAGAGCATCAGTTTTGTCCTTTAATGACCCACGAGCTCCTTTCAAAAGCAGTTCAGTAATGGTTACTGCATTAAAACTTCAAACATGCACAACCACAAGATGAGTTTCCAAAGTACCACTTTCATCAGCACTGTAGGGTCCTGTGGGAAAAAGAATGGCTGTGAACCTTGCTGATAGTGCAGACTCTATTACTAACTGGTTGCATGACCTTGAGCATAGGGTTGCAATATTAAATAGAGGACACCAGATAAATTTGAATTTCAAATCAATATCAAATTGTTTTAGTATAAGTATGTCCCAAAAATTACTATTTGAACATATTTATATGCTAAGAAATAATTTACTGGTTATCTAAATTCAGATTTAATGGGCATCCTTATTTTTATTTTCTAAATTAGGAAAATAAATATATTGAGTGAGCTATAATGATAGCTTCTTAATTAGACAAGTACAAGCTTTGGACAGAATGTCCTCTAAGTGAAACATCATAAAAATACTTTGTTCATAGATAATGCAAGAGGCAAAACTTGCCATATTTGTTTTCCCTAATTATTAAGCAAATTATTAAGCAAAGATTAATAGAAAACAGTCACATTTAAAACCAAACAAGCTAAGCTGCTTCCCTAGTGTTGGAGATGGATACACTATCTCTGTAAACTTACAAATGTGAAGAAAGAGAAAGCTCTTTGTTATTAGCTTTTGTATTTGTTATCTATCACTGCATAATAAATTACCCCCAAAGTGTAGTGGTTTAAAACAAAATTAATTATCTCATAGTTTCTGTGGGTCAGAAATCCATATACACCCTAGTTGAGTCCCTCGCTCAGGATTCCGTAAGACTGATGTGGTTTTGGCTAGAGCTATAGTCATCTCAGGAGTCAAATGGAGAAGGACACACTTCTAGATATACACGTGTGGTTGGCAACAAGGTTTCAGTACCTGGTGAGTACTCAATTCCTCTCTGGCTGTCATTGGGAGGTTGACCTCAGTCTTCTGCTACCTTGGCCCCTCCATAGGACAGGTCATAAAGCAGCTTGTTTATGGGAGCAAGAAAAGCCACAAAGAACAAGACAGAAGGCAGAGCCTTTTATAGCCAATCTCAGAAATAATACGCCAACACATTTACCACATTCTCCTTATCAGAAGCAAGTGAGCAGGTCCAGCTTACAACCTAAGAGGATCTTATAAAATGTGAGGTCAGGAGATAGGGATCATTGAGAACCATTTTAGATACTGCTTACTATACCTTCAAAAAATTCTGGAACAATTAACATCTACTTTTAGTTAAGTATAACTCATTAACTAACATAGAAGCTCTGCATTTTGCCTTTAAAATTTTGACATTGGGCTTTAGATCAAAATGAAATTGAATCTGTTTGAGTATATTCCATAAAGATAGTTTTTGTCCAAAGATATCAAGTATACCTATTTACTTCCAGTTTAATATGAAACACGCAGATGGAGCTTTGGTTTATTCCGTTTTTGAAAGCTGGAGTCACAACTAAATATAACTCTGCATTGAATCAAACTTACCATGTATATCGGTCATTATTTCCACCCTAAATCATGTCCTTTACTGGGCTATTGCTGGTTACAAATTTCTACTTTAGGTTAGTAATCAGTCAACTCAGGATTAATTCAGTCAAATCTAACAACAGGTTTTCAAATTTAATCATGCAGAAAATTTGTTTGAAATTAAAGATAAGGGCAAAATAGTTTCTGCTGGGTATTGAGGGGGTGGGGGGAAGAAGAAGGGGGTGGTAAGGGAGGGGGTGGGGGCAGGGGGGAGAAATGACCCAAGCCTTGTATGCATAAATGAATAATAAAACAATAAATAAATAAAAGAAAATTTGTTTGTGTGTATTAGTTTCTATGTGCTGTCATAATAAAGTTATAAATAAAGATATAAATTCTGAATGCTGGCTCCAAATAAGCAATGTGACTTAAAACTCAACCCTGAGCCTCAGTTTCCCCAACTGCCTCCTTGAGCTTTTTCTTCAAATTAGATGAAATGACATTTGCCAAAGTATCTAGCCAGTTCAAAATATTACACTTGGAGGGCAAAAAAATTTATCCATGCTATTTAATCTAGTAATTCCTTTCATTCATCATTTATTTGTTCATTAAAAAAAAACCTTATGAAATGCACACCATATGCCTAACATTGACCTTGGCACTAGGGCACAAGAGCAAACAATAGACATGGTTCACAACTCATATGCTGGAAAGCTTATAATGTAAGGAATAAATTATATTCCTTACAAGAAACATTAAAAATCATAAATATAAAACTATTCATGCTAGCATTAAAAATAAGACAAATAGATACTTAACAATAGGGAAATTGCTTTTAGATGTCAACGCACTATCTTACTATAGAGGGATAGAAATATGGCTACATAATAATCTGGAAAAATGCTTATGGGTGAAATAGAAATTAGGATACAAAATGATATGCATGCCATGATTTCAAGCATGAAAACAGAAGTGTATTTGGGAGAAAAGAATGGAATAAAACTGACCAAAATAAAATAGTGTAATATCATGAATGACTTTCTTACTCCTTTGTTTTCAGTGTCTTAAAAATTTGTTGCATTTTGACAGAAAACATCTATACCAATTAATTAGCAGTAGTTACCTGAGGCAAATGGGATTAACCAGGATTTATACTTTCTATTTTACATATTTCAGTATTATTGGAAGCTTGACATCAGAAAAAATACAGAGTTTAAAGTAACAGAGCTATCACTAAATAGAAGTGTTTGTTTCTTCCTTGTTTATTTCAGTTTCTTTTAAATTTTACAGAGGGACTGGATTATTTTTAAAAGAAAAGAAATTATGTCTCTAATTAGTTGTAAACTCTCTGGGTCTAGTGCGTGGTAGACAGTAAATGTACAAAAGTCAGGTGGATCCAGCATTCTCCAGCTTTGTGAGCCCCAGTATCTGGTGACTCACAGCCCAGATGAAACTCATCCAAGACCATATGCACCAGGCTTGTGTCCAAGGATATTTTGCAAGTCTAACTAGAGCGGCACCTTCAATAACAATGGGCACTAAACTATGATGTTACGATTAAATCAAATACGCTCTAAATGACTCAGAGATCCCCTTACCTAATCACAACTGATACTTTGTAGCAGAATGCAGTAATTAGACTTCTAGTTGTTTCTCCCAAATATGTTACTTTTGGCTCCGCCCTGTCAGCGGCTGCTCCAGCTGAGAGCTTGCAAGGAGAAGGAGCTTTAATCCGGGCCACCGGGGAACCTCTCACTCCTGTTCCCCTCTGGGCCCTACCGCCCAGTTTCTAAGATTTCCTTTAAAAATCGCTCTTACTAAATAATCATCCCTCTTTTATGAAGATAAAAAATAATGAGATTTCCACAAATATAAGGAAGTAAAATTCCAACTGTAAACAAGTGTATTTGCTCCTACAGCTGTCCTGCTCAATGATTTTTGTAGGAAAATGTCTGATTTCCAGTAGGATTCCAACATTATTAAAAGCAACTATTATAAAAGTAACTGTGTTTCCAGATGCTGAAGAATGACAAGTAGGAAAACTTGCCCAAAGGCAAACCTCACTCAAAACACTATGGTCCACTCAGACAGTATGAAAGGTTCAAATACATTTTTCTCCAGCTTAGTAGAAAAAGGAAATTCTCATTGCTAAGTCCTGCATTTGGTGCAAGAAAAGTAAGATTTATTTTCTTTGTACTGGGAAAAAAATCTATCATGTGGAGAAGAGAGTCGGATGGAGTTTTTACTCATATTGAAGCTGTTGTTTTGTTTTCTTGGTTTAAGTAGAATTGAAACAATAAAATGGGTAGAGCTCCAGAGGACCAGAGCAGACTTTATCATGAGTTTATAATCAATGACTATAAAAATTTCTTCAATGTATTGTATCATTCTTATTACATTAACACACATCAAACTTCATTGTAAAACATTTTACAATCAAGGTAATAACAACCATCATTCTTTAAGATTTGTTCTCCAAAAAATAGATCCTGAGAAAAGTACTCCAAGGAAAGTAGTTTATTTGTGACATACAGAAAATATATAGGGAATATAAAGGGAGACTGTATGAAAAGATACAGGAAAAATTATCAAGAGATGGGAATCCAGGAAGTAAAAAATACAGTACTTTGTGTCACAGTGGACAACTGAAACAATCTCTCAGAGAAACATTGGAAATTACACAAAATGCACATTTCAGAATTATCCCATTCAAGGAGCCAGAGAACTGGGTATTTATATAAAACTCTTAAGAGTGTTTCTGGAGGGCTGCTCCCAACAGACATTAGTTCCTGGGCACTGATTTCTAGCCTGGTATGTGCTTAAGCAGTGTGACTTCCCACAGTTCCAGAAAATCCCAAGAGTCTCAAGGACAGATGCAGATACTGATGTGAAAATAGCTGAAATAAATTTGGGGTGTCATTTTTATCATTCAAATGAGTGTATTTGTTGTGGCCATCATGGACAAGTAATTTTATTTCCTATTATGTTATTATAAGCTAGAAATTACCTTAATTACCTTTGGATAAATGAATCACAGACTAATTTCTTATCATTTCCCATTTTCCCCTAAAAGAAAGTATTTTGCAAGAAATAATTAACTGGGAATTCTGACATTGAGATACACTGAAAGGTGGGAACAGGTAGTTATTAAGAGCCCCACATCTTTTGGCCATTTGGATTTCTTCCTGTTTAGGAAAGCAATGAGAGTAAACTCCCTGTATAGCTATCCTTATCTGAACTAGCAAAAACCCTTGGTCCTTCTTATTATTGCTTATACTCTCTCTTCAACAAAAATAGAGATAAGGGCAAAATAGTTTCTGTCTGGTAGCGAAGGGGTGGGGGAGAAAGAGAGGGGACTGGGGGTTAAGGGAGGGGGTGGGGGGAAGGGGGGAGAAATGACCCAAACATTGTATGATCATATGAATAAAAGAAATTTTTTAAAATGTGAAAAAGTTCTGTTTAGTTCAGTTGCCCACTTCTTTATGGGTTCATTGATTTTGGGGAAGTTTAGTTCTTTGAGCTCTCTGTATATTCTCGTTATCAGTCCTTTGTCTGATGTATAGCTAGCAAATATTTTCTCCCACTCTGTGGGTGGTCTCTTTAATTTAGAGGGCATTTCTTTTGTTGTGCAGAAGCTTTTTAATTTCATGAAGTCCCATTTGTCCATCCTTTCTCTTCATTGCTGGGCTGATGGAGTTCTACTGAGGAAGTTCTTGCCTATTCCTACTGTTTCCAGAGTATTCCCTGCTCTTTTGTGTACTAACTACAAGGTTACAGGTCTGATATTAAGGTCATTAATCTACTTTGAGTTGATACTAGCACAGAGTGACAGGCATGGATCTAGTTCCAGTTTTCCGCAGGCAGTTAGCCACTTTCCCCAGCACCATTTGTTGAAGAGGCTGTCTTCAGCAAAGGTTTTTAGAGCCTTAACCAAACAGCCAAAAAACACATGAAAAAATGCTCACCATCACTGGCCATAAAGGAAATGCAAATCAAAACCACACTAAGGTTCCACCTCACTCCTGTTAAAATGGCTATCATCAAGAACACCACCAACAACAAATGCTGGTGAGGATGTGGAAGTAAAGGAACCTTCATACACTGCTGGTGGGAATATAAGCTAGTACTACCACTATGGAAAACATTATGGAGGCTCCTTAAAAAACTAAACATAGTCCTGCCATAGGATCCAGCAACACCACTCCTAAGGATATACCCAAAGGAATGCAACTCAGGTTATTACAAAGGCACCTGCACACCCAAGTTTATTGCAGCACTATTTCAATAGCCAAACTATGGAAACAGCCAAGATGCCCCACTGCCAATGGATGGATTAAGAAAATGTGGTATTTATACACAATAGAATTTTATTCAGCCACAAAGAAAAATGAAATTTTTATCATTTGCTAGTAAATGGATGGACCTAGAGAACATCAGCTTAAGCAAAGTTAGCCAGGCTAAGAAGGCCAAAAATTGCATGTTCTTCCTCATATGCAGATTATAGACCTAAAACAAAGGCAATTATATTATTGGACATGGATTACACACTAAGGGGAGAATGTGCACGGGAGGAATAGGGAAAGAGAAGGAAACCTAAAACTTGAATGTGGTTGATGTGCTCCTGTTGAGGAGCAAATAAAGTAATCTTAAATTAGCAGATGCCACTATGGGAAGGGGACCAAGAAGTAGCAAAGAGAGCTGATAGAAATGAACCAATGTGGATTGCAATACACAAGTACATGGAAACAATGCTAGGAATCTCTCTGTATAGCTATCTTTATCTCAAACTAGCAAAAATGCCATGTCTTTCTTATTATCGCAAGTTTTCTCTTCAACAAAACCAAAGAGGGCAGAACAGGTTGTGCCTGGAAATGGGGTTGGTGGGTGGAGGGAGGTGGCACAAACAATGTATACACATGTAAGTAAATGTAAAATTGATAAAATAAAAGGAGGGGAAAAAAAAGAACCCCATGTCTAAAACCAGACTGCCTGAGTTCAGTACTGTATTGAGAGACTTACTACTTGTGCCCCTCACACAAGCTGCTTCTCTGTATTTCAGTGTCCTCTCAACCATGACATGAAGACAAGACAATCATCTTACCCACTTGATATCATTTTGGTAAAAATAAACAATATAAATAACCTAGAATAGTGTGTCGCTCATAATGAATCCCATGTAAATATTTAGCTATTAGATCTTCATTTTTTTAATTCAATAATCATTTATTGAGTTTGTATTCTGTGCTAGGAGCTCATCTTGGCCCTTTGAGAAAATGGCAGTCTTCTAATCTCAACAATCTAGTCAAAAAGACTAATAGTAATAGTTGAATGGACAAATTATAATTAAACAGGTAATTGTATCACAATGAATTAAGGTCTATAAAAGCAGAGAACAGGGAGTTTTACCTGCTTGGGTGGAGCCAGTTAAGTTTGCTCTTGTAATTGGTATTAAAGGGAAAGTAGGCATCATAGACAGAAAAAGGTAGAGGTCTTGTGAACTGGCACAGTTTTAACTTAATGCATTCAGAATTTAGGACATTATGAGGGAAAGCGTATTAGGTTATGGCTAAGAAATAAGACTGCTCACCAGGTGACAGATACTGACTTTTCTCCTATAAAGAAAGAATACCCAAAATGGCTTTTTTGGTAGAAAGTGGCAGATTTGTTTCTGAGAGAACCAAGTCAGCATTGTGAACAATTAAGTGAAATCAAGGAATCAAATACCTGCTGTGGTCACAATCGAAGTCAAAGATAATGCAGCAAACTAAGGCAGGAATGTGGGATGACAGACAAGTGACAGTCACTCTAAGAAACTTCTGGAGCTGGTAACTATTGAGATAGGATTGGGCAGGGAAGAGGGAGGACTTTAAAAAGGCACTAGGATGTCCAGCTCTTAAGACTTGGATAGCCATGAGTTAACAGACATAAATAATACAGAAGACAATCTAGTTAGGGGGTGTCAGGGCGGGGGAGCCATGATGATTTAGGATAAGAACAGGGTGAGTCTGAGGTGCCTACAGGAAATTAAGGTAAAATTGTCTATTTGAACATTGTTGGATTTAGAAGACACCAGCACAGTATACTGTGAGTAGAGGAACACACAGTCTATGTGAAATTATTCTCTATTTGGAATAAAGTTAAATGACACCCTGATACCTCCATTGCATCAAAATAAGCATGAGAGGACTACATCTATTATGCTGAATGATATCTCCCATTCCCAGTTTCTTAATGGGTAAATCTTACATGAAAATCACTATATAACATTTTCTCTTTCATGTTTTCAATAAAGTTTGATGACTTATGACTACTCCATTTTATGATGTTGCTTCCCACATATCCACTCTAAAAGTGACAAGATAAGTCAAATTGTGGCTATATGAACAGGGAAAAGTATTCAATTGTGTTGAAGTTAATCTTTCTGTGTTCACCTGATGTCTCTTACTAGTTTTACAAAATGCTTTTTAAGAAGTCCTCTTTCTTCTTCTTTTTCTTTGCCTTATAAATATTTTTCCAAGGTTGTACTGTTGATGAACACTTTCTTAAGTAAAAGAAGCTCTTGTTCCAAGCACAGATTCTGTCATTAACTGTGTTCCCCTGCTAGAACTTTAAAGTAATGAGGCTGATTTTTCTTTTAAAAAAATAGCACACGGCTCCAAGTATTTTCATCTTCAATGCAGTGGTAATTTTGGGATGCCAGACATAGCTTTCCAATGATCCTGCTACCTCTTATTAGCGCTGTTAAAGGATAATCACCAAAGCCTGTCACTCAATGACAGCAAACTCTTATTCTTTAAAGTTGGAATTAATTTTTATGAACAGTCAACATCATTTATAACAAAGTGCGAAAATGACATAAGTGATCAAGGTAAATCAGTTCAAGTAAAGCATAATCATAAATAAGTGTAATTCTACTTTCCTACTTCTGTAGACAAATTCCAAAGACAAAAATCAAAACATGACTCTACCCTTGGAATATATGACTACTTTATAGAAAATATACATTAAAAATTATATGTCCTTGTCCATTCACTTAAAGGAAAAAAGCCAATTCCATTACTTCATCATAAAATCTCAATATTTCACTACTGTTTATGTTTTAATTAAAAACCTTCAACAAGACTCCAAAGAAGTTAATTTCACACACATTTTAATAGATGCTGAAGCTTTTTAAAAATATATTTACCATTAGTCCTTTGCACAATCATCATTAAGGGTGCAAGACAACCCAATTTAGATTGGTTTATTACTAATTTAAATGCCCTTGTCCTTTATGTATAATGAAACATTCTGGTATTTTCTAGTTTATTCCCTAGAACCACAACCTTAATTTAGCCATACATCAATGTTTTTAGATAACATAGCTGAAATGTTAATGAAAGAGTCTAAAAACAACCACTGGCCAATTTTTTCATTATAAATAAAATACCCTTTGGAAAAGACTCACACAAATTGGTGATGACTGAATGCTGTACCCTTAAGGCCGAGCAATGACCTAAGTTTAATTGGTTCACGTGAAAGTAGTCTTATTAGACAAATCTGACAGAATCTTTTAGCTGAATATCATCTTTAGATTTTTTACTACTACTTCACAAATGCATAATTGTAGGCCAATCCTTATAGATTAATAATTATACATAAGCATTAATAATTATATAGAAAGTTAGCAATTAATTAACATTTTAGTATCTCTGGTGTTCTAGGCACAATGCTCAGTAGTGAATTCACAGTGGAAGGCAAGACAGATAAGGGCACAATCCTCACCCTCACAGAGTTTAGTCTTGGAAAAAATCAAGAACAACTTCATAGGTTTTCCATATTCCCTTTATGTATTAATGGGACTTACGACATGGATCAAATGTCATGTTCATTTTATTTTGTTGAAAGCTTACATAATGATCACCAAAATCAAGTGACAGTGAGAAAAACCTTTTCTAGTTTTCACATAATAAAAGTATATGCCAGCTTAATGGCAGTACATTCTGGTGTGTCTTACCCACATGTTTCTTCTGAGTGGTATTGCTTTATTGCATTTCAAGATCATCAATACATGATCTTGATCTTGTATTTCACTATTATTTTCACTGACTTACCGTGCCTTTCCTGGATAACTTGACTATGGAAAATTTCCAAATTCATTTGCAATGCAATGCAGACAAAAGGAAAAGGGAGAAAGGAATAAAACAGGAATATTGCAAGGCACAAGGAACACCCTACTTCATTGTTTAGAGAGATTTAATAAAGCAATTTAATACCTACTTAGAAATGTCAAGCATTTACCCGTACAGTAATATTCTTTGAGTACTCACTATGAAGAAAGCATTCTCCTTGCACTTTACATACATTATCCCAATTAACTATCACAAGTTATGTCATGAGGCAGGTATTATTGTCCTTACCTTAAAGCAAGGACACAAAGGGTCAGAGAGGTGCAGTAATATGTCCACAGTCACACAAACAGTATTTGAAACTCAGTATTTAAACTCAGATCTATCTAATTTCAAATCAAAATTCTTTACCACCATGTTTAACCCCACTACCACCTCCCTATATTTGAGGGTGGAAGAAGGAGAGAAAGGAAGAGGTGGGGAAAGAAAAAAAGTGTTAGTATGGACTATTACTGAGATTCAGTGGTTAAGTCAGTTTTTACCATTCTCTTAAAGTTCCTTGCTAAATCAATTATAACATAAAGAGAATGGAAAAACAGTATCCATGTTTGACATAACCCTGGGTACGTTCTTGGTTTCTATTAGCCTGTCATTTCAACTGTTAGCTCACTTCCATATTGAACTGTCAAAATCAATCTTAATATCAAATCTTCACTGGTTACTATTCTCAAATGTGTTCACATTTTTCTACACACTAGAATCCAAAGCTTATTACTCTCTCCATGAAGTAGACTTCAAATTAATTATGAGCAGAATAATTTAAATTATTCTAGTCAGTAGTTTCTACTCCTGACTCTTCAACCTTTCCATCAGCCTGCTGACAAGAAGTAAAATTGATTGACATCTTCCCTACCAAGAGCATAAAACCACAATGTAAGAATTCAGGTCAGGGAAGTAAAACTATGGTGGTAGTTGCCCAACATGACAGAAGGAGAACCTCTGTAGGAAAAGAAAAAGCTAAGAAGTCACATCCTCCAGGGAGGAGTAAACCAATTAAAACAAAGACAAACTCTAATGTGTAGTTATAATTCAAACTGAGCAAATCTTGACATTTTTGGTAAGGCAGGATAAATGTTAACTCCAATAGTTCAGATTGGGCAATGTAATCATCAGGTCTTGTCCATTGCATTAACTTATGTAGTAGTTTGGTGACAGGGAAGGGATACAAACATATCTTGAGTATTGCCAGTAGTATACCCTGGCAAGAATGGGGTTGGTCAAACTAAATAGCTATACTGCTTAGATGACAGAGACTGATTTTAAAAGGAGCTAGAAGCAAGTAGGCCAGGCTTTCCCATGATCTCTCCACCAAGTAGAGTACTTAGATGTATCATTTTGGCCAACGGGTTAAATGAGTCAGGAAGCTAGAACTGATATCAGATCCAATTACTGAACAAATCAAACTCATTGTTTATCAGACTCCAATGAGCTCAAATTTGATCTAGGCTGATCCCACTACCTTCAAAACAGCTCTCGAAGCACCAGAGAAGCTTTTAGAAGTCCTTATAGCACAAGTCCAAACTTGGAGAAGATGTTGAAGCTCTGGAAAATCCCAAACATTTTTTTCTGGCAATTTCTTGAATAATAAAGGAGAACATATTTCTGAGTGGTTGTTTAATATGTACCAATTACCGTGCTAAAAAAGATATACACATTAATTTAATGGTTCTTAACAAGCTCTACTCTGGAATTTATTGGAGCAGTTTGAATTACAATATTGACTGGAGTCACTACTAGCATCTAGCAAGTATGGCCAAAGGATCCTAAACAGTTCTACAAAACAAACATGATGAGCTCAAAATTCCAATAGTATCCCCTTTGACAGAACATTGTAAGTTTGTTTACTCTTGACAATGCTAAAATTGTCATCTTCATTTATTAGATCAGAAAGCAATTTACCCCAACTTACATTAACATGAGTGTCAGAGCCAAAATAGTCCAGAGAACCTGGCCCATTGTTTTCCATGCTGAAGTCAGGTCCACAGAATGAGTCATGCAGAATAAGCATTAGTAAGAGTGATCCAAGAGAAAGGTAGATTTTCCCAATATTTTTCAATAGACTAATGAGATTCAGGACATGCTACCCTAAAATATGTCACCTTGGAATCTGAAATAGTAGGAATTTCACTCTTGCTTTCCCCTTACCTCACCCCTTCTTTTCTAAAGCAGGTCATAATTCCTCATTGAAGAGACACTTTCTCTATGCTAGGGGAAAGGAGCCAAAGACAAAGATACCAAAAAGAATCTGAGTAAGCATTGCTAATTTCCTTCAAGTTGCTACCACTGGATCACACACCCTTGTCCAATCATTTCTCCATGACTGTCTACTCTTTATCAAACACTCATTAAAATATACAAGTTTATCTTGTTTCTTTAGCTCTTTCTTTCCTTATGAAGACACCTGTGTCTTCATAAGGAAACCAAACTTATATTAAATAAATACCAAACTTATATTAAATAAATTTGATTTTTCTCTTGTTAACCTATCTTTTGTCATAGGGACCTCATTCATGAACCTATCAATGGGTGAGAAGGGATATTTTTTTCTACCTTACATGACAAGCACTATCTATTACACTATGTACTTCAGACTTGCTCAGTTGTATTTCTATTAGAGATCAGTACAAAAGACAATAAATGAAAACTTTGATAATAACCTCTTATCCTGGGTCAAACTCATTTCAAAATAGCTATAACTTCCCTTCCTATTAAGTGCAAAATAATGAAAAACACATAGGATTGAATCAGAATTCTAAGTTTCCAGTCTTAGATTGGCAACCAACAAATCTGGCCAAGTCAAATAACCTGTATTTCTGTTTTTTCCCCAATACAAAATATGTGGTTTCTACCTTAATCTCCTAGATACTTTCAGAATCTGTGGGATATTGCTTTGCTTTGCTTTGCTTTGCTTTGCTTTGCTTTGCTTTGCTTTGCTTTGCTTTGCTTTGAATGGCATATGAGACTGCATATGTGTACTACACATTTGGCTAAAATAAATACATTTTCTTAGCATGTAAAGTGTATATGTATTATAAAAAGGGTCAATGCTAACTATCACTGAGCTATAAAGTACATAAGGTTCTAGAATTAAAACCCATCAGTGTCCACAGTCTGTCACAGGTGCACTAAGCTTACAGTATTCAGTTCTGCCAGTGAGAACATTGATATTGCCTATGTGCTTCCCTAAAAGTTGTGGAGTCCAAGATTAGGAAAAGCTCTTATTAGTCTGCACTCAATCTGTAAAACTTTAACAATTCATTCTACTTGTAAAAGAAAAGTTTAAAATTCTAAATGTTTTTGCTAAAGTTTGGCGATCTTATACTTGCAACATGGAATTGAGCATGTGAGGGCAAAAACATCAAAGTAAATACTTTCAGGGTACAGAATTAGAAAATCTCCTCCTGCCTACATGGACAGAGAGATTCTGGATTTCTACCCTACACACTTTTAAGAAATGGTGGGAGGGGTAAACTAAAACTGAAAGTCTTGCCAGAACAGAACAGTAAGTTAATCTCAACAGTAGTGACTTAATATATGTAAATTTGTAAAGATACATTTTTAAATCCATAATTGAATTGGATTAAAGGAAGAAGATGATATATATCAACATGATTTTCTAACATCGCTTCCTTTCTACTCTAACATTCTTTAAATGGACTTTGATCTGGTAAAACCTGAATTTTAGTAAAATATATCATTCCCATTTTCTATTTTTAATTGCAAATTATCTGATTGGAAGCTGTGAGAGTAAAACCTTACAATTTGCCAACCTTTTCTCTGCATATTTTTCCCATTCTTTCTTATATGGATTAAAGCTATACTATAGTTATAAACATCTAAGAGTAAAACTTGGTGGCAAGAATCTCCTGCTTACAACTTACTTGAACAAATAAATGGTTGCTGGTCTTTAAAAGGGGAGAAGTTACCACTTCAAATAGGTGTTTAAAATATGTTCTAATTAAGATGAATTTAAGTCTAATTCAACACCTTCATTTTTTCTAAATCCTGTTGCTTATCCGCATATTGACATGGTAGAACTAATGTACATAATTTTGGTATTTGTCAGGGACTAGTTAAAATACCCTGGTCTCCAACGGAATATGAAGTGGAAAAACAAAATGAAAGTCTAAATAGATGGGGATAAAGGTCGTTTATTATTAAAATAGCTGAGTAGCTAGACATGCCTTATATCAGTAGGAGAGAGCATTTTCTAACACTGAACCAGATTAGACAAAACTAACGCATTCAGAGGCACTGCTACACAAGACAGGACAGGACAGGACTCCCCCCACTCACATCAGCCAAAGAAAGGCAGAGCCTTCATTAGGAAGTAGAGAGCATATACTCACTGCAGGCAGTAACCTCCAAAGAAGGAAAAAGTCCACAGTCAGTGGGCTTCTTGCTTTTGGACCAGCTCTGAGGCAATAATCAAGTTGGGAGCATGTGGTTGAGCAAAGCTTCTCCCATCCCATGGCAGCTGGGAAGCAAAGAGAGAAACAGGAAGGGGCTGGGGTCCCGAGGACATGTTTCCAATCACCTAACTTCCTTTCAGTTAGTACCACCTCCTAAAGCTTCCACAACTTCCTAATAGTGCCACAGGCTGGCCACCAAGACTTTAACATGTGCATTTTTGTGGGACATTATCCCCCAAATAGCTCCTTTATCATACAAGGGGAAAGAGCTAAGGATGAAACAGTAGAATAGTAAAGGGGAAAAACCATAAATGTTTATTCCTTGAACCAAACTAACAGAGCAGATTTTCCAAAATGAAATTTTTCCAAAAGATTTAGAATTTACCTTTTGAAAATTCTATAGTATGATTCCATTTACTTAGCCTCAAAGAAACATACCTATACCTATATCTCTTAAAACAAAATTCTGAGGATATCAGTGTGAGAAATGTGTTACAGTGAGGTCCAGGATCAGGAGTAAGAGGTGAAGGGCTAAGTTCCAACCATTTGTTACTTATGTTTTGGTATATCTTAAAGAAATTCCACACTCATTTATTGATAGGATTTATGGCATGATTTAGCTTCATCAGAAAGCATCATATTCTTCATGAATGTCTATTAATCCAAATAAGGTAGTTCTGTCTTCATTTACAACCATCTGTTGAAAATGAATTTTTATGAGTTGTCTTTTCAAAACAGAGAGAAAACAGATGTACATTTAACCCCAAACCACAGAATTGCTCAGCCAATTCTAAAGCTTGATAAGATGTCATATACACAAATTAAAAATAAATGTTTACCTTCTGCTTTTATAGGTTAATATTTTATGCAGAACAAAATTCTATAAATAAAAGTGTTTAACTTTCAAATCTGATGCAGCCCCAAGCTATCCTGCTTTCTACATACTTACATCATCACTGACCCTTTATTTTTAACACTTTAAAAGAATTAAAATTGATTTGGGCTCACTGAAATGTCAGATTATTGTCCTGAGATGACAGTGAACAGAAGGTTCCACAGAGGAGAAACAGAATTGCAGAAGGGGGACTCACCAGCCTTCCTAAGCAACAGCTTAGAGAGATCAGTAATGTAGGCATGTTATAAGTTTTGGTCTGAAGACTTTCAGCTACTTTACACAGGTTTAGCTCCAGCAAGATCTGTTAAAACTTCTTTTCCATTAGTTGCAAAACACTGGAAGGCTTTTCTGCAAGAGTGGGAAAAAAAAGTCTCTTTACAAGTAGAATAGTGATTACTAGGTAGGCAAGGTAGGAGGAGGCAAAACGGAATTTAGATAGAGTTAGATGGGGAAAAATAAGTTCTAGTGTTCTACAGCATAGCAAGATCACTGTAGTTTACAACTTCTCGTATAGTTTATAAAGAACTAAAAGAAAAGAGTTTGAAGGGTCTTAGCACAAAGAAATTATAAATGTTTAAGATGGAAATGCTACTTTTCCTGATTCAATTATTATACAACATAAACATGTATTGAAATATCACACCATACCCCATAAATATGTCAATTAATTTTTTAGTCTCATTTACTAAATGTTGAGAACCAATGAGATCCCATCTTTCTCTGAGATATTCTGTTCTGTTTTCCATAATAGTGTGTACACACCTGCAAGAATAAGGCTAGATATTATAGTACCTTGCTTCCAAAATGTCCAGCAAAACTTTGAAGCCCATGAAATGCTTGTCAATGGTGACAAGTAGGATGAATATATGCTGTCTGAAAGCTCCTTCCAAAACACTGGGCAGAGAGCCAAAACACCTTAGTTTGATTGTTTTACTAACTATATAGATACCTCCTTTCTGAATTTCAGTCTTTCTCATCTTTAGAACTTTAAGGTATAGGATCATATCATCTGCAAATAGGGATATTTTGACAGTTTCTTTACCTATTTGTATTCCTTTTATTCCTTCTTCTTGCCTAATTGTTCTGGCTAGGAATTCCAGTACTATGATAAATAGGAGTGGAGATAGTGGGCATCCTTATCTGGTTTCTGATTTTAGAGGGAATGGTTTCAGTTTTTCTCCATTAAGTATAATGCTGGCTGTAGGTTTGTCATATATAGCTTTTATAATGTTGAGGTACTTTCCTTCTATTCCTAGATTTTTTAGAGCTTTTACCACAAAATGGTGTTGGATCTTATCAAAGGCTTTTTCTGCATCTATTGAGATGATCAAGTGGTTTTTGTCTTTGCTTCTGTTAATGTGGTTTATTACATTTATTGATTTTCGTATGTTGAACCACCCCTGCATCCCTGGGATGAAGCCTACTTGGTCATGGTGAATAAACTTTTTGATGTGTTGCTGAATTCAGTTTGCCATTATTTTGTTGAGGATTTTTGCATCAATGTTAATTAAAGAGATTGGTCTATAGTTCTCCTTTTTGGAGGTGTCTTTGCCTGGTTTTGGGATAAGTATAATACTGGCTTCATAAAATGTGTTTGGCAGTTTTCCTTCCCTTTCTATTTCGTGGAACAGTTTAAGGAGAGTTGGTATCAGTTCTTCTTTAAAGGTCTGATAGAATTCAGCAGAGAATCCATCAGGTCGTGGAATTTTCTTTTTGGAGAGACTCTTGATTGCTGCTTCAATTTCATTTTGTATTATAGGTCTATTCAGGTGATTAATTTCCTCTTGGTTCAGTTTTGGATGATCATATGTATCTAGAAATCTGTCCATTTCTTTAACATTTTCAAATTTATTTGAATATAGGTTCTCAAAGTAGTCTCTGATGATTTCCAGGACTTCCATAGTGTTTGTTGTTATCTCCTCTGTTGCATTCCTGATTCTACTGATTTGGGTTTTTTCTCTCCTCATTTTAGTGAGGTTTGCCAGGGGTCTGTTGATCTTGTTTATTTTTTCAAAGAACCAACTTTTTGTTTCATTAATTCTTTGTATGGTTTTTTTGGTTTCTATTTGTTGATTTCAGCTCTTATTTTTATTATTTCTCTCCTTCTATTTGTTTTGGGATTTTCTTGCTCTTGTTTTTCTAGGAGTTTGAGATGTATCATTAGGTCATTGATTTGGGATCTTTCAGTCTTTTTAATATATGCACTCATGACTATAAACTTTCCTCTCAGGACTGCCTTTGCTGTGTCCCATAGGTTCCAGTAGGTTGTGTTTTCATTTTCATTGACTTCCAGGAACTTTTTAATTTCCTCTTTTATTTCATTGATGATCCATTCTTCATTAAGTAATGAGTTATTTAGTTTCCAGCTGTTTGCATGTTTTTTGTCTTTACTTTTGTTGTTGAGTTCTACTTTTACTGCATTATGATCAGATAGTATGCACGGTATAATTTCTATTTTTGTATTTGCTGAGACTTGCTTTGTGCCCTAGGATATGATCTGTTTTGGAGAAGGTTCCATGGGCTGCTGAGAAGAATGTATATTGTGTAGAAGTTGGATGAAATGTTCGGTAGACATCAACTAGGTCCATTTGATCTATTGTGTATTGTAGATCTTGGATTTCTTTATTGATTTTTTGTTTGGATGACCTATCTATTGATGATAATGGGTGTTAAAGTCTCCCACAACCACTGTGTTGGAGTTAATATATGCTTTTAGGTCTTTCAGGGTATGTTTGATGAAATTGGGTGTGTTGACATTGGGTGCATACAGGTTGATGATTGTTATTTCCTTTTGGTCCATTTCCCCTTTTATTAGTATGGAATATCCTTCTTTATCTTGCTTGATCAATGTAGGTTTGAAGTCTACTTTGTCAGAGATAAGTATTGCTACTCCTGCCTGTTTTGGGGGGCCATTGGCTTGGTAAATCTTCTTCCAGCCTTTCATCCTAAGCCTATGCTTATTTCTGTCATTGAGATGGGTCTCCTGTAAGCAACAAATTGTTGGATCTTCCTTTTTAATCCATTTCATCAAGCGGTGCCTTTTGATGGGTGAATTAAGTCTGTTAACATTAAGTGTTAGTACTGATAGGTATGTGGTGATTCCTGTCATTTAATTGTCTTAGTTGTTTGAAGGTTTGATTGTGTATACCTTAGTTGAGGTTACTCTCTAATGTCTTGCTTTTTCTTTTCCTGTGGTTTGGTGCTGCCTGTCTTTTCATGGTTAAGTTGGGTTTCACTTTCTGTGTGCAGAATCCCTTGAAGAATCTTTTGTAGTGGTGGCTTTGTGGTCACATATTGTTTTAGTTTCTGCTTATCATGGAAGACTTTTATTGCTCCATCTATTCTGAATGATAGTCTTGCTGGGTAGAGTATCCTGGGGTTAAAGGTATTTTCATTCTGTGCCCAGAAGATCTCACCCCACGCTCTTCTTGCTTTTAATGTTTCTGTTGAGAAGTCTGCTGTGATTTTGATGGGTTTACCTTTGTATGTTACTTGTTTTTTCTCTCCTATAGCCTTCAATATTCTTTCCTTAGTTTCTGAACTTGTTTTAATGATGATATGTTGTGGGATAGTTCTATTTTGATCTGGTCTGTTTGGTGTCCTGGAGGCCTCTTGCATCTGTATGGGAATATCTTTCTCTAGATTTGGGAAATTTTCCATTATTATTTTGTTGAATAGATTACGCATTCCCTTTGCTTGCACCTCTTCTCCTTCTTCGATGCCCATGATTCTCAAGTTTGGTCTTTGATGGAGTCGGTGAGTTCTTGAGTTTTCTTGTCACAGGTCTTGAGTTGTTTAATTAATAGTTCTTTGGTTTTTCCTTTAATTACCATTTCATCTTCAAGTTCTGTGATTCTGTTTTCTGTTTGTTCTATTCTGCTGGATGGCCTTCTGTTTTGTTTTGCAGTTCTCTTTTGTTCTTTTTTCTGAGATTTTTTCATATCCTGGGTGATTTCCTCTTTAATGTTGTCTATTTTTGTCCTGAGTTCATTTATCTGTTTATTCATTGTGTTCTCTGTTTCACTTTGGTGTTTATACAGTGCTTCTATGGTTTCCTTCATTTCTTCTTTTGCTTTTTCAAATTCTCTATTTTTGTTGTCTTAGAATTTCTTGAGTGACTCCTGTACATTTTGGTTGAACCTATCCAGTATCATCTCTATAAAATTCTTTTTGAGTGCCTGTAGTATGTCTTCTTTTAAATTATTCTTCTGGGCTTCATTGGGTCCTTTGGCATAGTTTATCTTCATTTTGTTGGAGTCTGGATCTGAGTTTCTGTTCTCTTCTTTCCCCTCTGGTTCCTGTACTAATTGTTTGCTGTGGGAAAACTGGTTTCCCTGTTTTTTCTGTCTTCCCGTCATTGTCTTTGGTCGCTGTACTGTGTGCAATTAAGTATTTTCTAGCTTGTAATAATAACAATGGTAATATTTAGAATGGAAAGGTGAGCAGAGATGGAAAGCAAGAAGTTAAAGAAAAGGGAAAAACAAACAGAGAAAAAGGAGAAAACAAAACAAGGAATCAGACAAGAAAGTTTCAAAGGTATAAACAGGGAGCGTTAGTGTACTAATCGACAGTAAGCTGAACAGACATTAAAAAGACAGAGAGAGGATTGAAAATCAAAAATAAAAAAAAAGATAAGAATAAAAATAAAAAATAAGTAAATGAAAGAAATATCTACATATAAAAATCAATTAAAATAAAATGAAAAATAGAAAATTAAAAAAAAAAAAACCAAGAAACCTCCAAGTTCAAATGTAATGAAGTTTCAATCTTAATAATTTGGGTGTCCATCTCAGTCTCCAATCCTGGAGATGGTGCCTCAGATGTTGTTCTGTAGTTGTCTCATCAAAGGAGACGCATAAAGTAGAACAAAACTGCACACACAAAAAAAAGCCCACAAAGTGTCCCAAGTTCAAATGCAATACAGTTTCAGTAAGTTTTTCAGCATGCAGGTGTAATTTGGTTGTTTTCTCATCAAAGGTAGGGAGAAAAAGAAAAAAAAGAGTCTGGAGACAGTTCTGAGAATGGTATCTGCTCTGTGGCTTGCCTGCCTGCTGCTGTCAGCCTGCTATTGCTGGAGGCATTATTTATGCAGATCTCTGGGGTGAGCTTAGCACTCACTTAGCCCAGCAGGCTTTGTTTACTCAGAGTTCTCCTGTGTGTGAGCCTCTGCTACAAGCTTTTCCCTTTCCAAGCATGCTGGGAAAGGTGACACTGCACTCGCTTTCTCAAGCCTGCGTGTTTATTTACAGTTCATGTGGGAAGTGGGTCTTCCCTCCTCTCCTGTGGAGTTTTCCTCCCTCCGCCACTCTCACAAGCTTTCCTGCTCCTGGTTGCTGGGCATGTGTCCCTGCTCCCGCCCAAGCCTCTCCGGCCTGCCCGGCTTGTTTATTTACAGTTCCAGGAGGATTTCCCTTCCCCTAATCTTTGGCACTCAGTGCACCCCACCCTCTTTCCCACGTGTCTTTATTGTTCTTATTGCCTATTAGTCAGTTTCTCTTTTTTCCCTGGGTGGAGGTCAGTCTGTCCAAGGGGCTATGCTGCTGTGGCACAGGCTTGTCTGTGGGAGTACCACGGTACCACAAAGCTCACCTGGTCCGCATCTTCCCAAGCCATCTGGGTGCAGGTGACTGACAGCCCAGGGGCCCTCCTTGTTCCTCTGTTTAACGTGAAGTGGAGATTCTCTGCGCCAGCTAGAGGTGTGGCGGGGTCAAAGTTTTGCCTCTTCTCAGTGATTATGCCTGCAGGGTGTGTCTCCAGCATCTCTCCAAGATTGCACTATAGGAGGCTCACTTTCTGCTTCCTCCCTCTAGCCGCCATCTTGGAATCCTCTCAATTTATTATTAAAATGTCACTTCCACATAAAGATACTTGTCCCTTATGAAATTATTTATTGTGTTCCATTTATTGCAATATTAGCAAAAGGTACATGGCTATCGCACCTGTAAGAAAGTATGCTTTTTTGGTAATGATATAGGTTGTAGAGGGTGTTTGTTTAACTCATAAGCAAATGCCACTTAATTAACTATACTTGTGTTGTTCACTCTGTGGGTTTTCTGTGACATATGTAAATTCCAAAATGGCTTCTTTTGTCAGTCTCCTAAAATGTGGAGTTATTTCTCTTTACCCACACACGTACTCAAGAATGTATTTTGGAATTGAAAACCTATTTATTATTTTCTTAAGCAAAACAAATTATCATAGTAAATCTACTGCCAAGACATATTTAGGAGATCTTCCCAAGGCAAATATAAATGATTTGAAGCCATCCATTCCTACCTACTTCTCTACTCTTCTCCAGGAAAATAATCTTTCTTTTTAGTTCAATGTCCTTTCAGTTTCTCTTCTTTTTTGCACAGAGTGTGGTCAAGTTAGTACAATGACGATTTCAAACTTGAAGTGGATTTAAGAGAGTCACCTAAGAAACTCATCTTAAAAACATAGATTCTGAGATTCTTCTCCTAGATAAGCTATTTCCTAAATCCTGGGAACAGGCATTTAATACATTATAGGTATTCTTTTGGCACTGTTGGAAAACCATTAGTCTCATGTAGATCACATGGACACACCCTTGAATCCCTACATTGTAATCATGCAGTCAGACACTACCTTAGCTCTGTGGATCTTCAAAGAGCTTTTAGTGTCTAGATCTTGACAGTGAAGACCTTATGTCTCAAAGCCCAAGTCATTCAAGCGCACTTTATTTTGTACCTTATTTTAGTCCTGGATATAAATATTGCAAGGCCATCAAGTTGCCCAAACTAAGATAAACAGACCTATAAAGAAGACTTCTAAATGTAACCTACTTAAAAGTAGCAGGATCTTTATTTTTGAAAACCTATTTACCTAGTTCAGCATCCCTTTTTGAAAAGTATGTTGCTTATAAAACTCAGCTGGGACAATTTACTCCTCTAAGTATTCATGCATATTTTCTTGCCAATTAGGATAATTATCAACACAATTTAAACAGAGTTCTTAATTATAGCTACAAATATCTTTCTCAGAGAAAACAAGTCCCAGAGCTTTTAACAAAAGAGTTTTCTGTAAATAGTAGGTGAGCACTAATTTCCATGCCTCACATCAGTAGGAAAGAAAATATTTTTCTGGCAATCATTTGCAGTTCATAAAGAATATTCTTTGTTCCTGTTCCTAATCCTATATCCTAATCCTAATCCTAAATGCAGTCTCAGACCTACATTTTTTACATGCCAAATATACATCACCTCACACAGTCACTGGTTTGAAAACAACATCTTTGAACATATCATTAATTAAAAAGTGTAAGGTTATCTTGGATTCTTTCATGCTCAGCCTGGAGTGCCTCATTTTTATTCCTTCTAAAGGAAACAGTTGCCTAAGAAGCAAGGAGGGCTGGTGCTTGCTGTGCTGGTGCTCAGCCTCTCCCCATTTCTGGAGAGCTGTAACATAAAGCACAGGACTCACTTACTCATGTGTGACACAGATTCACGGGGGAGAAGGTGGGCTTCTCAAAAGCTTCAGTAAGGAGATCAGATGGATTAAGTTTAGCAAAAGGCCAGAATCCCCCTGTGTACAAGCCAAGTGATCTATGTTCCCAACTATACATGGAAGAAGCAATGAATAATTCATCATCACTCTTTTTTTGAAAGCCAAAATACATTTTTCTGTGAACTTGCCCTTTCATTTAGAAATCTAAGTGTATGTCAAGTGAAATATAATCACACAGCTCAACTCTGTCAAATGCAATCTTAGAGGGGAGTGATTTGAATAATGGCATTCAATTTCATTAGCACGTCTGAGCATCCATGGGATGCCTAGAAAGTGTTAAACACGTGTGCACAACACAGAAAAGATACTGCCCTGTGAAGGAATGTTGAGTCAGCAGAGCCTGAATGCATGTCAAGGTTAATAAGTGAAATAAAGAAAATACTTAACGTTTTTCCAAAAAATATGGTTAAGTCTACTTTGCAGAGGAAGAAGTACAGCCCAAAGCAGTGAAACAATCACAAAGTAAGTCTGTTCAAAGTAATAATAGAACACAAGTATTCTAATTTCTATACAGCTTCCATCTCTTTTTTCATTGCTCCTAAACAAAGGAAAGCTTCTCTGAGTTATTCCTTTTTTACTTTCATACCTCTCACATTTCCATACTTAGTATAATATGAAAGATAGTAGAAATATTTCAGATTCTGGAGTAACAGTAAGTCTAGCTTACTATCAGATGATCACTAACTGAAACTACATTTGTTTTATAGGGATGGGATAAAGCAAGGTTCCCAAACACTAAATGTAAAAAGGGCCCAAAAATATACTATAAATCAATGAGGCAAAACCAGCTAAAACTATGGTGAAATGGAACATGTGTATTTTGAGTACTTGCTGCATGAAGTTAGTGGATACAGGGCTGTCAGATTGTCCTATTTTTCAGGAAAACCCAAAGTCCAAAAAATTAAATGAATTCTAGTTTTTCAATGTTGCACCTAGTTTAAAAAATTTAAAACATTGTAAGAACCCAATAATTCATATCTGAAAGCTGTGTTTAAACTGTGAGCTGCCAGATTGCAACACATCTGGTCAAAGAAAACATAAGGAATGAGGCCAGATCAGAAACAATTATATTTTTAGGAGGAAAAAATTGTTACTACCTTTAACATAAAATATATATCACTCAAATTTTCACAGCTCAAAATTTATAAGCCTAAATTAATAGAAAGTTAGTAGTATTTTGATTCAATAAATTCATGCAAGGCACTGAACAAAGAGCTGTAAGGAAAATAAAGATGAGCACAAACTTCTCCTTGGCCTTAAGGAGTCTACTCTTTAGTAGAGAGGGTAGAAAATTAGTGGGAAGAGTAAAAACACAGAATATGATGTGCCATTAGAGAGTTAGCATAAGATTTCAAAGAAGGAACACTTATTTTTAGATTAAAAACATAAAGTCTTCTAGAACAGTGCATGAACTAGAAGACAGCAGAGACCAAACTGTTCAGAAAAGCTGCAGTACATATCTCAGTCTCAGGCACAGCCCAGCCATATGGTATACAGTAATGAATGAAGCCCAAGAGACCTTGCACTCAAGGAGATTCAATTTTAGTATATGGTGACAATATATAAGAAACCAACCCCCAAAAAAGACTATTTTAAGTACTGAAAAATGTGCTGAAAGGTCTAACCAAAGCAATCAGGCAAGAGAAAGAAATAAAGGGCATCCAAATTGGAAAACAGGAAGACAAATTATCATTATTTGCAGATGGTATGATCTTATATATAGAAAATCTCACCAAAATACTTTCAGAATGCATGAGTTCAAAGTTACAGAACACAACATCAGCATACAAAGTCAGTAACATCGCCATATGCCAATGGCCAATTATCTGAAATAGAAATCAAAAAGCAATCCAGCCTACAATTGTTACAAAAAACAAATACCCAAGAATAAATTTAATCAAAGAGGTGGATAAACAATCTCTACAATGAAAACTATAAAACATAAATGAAAAAATTGAAGATGACACCAAAAAAATGGAAAGTCATCCCATGTTTGCATGGATTGGAAGTATATTGTTAAAATGTCCATACATTGCTACATATTTATTGCAATACTTACTAAAATACAAATGGCATTCCTCACAGAAGTAGAAAAAAATCCTAAAATTTGTATAAAACCACAAAAATCCCCAAGTAGCCAAATAAATATTTAGCATAAAAAACAAATCAGGGAGCATTAATTATCTTACTTCAAAATATACAACAAAGCTGTAATCAAAAGGTCATGGTACTGGCATAAATCCATAGAGTGACCAATGAAACATAAAAGAGAGATCAGACGTAAACTCGTATCTACAGTCACCTGATTTTCGAGAAAACTTCTAACAACATGCACTGGAGAAAAGACAGTCCACTAAAGAATGAATGACACCCCTTTCACCAGTTATAAAAATCAACTCAAAATGTTTAAAGACTCCAAACTATGAAACTCCTAGAAAAAAACAGAGGAAAATGCTTCAGGACATTGGAGTGAGCAAATATTTTTTGCACAAGACTCTAAAAGTACAAAAAAGTAAAAATGGACAAATAGAATTACATTAAATTACAAATCTTCCACACATCAAAGGAAACAGAAGGAACAACATACAGAATGGGAGAACATATTTGCAAATTATATGTCTGAAAATTAATATCCAGAATACATAAGGAGTTCAATTCAAAAGCAAACAAACAAAAAAAACCAAACAAATACCTTAAATAATAAAAACAAAATCAATTAAGTATTGAAAAGTGGTAAGAAGAAAATTATCAAGGGCCCAGAGGGGTGGGGGTGAGAGGGATGGGGTGGGGGGAAGAGAGGGGGTGGGGGGAGGGGGGGAGTAATGACCCAATCATTGTATGCACATATGAATAAAGGAAAAAAAATGGGCCCAGAGGTAGATCTCCCATGTGCTTTTATGGGTGGTGATATCATTCACTCTGTATAACAATAGCCCTGAAAAGCAAAACTTTCATATGAAAATAGTTTGTGCTAGTCTGCTTAGAATTTCACATTCTTCACTAATAATGAAAATTTATCTCCACAAATGGTGTGTTGTCATCTTTCACATTTACAGTGATGTGATAATAATACATATGGTAATGAATAGAGGGTGACTAGGGACCTGGTAAGGTAGGCAGAAAAAGTGTCTCTCTAAAGAGGTCACATTTAATTTGGGAAGCCGGGTATGCATATTTCTGAAGATTGTTCTATGTACAAGGAACAAGAAGAACTAGGAAGGTCAAGAAGAAAAAGCTGGATCCACTTCAAGAACAGAGAGAAGGCCAGTGTGGCAGAACAAGTGAACAAGATGTAGAACCAGAAACTTGAGGTCAGTGAGGCAGACAGCAATGGAGCAAGTATTTTAGGCCATAGTAAGGAGTCTGACTTTTCTCTGGTTGCAGAAAAAAGTCATGGCAGAATATTGAATAGGAAAAGTGTCATGATCTAATTCAGGTCTCAGGTCAGTGTAGTTAAGTCTTTGAAAGAGGGGAGGCCTGGAGGAGGGGCCAGTTGGGAGGCAGTTTCAGCATTTAATACCCTGGATTAACACACCATCCCTCTTGCCAATATACTACACCTCCTACATGTTATATAAAAGGCAGTTGTGGCCAGCACCATACCTTATCGCATGACTGAATAAGTTTAATAATCACTTTGATAGAAATTGTCATGACAATATTGCTAAACCTACATTTTTATATTAAACAGCACTGATGGTATGCCTGTGAAACATTTTGGTATACCATGTGTCACAGCAACTGACAGAGACCTAGTTAAGGGATTGGCTTAATGGGAAGTTCACTCAAAGAAAATAAGAGACTAGCTATTTGAGGGAGTGGTTCAGAGAGGGAACAAGACATAGAGAAGATACTATATGCCTTGCTATAAATAACTTCAGGTTTCTTCTTTATTAGTTTAAATAATATTAGCTAAAATGCATAGCAATTCACATCATCTGGCAGCCAGACTTTTACTCTACTCTTTTTGAAATGGAATATCAACAGTTTAATTTTTAAATGGAAATTTGAAGAACACTAATATAACCAATGTCTCTTCTCCAGTGGGTAATTATCATTCAACAGAATAATTTAACTTCAAATGTAGTCACTGAGATAATTACAAAAATACCTCTGAGGTTCAAAAAAATCATAAGATAAAATTAAAGACAATAAATTTGAAAGAAAGAATGAATGAATAGTCTTTCTAGAATAAGATACATACTGTACCTACTGAAACACAGAGCAGAGACAAAGAAACAGAACACCAAGCCAATTCAAGATTAAAGCTCAAAATAGGCCAATAATTATTAAGGACATTGATGTAATATTCAAAATATCGCATCAAACAAAACTCTTTTACAGTTTAATTTTTTGTCAGACTGGTAAGGAATAGTTAACCTCTGCTATATACAAACTATTCCAATGGCAAAAAATCACATATTTTATATTATAAATCAAACATAATCTTGGTAATATCTCTAGAAAAAGCAGAACAAAACTATAAAATGAATTTAGATGTATAACATCTAAACTGTTAGAAAACTGGAATCAAAAGTAATTTTTAAGTAAAAATGCATCATCAGCACATGAAATTTATCCTAAGAATGATAGTATAATTTTACATTAGAATATTTACAAATATATGTTATTACATTAAGAGATTAGAAGAGAAAATATGGGTTATCATATTTTTGTGATCTCAACAGGTGCTGGAAGAAAAAAAGCATTGGAAAAATCATGATTCCTTAAAACACCTAGGACACTAAGAATAGAATGTAATTAATTCAAATGAAAAATTGTAAGGACTTTTTTTGCAGTTAAATCTGATTCTAAATTTCACATGTAAAGAAGCAATAACTAAGACGAATTTGAAAGAAGAGTTCTTTCTACCAAATGTAAAGCTACTCCCATTAAAAGGTACAATATTGCTATCATAAATGTCAAGTAAATCAACGGACTAGCAGAGAGAGCCCAGAAACTGACCCATAAATGTGAAAGAGCATGGTGCATGATATATGTGGTACATGAATCAGTGAGGAAAACACAGACTTTTTATTAAATTGTGTTAGCAAAAGTGACCCTCCTAAGGAAAATTAAATTTACCATTTCACAACAAACAAAAATCAATTCTCAGTATACCAAATTTCTGCATATGAAAGACAAATCTCTGAGATTTGGGGAAAATAAATTTATGATGATAGATGTGATTAAATAGGCATATTAAAACATTTGATTTAAAATTTTAATAAGTAATTTTAATTTGATAGTTAAAATATCAGCCAGAGAATGGGCATTTGCCAATGCATTATCTAACAGTGAAAGGATACTCTTAATGTATAAAGAACTTTAACTAATCAAGGAGAAAATGTTTTTTAAAAATCACTACAAAATTGTCAAAATTTAAGAACAAGTAATTCACAAAATAGTAACACAAATGCCCATATAAAAACATGCTAGCTCTTTCTTGCTATAAGGGACATACAAATTAAAATTATGATATTTCTCTTCCATGAAATTAGCAAAACATTTATTCTAATAAAGTTTGGGGAAAATTGTATTTTCACATATGGTCAAAAGAAATGAAAATTATTGCAGCCTCTGTGGAACGTGATAGGTAATATTTAAGGAAAGTATAAATCTGAGTACCCCAAATGTACTGCAGTGACCACAATCCAGGAAGTGTGACCTTGGAGAACTTTCATGCATATGCACACAAAATATGTTTATTTTTTTAAATTTTTACTTTTGTTCTGGGTGGGGGTACATTATAGCATTTACAAAGATTCTTACAATATATTATACTTGAATTCACCCCCTCCACCATTCAGAGTATGTTTATTCAAGCAAAACATACAATTGAAAAAGAAGTATAAATGATCCTCATGCCAAAATAATAAATAAATGCATGATGAAATGCTATGTAACTATTAAAAGAAATTAGTTAAACATAAATCTATCCATATAATTAGTACAAAACCATAATATGCAAAAATATGATACTGTTTATCTACATATGTATATCAGTTACACATGTTAAATACATGTATAAGTGGTGTGGATAATATATGTATGAGAAAGTATGAATATGAAAGGGTACTCACCAAATTCCCGATCATGACAACCTCTAAAACTAGAAAGGGAGAATGATATTGATGATGGGTTTGGAGACAGATGGCAGGTGTGTGTACATATGAAGAAACTACAAATTAACAGTCATAATTCTAAATGAAGATACATTTTGTTATAGTCCCCATGTTTGTCTTTTTAAAAATTTCTTGAAAAACAAAGATACAACCAAGAAGTTAAGTTTTGAAGAACTTGTTTATGTGATGTGTAACCATGTCTGAGTATGTTTTGTGATGCTAGAATACCATTAGAGTGGGCAATTTATAAGGGATGGAAATTATTTCTCACAGTTCTGGAGATTAGTAAGTCATGGATCAAGGTGCTAGCATCTGGTGACAGTCTTCTTGCTGCATCATAACATGGAGGAAGAGCAAAGAAGGTGAGACTGAGTTCATCTTTTAATTATGGGTCCAGTCCCATCCCTGGAATTGTTGCCTTACCATTTCTTAAAAAAAACTTCACCTCTTGATACTATCACAATGGCATTTAAGTTTCAGCATAAATTTTGGATGGGATAAGCGTTCAAACCATTCTGGATTTAAAACTGTCTCTTGGATATCTACAATGACAATTTTAGCCTTTCAAGGTTCTGGGAAGTTTGAGAAAACTTTAACTCATGGATTTTTACACTTATTGTGGGTAAAAGGTAAAACTTTTTTACTGCCATGTGAAATAAGAATACTGTGATCGCATCCTGGATAAAACTACTATATTTGGGTGCATATAATTTAGGACATATGCAGTAAGTAATAGAGACAAACCAGGAGATAGCAGCCCTGCCCAGGTAGGGCAGGACAGATAGAGAACAGGGCCAGAGTAATACAAAGCAATTTTCTCTCCTCTCACAGTTTTTTCTCCTCTCACAGTTTTTTCTCTGCCAGAGCACCAGTCACCTCATAGTCTTCCCACTGTGCTTCTCAAGGTATACTTCCTCCATGCTCCATAAATCAGCCCATTTGGCCAATGCCCTGGTGCCTTTAAGTCTTCTGATTTTTCTCATCTTATACCTGCTCATACCCAAACCAGTGATTATGGTGCCCTGAAATGTTGCTGCTTCCACCAAACTGACAAACTACCTCTGCTTATACATCCAAAGCAAACACATGAAAACCTGTGGGAGTTATCTACATCAAGGACAAAGCTGCCAGTCACTGCCCAGACTGCAGCGATGTCTTTGCCCATCACTGACACCTGACAATAGTCTCTACCCTTGCAAAACCTAAGAATTCCTTCTTCTCTCATGCTTGTCCCCTTCCTCCCCAGTCCTCAGTATGAGTACCTGAAGCAAGATGGAAATAGACAGACAGACACAGGCTGACCTCAGTATGTGTATATCACACCTCCTTGGATTGCTTCTCTAGTCTTTCAGACATGTCCAAAGTTTAAGACAGAATGAAACCTGTCCATGTTGCTTATTAGTCACTTTTGGAAGAAGTACCTTGAACTGATCCTACAAACTTAAGTGAAGATGGTTTTACAAATGTTTGCATTCTTCTGTTATCCTTTTTTTCCTGTGTCTTTCTCTTACAACATGAGCAAAGGCACAGAAGTAATAGAAGAATTCAGTGTTTTGTGGGTAAAAGTTGTGAGTGCTTCTAAGGGTTCTAGAAGAACTTAGTGAATGGATTACTTGAGTTTCTGATCAGTTCCAGTCAAGCCTGGTCCTCAGCTCACCTGCTCTAAACACCCACTTCCCAGCTCAAGAAGCCCTCTGCTTTCTGGCTTCTCTCCAGTTTCAGCTGTATTTCTCTCTGCCACAGAGAACTATGCATGCAAGCATTTAATAATATTTATCTATCACCCACTGCATGGTAATCAGGCCCCAGGTTTAATCCTGGACCTGTAAGTGAACAAAACACAGTTTCTAATGTAAAAGAATTTTTACAAACTATGTGCTCTATTAAGTGAATTTCCTTGGGTTCTATGAGCACATCATGATTAATTCTCCCTCTTTGCTCTTATAACCCTAACTTAAACATTGTATATATATGGTATAGCTGGGGTTGCAGATAAAAATACAGGAGAAACCGACTTGAATTTCAATTTCAGATAAATAACCAAGATATTTAGCATAAGTACAGCCCAAATTTTGCATTCAGTTTGTAATGCTGCATGGAGCATACAGTAAAAACATGTGTATACATGGGACAGAGTAGGCATCAGGCCTAGAAATAAGGGTGCTATCCTTTCACTCTGGGAATTTATTGTATGAGGGCCTCACATAAGTGTTTAATGTTCAGAAAGGATTAGAGAAATAAACTAGGTTCAGATAGGGCTCCTCAACATATGAGTTCTGTTATATTTTTAGCAAATGCTGTCCTTTATTATGGTTTAGTTTTTTTCATTTAAAAACTGATAAATGGTATAATGGAACAATGTTTAATAACAAAGAATGTTGATAGCTTGAATTCAGTCACATTCAGAATATTCATACCATGGAAACAGAAAAATGCTGAACATCAGGATTTTGCTTTTCCCCCAGAAAACTAGTTTTTAAACATTTACTAATATTTTCCCAGTAGGTAATCAAAAGTTTCCTTACATGCCTTAATAGGTTGCTGACTGAAAAAGTATACTGAAGTATTCACGTTACTCTACATAAATACACATAAATAAGTTATGAATACACATAAACATGCATGTAATTATAAATACATAGATATTAGATACTAATATAAGCCAGTTGAAATGGTTTGTCTGTGTGTACCTGTCCTAATATAAATGAAGAAATACATTATATACTTATATGAATGCTTCAAGTCAAATATAATGAAGGTAAATAAACAAGAAACTTATTTTCAGTGGAGCATGAAACAATGAGACTGATAATCCTACAAGAGCCACAAACCCCATCGGTAACATTTAAGGAGAATTATTCCTTAATTCTTCCAGAACAAGTCTCCCCAAGTGTGCTTGTATCAACGTCCCCAAATTGACACAATAGGCTTCTCTGCACAGCTAAGTAGACGTTCATTTACATGGACAACTGGCAGAATGCTGTAATTACATTTGCTATTGTCTGCGGTCAGATAAGAAGAGAATGCTTTCCTCCTCATCATTCACTGCAGCTTCTGTGGATAAGAGCTGCTGCAGTCCAAGGCACAGCCCCAGTTACTTGGCAATCTTCCTGCCAAGTTATGCTATTGTTTGTGGAGATAGAAGAGACTGAGGGGTATTTTTATGTCTAGATTTTTATTTCATTAGTTAAACTCACCTATGCTTCATGTTCATTGAACTTTGATTTGACATTGAGAAACCACCTAATGCTTTCAAAACCAGTACAGGGGATTGAATCCAGAGCATCACACACCCTAGGCAAGGACTCTATCACTGACCTATATCCCCAGTCCTAGTCTCTGAATTTTCTACTTGTCATTCACATTACTAGTTATACTTTCCCTTAATAAAGATAACAGGAGAATGTTAGCATGGTAACTTGCTTTATCCCGATTCCTGATTTCCTACAAAATAACCTTCAACATTCAAAAACTCGTTTCCTTGTGGGGAGAAAGGAAAATGATGGTGGGGTGAATTTAACTAAGATATATTGTAAGCATTTTGTAAAGGTTACAATGTACCCTCAGTTACAATAATAATATGATAATTTAAAAAAGTGTTTCCTTGGCTTATTGTCAAAATTACTGAGATATCTATTGTACCCCATTCAACTATTTTCAAAAATATTTACGAAGCTTAACCCCACAATTTTGACTCCAATTTTCTGTATATTGTTTGTGAAGATAGTGGGGAAATCAAATGCTTATAAATACTAATTAGGTGCCTATTATATACTATATATTACGTAAAGTGATGAAAGGAAAACATAACATTTCTACAAAGCCTGTAACTTAGTCAGACAGGTAAAATGAAATAAGCATACAAAATGTCGTATTAGACTTATACCTAATTTGCCCATGCCTTAGTATAGTGCTATACCTGGATTAAGTAAAATGTCCAAACATTTGAACATTTCTTCCTTTGCCACAGCATGGCCCTAGAAAGTATAAAGCCATAGGTTTTATTCCCAGTACAACAAAACAACAACAACAAAAAAACTATGTAAGTTGAAGTTACATATATTCTATAGCTATTTGATTCAGGAAATTCACTCTAATCAATTCTACCCTGAGGAAAATGTTCAGGATATTAAAATCAGCATGGCTTAAAATATCTAAATATTTATCAATAACACAATGAGTAAATTATTGGATATTCATTCAGCAGAATACTATATAGCATTAAAACAAACTATAACTGCCTAAAACAATGTAGATCAATCTCACAAAGATAATAAAGGATACACTCCACATGGTTTCTTTCCTAAAAAGGTTTTAAAAGGTAAAACTAAAATATTTTGAATAGGAGCACACACTTACACAGTAAACTGTAAAGAAACTATAATCACACAATAGTAATTAACTTTGGAGGAGAAATTGTTTAGTGCTTTGGAGCACTAAACCTATTTCAGTTTCATGCTTCCTAGTTCTTAAATTCCTACTTACTTAAGTAAATTCTTTAAAATATTATTGTGCCTCAGATTTTTTTTATAGATTTATAAATATAATATGATTCAAAAAAAATACCCTCCTCCTCCTCACCACTCAACCTACATTTTCTTAAGAGCATTGGAAGAAAAAACAAGCAAGATTAGAAAAAAATAACCCTATGAAGGAGATCTAGCACAAGTACATATTAAAATAGATCATAAAGCCTCAAGAGTTAAAGGGATATGGTGGTGTTTGATCAGACACACAAATTGGTGAAATAGAAGAGAAAATCATGACATGGATTTAATTCCTTATGAAATTTATGGTATAATAAAAAGTGACCAAGAAATTAATAAATAAATGGAGTTTTAAACTGGGCACTGGTTACTTATACCTATAAATCCTAGCTACTTGGAAAGCTGAGATCTGAATGATTGTGGTTTGGGGCCAGCACTGGCTAAAAGGTCCTGTGAGATCCCATCTCAACAGAAAAAAGCTGTGTGCATGTCATCCCAGCAACAGTGAGAAGTGTAAAATAGGAGAATCACAGTCAAGGCTGACCTGGGCAAAAAGCAGAATCCAAAATAGCCAGAGCCGACAGGGCTGGAGGTATGTCTCAAGTGGTAGAGTGCCTGCCTAGCAAGTGTGAAGCCCTGAGTTCAAACTCCAGTACTGGAAGAAGAAGGAGGAGTTGTTAATACAGATGGGAACAAGTTCCTTAACTATGGCACAAAAATCTAGTATATAATTACAAGACTGATGCGTTTCATAGAATTATTTTCATGGCCTTCTACAATGTCAACTAAGTGAAAAGACAGATGACAATGATAGAATACATTTGCAAATTCTATCAAAACTGTGTAGTCTCCTAAGTGCAGAGAAAGTTTCTAAATATAGAAATGAAATCATTTAAGAGACACCCAATCTTTCTCGTAATAAGAATAACAACATAAAACTAAACAAAACATAATTTGAGCAGAAACCCAAAAGCTAACAGCATATACCAATAGCAAGGCTATGATGAAGCAGGCAATCTCCCATATTGCTGATGAGAATATAAAATTTATCAGCCCCTTTGGAAAGAAATGTGGCACTATTAATCAAAGATAAAATTGCATTTAGCCTTTGACCCAGAACCTCTTCTTCAGAAATGTATCCCAAAAATGACTTGACAAAAATACAAGTATGCTGTTTACATGGTTATCTATGGTAGTGCCATTCATAATAGTCAAAAAGTAATAATACCTATCAATAGCAGACTGAACACACCATGAAATATCGATACAACGGAATGCTAAGGGCTGTGGTTCCAAGTTTACAGTTTTTAAAAGTAAAAACAAGGTAGAGAAAAACTATTGATATTATTCTATAATTTTATCTAAGTAAAGTGGCAATATAAATATGTATTACATAATATATTTTAGTATGTAAATATGGACTTTAAAATGGGAGTATAAACCACAGAATATTTCAATGATTACCTATAAGTGATGAACCAAAGAAGGTAGGACACATGTTTGAAGCTTGAATTTTTGAATACTTTTTTTTTCATGCAGTTGACTCTGGAATCATGTTAATGTTATAACATTTAGTCTTATAAGTCAACATAACAAAAGACAATTCCTTAAAAGCTGAAATAAATGAACCTAATTTTTGAATTTATAATATAACTACACAGAAAAGAATTATTTAGTTGTATGTTATTAAAATACTTGCCTTAAGTATTTAAAGAACTGGATTTTTTAAGAAAAAAACCCTTAAATTGCTTATAGTCATCATATTATCAGTGATAGTATTGATATTATTCTAAGACAATTGTCTAAATTATAAGGAAAATTAGAGTGACAATGTTTTACAGAATGGGATTACAACATAAGACAGATGCAGGTACCAGTTCAATGTGGTAACATAAAAACTGTGTAGTCTTGTGTTTGAATTGGAAATATCAGTATACATTCAAAATGTATTTTATCTTTTAAAAGTAATAAGCTTCATAACTCAACAGTGTATATAGCCCTACAGACAATGACTAACCTTCCAACACCATAGTAATGAGCACCCCTTTCACTGAGACCAAGATCTGTTGGTTATTATTTTCCACCTAAAGAAAGCAGGACTGTTTGGAGCAATAGCTGATTCCAGGTCTTAGCAAGAAAGTGACAGTGAGAAAGAGAGAGAGGGAAAGAGTGAGACAGAAGAAAAAAGAAATTTTGAGGTTAGTTTAGGAAATAGTGTCAAAGTGGAAAGCAAGAAAGTTATCAAAATTACCAAATGAACTCAGGAAACAATTTGAAGCAGTTTCCCCTTGGCCAAAGTGGGAAAAATTTGAGCAGTAATAATATTATAATACATTGAAACATGAAATGTATCTAAATTCATGAGTTATGTTTTGTGAAAAAAAAAGAATTTTGTTAGGATTCCAAGATGGCAGCTAGAGGGAGGAAGCAGAAAGTGTGCCTCCTAAAGTAAAATCTTAGAGAGACGCTGGAGACACACCTTACAGGAAAAACTACCAAGAGGCAAAACTTTGACTCCTCCACAAGTCCACCCTAGCATAGCATCTCCACTTCACGTTGAATGGAGAAACAAGGAGGGCACCCACACCACCGCCAGACGCCAGTGCCCAGACGGCTTGGGAAGATGTGGACCACAGGTGAGCTAAGTGGTAAGCGGTACTCCCACAGACAACCCTGGGCCAGATCAGCATAACCCCTGGACAGACCGACCCCCACTCAGGGAAAAAAGAGAAAAAAAAATGAGCAAAAGCAACAAAAAAGAGACGTACCAAAGAGGGCGGGGCACCCCAAGCACCAAAGAGCTGGGGAGGGGAAATCCCTCACAACAAGCTGGCTGGAAAAGGCAGGAGTGGCGGCACACACCCAGCAACCAGGAGCAGGAAAGCTTCTAAAAGTGGTGGTGGGAAGAAAACTCCACAGGAGAGGGGGGAAGATCCACTGCTTGTAGCAGTGGCTCATGCCCAGGAGAACTCTGTGTAAACAAAGCCTGTGGGGCCAAATGAGTGTTAAGCACACCCCTGAGATCTGCATAAATAATGCCTCCAGCAACAGCAGCTGACAGCAGGTAAGCCACAGCCTCAGATAACCATTCACAGATCTGTCTCCAGACTTTTTCTCTCTCCCTTCCTTTGATGAGAAAACAACTGAACTACACCTGCATGCTGAAAAACTTGCTAAAACTGTGTTGCATTTGAACTTGGGACATTTTGCGGTGTTTTGTTTTGTTTTATGTTGTTTTGTTTGGTTTGGTTTGGTTTGGTTTTTTTCCCCTTTGAAGAGACAATGACAGAACTACTTCTGACACATCATCTCCAGGATTGGAGGCTGAGGGACTAACACCAAAATTATTAAGACTGAAACTGTATTGCATTTGAACGTGGAGATTTTTCCTCTCTCTGTCTCTCTAATGCCTGCTTTCAACTTACTGGTTTTTTTTTATTCATATGTGCATACAAGGCTTGGGTCATTTCTCTCCCCATCCCCACCCCCTCCCTTACAACCCACTCTGCCCCCTCTCTCTCCCCCTTAACCCCTCAGTACCCAGCAGAAACTATTTTGCCCTTATTTCTAATTTTGTTGTAGAGAGCATATAAGCCATAATAGGAAGGAACAAGGGTTTTTACTGGTTGAGATAAGGATAGCTATACAGGGAGTTGACTCACATTAATTTACTGTGCGTGTGTGTTACCTTCTAGGTTAATTCTTTTTGATCTAACCTTTTCTTTAGTTCCTGGTCCCCTTTTCCTATTGGCCTCAGTTGCTTTTAAGGTATCTGCTTTAGTTTCTCTGCATTAAGGGCAACAAATGCTAGCTAATTTTTTAGGTGCCTTACCTATCCCTTGTGTGCTCTTGCTTTTATCATGTGATCAAAGTCCAATCCCCTTGTTGTGTTTGCCCTTGATCTAATGTCCACATATGAGGGAGAACATACGATTTTTGGTCTTTTGGGCCAGGCTAACCTCACTCAGAATGATGTTCTCCAATTCCATCCATTTACCAGCAAATGATAACATTTTGTTCTTCTTCATGGCTGCATAAAATTCCATTGTGTATAGATACCACATTTTCTTAATCCATTCATCAATGGTGGGGCATCTTGGCTGTTTCCATAACTTGGCTACTGTGAATACTGCTGCAATAAACATGGGTGTGCAAGTGCCTCTGGAGTAACCTGTGTCACAGTCTTTTGGGTATATCCCCAAAAGTAGTATTGCTGGATCAAATGGTAGATCAATGTCTAGCTTTTTAAGTAGACTCCAAATTTTTTTCCAGAGTGGTTGTACTAGTGTACATTCCCACCAACAGTGTATGAGGGTTCCTTTTTGCCCACATCCTCGCCAACACCTGCTAACCAGTTTTCCCAGCAGTTTTTTTTTTTGAAGAGTCTGCTATTACTCCATCATATATTTTTAGCTCCTTTGTCAAAGACAAATTGGTTATAGTTTTGTGGCTTCATATCTGGGTCCTGTATTCTGTTCCACTGGTCTTCATGTCTGTTTTTGTGCCAGTACCATGCTGTTTTTATTGTTATTGCTTTGTAATATAGTTTGAAGTCAGGTATTGTGATACCTCCTGCACTGTTCTTTTGACTGAGTATTGCCTTGGCTATTCGTGGCTTCCTGTGTTTCCATATAAAATTAACAGTAGATTTTTCAATCTCTTTAATGAATGTCATTGGAATTGTGATGGGAATTGCATTAAATATGTAGATTACTTTTGGGAGTATAAACGTTTTTACTATGTTGATTCTACCAATCCATGAGCATGGGAGATCTCTCCACTTTCTATAGTCTTCCTCAATCTCTTTCTTCAGAAGTGTATTGTTTTCCTTGTAGAGGTATTTCACATCTTTTGTTAGGTTTACACCTAGGTCACCTTACTGTTGATTAGTACACAATCTCTCCCTGTTTATGCCTTTGAAAGTTTTTTGATTGTTTCTTTATTTTGTTTTTTCTACTTGTTTTTTATACTTTGTTTTTCCCTTTTTCTTTAACTTCTTTGCTTTCCATCTCCTCTCACCATTCCATTCTAAATATCACCAGTGTTATTATTACAAGCTAGAAAATACTTAATTGCACACAGTACAGGGACAATAACAACACCAAGGGCAATGACAAGAAGACAGAAAAAACAGGAAACCAGTTTCCCCACAACAAAAAATTAGTACAGGAACTAGAGGAAAATGAAGAAAACAGATACTCAGATCCAGACTCCAACAAAATGAAGATAAACTATGGCAAAGAACCCAATGAAGCCCACAAGAATAATCTAAAACAAGAAATACTACAGGTACTCAGTGAGAATTTTACAGAGAAGATACTGGATACAGTTAACCAAAATGTACAGGAGACAATCAAGAAATTCCAAGGCAACAAAAATAGAGAATTTGAAAAGGCACAAGAATAAATAAAAGAAACCATAGAAGCACTGTATAAACACTAAAGTGAAACAAAGAACACGATTAATAAAGAGATAAATGAACTCAGGATGAAAATAGACAACATTAGAGAGGAAATGACTCAGGCTATGGAAAACCTCAGAAAAAAGAATGAAACAGAATTGCAAAACAAAATGGAAGGCCAATCCAGCAGAATAGAACAAACAGAAGACAGAATCTCAGAACTCAAAGATGAAATGGAAATTAAAGGAAAAACTGAAGAACTATTAGTCAAACAACTCAAGACCTGTGAAAAGAAAATGTAAGAACTCACTGAATCCACCAAAAGACCAAACCTGAGAACCATGGGTATTGAAGAAGGAGAAGAGGTACAGGAAAAGGGAATGTATAATATATTCAACAAAATAATACCAGAAAATTATCCAAATCTAGAGAAATCTATTCCCATACAGATACAAGAGGCAACCAGAACTCCAAACAGACCAGATCAAAATAGAACTACCCCACAACATATTATCATTAAAACAACAAACACAGAGACCCAAGAAAGAATATTGAAGGATGTAAGAAAGAAAAAACAAATAACATACAAAGGTAAAACCCATCAAAATCACAGCAGACTTCTCAACAGAAACATTAAAAGGAAGAAGAGCTTGGGGTGAGATCTTCCGGGCACTGAATAAAAATAACTTCAATCCCAGGATACTCTACCCAGAAAAACTATCATTCAAAATAGATGGAGCAATAAAAGTCTTCCATGATAAGCAGAAACTAAAATAATATGTGACCACAAAGCCACCACTACAAAAGATTCTTCAAGGGATTCTGCACACAGAAAGTGAAACCCAACTTAACCATGAAAAGACAGGCAGCACCAAACCACAGGAAAAGAAAAAGCAAGAAAGTAGAGAGTAACCTCAACTTAGGTACACACAATCAAACCTTCAAACAATTAAGACAACTAAATGACAGGAATCACCACATACCTACCAGTACTAACACTTAATGTCAATGGACTTAATTCCCCCACCAAAAGTCACCACTTGACGAAATGGATTAAAAAGGAAGATCCAACAATTTGTTGCTTACAAGAGACCCACCTCACTGACAGAAATAAGCATAGGCTTAGGATGAAAGGCTGGAAGAAGATTTACCAAGCCAATGGCCCCCCAAAACAGGCAGGAGTAGCAATACTTATCTCTGACAAAGTAGACTTCAAACCTACATTGATCAAGCAAGATAAAGAAGGACATTCCATACCAATAAAAGGGGAAATACACCAAAAGGAAATAACAATAATCAACCTATATGCACCCAATGTCAGTGCACCCAATTTCATCAAACATACCCTGAAAGACTTAAAAGCATATATTAACTCCAACACAGTGGTTGTTGGAGACTTTAATACCCCATTATCATCAATAGATAGGTCATCCAAACAAAAAATCAATAAAGAAATTCAAGATCTACAATATACAATAGATCAAATGGACCTAATTGATGTCTACCGAACATTTCATCCAACTTCTACACAATATACATTCTTCTCAGCAGCCCATGGAACCTTCTCCAAAATAGATCATATCCTAAGGCACAAAACAAGCCTCAGCAAATATAAGAAAATAGAAATTATACCATGCATTCTATCTGATCACAATGCAATAAACTAGAACTCAACAACAAAATTAAACACAAAAAACATGCAAACAGCTGGAAACTAAATAACTCATTACTTAATGAAGAATGGATCATTGATGAAATAAAAGAGGAATTAAAAAGTTCCTGGAAGTCAATGAAAATGAAAACACAACCTACTGGAACCTATGGGACACAGCAAAGGCAGTCCTGAGAGGAAAGTTTATAGCCATGAGTGCATATATTAAAAAGACTGAAAGATCCCAAATCAATGACCTAATGATACATCTCAAACTCCTGGAGAAACAAGAACAAGAAAATCCCAAAAAAAATAGAAGGAGAGAAATAATAAACATAAGAGCTAAAATCAATGAAATAGAAACCAAAAAAACCATACAAAGAATTAATGAAACAAAAAGTTGGTTCTTTGAAAAAATAAACAAGATCAACAGACCCCTGGCAAACCTCACTAAAATGAGGAGAGAAAAAACCCAAATCAGTAGAATCAGGAATGCAACAGAGGAGATAACAACAAACACCATGGAAGTCCAGAAAATCATCAGAGACTGCTTCAAGAACCTATATTCAAATAAATTTGAAAATCTTAAAGAAATGGACAGATTTCTAGATACATATGATCATCCAAACCTGAACCAAGATGAAATTAAGCACCTGAATAGATCTATAACACAAAATGAAATTGAAGCAGCAATCAAGAGTCTCCCCAAAAAGTCCAGGACCTGATGGATTCTCTGCTGAATTTCATCAGACCTTTAAAGAAGAACTGATACCAACCTCCTTAAACTGTTCCACAAAATGGAAAGGGAAGGAAAACTGCCTAACACATTTTATGAAGCCAGTATTACACTTATCCCAAAACCAGGCAAAGACACCTCCAAAAAGGGGAACTATAGGCCAATCTCCTTAATGAACATTGATGCAAAAATCCTCAACAAAATAATGGCAAACTGATTTCAACAACACATCAAAAAGATCATTCACCATGACCAAGTAGTCTTCATCCCAGGAATGCAGGAGTGGTTCAACATACGAAAATTAATCAATGTAATAAACCACATTAACAGAAGCAAAGACGAAAACCACTTATCTTCTCAATAGATGCAAAAAAAGCCTTTGATAAGATCAAACACCATTTCATGATAAAAGCTCTAAGAAAACTAGGAATATTTAAAAGCACCTCAACATTATAAAAGCTATATATGACAAACCTACAGCCAGCATTATACTTAACAGAGAAAAACTGAAACCATTCCCTCTAAAATCAGGAACCAGACAAGGATGCCCACTATCTCCACTCCTATTCAACATAGTACTGAAATTCTTAGCCAGAGCAATTAGGCAAAAAGGTGGAATAAAAGGAATACAAATAGGTAAAGAAACTGTCAAAATATCCCTATTTGCAGATGATATGATCCTATACCTTAAAGACCCAAAAACTCTACTCAAAAGCTCCTAGACACCATAAATAGCTTTAACAAGGTAGCAGGATATAAAATCAACATAGAAAAATCATTAGCATTTCTAAACACTAATAATGAACAAACTGAGAAAGAATATATGAAAACAACTCTATTTACAATAGCCTTAAAAAAAGTCAAATACCTAGGTGTAAACCTAACAAAGGATGTGAATTACCTCTATCAGGAAACCTATAAACTTCTAAAGAAAGAGATTGAGGAAGACTATAGAAAGTGGAGAGATCTCCCATGCTCATGGATTGGTAGAATCAACATAGTAAAAATGTCGATACTCCCAAAAGTAATCTACATGTTTAATGCAATTCCCATCAAAATTCCAATGACATTCATTAAAGAAATTGAAAAATCTACCATGAAATTTATATGGAAACACAAGAGGCCACGAATAGCCAAGGCAATACTCAGTCAAAAGAACAATGCAGGAGGTATCACGATACCCGACTTCAAACTATATTACAAAGCAATAACAATAAAAACAGCATGGTACTGGCACAAAAACAGACATGAAGACCAGTGGAACAGAATAGAGGACCCAGATATGAAGCCACACTACTATAACCTACTTTTCTTTGACAAAGGCGCTAAAAATATATGATGGAGAAATAGCAGCATCTTCAACAAAAACTGCTGGGAAAACTGGTTAGCAGTCTGCAAAAAACTGAAACTAGATCCATGTATATCATCCTATACCAATATTAACTCAAAATGGATCAAGGATCTCACTATCAGACTCCAAACTCTAAAGTTGGTACTGGAAAGAGTAGGAAATACTAATAGGTATAGGTAAGAACTTTCTCAATGGAACCCTAGTAGCACAGCAACTAAGAGATAGCATAAATAAATGGGGCTTCATAAAACTAAAAAGCTTCTGCTCATCAAAAGAAATGGACTCTAAACTGAAGAGAACACACACAGAGTGGGAGAAAATATTTGCCAGCTACACATCAGACAAAGGACTGATAACCAGAATATATAGGGAACTTAAAAAACTAAAATTCCCCCGAAATTAATGAACCAATAAAAAAATGGGCAAGTGAACTAAACAGAAATGTCTCAAAAGAAGAAATTCAAATGGCCAAAAAGCACATGAAAAAATGCTCACCATCTCTAGCAATAAAGGAAATGCAAATTAAAACCACACTAAGATTCTACCTCACCCCTGTTAGAATAGCCATCATCAGCCACACCACTAACAGCAGGTGTTGGCGAGGATGCAGGGAAAAAGGAACCCTCTTACACTGTTGGTGGGAATGTACACTAGTACAACCATTCTGGAAAAAAATTTGGAGGCTTCTTAAAAAGCTAAACATTGATCTACCATACGATCCAGCAATATCACTCTTGGGGATATACCCAAAAGACTGTGACACAGGTTACTCCAGAGGCACTTGCACACCCATGTTTATTGCAGCACTATTCACAATAGCCAAGTTATGGAACCAGCCAGGATGCCCCACTACTGAGAAATGGATTAAGAAAATGTGATATTTACACAATGGCAGTTTATGCAGCCATGAAGAAGAACGAAATGTTATCATTCGCTGGTAAATGGATGGAATTAGAGAACATCATTCTGAGTGAGGTTAGCCGGGCCCAAAAGACCAAAAATCATATGTTCTCTCTCATATGCGCACATTAGATCAAGGGCAAACACAACAAAGGAATTGGACTTTGATCACATGATAAAGCAAGAGCACACAAGAGAGGTATGAGGATAGGTAAGACACTCAAAAAACTAGATAGCATTTGTTGCCCTCAACACAGAGAAACTAAAGCAGATACTTTAAAGCAACTGAGGCTAGTAGGAGAAAGGGACCAGGAACTAGAGAAAACGTTAGATCAAGAAGAATTAACCTAGAAGGTAACACACATGCACAGGAAATCAATGAAAGTCAACTCCCTGTATAGCTATCCTTATCTCAACTAAAAACCTTTGTTTCTTCCTATTATTGATTATACTCTCTCTTCAACAAAATTAGAGATAAGGGCAAAATAGTTTCTGCTGGGTAGCAAGGGGTTGTGGAGGGGTTGTGGGGGAGAGGGAGGGGGTGGGGGGGGTAAGGGTTGGGGAAGGGGGGAGAAATGACCCAAACATATGCACATATGAATAAAAAAAAGAATTTTGTTAGTTATCTTTCAGAATTGAGTCATTGTTTTGAAAAATAGATCAAATGGTCAAAGAATGCATTAAGTACTAATCTCAGAGTGGCCAAATAGCTAATGTAGTGCTTCTTCTTTTTGTGGAAATAACCCAGGAGCCCAACATGGTTGGCAAACACATGTAATCCCAGCAAGGGAAGGAGAAATGGAAGATCAAGCATTCATGGCTAGCCTGGGCTACATAGTGACATCCTGTCTCAAAAAAACCTGAAAAGACAAAAAGAAAAGTATTCCAGAACTTAAGTAAAGAAGGAATGGCAAATTTATAGTCCCTGATAGATAATTGATTTAGGCAGTGATTACTAATGCTTGCTAACATCACAAAAGAGACAAATTCCTAGTAGAAGTACTTAGTACCACAAACATAAAAAATTGAACCTGAATCTGAGCAAGCCTTTAGATACAGCCATCAATTTGCAGGAATACAAGGAACAAAGAAAGGTGGTAAATGACATTAAGGGATGAAATCAGGAGAGCTCACACTATAAGAATCTATCAAAGTCATATGGCCCAGTTTCTTTGGGGAAATAAATTGCAAGGATTAAAAAAAAAGATGCAGAATCAACCTGAAGATTAAAAGAGATTTAAAAAAGATGTCAGCCCATTGCACTGTAACTGACCTTATTCAGTTTTTGATTCAAACTGACCTTAAAAATAAATTGCTGCCTCCTGCTTACTACAGTCTGTGTTCTTACACTGACAGTATATAGAAAGGAGGCAAAGTATACCTACCCCATATACCTCAGGCCAGGCCCTGTTCCTGGTCTGTATCATTGTTAAATTTTTAGATATTAATAGAATTGGCATTTCATTTTTAAATTGAACTCTCTCTCTCTCTCTCTCTCTCTCTCTCTCTCTCTCTCTCTCTCTCTCTTCTCTCTCTCCCCACACACATACACACATATACACACACTGAAATATTCAAATAAACTGATAAAATGTGTGGAAATTTCTTCAAATAATCTAGAGTGGTAGGTTATAGATGAACAAAATGACATAATTGATAATTATTGAAATCTGATGATGGGTTTTGAAACATTTTATTATTATTTCTATATCTACATATGCTTGGTATTTTGCACAACCAGCTACAGAACAAAAATCTATACCATTCACTAATTTTCTGATTTTTCAAGTTTTTATTCTATTCTTCCCTTACACTTTTAATTCCCAGCAGGTTTGAACAGCATTGGAAAGAATTAATGCATTTTTATTTCCAAGATTATGGTATTAGAGATAAAAATACACTGATGCTTTTACTCAAAACAATATGCTAGGTGCAATGAAACTCACAGATCAGGAGGAGCCATAATCCATTCCTTAAGCACTCTAAAATTTATTGAAAAAAAAGAATAAATATATATATACATATAAATATAAATAAGGGGGGTCCTCATTTTGCACAGCACATTATACTTCAAAATCTGTAACCTACTTCTGATCTACTTCATTAGGACTGCTGTGAAGATTAAATGAGATAATGCATAAAAAGCATGTGCTTGATAAATGGTGGCTATAAAACTATTGATCTTTAATCCATGAATCTCATTACTAAGACATGTCACCAGATCAAAATAAAAATTTAGGATGTAAAAGGATGCCAATAGAACACCAAAATCAGATCAGAGCACACTGTTCTTACATCAGAGTCCTAGAAAAAGTGAAATCTGAAATGGTTCTCAAAGTTCAGATTTTTTTAACTTTAAAATTTTTATTAATGTATAATAGTTGTACAGGGGGTTTCATTGTGACATTTTCATATATGTATACAATGCACCCCAGTTTGGTTCATCCCCTTCATTATTATCCCTCTTCCCTTCCCCCTTCTGAATATGACTTTGACAGGTTTCAATGTTTCATATTCACACAAGTGTAAAAAGTAGGTCAACTTTATTCACCTTTCTTTACCCGCTTCATTTACCCTCCCCTCCTACTACTACCCTCCTCTTAACAAGACCTGTTTCGTACTCCTGTTCTGCATTGTTTAAGAATCTGTTCTTTGTTCAGTGAGGCTTTGTCTTGGTGTTTTATCTGTAAATATATTACACTAAAGTTCAGATCTTAAATGTCCCCAATGACATCGTCACAGTGTAGCAGTATTGGGAAGTGGTGGGGAGGCCTTTTAGGAGGTATTCTAAGTTACTGCGGGTATGGTTTTGAAGGGGATCTCATGAAAACTGGTGATTCTTTCCCTTCTTCTTTCCTTGCCATGAGGTAAGTAGTTTTGCTTCACATACTCTCCTACCATGAGTGCTGCTTCACCACAGGTCTCCAAAGCAACAGGGCCAACAATCATGGACTGAAACCTCCATGACTGTGAGCCAAAATTTAAAAACACTCTTTGTAAGCTGATATCTCAGGTATTTGTTAGAGTGACAGAAAACTAACACAGGCATCTGTTATAGGAGAAGGAAACCACTCATTGAGGATATGTCACAAGTCAAGGAACAAAGACCAGCCCTTGGAAAGCACACTTAATGCAATTTTATGCTGAAGAAAGGAGATTAATGAGAGGTAAAAAGTAGAGAGGAAACTAGAGAAAAAGGAAAGTGATGACATGCCTCCCAGGTCAGGTTCAGTATTTGGAGATTGATATTTTAGGAAAAAGTACTCTTCCTATTCTTGAATTTTTCCCCAGTGATTCAAGCACATTTGATCACTGACTTTTGCTTGCCCATTTAGTCATCTCTTCCTTTTGAAGGAAGAGTGACATGTGTGTTTGGAATAACTGGGAATATAGTCAGGGATGTTCTGCCCTTCTTTGAGAAGCTGCCTGTTGGGCGCATAGTCTCTCGGCTCCTCACATGGTGAATCCTGCCTGCTCCCATCCTACCTAAGGGATAGGTAAGGCTTCTGGCTCTCACACAAAGTTATGCCCCTGACTAACCATTAATAGTGATGAAAGTGACATTTATCCTTTATCTACCACCTCATTGCCTCATTTGTCACTTTATTCAGCACTCAAATTGAGAAGAGGATGGTAATTATTGGACCAACTCAATGACTTCATTAATAACATAAGCAATATGAACACACTAAAGATTTTCCAATAGGAGAGATAAAAATGCTTCAGATAAATTATCTTAGCTATTATGTGTGGAGGAAGCAGAAATATGAGCTAAAAAGTACACTTAAATAATCAAAGTATAATATACCAGACCTACTATTTTCTATCTTCTTAAGTCAAGGTTGACAAATTTTCTGTAAAGAGTCAGATAAAAGTATTTCATGTCACCTGAGCCACAAATGCTTTTTATTAATTATTTTTAATAATTAAAAATGTAAAAAACTATTCTTAGCTCAAAGAAAAACAAAAATTTTTTGAAGAGGATTATATTTTTGCAAAAATTACAAAACAAATTCCAATAAACAAAGATTCACCAATTTCTGACAATGAAATTGCCCACTTAAAACCACTCTGGGGCTCTGGCTCTTGGTTAGGTAATAATCTCTCAGCTATTGCTTTGAAGACCTCTATGCATGCATACAACCACATTGGCTATTGTTCAACATAACCATTAATTTTGGAGTCTTGTGTTCTTCTCTGCCAAGAAAGCCTCACTCTTATTGTTGACTGATGGTAACCACCACACTACACTGCCCAGGAATTTTAATGTAACTGCTGCTTCAAATTAAAATTTAAAAAAACCAAAAACCATGTAAAAGATGAGACTGTAGAAAGCATTAAGTTTACATCATTATTTTCTTCTTCCAACAATGTCTTTGTTGCAGATAAGGCTGTCTTATATCAAGCTAGATATAAACCACTTAATTCCATGTGTCTTCATTCACATAAATTTCAAAGTAGTCTGTCTTCTTGCATAACTATCGTCACTGCATTTTTAAGAAGTTTTGGATGTCAAAGAACCAAATAAGTCTTAGGAGAATTTTTTTCTCCAACTGTATTCTTTCTAAGGGACTTGCATCCCGCAAAATTGGATGTTTAACTGTGGTTACTTATGATTTATGAGTGTTAAAATGCCTATGGGATAAAAAAATGATCTCAGTGTTTTTATTCCTCTGTCAGTCTCATAAGTCATATTTGAAGAAATTGAATTTCACATTGCCTTTGAAATTCACCCTGGAGCTAAAACCAAGATTAGAGATATTTCAGATTGAAGAAAAGGAAACTGTTTAGTAGGTTGTAGTGGATGAAAAAAGGTGATTTCTAATATGAAGCTTTCATAATCCTAACAAATACATACACAGAGTCACGTGTGCATAGTTTATCTCTGTAACTGATACAAAGCCTTTTATAGAGAAGGGCTCGTTAGTGCTTTTAGTGGTTCCCTGTGTATTTTCGGGCACAAGAAAGATACCAAATCTTTTTTTAAAAAAAGAAATAAGTCTAGTAGAATTTTTTAGAGAAGTTTTAAGCTTCTAGAAAAAATGAGGAGAAAGTACAGAGAATTCTCCTTATCTCTTTCCCCCAAAATTCAAGTGGTTCATTTGTTATAATTAAGGATGATGCATTATTATTATTAACCAAAATCAGTAGTTTTCTTTAGGATTCATTATGTGTTGTAAAGTTTCATGGGTTCTGACAAATTAATTCATGTATTCACCATTATGATATCATGCAGAATGGTTTCACTTCCCTAAAAATGCCCTGTGTTCTACCCATGCATCCCATCCACTTTCCTTATGAGCCTCTGGAAGCCATCTATCATTTTACTACCTCTATAGGTTTGCCTTTTCCAGAATGACATATGGAATCATATAGTATGGTATTAACATTTTATATTGGCTCCTGCCACTTAGCAATATTCACTTCAAGTTTATTTATGTCTTTTCGTGCCTTGATATCTCATTTCTTCTCACCACAAGCTCTTTTTGAAGAGCAGAAAACGTAATTCCCAAAGAAGTCAAAGTCTCACCAAATTGCATTTATTGGGGGAATATTATCCAATCCTTAGTGAATAGATAATTTACCAGCAAGGTAAACATTTTCCTGCCAAAAGTCATCTTCACAGGTTCTTCACACAAGAAATTACTACTAATTTTACTGGATAGAGTTTCCAAATATACCAGCATCCACAAGATAATGAAAATATGGCAGAAATATGGTTAATGCACGTTCTGTCATTCCAGGTTCCAATCGAGGCCAGGCATTACTAAAGTAGAGGGATATAAAGGCAATAAATGTACCTGCCTACTTTCAAAGATGTGTCCATTTGCAAATAGGTGCAAATAGGCTCAGGAAATAAGAAAATGACCCATTTTCAATTATGTTTGTGCTATTTCTAGAACACCACCTTCTTATAATGGAATTCCACTTTGTGCAGCTCATATCTCAGCAAATATTGCTCAAACAGAGGACACTAGTTCCTGTTCTCCACTTAATAGCTCTGTGATTTCACTGAATCACTTTTCTTCTGTAGCATGGGGAACATAATGATGCTCTCTTCCGATTCAAAGAATAATTCTGAGGATCAAAGGAAATTGAGACGAATAGAGCAGATCAAAGTGATACATGGGAATGTATTTTTAAACCTTTAGAGGGTTTACTTCCCTGATGTTATACTAATAACTCCAACCCCTTTACCACTCCTTCTACCCCTAGCACTCTTCTCAGACAAGTTATTGGGTAGACCCTCACAATGAAGACCCGCTTAAGTAGAAAAACAACTGTGACCTCCTGAACCCAAAAGTAAGTAAGTATCATAGAATGGATGCTAGTTAAGCCTCAAAAAAGAAAATATGTCCATATTTCCCAAGGAAGCAATGCATGAAATTTTAAGAGAGCAGACCAGTCTGAAAAGCAGTATATGCCTTCTAGGCCTCTAGAGGGGACAGTAAAACAAGAAATATAATGTAGTCTTCCACAGAGCATTCTTACACCAAAAACAAAAGGATAAGTTTGAACATGTCCAGCTGAATGCTGGAGCGTGGTTAAACCAGATTTCTTTCCATCACTCTGACTGTAGAATTGCACTGTTTTAATTGTCTGAACAGAGAGACAAATATTGAAAGCACAACTCTCCCCAAGTGAAATTGACTGAACTGATGCAAGCTAGCCACACCAAATCAATTCCTTTCCTTTGGCTTATTAGGTGGAAGAGGAGGAGCATTTACCAACAAAAAGGAAACAGAGGAACAACAAACTGTTCAGACCTCCCAAAACACCACCGTATTAGATCAGAATGGAGCTTTATCTATAGGGTCTATAACTACAATTCTTAGAAATAGACAAACAAATCAAGGCCTAAGCAAATCCAGGAGAGTCATCCAATAGACACCAAGCACACCAGGGTAAAGTAGGATGCTAATCTTGGTATATACATGCCAAAAAACTTAAATAACTTTATTCTAAAATGCATATATAACCAAACCCATTGCTGAAGGTAAACACTGATAGTCTAGTAATGGCTTCTGAAACTAAGGTAAAGGTTCTGATTAAAATGGTATGAATTTGCACTCACACAAGCCATCTGTATTCTAAATACTGAGAAGCAATGCAACACTAAAAAGACAAAAGACATAATCAGACACAAAACATCTCTAATTAGTGGAAATAGAATAAAAATACAGGGCCCTAAAAATGAATTAAAGCCTTGGACTTGCTGAGATCTGGATCTGAAAGCTAGTAGCGGCTGCTAAAAGGTTGGTCCTATTATTAAAAATGGTTAAAGTACTGGAATGTTAAATGGAACCATTCCTTGGCTCATTGTTTGAAGCCATGAATTGGAGGTGCCTTATAAACAGTCACAGGAAAGAAAGCTAAATCAAAACTGTTACCAACTACCACCTGTAGATATTATTTTAAGCAAGCTGTGGGACTTGGAAAGCAAGAGGTCACAGTCAGAATCAAAACATGAGGAAATAAATCAAACCACCCACTGATTCTGAGACTAAACCTGAAATATTCTATATCACCAAGAGACGGGAGCCCTGAAATGATGATAAAAATCCAAGTCCATGCAAGGGACTCAGGAAATAAGAAAAAGAAAATGAGGGCAGAAAAAAATTTCCCACATAAAATAAAATTGTACAGAACATTAAAACACAAGAACATGAGCTCTTTACAAGCTTAGTTTTATGGAACAGTCTGACAAAGTCTTTAAAATTGGTACCCTTGAGTTGTTCAGAAAGATAAACAAAAGAATAACTTTCATTTAGAAAAGAGCAAGAAATTATATTAATAAGAGGAAGCAAAACAAGTACAGGAAGAAATAAAAAGAATACAATAATATCTTTGAAAAGAAAAAAAGGCCATTGGAATAAAGAGATAATAGATATGATAAAGTAAAGAATGCCACAGTGAAAGGTGAAACAAGGGTCTAGAAAATTAGAAGAAAAAAGCAAAGAATCTATCAGAAAGCAGCCAAAAGTGCACTGAAGAAATATCAAGACAGGTTCACAAATAAAACTTTCAGAAAGATAGATTGGAAGTTATGACTGAGAAGTGACATTTGAAGACTAGTGAAAGAGAATTTGCCAGAATTGAAGAAAGAGTAAACATGTCAAAGTTGTGTTTCAAATACTAGCAGAAGAAAAAGCAATATCTAAATACATCATACTGAAATTGCAGAAAAGCAAGCACAAAGAAAAGTTTACAAGTCACAATGTACCCCCAGTACAACAATAATATAATAATAATTTTAAAATTACTATAAAAAAGAAGTTTCCTTCCATTTGACTCCAGAAATGAGAAGAAGCAGTGTACAAAGGAAAGACTTACTCTCTCCAAAGAGAAAAAGTGAGGAAGAGTTTTGGGAATCATGACATGATATTACAACTGAAAAGCACAAACAGAAAGGCAAGAGAAAAACAGCCTGAAGCTCCAACACTAGGTCCCTGGGGATTTGCAGATGCCAAAGCCACAACTATAAGTAAGCCAGGCAGACCTGGAAACAGAGTGGCAGACCTAGCCGCAGAGTAAACCACCACATCCTGCAAGCCTTCAGCCCAGAGCAGAGATTTGATATGGCAGCAACTACTCATGTGTGGCAGACTAGCAATGGCAAAGAAAGACATTTTATAACTCCCCATATCTCAACTCTTCAATCAAAAGACAAGACTGGTGCATTGGATTAACAAATAAGACCCAACCACTTATTGCCTACAAGAAACACGCCTCACTGGCAAAGACAAAGTGAAATGATGGAAAGCAATATTCCAAGACAATGGTGCCTGAAAGCAAGCAGGAGTAGCTTCATAGAATCAAATGAAAACAAAATCAAATGACACGTTTTAAAAACATAACTTCCCAGAACCTTTGGAACACAGAAGTGCTGAGAGGACAATTTATAGCTACAAGTGTCTATATTAAGAAACCAGAGAGATCTTAAAAACTAACCAAATGATGCACCTCATGCACTTAGAAAAAGAATAAGCCAAACCCAAAATCAATGAAGGGAAAGAAATAATAAAGATCAGGACAGAAGTCAATTAAATGGAGACTAAAAGAATGCAAAAAAATCAATGAAACAAAGAGTTGGTCCTCTGAAAAGATAAACATGATTGACAAACCATTAGCCAAACTAACCAAAGAAAAAGAAAAGCCCCAAATTAATGAAATATAAGATGAAAAAGGGAATGTCACAACAAATACCAATGAAATTCAGAGCATCATTAGGGAATATTTTGAAAATATATTCCAATAAACTGGAAAATCTAGAAGAAATGGATATATTTTCAGATACATAATGACCTGCCAAAATTGAACCAAGTGGATATAAACTACTTAAATGGTTCTATAATGTACAATTGAAGAAGTAATTAAGAGTCTCCAAGCAAAGAAAAGCCCAGGACTATATGGATTCACTGCTGATTTCTACCAAACTTCTAAAGAAAAAATAATACCAATGCTTCTCAAACTATTCCATAAAATGGAAAGGACAGTACCCCCCCCCAAATCATTCTATTTTTTATAGTTGTACTGGGTTATGGTACATTGTGGCATTTGCAAAAGTTGGCTTTTGGCCTTCTAAACCTGGCTAACTTCACTTAAGATGATATTCTCCAGTTCTATCCATTTACCACAAATGACAAAATTTCATTCTTCATTGTGACTGAGTAAAATTCTGTTGTATAGAAATACCACATTTTCTTAATCCATTTATCAGTAGTGGGGCATCTTGGCTATTTCTGTAGCTTAGTTATTGTGAATAGAGCTGCAATAAACATGGTTGTTCAAGTGCCTTTGTTGTAAACTGACTCACATTCCTGCAGGTATATCTAGGAGTGGTATTGCTGGATCATATGGCGGTTCTGTTTTTAGTTTTTTGAGGAGCCTCCATATTGTTTTCCATACTGGTTGTACTACTTTACATTCCCACCAGCAGAATATGAGGGTTCCTTTTCCTCCACATCCTTGCCAACATTTATTGTTGTTTGTGTTCTTGATGGTAGCAATTCTAACAAGAGCCAGATGGAATCTTAATGTGGTTTTGATTTGCATTTCCTTTCCTTATGGCAAGAGATGGTAAGCATTTTTTCATGTGTTTTTTAGCTATCTGGACTTCTTCCTTTGAAAAAGTTCTGTTCAGCTCAGTTGCCCATTTCTTCATTGGGTCATTGATTTTTTTTAGAAGTTTAGTTTCTTTTATCTCTCTGTATATTCTGGTTATCAACCCCTTGTCAAGTGTACAGCCAGCAAAGATTTTCTCCCATTCTGTGGGCAGTCTCTTCAATTTAGAAACCATTTCTTTTGTTGTGTAGAAGCTTTTAAATTTTATATAGTCCCATTTGTCAATTCTTTATCTTAGTTGCTGAGCCATGTGAGTTCTACTGAGGAATAGCCTAGGCCTATTGCTTCCAGTGTATTACCTGCTCTTTCCTGCACTAGCTTCAAAGTTTCAGGTCTTATATTATAGTCCTTAATCCATTTTGAGTTGATACTTGTACAGGTGGTGAAAGTCATGGATCTAGTTTCAGTTTTCTTCCAGCAGATACCCAGTTTTCCTAGCAAAATTTCTTGAAGAGGCTGTCTTTTATCCATCATATGTTCTAGGCATCTTTGTCAAAAATTAGGTGAGCATAGCTGCATGAATTCATATCTGGGTCCTCTATTCTGTTTCACTGGTCTTCACATCTGTTTTTGTGCCAGTATCATGCTGTTTTTATTCCTATGGCTCTGTAGCATAGTTTGAAGTCAGGTATCGTGATGCCTCCAGCGTTGTTCTTTTTGCTCAGTATTGCTTTTGTTATTCACAGTCTTTTGTGCTTCCAAATGAACAAGCCAGTATTACCCTGGTATTAAAACTGGATAGGGACACAACAAAAAAGGAAAAAAATGACCATTTTACTTGATGAATATAGTTGCCCCACATCATGTGGCATCATTCTGACTGCTCTCCTGCCTCTGCCTTCCCCTTTAAGCATGTCAGTGATGAAGAGATTGGGCCCTCCTGATCATCCAGGCTGCTGTAGTCAGCTAATCAGCAACCTTCCTGCAACCCAGTTCATCCTTTGCTGTGTAAAGTAGCAGTCACAGTTTCCAGAGAATATAAATCTATCTACCTTAGCTTCTTTGAGCTTGCTAAATTGTATTTTAGAACCTGTTCTATTACTGCCCCTGTGATCTAAGTTAGCTGATAACTACTAACAACTGAATCATTCTCTACTTAGCAGTTTAAAACTTAAGATTCTTTTTCCATAATGAAACTTTTCTGGCCACCTCCATATATCCTATCTTATCTATACCAAATATTCATGTTTTGAACAATTTTTTAAATTTATGTCACTGTATTTTATATTTTATCCCTAAATAAACTGTAATTTCTATGAGAAAAAATATGTTCACAAAGTACTTAAAATAATACACAGAAATTATTTTAAGACATGCAAAATTGAGTATACAGTGTCATCTAGTTATTGAAGATGCAGAGACATATGATTGAAATATTAATAAAATTATCTCCTTTTACCCTCCCTGTCTCATATGTAACCTCCCGTTAGCATAACCTGTTTTTCATAATATTCCTGTATTTGTATTAGGTCTATATGAAAAAAATATGCTGAGTGTTTTGTCTCATATGTCACTTCTGAACTACCCCAATATGATTGTCAATTATAAACTGAAGATACAAACACACGTACTGTGTGAATTTGAATTTGGAAGTAGAGAGTGAATGTATAGGTATGAAAGCAAAGAAAGGTCAAAGGAAAAACTCTCCAAAATGTAAACAATAATTATATCTAGGAAGATTGTTTTAGTTAATTATGGCTGCCATAACAAAATACCATAGACTAAGTGGCTTGTAAACACCAGATGTCTGATTCTTACAATTCTGGAGGCTGTGAAGTCCAAAATCAAGGCACCACTATATTCAGTGTCTAGTGAGAACCTGGTTCCTGGTTCCTGGTTCATAGATGGCTGCCCTTTTGCTATGCCTTCACATGGTAGAAAAGACCCTTTTTATAAGAGCACTAACACTATTCATGAGTTTCTACTCACAAAAATTAATCACTTTCTAAAGGCCATACCATCTGGGGTAGTCTGCTTTTTCATAGCTATCACAGAATGCTTGATATAAGCATCTTAAAAGAAGGAAATATTTATTTTGCTAAGACTTTCAGAGGTTTTGGTCCATCATGGTAGAGAGAGCATGGCAGAGCAGCTCACATAATGGTAGGTAGGAAACGGAGCAAAGCATTAACAGGAAAGAACAAAGGAAAGGTACAATCCCAAGACCATGTCCCACCTGACCTACCTCCTCCAGCCAAGCTCCACTTCCAGAGTACCAACATCTTCCAATATTCTATTCAAATGTTGAACCCTTCATAGATTAAATCATTAAATCAGAGTCCTGATGATCTAATTATCTTCTCCAACCAGGCCCCACTTCCAGAGTACCAACACTTTCCAATGTTCTATTCAAATGTTGAACCCTTCAATAGACTAAATCAGAGTCCTGACTACCTAATGATCACTAGAAATGCCCTCACAAGCACACCCAGACATGTGCTTTACTAATTTCCTAAGTGTTTCTCAGTCCAATCACATCATGACATTGAGTGGTTAGGATTTCAAAATATGAATTTGAGAGAAGCAAGCATTCTCTCTTTAGGGAAAGAGGATTATCATGACATTTGTTTTTGTCTCTATACTTTGCCAGATTCTAAATCATCAAATAAGTATTATTACTATTATAACTTTTTTAAAAAACTTGAATTGGGGAGAATATTTGAAATATTTTCATGGCAAGAGTTTTTAACCTTTACATAGAGCACTTTATCCTTTACATAGGCACTCGCATATAGCGTTATTAGGCATTGTTAGGAGTATAAACTGGCCCAATTTCCTGAAGATCTTTTGCAAGGTCTTGCAAATGTGTATCTCACTGACATAGTGATAACACTCAAAAGATTTTTCCTCTGGAAAAAAATCATACCAATTCACAAAAAATATTCTGCACTTAAGTACAGAGTTATTTCTATCATATTTTTAAAATTTTTATTTCTAAGTGAAATTATTATTTGGGGTGATGGGGTTATACATGATTTCTATTTTCATTTTTAGACTTTTCTGTAGTTTTCAATGTTTTCCCTTTGTTTTTCCTTCCTTGATTCCTTTAATGTCTCTGAGGATGATACCAGTAAACTAATTTGCCACAGCAGGTTATGTGCAGAGAGAAAACAGAACTCCTTTAGGTACAAGATGGTTTTTCACTAAAATCAGAAGATGGGATGATTTTGCAGTCAAAATGAAGTCGAGGCAATTTTCTATCTCTCTGGGCCTTACTATCCAGTTAACATTTCAAATGTCACCTTTAGGACTTTTTTTTTCTGTATTAACAACCCTTACTTACCATCTCTGAAACACATAATTGATATCCTCAATTACTGTAAGAAACAGATTAGCACATACTTCATTATTCACAGAGTGGACATAAACATTGAAGGTATGATGAGGAGAAAAACAATGATGTTTTCTCATGATGGTTTTGATTTTAATTAAAAGCTAGATCACTTTAATGTCAACCCTTTGCATTTGACAGATTGGGTCTTTTTTTGTTCTTACTAACACAGTACTTGGGTAGTATGAATTAATGTTAAGATACTCAACTAGAACATGAAGGGACTCTCTTGCCTTTGCCAAGAAGAAAAAAAGCAATCTAACAGTCTTAGCCAAATTGGAAATTTCTTATACTTTAAAGTACCATATTTTTATCAAATCTAAGGTGTCATAACTTGTTGAGATGAAACACTATTTGGGGTATCAGAGAAAAATACAGCAAAGTAAACTGTGAACAAGTTCATATTTCAATTATAAGAAGTATCCCAGATGTTCAAATAAGAGGAGGGAATATATCTGAGAATCAAGGTAAGATAATGAAAAATTTAACTGTTTGAGCCACAGAGTAGAGGCAGTTCTCCCTCATTTTTAGTTAAGTTTCTGCTTTCTGAAAGGAAAAGACAAAATTTGTAAATATTCAGTTTAGCAACTCAAAGACTACTTCCAACTCCATACCATGCTGCATAACCCCCAGTCAGCAATGTGCCAGAGCCAGACTCAGACCAGGATTTGCAAGAAGGTTATTAAGTTGTCAAGAATTTTATGAACCAACTTTTCCAATGAACTATTAAAAATTAAATTATATTACTTTTAAATTAAGTAGATTCTATCAAAAACAAAGGTAGTAGGTACACAAAAAGTATTCACCAACTATGTCATGACCTTTTATTACAACCTGTGCTCTTGGGATTATGCCTTTTGTGTCTGTAAGTATATACACCTGTGAATGAGCTGTCTGCACATCTCTTCAACTCTGCATCCAGTGACATCACTCTGATACTTCAAATAAGTCTTGTTGGAATATATGCCACAGAAATCTGGCATAAATATGATAAATCAGTATACCCTCCACCCCAGAAAACCTCTTATTAAATATTTATCAACATATTACTGCATAAAATAACAAAAACCATTAAAAAAGTTTGAGTCTAAAATTGATTCAATACCTACACATTACACTGATTTATATCTATATAAAGTACTGGATCATAGAAAAGATAAGAGGTAGGGACATTAAAAAGAAAAATCTAAAACCTAAACATTGATCCTATAAAGCTTTTTTTTAAAATATAAGCTTTACATTATACAAATTATTCAGGGGAGGAAGATTACTTATATTCAGTGTTCGAATTTCAGTACTCAAAATGTCTGAATAACCTTCTTACCCTATTTAAAAACTGCAAAATGCTACATACTGCAACATTTTAAAATCATATGCAACCTCTAATTTGTGTGGAACTATATTTTATCCATGTTTCCCATTAAATAAGAGAGATGATTACTATTATTTCTCAGTGACAACAACCTGGAATGAATTTGACTATACAATGTTGCCCTGGGAATGACCCACCTCATCTTCCAAACACAGAAACCCACTGGGTCAAATAAAATGTGTTTGCTGAACTGAACACTGATGGCTGAAGCAATAATCTTTTTAAATTTTCTATCATTTCATGAAGAATGATATTAAGCAATTTCTGTTCAAAAAAGTTCCCCCAAATACCCTGATCTTATAAACTGTCTAAGACTGCAATTCACGGTCCTTTGCCTCATATCTGTGGTAACCTGAGGAGGTTTATTTATGAGAATTCATGTAAATCCCATTAGGCTCTTCTTAATACCCAGTGGCACTTTAGGGCTAATATATTTTATTCTATTTGCATTTACATAATGCAATTTGATAGTCTCATACTGCATAATCTCATTTCTCTCAGTTAATTTTTTTTAAGAAAAACAAATTGGTTGCAGCTTTTCTACAAAGAAACCCTATGTGAACTGTACTCAAATAACTTGCAAAGATCTGGTTGCCATGGCTATACAGAAAAAGTGAGACCTATTGCTAATAGGAATGTTGAAAAGACTGATTTCCTACCTGAATTCATGATACTAAGTTTTTGATCATCTGAATTAATGAAGCCAATGCAGCATCCAATTCTTATCCAAGAAACTGGGGGAAAATAGCCCTTTTAATGATTTTTTTTAAATCAAGAATATATGAACATTTACAAACAAACAATTAAAAACGTAGCAATATTTATGTTACCTGTATTAGACGCTATCTTATTTCCTTTTACAATACTCTTTCTCCTTAATGTAACTAACGTTTTCCCTAGGTATTATTTCAGACCCTAGTATCATGACACACTGGGTTTGTCACTATGAACAAAGTAAAAGTGAAATCGAACATGGCCCCTGCAGGAAATGTCAGCAAAGCCCCTCATTTGTGGGGCAAAGTTCCACAGAGAGATTGTAGAAGAGTATGATGGAAGATAAACCTAGAAAAGAACTCACACATCCTGAAGAGTGGATGAGACATATTGTTGTGATAAATTTGACATTCTATTGTAATGCACCTAAGAATCATCAAATGTTATTTTTAAAATAATGCACAATTTTTAAAATGCTTTAGAAGCATCTTGCTGATAGCTAAGCAAGGATATTTTCAGGAAAAAAAAAGTTGCCTGAACAAGGGAACCAATCAACTTGTTAGGTTACCACTGCAAAAATATAGAACTTGCTGTGTAAAATAGACTTCAAGTGTCATTGCATGGACACTTCTGTCTTCTATTTTAAAAGTCCAGTCATAGTTGTGATGACAATATAGGAGCATGGTAGCTTGAAGAGTTTCAGGAAGCAATCATGGACTGAGTTGCAAGTCTCTATCTTATCTCCTTGCCAAACACCCTGCAGGATGCAAAGTCTAGTGTCTCTCACCTACTTGCAAGTATTCAATTCTTGGGAAGAAGCCAGTCAAGCCAGTCTGCCCTTTCCAATTCCTGAAATTCTGGAAAATAACATTTTTGACCATCCTAGTCATATATAGAGAGATTATAGATAGGTAGATTAGATTAGATTCAATAGATGATTGATAGGTAGGTAGATAAATAGCAGATAGATAGACAGATAGATATCTGTATCTCTACTCTCTGGATATAACTGGTAACAATCTGGTTTGAATCTTTTCTTTGGTTTCTAGCAAGTAAGTATACATTTAAAAATACATAACTCACTTGTATATGCATAATGTATACATGTAGCAGCCTAAGTAAATCATGCTTCAGTTTATGTTTTGATCATTTTTCTTAAGAACTATATGAGATAATGAGAAAACAATGACTCAAAGAAAAAAAAATGAAGTTTGTACAAGATATCAGATTTCCTTATCTTTGGGACTAGATAGAGACATTGGATCTGGATGGAGAGAAAAAGAATTCATATAAAATAGTCAAAACCCTTGTTGGAGTAAGTGGCCTTCAAAGGGAATGGTTTTTAATCACATTTACATTGCATCACATCAAAATAATAACACACACTAACATCAGCAGTGACTACAGCTTATTACTACAATAATTCTTATATGGGGAGGGGAATTTAGCTTTGGTTGGGTGATTCATACCACAGCCCTAGGAGTGGGAGGAAATCAATGAACCTATGCATTTTGAAAGCATTTCCAGGTGAAACAACAACTTTCCACCCCTCACCCCTTTTCCTGAATTAATGTCTGCTTTAAGCCTGATTAAAGCAGAACTTCATTCTAGACCAGGTTGGTGGGGGGGCTGTTCCTAAGATTAAGTGAATTTGGCCACAGGGTCTGGATCTATATTCATATTCACTGTACCTCTTTGAGATAAACTGAATTCTTTGCTTCTTGATTTAAGACAAACTGATAGACCAATGCTGAGTCCAGCTACAGGCAATAGTTTTAAGTCTATAGTGGTTGTTTTTATATGTTTGATTGCTTTTAGATGGAGCATAGATTTTTTTCCAGTTTCCCATAATTGCCTCTATCCTTTCTTAGACTGGGTTTCATTAATTTATCTGTTTTCTAGTTAGCCCCTAAAGGAATTTAGTTTGTAACTATTTGGTCAAGATAAGAGATTTTGTAGTTTTAAGACTTTTTACTTAAAGATTTTCATTATGGTTAATAAGGGAATAAATTTTGGTGTCCTATTGGCCAGTGCGGTGACTAACAATAACATATATTTCAAAATAGCTAGAAAAAAGGATATTGAATATTCTCATCACAAAGTAATGATAAATGTTTAAGATGATGGATATGCTAATTTTACTGATCTATCATTACACAATATAAACATGTACAGACACATCACATAGTACCCCATAAATACGAATAATAATTATGCATAGATCAGAAACATAATTAAAAACTCCTTACCATAAGTATATGACAACTAATACAGGGACTGAGTGGAACATTTCTCTGGACAAGTATAATTATTCTATTTCATTTGTCTTTTTACCAAAGATCTTGATCCTATTGGATCCATAATGAGCTCAAGATCTGTGCAGATCATCTCTGTAATTGATGTTAAAAACAAAAAGCCATGTCTTGGACCCCATGGGCAACCTGATGTTTGGGCTCAAATGAAACCTTGCCATCAGTCTGTGTCTCTATTACTTTCTTGCAATTATAAGTTATGTCATAGTACTCCCAGTGGTGTGTCAACATGACAGTATTCCTTGACTAGCAAATCAAGAATTCTCAAGTGGTAGAGTGCCTGCCTGGCAAACATGAAGTCAACCCCTAGTTCAACCCCTAGTTCTGACAAAGAAAGAAAGAATTTAAAACATTTTCCACTCTTTCTTAAAGAAATGCTTATTACTCTCTGATAGCTTTGAGTTGGCAAAGTTGATGCTCCGAGAGATTATTTACAAACATGTGTTTCCTGTACAGAGAAAACTACTGCTGCATGGGTAGAATTTCCAAATGATTCAAAAAGATCATGCATAGCTTATGAAAAGCAAAATATTAGCATTGCCTTCCACTCAATCTCTATCTTCAACTGTTTCTTTACTTAGTATAAGCACCAAATATAAATTTCTCTTCCCCAAAGTTCTTAGGAATTCAAGAGTGTTTTCCTTCGCAGCTTGCTGTCACCCTGGGCTCTGCTTCTGAAGAAAGGCTTCAGTTACTGTTGGTCTCAAATACTCAAACCCATCTAGGAGTTTTAATTTCTACTTCCTCCAGCAAGGCCTACATATCAAGAGACATACTTAAAGCTCACTCCCTTCCTTCCCTCAGTTATTCCATCACCCCAGGTGCTGAGATTTTTTTATCTGGCCTGAGCGATAGAGAACAATCGTTGGCAGTATATTTTTCATGCCTGTTATTCGTGGCACACTGTCATGCCCCAAGTACTTCGATACTCTGACTTTTTAAGCCAGTAAAAACGCTTGCATTCTTCAAATACAAAAACATGTTCTCTCTCAGAACTGTTGTTTTGTCTCTGCATTTATAAACCTAATTTTAAAACTAAAAGCCAAGGATTGACTGATTTTTTTATTCTGATACTATAGCAACCTTTCCCCAGAGAACTGGATTCTCGAACTTCACATCTTAACTTTGATAAGAGGAAGGCTGTAGGGTAAAGAGGAATTACCAGCTATGAACAGTATTCTAGAAGTCCGACATTATTCCTGATTATTGAGTTTAAAAGGATAAGAAGTTAATATAAAATTCAAAACTATGTGTGTATGTGTGAATGATTCTCTCACACTGGTGTTTACAGTTACTAATGCTATTTAATTAAATTCTATTTTTATTCAAAGTTTGAATGACACAGTTTTTTAAAATAGTTTCTTGAAAATTTAAAAACACAAATGTTTTTTAAAATATCTGAGTCTATATACACCCTTTTACTTCAGGCCAGTGTAAGTAGCAAATTCTTTTGCAGTGAGCTTGGGCTTTCATTTTATGTTAAATGAACTGTGCAAATTTGATGTGATTTAAAAAAATAACATGTTACTATATTCTTACTTCAGGTATAAGATTTGAGAAAAATGTGTAAATTGCCCCAGAGTTTAATATTTCAGAGCTGGCAGGTCAACTTTATTATAAACTATACACAAGCTATTGCCAAATAAGTGACTCTTTCATGTTAACTAAAACTACCCAGCTATGATCTTTCATCTGTACCACAGAGATCATATTTTGTTTCCTTGCATCAGAACTGGACAAGAAATTTCACACCATTATTATCATTCACAATTTTCATACTTTAATTTTTTCCCTGTATATATAATACGCATTATATAATCAATCAACTGATAGGACTAATATGAATACAGGAACATGCCAGAAATCAGTAACTATGGAAAAGAATTAGATATGATAAAGGACCGTGAGGGAGGCCAATCAACTGCCATGACACCCTGTGCTAGTACAACAAGCAACAGATTTGTTCAGTCTTAGGACAAATTTACTCCAGAATAATGTGAGCTTTGAATTCTAGGTGGCCTTTGGGAAAGCATGACTTGCATAACATGCAAACGCCCTGTACACAAACTTTTTCTAACTGTGCAATAACTACTTCAGAGTCAGGAATTATTATGATGACTGTTATTTCCCTCAAACTATCATCAAAATCATTCAAATCACCACCTTTTTGACTCCATTCTTTTCAAAACATTTTCCTGCCAACATGATTTATCAAGATGGAAAAGTGATTGCAGCTATTTAATGTGTCTGTACGTTGTTTTCCAGGTGCCTGAGACATTTTCGTTCCATTTAGAAGGATGCATAACAGCTTTGGAATGTTGCTTTTTTCAATTGAAAAAGTGTTAAACACCTATCAGTCACCACCCTATTTTCTATATATATACTTACAGAGTCTTCACTGAAATTTTATGTTAGACATTTCTATTGATCAAATTCCAACCAGGAAAGCAGAAACCTTTCTAAGTATTTAAGACAAAGTCAACTTAATTTAGGAATGGGAATCAGAAGACAAATTGACAGGGAAGCTACAAAGAAGTTAGAAACAGAGAAACTATGACCATTCCAGAGCTAGAGGGAACAGGGAGAAAAGGGAATTGGTGAAACCTAGGTCCTGAGCTATCAGGATCTGGAGTCATGGTAGGGCTGCCAAACATTGCCGTGTCGCAGAGAAAAAACAAGCAGGGCCAGAGGTGCCACCAAAGCAGAGAAAGGGGGGAAGAAGCAGTCTGTATTCAATCTCCCGCCCAAGCTTCCCATTTCCTATTCCAGGACAAAGCCAGAAAGGCATTCAGAAAGATGGGCAGTCCCTCCTAATAAAGCACGGTCAGGACGAATCTAAGAGCAAACCCTAGCACAGCACTACTTTCCCTTCTCTTCAGGTACAGAAACCACTCCACTTTTTGTCAATAGTTCAGCCATGTGCATGTGAAATAAAATCTACATTTAATCCTTTCTATAACAATCATCACATAAAATATCAGAAGACGGCTTTCTCAAAAAGCTTAGAGTTACAAATCTCATCAATATCAGAATATGAATATACAATATAAACATAAGCAGGATTTTGAATCATTTTTACAGATATATAGTTATTTTATCCTCAATGACTCAGATCTAAAATGTTCTACAATGTAGATTTAAGATTTCTAATCTGGCAGTGTAAAAAATTCAACACAATTACTTCCTTTGGAGTAAAAACTACCAGTTGGTCTTAAATGGCAGCAAGGACAAAGAGCATTATAAATCTTAATCACATTAACCTTTTTAGTCAATCATACATAGGTGACTTTGCTTTCAAAATTTCTGGGTTGATTTCTGTATGGTTTATAAATGCATTTCTTAAAGTGCATAAGACAATGCAGACTCAATTCCTGCTTTTAAATTATCGATATTCTAATTAAGTATATATATGTATGTATATATGTATTCTGACTTTTTTTCCTCAGTTTGTAATATGATCATGCTTGCTAGAATCCAAGGAGCATGTGAATGCCTTTCCTTAGCTAATTGCCAATCTCAGCAAATGTACAAATCAATTTCACTAATCTTCAGCAAACCCTAAATTAAGAAATGAAGCTATAACAAGCTTATTGATTCCTTGCCAACAATTTTCTCCAATATGTTGCTTCTATTCCATAAATTAAAATGTTTCCACTGTGTCCTCTAAAAGTCATATTTAATTATTAACAGACTGCTTTACTTAATGTTGCCTTGTTTCTTTAAGAGAAGCCCAGTTCTCCCCTAAGAACTCTGCTCCCCTTGTAGGTATTAAAGGGAAGGCTACTTTTTCTCCAAAGTATCTACTTCAGGGTCTGAATCTGAGCTCTTCTCTGCTTCTCCAGGACATACCTCCTCCATTTTCTTCTATAAGCCTCTCCTCCTTTGAAGTCCGTTTGTGTCACTAAATGTCTGATACTGTTCTTCTTTTGTGCAGAGACTGAACCCAGGGCCCTGTACATGCTAGCAAGCTTTCTACCACTGAGCTACATTCCCAGCCCTGACACTCCTCTTTATCAAAGGAGACAGCCAAGTCCCTGTTGAGTCCCCTCATTCATTGAAGAATTTGACACATAGCTCACTGCCATAACCTTAATTTCTTCCACCATCCTAGCTATTTTCAAGAGCCACCAGAGAACAAGTCTCTGAAATCTCAAAACCTTCAATCCTCATCTCCAACGACCTCCTCCTTTCCTCCACTTCAGTCATCTATCCTCATGGACACCCCAGAACCTATTATTACCTAAACTAACACCATACACTTAAGACTATATATTCTTGAGTTAAAATTTCTCCCTATTCTAGCTTGCTCATTAAATTAGCCCCCAACATCAGTTTTTCCATTAAAATCTGTAGTTCTCAAATTTTATCAGGATCTTCCTCTCTTTTCTTTCCTTATATTTCAGCTTATATTTAAGGCCCAACATTTCAACAATCCTGTCTTCTTCCTCATCTCTTCATTTTGACTTCTTCCTTAAAATATCTTTTCTATTAAATCCTTCCTCTTTTCCCATAATTTCTTCGCCAAGCTACCCCCCAGTAAGCAAACTCAAAGGGACATCCTAAAATTGTCCCAATGAGAAGCACAGCAACATCTGTCAGAATACAAACTACCAGCTTGAGGGAATTGAGAGTTTCAACATTAGATAACTACAATTATTCTTTTTAAAATGTTAAAGTTTTGTGTAACTGGATTTTCTGTAGTGGCTGTGATAAAAAAAATAAAAGGAAATATGTGCAATCAATATGGTACAGAAAATAGGGTACAGGTGTCCAATTTTATTCAGAATTTGAGAAGATGTGCAGTGTGCAATAGGCATTAAGTTATTATGACATAAATAGTCATTAAGCTGTTTGAACCTAATTACACTTAATAAGCAAAACCGTTAAGTATTTTTGGGGCCTAGAGGCACTGTGAAAAAAATTGCTGAAACATTACAGGAACAGAAACTGTTTGGGAAGCTCTGTCCTTGCCTGTTGTTAATTTTCCTTTATAAGGATTCTCCCACTATTTTATTTTTGTTTATAGTTCTACTCCAGCTGTGATTTCATTCAGCTTCTTCTTCTTGGTAATCATGCTATCTCTATTTGCTTTCATTAGTTATGATTCTTTCTGCCTGATTTCTATCATAACTTCTTTCTCTTCTCCTCTGCAATGATTTCCAAATCCTCATATCATTAATGTCTCTTTATTGCATTAAAATACTATGTTATAAAGAAAATAAGTTTTAAAAATCTGTCTAAGTACACACATAAATATCTGTTTTATACATTTGGTATATGTGTGACCAACAAGCTAATGATGTACTTCAGCCTTCTTCTGAAAGAAAGGGGTTCCAGTATTTGACTTCATACATTGTGAGACTGCTTCTTTAAGGTTGTTCTCCTTTCATCCCATATTGGGGCTTAAAGTTCAATGGCAAGTAGTTTTGAAAGGAAGGGGGACATGAAACCAAGAGAAAACATCATAAAACCTCTTACATCAATTGCTTTTATTTAATTTTTAAAATCGCCAATTTTGGAGGTCACATAACTGAGCAGTACATTATTCATTATGCACGTCCCCCTAGCTTCAGATATAAACCTCTGACATATGGATAATGATGGTAGGGATTATCTAGGTTACTTTTCAAGGACTTGAAGGTCATTTTGTTGAAACCATTAATTCTTGACATGGGCCCACACAGGTTTCTATTAAGTGACCACTTTGGAATCAGGAGGTCTGAAAACTGGACCCTCTGATCATGTTAATACCACCATTTTCTAAACATGTGTCCTACAAAGAGCCACACCTTAAATCCCCCTCCCTCCCTTAGCTCTATCCTCAGGGAGGTAGATTTGCAACTTTTTTTCCCATCACTGCCTCATGAATAAACTCTCTTTTGCAAAACTCATCATTTCATTTCAGTGATTGACATACTGCACAGGCAGTAAAATGGGTCTGGTTCCATAGCAGATGTGTGATTGGGGAAAAGCAAAATAAAACTGTAATTCCCAAATACAAGGCAAACTGAAACCTATCAGTCCTTTTGCTTCTGATCTTAATAATAGGAGTGTCCTTCAAAAGGTGGACCCGTTCCTCACGGAGCTAACCACACAAACGTCTGAAGGAAGACATTTCTTGGAAAATGATGGAACAGTTGCAGGCCAAACCAATGGTTCACAGTAGCAAGGATGAGTCAGTCATCAACAACAGCCTATGTGAGCTACAGCATAGCTACTTCATTTCTTCCTTCAAATCTCATTCAACTCTCTCTTTTTTAGCTCACTCTAACTGGAAACACAAGAAAACAGAAACCTAGTTTGGCTAAGAAAAGTGGACACATTACAAAGCCACCACAAACACAGTACCTACTAGCTTGCAATTAATTACAGGCAAAATATGTGCACATTGAAAGATAAATATCAGAAATTGCATAATTATAAATATTAAATGAGTGGGTTTTAGGAGCAGTAGAGAGAAGAGCAAGCAGTGGTGAATAGGTTTAACATAACGGCTAGATTTCAAGTAGGTAAATGGGTTTGGGGAAGGAGTACTCCAGTGAAGAAAAAGGTCAAAATTCCAGAAGCAGCACTAACCAGGCATTCTAAGAAAACACTGATCCAACTAACCAGACCAAAGGTTCAGTGAAGTGAGGAGTGTGTAAATGAGTCTGGAAAGGGAGGTGGTGACAGACCACAGTTTTTGAGGCCCATGCCTCCGAACCTGGTTTTATTCTTCAGGCAAATGGGAAATATGAAAATATTTTTGACTCACTCCTATTGGTTCTACTTTTTTTCCTGGCTCCAGTATTTATTTCTCCTCATTATACTTTATGAAATGATTCTTCATCCTTGAGTTAGCATCACATGTTGGTTGTACAGAAATACTGTATGTAAAAGGAAATTGGTTTGGGATTTGTTGTAAGACAAATGGGGCCTGAGATATAAACAGGACTTTAAGAAAGTGACCCTTAAAAAAAAAAAAGATAGTGACCCTACAAAAGATGACAGCATGCAAAACAAACTGAAAGGGCCAAAAGGAAACTGAAGATAAACTTTCCTCCCCAGCAGCATCCTGACCTCAACTCTGAGCAGAAGCTCCCCCATGAACCTGTTTATTAAGTGCTTCTGTAGGCTACAATTGGCAACTTGATCATTTTCACTGGACACAAGCCCATTCTCTCCCGACAGACTTGTGCTCTGAATCTTCCAGTTAAAGTCCCACAGCAGGGCCCGCTGCTCAGCTTGCATTGGTGCAAAGAGCCCTGGGATGAGATCCAAGAGTTCTGTACTCTGATCCATCAACTGCAGCTTCCTAGCTGAGATCTTGGGTACAACCCAAGATATAACTCTTGCAAGCTTTGTAAATGACTTGGTTAGATTGATACTCTCTAGGATTTCTTCCAGATGCAATTTTTAAACTTTCAAAACATACTATTTAAAAGAACATCCGAATTTTATTTTTTTCTTCATTTTATTTTATTTTATTATTCATATGCGCATACAAGGCTTGGGTCATTTCTCCCCCCTGCCCCCACCCCCTCCCTTACCACCCACTCCGACCCCTCCCTCTCCCCCCTACTCCCTCAATACCCAGCAGAAACTATTTTGCCCTTATTGCTAATTTTGTTGTAGAGAGAGTATAAGCCATAATAGGAAGGAACAAGGGGTTTTGCTGGTTGAGATAAGGATAGCTATACAGGGAGTTGACTCACATTAATTTCCTGTGAGTGTATGTTACCTTCTAGGTTAATTCTTTTTGATCTAACCTTTTCTCTAGTTCCTGGTCCCCTTTTCCTATTGGCCTTAGCTGCTTTTAAGGTATCTGCTTTAGTTTCTCTGCATTAAGGGCAACAAATGCTAGCTAATTTTTTAGGTGTCTTGCCTATCCTCACCCCTCCCTTGTGTGCTCTCGCTTTTATCATATGCTCAAAGTCCAATCCCCTTGTTGTGTTTGCCCTTGACCTAATGTCCACATATGAGAGAAAACATACGATTTTTGGTCTTTTGGGCCAGGCTAACCTCACTCAGAATGATGTTCTCCAATTCCATCCATTTACCAGCGAATGATAATATTTCATTCTTTATGGCTACATAAAATTCCATTGTGTATAGATACCACATTTTCTTAATCCATTCGTCAGTGGTGGGGCATCTTGGCTGTTTCCACAACTTGGCTATTGTGAATAGTGCCGCAATAAACATGAGTGTTCAGGTGCCTCTAGAGTAACCTGTGTCACAGTCTTTTGGGTATATCCCCAAGAGTGGTATTGCTGGATCAAATGGTAGATCAATGTTTAGCTTTTTAAGTAGACTCCAAATTTTTATCCAGAGTGGTTGTACTAGTTAACATTCCCACCAACCGTGTAAGAGGGTTCCTTTTTCCCCCCATCCTCGCCAAAACCTGTTGGTGGTGGTGTTGCTAATTATGGCTATTCTAACAGGGGTGAGGTGGAATCTTAGTGTGGTTTTAATTTGCATTTCCTTTATTGCTAGAGATGGTGAGCATTTTTTCATGTGTTTTTTGGCCATTTGAATTTCTTCTTCTGAGAAAGTTGTATAGTTCACTTGCCCATTTCTTTATTGGTTCATTAGTTTTGGAAGAATTTAGTTTTTTAAGTTCCCTATATATTCTGGTTATCAGTCCTTTGTCTGATGTATAGTTGGCAAATATTTTCTCCCACTCTGTGGGTGTTCTCTTCAGTTTAGAGACTGTTTCTTTTGATGAACAGAAGCTTTTTAGCTTTATTAGGTCCCATTTATCTATGCTATCTCTTAGTTGCTGTGCTGCTGGGGTTTCATTAAGAAAGTTCTTATCTATACCTACTAACTCCAGAGTATTTCCTACTCTTTCCTGTATCAACTTTAGAGTTTGTGGTCTGATATTAAGATCCTTGATCCATTTTGAGTTAATATTGTTATAGGGTGATATACATGGATCTAGTTTCAGTTTTTTGCAGACTGCTAACCAGTTTTCCCAGCAGTTTTTGTTGAAGAGGCTGCTATTTCTCCATCATATATTTTTAGCGCCTTTGTCAAAGAAAAGTAGGTTATAGTAGTGTGGCTTCATATCTGGGTCCTCTATTCTGTTCCACTGGTCTTCATGTCTGTTTTTGTGCCAGTACCATGCTGTTTTTATTGTTATTGCTTTGTAATTTAGTTTGAAGTCAGGTATTGTGATACCTCCTGTATTGTTCTTTTGACTGAGTATTGCCTTGGCTATTCACAGGCTCTTGTGTTTCCATATAAATTTTACGGTAGATTTTTCGATCTCTTTAATGAATGTCATTGGAATTTTAATAGGAATTGCATTAAACATGTAGATTACTTTTGGGAGTATAGACATTTTTACTATGTTGATTCTACCAATCCATGAACATGGAGGTCTCTCACATTCTATAGTCTTCCTCAATCTCTTTCTTTAGAAGTTTATAGGTTTCCTGATAGAGGTAATTCACATCCTTGGTTAGGTTTACACCTAGGTATTTGCCTTTTTTTGAGGCTATTTTAAATGGAATTGTTTTCATACATTCCTTTTCAGTTTGCTCATTGTTAGTGTATAGAAATGCTAATGATTTTTCTATGTTGCTTTTATATCCTGCTAACTTGCTGTAGCTATTGATGATGTCTAGAAGCTTCTGAGTAGAGTTTTTTGGGTCTTTAAGGTATAGGATCATGTCATCTGCAAATAGGGATATTTTGACAGTTTCTTTACCTATTTGTATTCCTTTTATTCCTTGTTCTTGAGCACGCCCAGCAACCAGGAGCAGGAAAGCTTGTGAGAGTGGCAGAGGGAGGAAAACTCTATAGGAGAGGGGGGAAGACCCACTGCCCATGTGAACTGTACACAAACACGCAGGCCTGAGAAAGCAGGTGCAGTGTCACCTCCCCCAGTGTGCTTGGAAAGGGGAAAGCTTGTAGCAGAGGCTCCTGCACAGGAGAACTCTGAATAAACAAAGCCTTTGCGGCCAGGTGAGTGCTAAGCTCACTCCTGAGATCTGCATAAATAATGCCTCCAGCAACAGCAGGCTGACAGCAGTGGGCAGGCAAGCCACAGCCTCAGATACCATTCACTGAACTGTCTCCAGACACTTTTTTTTTCTCTCTCCCTACCTTTGATGAGAAAACAATCAAACTACACCTGCATGCTGAAAAACTTACTGAAACTGTATTGCATTTGAACTTGGGACACTTTGTGGGCTTTTTTTTGTGTGTGTGCAGTTTTGTTCTACTTTATGCATCCCCTTTGATGAGACAACTACAGAACAACATCTGAGGCACCATCTCCAGGATTGGAGACTGAGACGGACACCAAAATTATTAAGACTAAAACTTCATTGCATTTCAACTTGGAGGTTTTTTTAATTTTGTTTTTTTTATTTTCTATTTTTCATTTTGTTTTATTTTATTTGTATATATATTTCTTTCATTTACTTATTTTTTATATTTATGCTTATCTTTATTCTTTTTATTTTTTATTTTCAATCCTCTCTCTGTCTTTCTAATGCCTGTTCAGCTACTGTAGAATAGTACACTAATGCTCCCTGTTTATACCTTTGAAACATTCTTGTTTGATTCCTTGTTTTGTTTTTTCATGCTTCTCTGTTTATTTGTTTTTCCCTTTTCTTTAACTTCTTGCTTTTCATCTCCTCTCACCCTTCCATTCTAAATATTACCATTGTTATTATTAGAAGCTAGAAAATACTTAATTGCACACAGTACAGGGACAGTAACAACACCAAAGACAATGATGGGAAGACAGAAAAAAACAGGGAAACCAGTTTCCCCTCAGCAAAAAATTAGTACAGGAACCAGAGGGGAATGAAGAAAACAGATACTCAGATCCAGACTCCAACAAAATGAAGATAAACTATGCCAAAGAACCCAATGAAGCCCACAAAAATAATTTAAAAGAAGACATACTACAGGTACTCAATGAGAATTTTATAGAGATGATACTGGACAGGGTCAACCAAAATGTACAGGAGACACTCAAGAAACTCCAAGACAACAAAAATAGAGAATTTGAAAAAGCAAAAGAAGAAATAAAGGAAACCATAGAAGCACTGTATAAACACCAAAGTGAAAGAGAGAACACTATGAATAAACGGATAAATGAACTCAGGACAAAAATAGACAACATTAAAGAGGAACACAGCCAGGATATGGAAAACCTCAGAAAAAAGAATGAAACAGAACTGCAAAACAAAACGGAAGGCCAATCCAGCAGAATAGAACAAACAGAAGACAGAATCTCAGAACTTGAAGATGAAATGGTAATTAAAGGAAAAACTGAAGAACAATTAATTAAACAACTCAAGACCTGTGACAAGAAAACTCAAGAACTCACTGACTCCATCAAAAGACCAAACTTGAGAATCATGGGCATCGAAGAAGGAGAAGAGGTGCAAGTGAAGGGAATGCGTAATCTATTCAACAAAATAATAACGGAAAATTTCCCAAATCTAGAGAAAGATATTCCCATACAGATGCAAGAGGCCTCCAGGACACCAAACAGACCAGATCAAAATAGAACTACCCCACGACATATCATCATTAAAACAACAAGTTCAGAAACTAAGGAAAGAATATTGAAGGCTGTAAGAGAGAAAAAACAAGTAGCATACAAAGGTAAACCCATCAAAATCATAGCAGACTTCTCAACAGAAACATTAAAAGCAAGAAGAGCATGGGGTGAGATCTTCCGGGCACTGAATGAAAATACCTTTAACCCCAGGATACTCTACCCAGCAAGACTATCATTCAGAATAGATGGAGCAATAAAAGCCTTCCATGATAAGCAGAAACTAAAACAATATGTGACCACAAAGCCACCATTACAAAAGATTCTTCAAGGGATTCTGCACACAGAAAGTGAAACCCAACTTAACCATGAAAAGACAGGCAGCACCAAACCACAGGAAAAGAAAAAGCAAGACATTAGAGAGTAACCTCAACTAAGGTACACACAATCAAACCTTCAAACAACTAAGACAATTAAATGACAGGAATCACCACATACCTATCAGTACTAACACTTAATGTTAACAGACTTAATTCACCCATCAAAAGGCACTGCTTGATGAAATGGATTAAAAAGGAAGATCCAACAATTTGTTGCTTACAGGAGACCCATCTCACCGACAGAAATAAGCATAGGCTTAGGATGAAAGGCTGGAAGAAGATTTACCAAGCCAATGGCCCCCAAAAACAGGCAGGAGTAGCAATAATTATCTCTGACAAAGTAGACTTCAAACCTACATTGGTCAAGCAAGATAAAAAAGGAAATTCCATACTATAAAAGTGGAAATAGACCAAAAGGAAATAACAATTATCAACCTATATGCACCCAATGTCAATGCACCCAATTTCATCAAACATACACTAAAGGACATAAAAGCATATATTAACTCCTGGAAAAACAAGAACAAGCAAATCCCAAAACAAATAGAAGGAGAGAAATAATAAAATAAGAGCTGAAGTCAACAAAATAGAAACCAAAAAAACCATACAAAGAATTAATGAAACAAAAAATTGGTTCTTTGAAAAAATAAACAAGATCAATAGACTCCTGGCAAATCTGACTAAAATGAGGAAAGAAAAAACCCAAATTTGTAGAATCAGGAATGCAAAAGGGAAGATAACAACAAACACCATGGAAGTCTAGGAAATCATCAGAGACTATTTTGAGAATCTATATTCAAATAAATTTGAAAATCTTAAAGAAATGGACAGATTTCTAGATACATATGATCATCCAAAACTGAACCAAGAGGAAATTAAGCACCTGAATAGATCTATAACACAAAATGAAATTGAAGCAGCAATCAAGAGTCTCCCCAAAAAGAAAAGTCCAGGACCTGATAGATTCTCTGCTGAATTCTACCGGACCTTTAAAGAAGAACTGATACCTACCTCCTTAAACTGTTCCATGAAATAGAAAGGGAAGGAAAACTGCCAAACACATTTTATGAAGCCAGTATTACGCTTATCCCAAAACCAGGCAAAGACACCTCCAAATGGAGCACTATAAGCCAATCTCTTTAATGAACACTGATGCAAAAATTCTCAATAAAATAATGGCAAACTGAATTCAACAACACATCAAAAAGATTATTCACCATGACCAAGTAGGCTTCATCCCAGGGATGCAGGGGTGGTTCAACATACAAAAATCAATAAACGTAATAAACCACATTAACAGAAGCAAAGACAAAACCACTTAATCATATCTGTAGATGCAGAAAAAGCCTTTGATAAGATCCAACACCATTTCATGATAAAAGCTCTAAAAAAACTAGGAATAGAAGGAAAGTACCTCAACATTATAAAAGCTATATATGACAAACCTAAAGCCAGCTTTATACTTAATGCAGTAAAACTGAAACCATTCCCTCTAAAATCAGGAACTAGAAAAGGATGCCCACTATCTCCACTCCTATTCAACATAGTACTGGAATTCAAAGCCAAAGCAATTAGGCAAGAAAAAGGAAAAAAAGGAATACAAAAAGGTAAAGAAACTGTCAAAATATCCCTATTTGCAGATGACATGATTCTATACCTTAAAGACCCAAAAAACTCTACTCAGAAGCTTCTAGACATCATCAATAGCTATAGCAAGGTAGCAGGATATAAAATCAACATAGAAAAATCATTAGCATTTCTATACCTTAATAATGAACAATCTGAAAAAGAATGTATGAAAACAATTTCATTTACAATAGCCTCAAAAAAAATCAAATACCTAGGTGTAAACCTAACAAAAGATGTGAATGACCTCTACAAGGAAAACTATACACTTCTGAAGAAAGAGATTGAGGAAGACTATAGAAAGTGAGAGATCTCCCATGCTCATGGATTGGTAGAATCAACATAGTAAAAATGTCTATACTCTCAAAAGTAGTCTACATGTTTAATGCAATTTCCATCAAAATTCCAATGACATTCATTGAAGAGATAGAAAAATCTGTTAAATTTATATGGAAACACAAGAGGCCACGAATAGCCAAGGCAATACTCAGTCAAAAGAACAATGCTGGAGGCATCACAATACCTGAGTTCAAACTATATTACAAAGCAATAATGATAAAAACAGCATGGTACTGGCACAAAAACAGACATGAAGACCAGTGGAACAGAATAGAGGACTCAGATATGAAGCCACACAACTATAACCAACTTGTCTTTGACAAAGGTGCTAAAAATATACAATGGAGAAAAGACAACCTCTTCAACAAAAACTGCTGGGAAAACTGGTTAGTAGTCTGTAAAAAACTGAAACTAGATCCATGTATATCACCCGATACCAATATTAACTCAAAATGGATCAAGGATCTTAATATCAAACCCCAAACTCTAAAGCTGACACAGGAAAGAGTAGGAAATACTCTGGAGTTAGTAGGTATAGATAAGAACTTTCTCAACGGAACTCCAGCAGCACAGCAACTAAGAGATAGCATAGATAAATGAGACTTCATAAAACTAAAAACTTCTGTTCATGAAAAGAAATGGTCTCTAAACTCTAAACTGAAGAGAACACCCACAGAGTGGGAGAAAATATTTGCCAGCTATACGTCAGACAAAGGACTGATAACCAGAATATATAGGGAACTTAAAAAACTAAATTCTCCCAAAACTAATGAACCAATAAAGAAACGGGCAAGGGAACTAAACAGAACTTTCCCTAAAGAAGAAATTCAAATGGCCAAAAAGCATATGAAAAAATGCTCACCATCTCTAGCAATAAAGGAAATGCAAATTAAAACCACACTAAGATCCCACCTCACCTCTGTTAGAATAGCCATGATTAGCAACACCACGAACTACAGGTGTTGACAAGGGTACGGGGGGAAAAAGGAACCCTCTTACACTGTTTTTGGGAATGTAAACTAGTACAACCATTCTGGAAAAAAATTTGCAGGCTACTTAAAAAGCTAAACATTGATCTATCATTTGATCCAGCAATACCACTCTTGGGGATATACTCAAAAGACTGTGACACAGGTTACTCCAGAGGCACCTGCACACCCACATTTATTGTGGCACTATTCACAATAGCCAAGTTATGGAAACAGCCAAGATGCCCCACCACTGACGAATGGATTAAGAAAATGTGGTATCTATACACAATGGAATTTTATGCTGTCATGAAGAAGAACGAAATGTTATCATTCGCTGGTAAATGGATGGAATTGGAGAACATCATTCTGAGTGAGGTTAGCCTGGCCCAAAAGACCAAAAATCATATGTTCTCCCTCATATGCGGACATTAGATCAAGGGCAAACACAATGAGGGGATTGGACTTTGAGCACATGATAAAAGCGAGAGCACACAAGGGAGGGGTGAGGATAGGTAAGACACCTAAAAAACTAAAGCAGATACCTTAAAAGCAACAGAGGCCAATAGGAAAAGGGGACCAGGAACTAGAGAAAAGGTTAGATCAAAAAGAATTAACCTAGAAGATAATACACATGCACAGGAAATTAATATAAGTCAACTCCCTATATAGCTATCCTTATCTCTACCAGCAAAAACCCTTGTTCCTTCCTATTATTGCTTATACTCTCTCTTCTACAAAATTAGAGATAAGGGCAAAATAGTTTCTGCTGGGCCTGAGGGGGTAGAGGGGAGAGGGAGGGGGCAGAGTGGGTGATAAGGGAAGGAGTGGGGGGAGGGGGGAGAAATGATCCAAGACTTGTATGCACATATGAATAATAAAACAACTAAAAAAAAGAGTTTCTGGGGATGATTTCCTTGTTCTGAAGTCAGAGGCAAGGATGGGATAGTTCTATTTTTATCCCTGGACTTTGTTGAGACTACATGTGATATCTGGAACAACTGAAGCCGTCATGTGACCATAGGAAAATTAGGGATCATTTCAACACACCAAAGATGACAGGAGAAATGGGAAGAACTGTGGTCTTTGATGATTTGGCTGACCCAGCCATACCCAAATGTGTTCTCCTTCTGGGCCTTTTCTTATGTGAAATAATGAATTGTATTTTTGTTTTAAAAAAAAAAAGTCTACAAACTCCTAAAATCTTGCCCAGTATAGCTAGCATATGCCTCAGCAGCCTCAACACATATCAGCATCTCTTTCTAGTCCAGCCACTTGGGATTCTCTGAATCTTTTTATTATTTGTGCTTCCTTCCACCATGGGGCCTTTTTACTTACTATTTGACTTTCTCTTTCTACCATGTAGTTATCCTACTGTTTCATCTATTCTTTCTCGTGCTTTAATTCTCAGCTTATTATTTACTCAGAGAAGAGTCCACAAAGTACCTAACTTGGTAAGTTACCCAGTTTTACACAGCAGCACATCCCTTTCTGTTGCAGCACTTGATCACAGCTGCAAATTTACATTTTAGTAATGTAATTGGATTTGTAAAGAGGACCTGTTTCCTCCTCTTCCTTCTCCTCTTTCTTCTTGTGTTTCTTCTTATTTTCTTATCTTCCTTTTCCTCTTATTTTTCTCCTTCAATATTTCATTGACATCTCACACAGTGCCTGTTTTGAAGACTGAACAGTCATTTCAAGGAATGTGGTATCAGAATGCCCCACAACTGAGATTCCCAGGCACATCTCTAGCCCAGGCCCTTAACTCTTCATTCATCCTGTGAGAAGGAAAGGTCTCTTCCTCTTTCAGATCAAGACCTTCTTTGTGACATTTAAGAAAGCCCTCATCCCTATACACAAGTTGTGGCCTGAGTTCAAGGCTTACAGGGCTATATAATGTGATACTTTCTCGGAGCTTAGATTGTTCAGTTGTAAATATCACTCTAGATAAAATACCACTAGTCTACGCAAGGTGCTCAGCCCAGACCCCACCAACTGCAGTCTTCCTCCAAACCAGTAAAACCTCATACTCTCTTGAAAAAGATCTCCTGAGAACAGACAATATTTCAACAACAAGCTAGCCTAAAATCCAATATAGGAAATGCATTATCTAATTCTATGATACCCCAGTTTTGCTAATGAGAGTCTGAATTGATATTAGCAAATAGATTAACATCACAGATGTAAACATAAAGCATTTGAATCTCTTCTCTAGCCCCATCTGAGAATATACCTAACATCTACATGTATCACATAGTCCCAAATTTGATACAAAAAGAATTTTCCATAAACACACAGCACAATTTCTATCATAGCTGGGAGAAACTGCTTGCAACCATCCAAAATAGCATTTTTTCTAACCACCACAATTCAAGATTCATTCTCCTGAGGCATTAGCCTCCTGAATACACAAAGACATGCACATATACACACAGGAAACTGTTTCAGAGTGAGCTTCTGCTCTGCCTTCATCATAACTTAAGACACAAAACAGAATGGAGTGATGGAAGAATACACCCAAAGGTGAACCTCCAGCTCTCAGAGGTCAGAGCAGGGTAACCTCATTCCCAGTGAGGCTATACCATGAAGTGAGTTTTTAAGATTGTAGGAGAGAGAAGAAGGAGAGGCAACTGCTTCCATTGTGCACTAAAACATACTGACTGAATAATGTGATATTTCAGCTATCTTCTGGGTTAGTGATAGAAATGGTATGTGGTATATTTGTTATTGGTAATTTTTATTTGTAAGCAAAAGAGAAAAAGAAGTAAGGCGAATTAGGTAGCCCAAAGGGATGAACTATAGATAAGTAATTAATGAATCTCTCTCTCTCTTTCCCTCTCTCTCTCCCTCTCTCTCTCTTTCTCTCTCTCAACTTTGATAATTCAGTGGTGGTTAGTAAAATGTTAAAAGGTTGAAATTGCCTTTTGATAAAACTGATCTTAAGAAAAAAATTAAATCTGTACTTCAATAATAACTTTAGCTATCATATTTAAAATGCTGGTAACATCATGGTAATTTACTTATAATTACTTAGCAAAAAGGTGAATATAATTACAAAATATCACCTTGACAGTCCAGCCTTGGAGTGTGAATGTTCTCTTCCCAAATCCAAGACTTACTCTGTTTCCATTATAAGATGATTAAGGTGTTTAATATATTTCTAGAAAACCATCTATAGAACAACAAGCTATGGGCAACATAGTCTTTACAAGGCAATCTATCCAGAAATATAGCAGAAACTTCCACATGAAAACATTTCTACTGCATAGGGCACTCTTCTAGAGGGATTTGAGGATTTGCATAAAATTTTAAACCTCTACCCTCAGAACATAACTACTTTTCTTTATGTAGAAGTACTTTCAATTTTAATGGAAATAAGTAACCAAGACAGACATTGCAAAGGAAATGAATTTTTCCTAACAAAAACTAATAGAAATTTACTAAGAAAGAAATTCACTAGAAAATGAACTCTTACCTGCATTTCAAAGCACAAAGAACTGAATGCCTCTCATTGAAAATACTTATGAGTACCAAAGAATACACTGCCAGTTTGGCATTAATCTTTGAAATTTATCCCTACAAAAACACAGAATTTAATCTGTCTTTTATGAATGAGATTCACATACATCTCTTCCTCTATTAAAAACATGTTTTGCTTGAAACAAACTCTATCTTCTCTAAAAACTTCTGAAGAAATAAAATTCTGTGGTAGCATAGTCTTAAGGACATAATAGAAATTTCACATAGTAGAAATCACTTAGTACTTAGACATATCTGTGTTAAATTCATACATAGTTTCTACTATCTCCACCCCCATGAGATATTTTCCTTTGCCATGTGGTATCCAAAAATATTATAAGACAATAAAACACACAAACCCATAGCTAGACTAAGGAAAAATAACCAAAATTAAAAATGAAAGAGGACACATTGCAACTGATGTCACAAAAATAAAAAAACAGTTAAAAGAGACTACTTTAAACAGGTAACTCCTAAGACTAAATCATGAAGAGATTTTAAAAATCTGCACAGATCTATAACAAATAAGGAGATTGAGACAATGATCAAAAATCTAACAAAGGAAAACCCAGGACCAGATGGCTATACTGAATAATTCTATGAAATATTTGTTGCAGAATGCTGTTCTTCTCATGGCCTTAGATGAACCCAGCTCTCCTCTCTGTCTTGATTATAGTTCCCAAAAATAACTATAGAATATGATGGAGAAGCAACATGCTGATAGGGAGGAAATGCCTCACACAGCCTGGCCCTCACTCCTGTCCCACATAGAAAGTGTAATATCTGAGGTAGGGAAGAACTACAGGATCAGCCCAGGCTTTGTTCCTCTCTGCCCTTTAAACAAGACATCCTTCAGATACTTACCCACCTGACATGTAGCTCCTGAGTTGTATAATCCCAGGGTAAACTGCCTTTTGAGGTCCTTCAAACTGTGGTACAAAGTGAGGCATGTTCAGCCAAAACTCCATCTACTCCAGACGGCTCTTTTGAGCCTTAGGGGATAAGCTCACAACTCTTGTTACCTATCTGTAAGTGATAAACTCACTTTGCATAACTGATTGCATGACAGTATATTCTCTCACCAGACTCAGACAAATTGGTAATCTGTACATAGTGGACCTAAATAGTATCCCAGGATGCATTGAGCATAAGTGTGTAGACTCTTTTTCACATGGTTGATGCAATGATGATGTTTGCTATTCTCCATGCAGTGAGAGTCCTCTCCTGGGATTGGTGATTAGTGAACCTGCTTCATATTAATAGCAGAGAACAAAGGAGGCATACAAAAGGACAAATTAATTCTATTTCAGCAAGTGTGAAAGAAGGATTAGATCAGGGGAAATGTCATGAAGAAGTTGGCCTTTAGAATTGACAAATGAGATTGTATCAAATTAAAAGGCTTCTGCACAGCAAGGAAACAATTACTAGAACCAAGACAACCTACAGAATGGGAGAAAATCTTGCCATCTATTCATTGGATAAAGGATTGATATCCAGAATATATAAAGAATTAAAAAAATTAAACACTAAAAAACAAACAATCCCATTAACAGATAAATGAATTGAGTATACAGTTCTCAAAAGAAGTACAAATGGCCAATAAATATATGTAGAATTATTCAACATCCTTAGCCATACAAGAAATACAAATCAAAACTACTCTGAGATTCTATGTCACCCAAGTCAGAATGGCAATCATCAAGAAAAGAAATAACAGATGTTGATAAGTATGCGGGAGAAAAAGGAACATTTATATGCTGTTGGTGGGAATGGAAATGAGTATAGTCTCTATGGAAATCAGTATGGATATTCCTCAGAAAAACTACTGGGCATTATCCAGAAGAATGTAAGTCAGCACACAATTATAGAGACCTTCTTGTCCCTGTTTATAGAAACATTATTCATACTGGCCAAGCTATAGAATCAGCCTAAGTGTCCATCAACTGATGAATGTATAAAGAAGATGTGGTATATGTACACAATGGAGTATTATTCTACCATAAAGAATGAAATTATGTCATTTGCAGGAAAATGGATGGAACTAGAAGTCTTTTTAATTGAAATAAGCCACACTGAGAAAGACAAATAACACATTCTCTTTCACATGCAAAATGTAGACCTAAGTTTTATACTTGGTGGATTGTTTTGAGGTGGGAACCAGCAGGAAGGCGGAGGGTGAAAGGAGAGAGAGAAGTGGAGTGAATATGACCAAAGTACTTCATACATATGTCGGAAAATAGAATAATGAAACCTTTTGAAATTGTTTTTAAAAAGGGATGAGAAAGAGTATGCAGGAGGTGAATCTGGTTAATGTACATTATATGCATATGAATTAACACAGTAAAACCCCTTTGTATAATTAATATACACTAACTTTACAAAAGAGAAAAAAAGAAGTTGCCCTTTGAGTCACATGTGAAAAGAAAGATGGACTTTATACAAAGAGCATGGAAAGGGCACTCCAGGCTGAGAGTAGCTTGAAAAATGGTGGAAAGGCAGGGAAATGTTGGGCATATTTGGTAAAGGTAATTTCTTCCACTTGATAGAAGAAGATATAGTAGGAAAAGACTAAAATGGTAAGGGAAAATAGGCATATAGAGCTAGATCAAGACCAGATCAAGAAGGCATATTATATTTTGAATACTATATATAAATTATGCATTTTTAACTAGCTGAAGAGGAAGCTATAGGTAAGTCTTGAACAGAACAATGTAAGATCTGAACCTTAGAAATATTGGGAAGATTTGAGAAAAGATGCAATACTGTGGTAAATGTCACTAAAAGCCTAAAGTAAAAGAAGGCAATGGCAGTGGAAGTTGGAAAGGGACCTTTCAAAAAGGTGAAATGAGAAAAAGAAATACAAATGGACAGTGAACCTAAAAATGCTAAACTTTAGTCATCATTAGGAGATTCAGACTAGGAGATATCATTTCTCATTTCATTGGGCAAAAATGGAAGATGTAGATAAAATGTAATTGCACCAAGAACATGGAGAAATAAGAACTCCCTCCATGGCTCTGGAAAGGAATTAAAATTGATTTTTAAAAGGAAAAAACTCTTGGGCAATAGCTACCAAAACCCAAAATGCACATTCCCTTGATCTACAAGTTACTCAACTACAAACACACACACACACACACACACACACACACACACACACAAGCACACACACAAATTTAAGTTACAGCATTGGAACATGTAGAAACAGCAATAAATAGGAAACTAACAACTGGCTAATAAATAATGGTGTATATATTCAGTACAATTCCACACAGCTCTTTAAAAGGAGGTAAAATTACACCCAGTAAGATATAAAGATTTCTTAAGATATTATTGTTTAGGAATACAGTGAGAAGAGATACAATAGGAAGAGAATGTAATGTGTCCCTAAAAGTGAGTACCTGTGCATGTGAGCACAAAAATAGATATTGGTGGTTAAAGCCAAAATAAAGCAGACTATCTAATTAAATTTAGAAAGTGCTATTGGGAGAAAGAGAGAATATAGAAAGGTAAAATTTGCTTTTTGCTTCATACAATTTTAACCTTTTCAAATGTTTTACAAAGAAAAAAATAATAACTTTTATCATTTTAAAAACTTAAAGAAGCAAAAATGTTTATAAACAACAAAGCATTAGTTATCTTCTTCAAAAGTCCTTCAGATAATGTAACAGCATGACTAAATCATAGTAAGTGAAATTTGTGAGAATATATGGTCAAAAGAAAGAAATTCTACCAAGAGCTGGATATGTAGATCACTAGTGCAGTATTTGCCTAGCTTGAACAAGGAAGGAAGGGAAGGGAGGGGAGGAGAGGAAATGGAGAGAAGGAAAGGAGGAAAGAAAGGACATAGAGACAAAAAAAAAAAGCAAGCAAAGTTGAATTGATAAAATGCATAAGGATTGAAAGGTGTTTGTATGTGTTGGTGAGAATTGTCTCTGAAGAATCATGATACATAGAAATGCCAAATTAGGGCAAATCCATGACCTTTCTTGATAGTATTATGTATCAAGAGATGTTCTGTGGTACAGAATGAAAGGAAGAGAATTGCCCTCCATGCTAGCAACTCAGAATCTCAACTCTTGCTTTATTTGAGGTAGGGATTTCAGGTTCAGATCAAGAATTGTTTGTCACGTGAAAAATAATTCTAGTACATTTTACATTTAGAGTGGTACCTTTGTTCGCAATGTGTCATAAAGATAAACAGAACATTTCTCTTCTATGGATTTGAAATGAGGAAGAGAGGAAAGAAAATCAATGATGAAAACCATGTCAGAAGCTGTTATTGGTAAATGTCACATTTCATATGTCTTGATATCACAGCTCATGTTTTCAAACAGAAGATAATTACTTTCCACAGAGACACCTTAAAAAAATTACTGTATCATAAAACTTTACAAATTCAAAGTAATTGGCCTAAGGTAGCTAAATATCAAAAGAGAATATTTACATTATATTACAAGTTGAAAGAAATGCAAAATATAAAATGTCATTATTCATGAATTTGTCATATTATAAATTCAGTTTGTTTTCAACTGAGGTGGAATCTCATTGAGGTATTAACTTGCATTTCCATGATAATTACTGATGTTGAGCAGGTCTTCACATGTTTATTGGCCATACATATATAGCTTATTTGTCGAATTTTAGGAGTTCTCTGAATATTCAGACTATTAGCTGGGCGCAGGTGACTCACGCCTGTAATCCTAGCTACTCAAGAGGCAGAGATCAGGAGGATCACAGTTCAAAGACAGCCCAGGCAAATAGTTTGTGTATCTTGAAATACCCAACACAAAACAGCACTGATGGAGTGGCTCAAGGTGTAGACCCTGAGTTCAAGCCCCAGTACTGCAAAAAGAAAAGTTTCAGAACATTAATCCCTTGCCATTTTTACAATATAGAAATATTTGTCACATTCTAAGGGTTGCATTTTTGCTCTATTGAGAGTATCTTTTTTTTTTAACTCACTCCACCCCCTACCTCTCTCCCCCACCCCCTCGATACCCAGCATATTGATAGTATCTTTTTATGCAAAAAGTTTGGTTTTCATGAAGTACAATTTGTCTGCTTTTTAAAGTTTTTGCCTGTGCATTTAGTGCTCATTCCAAAAGAGACCATATCCTTAACGAGGTGCCTCATAGACTCATTATTACTGAATGTTCCATGAATATTATATTTTCTGCATTTACCAAAGATCATTAAAATATACAGATGCAACTGCAGATTGTAGATGTCTTGACAGATTGCAGAGTAGAAGCTTTCTCTGTCTGACTTTGTAAATGACAAGAGTTAGGATAACAAAGGAGAGATTACTTTTGGAAAAAAGAGAGGGAGAGTCCTGAGGCCAAAGAAAAAGGAACAGAACAGCTGAAAATCACAGTGAAACAGAAAGGTGACATAGTAAATTCGGAAAACAGTTTGCAGCCCGAGCCTTATCTACCATTAGGGGAAGGGAAGCCAAAGCCCCCACAAAGTAAGCTAGGTAGCCTTGGAGACACATAGGCAGACCTAGCTGTGGGACAAATCCATACCTCCTACAAGCCTTAAACCCAGTGTGGGGATTTGGTGGGACAGGCTACCAATGAACAGAAAGGCAATTTTTCACTCCTGAAATCTCAGAGAGTGGTGGCAAGGTACCATCTGGAGAGAAGGCTTACTGTTCAAGACAGAGCTACTCGGGGAACATGAAAATAAGAAACAATCACAGCTCAGGATGTCAAGGCATCCAGACACAATGTCTAGGAGGAGGACAGGCTCCAGAAACATTCAGAAAGAGACAGGGTCTGATATGGGCAAGCTGAGATATCTAAGCAGGTAGGAGCTCAGACAGTGCAGACAGTGGTCAGTGGTCCTGCCCTACCTGGCAAGAGCAAGTTCCAGTGCATGATGGCCATTTCAGAAACAGAACATGGAGCCCACAGCCAGTGGGTGGTCAGGTTCTAGGAGCTTCCAGCTGACTTCAAAGTGTCTGCAGTCAGGCAGCATTTGAGACTCAGCTACCCTGGGGAAGTGAAAACAGCTCAGGGAGTCTTGGGACACTCAGTCACAGCGTCTGTGAAGAAGAAGGACTGACGTGAACACACAGAGAAGTTTAAGCAGCTGGGAGCTTAGGCACTGAAGGGCATCAGGGTTGGTGGCCCTCCCCTTCCTGGCTAGAGCAAGCTCTGTTGCCTAAGGTTCACAGCAGAAGCAGAGCACAAAGTCGATAGCAGGAGGAGTACAATGGTTCAATAGGTGTCTACTGGCCACAAATATTTACTGCCAAGCAGGGTTTGAGACTGTATTACTCTGGGGACTTAAATACCAAGGAAAAACCATAGCCCAGGAAGTGCTGGGACACCCTGCCACATGTTAGGGTGACAGACAGCCACAAGGGGGGGTTGTGGTGGAGAAGAGGATCTAGTGTTGGTCCACTGGGAAGTTTAAGCATCCGGGCACTCAGACAGTGAAGGGCCTGGTGACCAGTGACCTCATTCTTCCTAGAAAGAGCAAGTCACATTGACTGAGAATCACCACGCAAACAGCACCAATCCTGTGCTGAAAGCATACTTGCCATCAAAGTGCTGTCAGATGGCTGTGAGTACTTGCTTCCATGTGAGGTTAAAAACTCTGAGCATGGGACCTGCTTACCTGATACCCCTTTTTCCATCCATGAGTAACAAACTGCTGGGCAGGGCCTGGATGAACTGTGATCTGCAGGCAGGGCAGCTGAGTCCCTTAGTTCTCCACTAGGACTGCAGAAATTGTTTGTCCCTCCCCAACTGTCAGATGCATTTGAGAGACACTCCTAGGATTGCATGTGTGCTGTTTCTGGGGGCACAAATCAGGGTGCCTGTTCAGAAAGAGGGAATCTGCCTGGCCCAGAGGCTACAAAGCTCCGTGTTGCCAGCAGCAGCTTCCAGTACACAAAGGGAAGATTCTAAAGTAAAAGCAGCCCAGAAGTGGACAACTGACCCTTGACAAGACCCACAGTCACTGTGCATATAACACCAACCCGTACACAAGGAAACACATGAGATTCCAGGTAGTTTTCTTCTCTGAATGGTGCTAGCAATCATGCCTGGTCCCCTAAACACATAGACAAAAGTGTGTCTACTGAGCTACATGCTTCTCAGTCCAGTTGTGAGAAACCTCAACCCTACCACTACACAGTCCTTCCTAAACATTGAGAACATTTCAACTGCAAGACTACAGGTGATTAAAACTTCCAACACAAGTCTTGTGCTCAGATGTACAAATCTCAATGCAGAAACAAAAAATATATGAAAATAGGATGACATGATACCTTTAAAGTAACAGATACTAAGGATAGTGAAGGAAGAGACAGCCTAGTTAAAGAACTCCAAAGCATAACTGTAAGAATGATCAACAAAATTAAAAGGTTATGTATATATATAAAGAGAATACAATAAACACCTGAATAAAATATGGAAGACAATGAGGATATGAAAGAGGAACTAAATAAAGATGCAGAAATTCTGAAAAAAAATCATACAAATTCTGAAATAAAAAGTCAATTAAGTCAAATAAAAAACTCACTTGAAAGCCTATCCAATAGAATAGATCAAATTGAAGACAAAATACCAGTGCTTGAAGATAAGGTAGATGTATTAAAACAGTCAAATAAAGAAAAGAAAAAGGTGAGGTGTGGTGACTCAAACTGCTAATCCTAGCTACACTGGAGATGGAGATCGGAAGGATCATGTTTCAAGGCCAGCCCAGGCAAAATGTTTGCAAGACCAATGAAAGCTAGGCATGGTAGCACATGCCTGTTGTTCCAGCTACTTGGGATACCATAAGTAGGAGGATCATGGTCCAGGCCAATTCAGGCATAAAGCAAGACCCTCTCAAAAATAATCATATTAAAACTGCTTGCAGAGTGGCTCAAGTGGTAGAGCACCTGACTAGAAAGTGAGAGGCCTTCAGTTGAGCCCCTCAGTACTACCAAAAGGAAGGAAGGAAGGCAGGAAGGAAGAGAGGGAGGAAGGGGAAAAGAAAATGAAAATAAAAAAAAGAAGTATGAATGAAACATGCAAGACTTCTGGAACTCTACAAATTATCAGCATAAAATAAGCAGAAGTGCAACTTAAAAGGCTATAAAATATATTGAACAAAATAATTGGAGAAAATTTCCCAAATCTTCAAAAAGAGTCAGTCTTACAGGTCTTCAAGGGTTTTAGAACCCACCAAAAGAGATGAGACCAGAAAAAGAACCACCTTGACATATATTATAGCTAAAACATTAGACATACAAAGCAAGAAAAGAATATTGAAAACTGAAAAGAGAAGTGCCAACTCACATATAAATTCATACTCATCAGAATAACAGCAGATTTCTCAACAGAAACTCTAAGCAAGTTGGGTGTGGAATGATGTATTTCAAGACTTGGAAGAAAGTAACTGCCAACCTAGATTACTGTAAACAGCAAAACTATCCCTTATAGTTGCAGCAGAAACAAAAAACATTCACGATAAACAATGACTGAGAGCACTGCAGAAGATTCTTAAAGGAAGATAAATTTACAAAAAAAGAAGATAAATTCAACCATGAAAATATGGGAAAGAATAAATCTCCTTAGATGAGTTGATAAGCAAATGAGGACTGAGATATAATTAAACATTTTTAAAATGACAGGAATTACTACCTATCTTTCAATAATAACTCTAGATGTTTATAGTTTTGATTCACCAATCAAAAGACACAGACTAGCAGGTTGGATTAAGAAAAAAGACCTAACCATTTGTTGCTTATAGGAAATGTACCTCACTGACAAAGGCAAATACAGGCTTAAAAATCAAAGGGTGGGATTTTCCAAGCAAATGTAATCGCAAAGCAAAGCAGGAGTAATTATACCCACATATGACAAAATAAACTTCAAAACAAAATTAGTCAGAAAAGCCAAAGAAAATCAACTATTATTAATAAAGGAAGCAATCCATCAAGAGGAGATAACAATTATAAACATATATGCAAAAAAATTCAGCACACCCAATTTCATAAAACAAACACTATTGGATGCAAAATCACAAATAAATCACAACACAAATAATAGTGGGCTGCTTCAAAACATCATTCTCACAAATAAGTCTAGACAAAAAATTCACAAAGAAACATCAGAAATAAATAAAACTGTAAATCAAGTGGACTTAACAGATATCTAGAATATTCCACCCAAAAACCACAGATATACATTCTTCTCAGCAGCCCAGGGAAATTTTTTCAAAATAGATCATATTTTAGGACATAAAGCAAGTCTTAAAAAATATAAGAAAATCCAAATAACTTCCTTATTTTATTAGACTACAATGAAATAAAGCTGGAGAACAATAGCAAAAGGAAGCACAGAAAATATTCAAACACATGTAACTGAACAATACATGGATGAGTGATCAATGAGTCATGAAAGAAATAAGGTAGAGAATAAAAAAAATACTAGAATCAAATGAAAATCAAAGCACAACTTACCAGAACCTTTCAGACACAGAAAAAGGCAGAGTTAAAAGGAAAGTTTATAGCTATTAGCATCTACATTAAAAAGTTAAGAGAAATCTCAAATACCTAATGATGCATCTCAAGCTCTTAGAAAAAGAAGAATATGCCAAACCACAAATTAGTAAGCAGAAAGAAATGATAAAGATCAAGGCAGAAATCAATGAAATGAAAACTAGAAAATATCAATACAAAGAACCAGTGAAATAAAAAGTTAGTTCTTTGAAAAGAAACATAAGGTTGACAAAGTCTTAGCCTCACTAACCAAAAGAAAAATTAGAGATGAAAAAGGGGGATAACACAACAAATACCAATGAAAGTCAGAGCATCATAAGGGAATACTTCAAAAATTTATATTCTAATAAACTGACAAATCTAGAAGAAACAGATAAATTTCTATATGCCTATGGCCTGCCTAAATTGAACAAAGAGGGTACTAAGTACTTAAATAGATCTACAATAAACAATAAGATTAAAGCAGTAATAAAAGGACTCCCAACAAAGATGAACCCAGGACCAGATGATTCATTGCCAAATTCTACCAGACCTTAAGAGAAGAACTAACATCAATGTTCCTCAAACTATTCAATAAATTATTAAAGGAAGGAACTTTACCAAACTCATTACATGAAGCCAGTGAAATCCTGATATTAAAACTGGGTTAAAGACACAACAGAAAAGAAACTTATAGACCTATTTCTTTGATAACATAGCTGCAAAAATTCTCAACAAAATGCTACCTAACTGAATACAATAGCACATTAAAATCATCATACACCATGATGGATAGTTCCATATATGCAAATCAATACATTTAATATAGCATGTAAACAGAATAAAAGACAAAAATTACATGATCATCTCAATAGATGCAGAAAAAACTTTGACAAAATTCAACATTCTTTTATGATTAAAGCTTTAAAGAAACATACCTCCATACATGCCTAGGGGTGAAAGTCAAGTGGCAGAGTGCCTATCTAGCAAATCCAAGGCTCTGAGTTCAAACCCTAGTACTGTCCCCTATAAAAGAAAAAACATACCTCAATATAATAAAGGCTATATATAACAAACCAATAGCCAACATTGTTCTAAATGGGGAAAAACTGAAACCACTTTCTCTAAAGTCAGGGACAAGACAAGGTTTTCTACTATCTCCAGTCTTATTCAATATGGTGTTTGAATTACTATCTACAGCAATAAGGCAAGAGAAAGAAATGAAAGAGATAAAAATAGCAAAGGAAAAAGTCAAATGATCCCTATTTTGAAATGGTACAATCCTATACTTAAAAGACCCTAATAACTCCACTCCAAAACTGCAAAGTAGCAGGGTATAAAACCAACATACAAAAATCTGTAGTTTTTCTATATACCAACAACAAACAGTCAGAGAAAAAAAATCATGAAAACAATCCCATTCACAATATCCTCAAAAAAAATACCTAGGGAAAAACTTAACTCAGGATGTGAAAGTCCTCTACAATAAATACAATAAAGCACAGAAGAAGGAAATTGAAGAAAACACTAGAAGATGGAAAGACCACTCATGTTCATGGATTGGCAGAATTAATATTGAGAAATGGCTATCCTACTGAAAACAATCTATAGATTCAATATAATTGCCATCAAAATCCCAATGTCATTCTTCACATAAATAGAAAAATCAATCTAAAAATTCATATGGAAGCACAAAAGACCCTGAATAGTCAAAGCAATTCTAAGCAAAAAGAGCAATGCTGGAGGTATCTCAATACCTGATCTCAAATTATACTACAAAGCTATAGTAACAAAAACATCATGGTACTGGCACAAAACGTGACAAATAGACCAATGGAATTGAATAGAGCATCCAGAAGTAAACCTCATGGTTACAGCCATCTGATTTTTGACAAAGGTGTCAAAAACATACATTGGAAAAAAGTGTAGTCTCTTCAAATGGTGATGGGAAAACCAAACATCTACATATAGAAAACTAAAAATAGACCCCTATCTCTAACCTTGTATCAATTCAAAATGGATCAAAGATCCATTAATGTAAGATTGAAAACTTTGAAACTACCACAGGAAAACACTTAAAGAGATAGATATATACAATTACTTTCTGAATAGAACTCTAACTGCTCAGAAATAAGAACAAAAATTGACCAATGGGATTGAATTGAATTTTAAAACTTCTGCACATCAAAGGAAACAATTACCAGAATCAAGAAACAACCCATAGAACAGGAGAAAATTTTACAAGTTACCAATCAGACAACGGTTTAATATCCAGAATACATAAGAAGCTCAAAAAACACCAAAAGAACAAATAATCCAATCAATAAATGGGCAAACAAATTGAACAGACAGTTCTCAAAAGAAGAAGTACAAATGGCTAATAAATATATGAAGATATGTTCAATATCCCTAGCCATAAAGGAAATGCAAATTAAAAATAGACTGAGGTTCTATCTGATCCTATGCAGAATGGCAATCATCAAGAAAAGAAACAACAACAAATGTTTGTGAGGAGGCAGGGGTGAGGTTAGTGGGGAGGGACCCTTATATACTGCAGGGAATGCAAATTTGTGCAGCCACTATGGAAATCAGTATAGAGGCTTCTCAAAGAAATTAAAAATAGAACTACCATATGATCCTGCTACTACAGTCTTGGGCATCTAGCCAAAGGAATGTAAATCAGCACACAATAGAGATATCTGCATACCCATATTTATAGCAGTATTATTTATAATAACCAAGCTATAGAATCAACCTAAGTCCCCAAGAACCAATGATTATATAAAGAAAATGGGGAACATATTAAATGAAGTATTACTCAGCAATAAAGAACAATGAAATTATGTTATTTGTGGGTAAATGGATGGAGATAATCATGTCCTGAGTTAAGTGAGATAGCCCAAGCTCAGAAAGGCAAATATGACATGTTTTGCTCATATGTGGAATCTAGACCTAAATAATAATATGACATGATTGTAAAAGGGGAACTGTTTGGGTGGAAAACAGACAAGAGGGTGCAAGGAGAAAGAAGAGGGTACCAAGGGATGAATATGACAAAAGTGCACTCCACACTAAAAAGAAGGGGAAAGAATTAAGAAAGAGTAATATCGAGAGAGTAAGTTGATCAAAGTATATTATATACATGTATGTAAACATCACAATAAAATTCCTTCATATAATTAATTTATGCTAATAACAATTATATTTATACAGCTGTGTACATATTTGCCCTTGAATTCAATGTAAAAATATTATTGAGGTCATCCATTATATCACTCAACATTAACTGGTATTTTGTTTCATTTTGCTTTGGTTTTTGGTTCTTAGCATCTCAAAGTATTGCCTAGCTTATTACATATATAAGACACTTAAACATTTGCAGCTGGTTAGAACAATATGAAATTATATTTCCATTTTCAAAAACATAGATGCTCTGAAATATTGTTTAAATCTATTCTGTATAAAATAAGTACACGTTATAATCTTTTTTACCTTTCTAGTTTGCTTAATTGAGTGTAATATAAAGTTAAATGACAACAAAAGGCCACAGATTCTAAAAATCCCCAAATTTCTGTTTCTGGTTGATGTTGAATTGTATGTACAACAAAAAATCAATGGGCAGATTGTTTTATTTGACATATTAAAGTTATAAACTAAAATAAGAGCTGGATAATTCTTTTCTTGATTAGTTGTTATAAAATACAAATTATTGAAAAAAGGATAAAACTGTAATAGATTCTATAAAACACATAAAAGTTTCATATAATTTTATTCTGATATATACACATTACCCAAGGTATATATACTTCAAAGTATGGAATGATTCTGTCTTCTACCCACCAACAGTTGTTGAATCATCTAAGTAGGATTATCTATTCACCTTACACCAGTGGTTCCTGCAAGAGTTGAGTATAGAATATTCACCTTCACTCTGGAACTGGATGTCCTGAAATTTGGCTTCAGACCCCAGGTAATGATCTACATAAGCAAAGAGTATAGCACTAATAACTACTGAAATCCAAAATTTTCTGCATCTCTTCACAGGTAAGTATTAATATAGTTGATGTCAACTAATGATAACTAAATACTCAATGGGAACACATGCTAAAGTGGCCTGCACTCACTATCTCAATGACTCTTCCTAAAAACCTTATGAGGTTTCTCTTTGCAGTGAAATCTGGTATCACAGAGGCTCAATAATCTACCTAAAGTCACAGAACAAGCAATTAGTAAAAGTATCCAAACTAGAATTTTTGGCTTAATGCAGTATTGCATTGGTATTATCACGAGCTCATCAGAGAAACAGTGCAAAAACAAAGACAGGTGAGGAAAAAAGGTCTGATTAAAAATTTCTAAATGACAGATAAATAAAATAAGAACTTATTAAAATGTATAATTTGATCCTGAAGTTTTGTTCATATTTGAGGATTTAGGTAAAAAAAGAATTTGGTGAGATATAAAATATAGACTTATGGGAGCATGTTTTTTAAAGATTTGATTAAAATTTAGTCTTCACAGTTCATTCTTGTGGCAACTCTTGTTGCCTGGTTACTACCAGGCAAAGAAAACCAACTACACAGGAATAATCACAATTATACTAAGAATAATGGACATTGCTTATCTTCCTATTCTAGTCTTAATGATTTATAAAATTGAGCAGGTATAATTCTATTATAAACCTAATAGCTATTTAATATATAAAAGCAATGCTTTCTTCATTTTTTGGCAGATTTTCTAACCTTCTACATACACAAATAGTGAATGTACCTCTAGTTTTAGCAAGAAAAACACCTGCAGCATCTGATCAGTGAATCATCCAAAGCACTCTGTTGCTCAAAGCAAAGACCTGTTTTGATAAGCACACTCTGAAGATAAGGACTGAATAATGTGAAGTCAAAATAAGAAATGTATAAATTAAAAATCTGTTGTTTTTGCTGTCCAAAGCTCCACCTTTTCCCTATCAACAAAAATTCTCTTTCCTGAAGAACCAAATTCTTATAATTCAAGCAAAACTGAACTTAACACATACCAGACTATAGAGAGAGACACATGACCTCTAAATGGACAAAGTCCTTTATCTCTAACAATTGGCCACATTATCCAAGATGCCTAATCATATTTTTAGGAAAATTTACTATGTGGTCTCTCCTTTGGATAGTTACCTATAAGGATATAAGCGTGAGACTATTAGTAGCTATATTTCCTACCATTTGGCGAGCTCCTGTCTGAGAATAAAGTCAATACAGGAGAAGCAAAGCTGAATGTTAGCACAGCACTATTCAGAAAGAGTTAATCCCTTGTCCTTCACAGGGACACAGCCAGCATTCTTTCTTTTTTGCCTCAGCTAACTTGATTTGAGTTTTCATCACAAGCAAAAATTTGACAGATAGAATTCTTCCAACCATAGTTATTTAATTCCCTCTTGAAAATATCTCTATGTAGGAACTTGAGATATTGAGATGAGTTCTTTAAGATAACTATCAACTAATAAAGTCATATTTCCTTTTATTTGCCTTTAAAGTAGCTCAGGTATTAAGCAAATAATGGTAGAAAATTGGAATTTTATGAATAAACACACTCATGGCAATATCTACACACATTATAGTTATCAATATTTGAAGAGAATGATCATGAAAACATCTCTTTCAAAAAATTTCTCACTTTAATATCATGAATCTTACATTGTATCATCTGAGGTTTATTTCTAGTGGTAAGCCTTGTCATTTCTCTGCAGTCCTTTTTTGGGAAACAAATGATATGAGACACCTATATCTTAATGTGAATTACACAGACAATTGTTCTTTGTGACAAAAGAAAAAAGTTTCAGAATGAGGATAAAATGTAGATGGATCAAGATAATGAAAAAACAAGTCACAAATTGAAAGAAAATATTTGCAAAGGACACATTTAAGAAAGGATTGTTACTCAAAATATATGGAAGAACCTTTGCAAGAAAGAAATAGACAACCAGATTAAAACATGAGCAAATATTTTAATCCATACCTCATCAAAGAAAATGTACAGATATCAACTAATGAGATGAAAATATCATTAGAGAATTGCAAATTAAAATGAAATAGCACTGTACATCTATTAGAAAGGTTAAAATCCCAAACACTGAGAAAACAAATGCTGGAAACAGAGCAACAAGAATACATTCATTGCTGGTGGGGATGTAAAAATAGCACAGCCACCTTGAAAGGCAATTTGTCAGATTCTTAGAAAACTACATGTATTCATACCATGTGATTTCTAGCAATCACACTCCTTGATAGTCACTCAAGTGACTTTAAAACTTATGTCCATATAAAAACCTGCAATGCATTCCTAACTGTAAAAACTTGGAAGCAGCCAACAACTTCAATAGTTAAATGGGTAAATAAACTATTACAATCAGACATTGAACCCTAATACTAACTGGATTTGGGTTAATAATGATGAGTTCATTTAAGATATTGATTGTACCAAATGTACCACTCTAGTGAACTGATAGAAGATGTTGATCCGGGCAGGCTGTGTGACTGGGAGGGGAGAAGTAGGTGAGAACATACTGTACTTTCTTTTCAGTTTTATTTTGAACACAAAACTTCTTTAAAAATTTCCTAATGTGTTTTAGGCCACATTTCCTAAATGTGGCTTATTGTCAAACAGAGAGATGAGTAAGACAATAAATAAATAATTACGTATTATGATAAAGAGATTGATATTCAAAAGAACATGAGAGTGGAGACAACTTTATCAAGAAAGCATACATACAAAGAGCTTGCTCTTTGACAAGAGGGATATTCCTTCATTATTGCAAGAAAAGGAGAGTAAAAAAAAAGAAGAATATTTGTGGGAAAGCTAGGTGGAAGGAAAAAGCCTTCCTATTAGGTGATCAGAAATCTCCATTGGGTGATTGTAGCAGAGGCAGAAAGCACTGAAATATTTTTTGTAAGATCTAATAGGAAGTGGCACTCTGTCACTTGGCTGGCAAAGAAAATAGTTGTTTCCATTTCTATAGTGGCTTCCACAGTTAACCAGGTCCCGAGCCCAATTAAGCCCGAGATTATGCCAAGGATCAAGGTTAAAGTCATATTAACGAGATTATATGAGTTGCATTGTATTTTCTCTGTGCTTCTTAGAAGCTTGCCTTAGTTAAGTATACTTTTTTCTTAAGTAAACAATGAGAAAGTCAGCCACTGTGGTGAATGGGAAGACTTACCTGGAACCGACATACCTACACTGGGATGCATCCATATCTTGCATCAGAAGAAGCTGTATAGAGTAGGAAGTTTGTTAGCACCCAGCCAAAGCCAGAAATACTTTCTTTATAAGACAAATGAGGAAAGCAGTGGGTGATCTTACCATGGGAATTGGGGTTTTCTGGAGCAGTGTACAGACCTGAGTAGGATTTGAAAGTGAGGTCTCTAAAACAACTAAGGTCATGGGGATTAATGAGTGAGGAGAGAGACCTGGGGGGAGAGTATTCAGTTGTGATAGTTCCCTTTAGGTCTGAGTGAGCAAGGCCTTTTCTTTGGTGATTCAAAAGATCACTAAATCAGATAAAAATAATTTCTGTTTTCCAGCATAATATGGCTTTCTGAAGTCCTTCCAGTGCTTGTCTGATCTGGAGAACACGAGAGGAAGTATTCAAGGGAGTGACGAGCACTGGCTGGCCTTACTGGGTTACTACAAATCAACACCATTGGTTCCTGGAGGGAGGCAGCCACAGGTACTGTCATCAAAAAGAACATGACTTGTATGAAATAGAGCAATGAAACCTCTTGTAACTGCTTTAAGAAAAGCCGGGAGTGGGTTGAAGGAAAAGACAGTGGGGGTGATCTAACCAATATGCAATGTAAACCAATTCAGAACTGTCACCATGAATCCCCCCTGTACAATGAATGTATCTTAATAAATTTTTTTAAAAGAGCATGACTGAGGAGAGCAGCTTTGACACAACTGGGCCACAGAAATATGAGGCAAGATATTCAATAAGAATTTTAAAGAGAAGATACAAAATTTTTTTTGTAACAAATAGGAAAAAAGAGGTACCAGAACAGCATCGATAGCTGGGAAGAAATAAGAGAGTCCATTTAGGGCAGAAAGTTTTGTGTTTGAGCCTTGCCTCCACCAGTTATTAGTTGCATGGGTTTTTCCTGTATACCTAACCTCTTTGAACCACAGTTCTCTTGGTGGTAAACTGGGAATAGTTAATACTTACAACAAGGCTGTAGAAAGAATAAATAAGATTATGCACGTAAAGTTCTCTATGCATATTAGAGTCTCAAAAATACTGGTTTCTTTTCTGCATTTATAATGCATATGCTTTACTAAGCTGTAGAGTCTTTTATTTTTAGAGTGATACTCAGTTGAGAGTTTTCTCTTGGATAAAGTGTTAACATTATAAATGTCACTTCCTAAATCCTTTCAGGCATTTTGAGCTTTGAAATTGTTGGGAGTACATGTAATTCCTGAGCCTTGAGACTAATCATTATGTCAGATTATGTTTTTATTCAAGTCAGAGTTACTCCCAAAAACATAAGAGTATCAAGCCAGCTTCTTCCATATCTATTTCTACTTAGAAGATGGTGCTTACAAAATGAAAAGAGAATATCCTTTTAAATATCCTTTTTTTTATTATTGTTGTGCTGGTGGAGGTACATTGTAGCATTTGCAAATGTTCTTACAATGTATCAAGTGTGTTTGGATTCTCCCCTTTCCACTGCTGTCTTTCATCCGGCCTTCCCCCACCCATTCCCAGAACAGTCTCAACAGCTATCATTTTTGCATTTACTTACATGTGTATCATTATTTGGACCCCCATCCCCTGCCTTTGCCCCTGCTTTCTGCCTCCAGGCACCATCTTGTTATCTGAGTTTATAGAATAAAAAACATAATGAATAAAAAAAACATAGTGGGTTTGCTAGTTTGAGATAAAGATAACTATATAGGGTGCGTCCTTGTTTTGCTTCTATGCATAAATGTATAACAACCCAAATTGGTTCACCTCTACCAGTCCTCTTCACTACTCCCTAGTCCCCTTCCCATGGTGTCCTCAGCCAGTTTAAGACTACTGTACATTAGATCAAGGGCAAACACAACAAGGGGATTGGACTTTGATCACATGATAAAGCGAGCGCACACAAGGGAGGTATGAGGATAGGTAAGACACTCAAAAAACTAGATAGCGTTTGTTGCCCTCAACACAGAGAAACTAAAGCAGATACTTTAAAGCAACTGAGGCCAATAGGAGAAGGGAACCAGGAACTAGAGAAAAGGTTAATTCGAGAAGAATTAACTTAGAAGGTAACACACATGTACAGGAAAGCAATGCGAGTCAACTCCCTGTATAGCTATCCTTATCTGAACTAGCAAAAACCCTTGGTCTGTCCAAAGACATTTCAGAAAATCCCTCCTTTCCATATAAGATTGCAGTGATAGAAGACGTTAGACAATTCTTGGAGTTTCAAAGTAAATGTTTTCATAGACTGAGGAAAATACTGCTGTACTGCTAAAGTGATAATTTAAATAGTTGTGAAATCATCTGATAAAAGAAACATGTGAATCAAATGGACCTTTATCATAAAACATTGCAAAACAAACATTTAAACACTCTGTAAATACATTTATTTATTCTTGAAGTGCAACACTCAAAGGGAACAAAAATTCCATTTAAGTGAGGATTATTTTTGAAAGAAGCAATTAAGTTGGATCTATATATAAAAATACAAATAAGTTTCTTTAGATTCTCCCCATGATAAGAATAAGTAGATTTTTCAAATAGAATCTGTATTTTGTATAAGCTCCAAGAAGTCCTCAAAATGAAATATTCCTTACTTATGTTAATATCACCTGAGATGTGGGTGAAGAATGCATATACCTTTGTACCATTTCAGAACTATAGACTATGGTGCTCTGAGGTTAAGTTATCAAAATTTGAATTATTAAAGTGCATTTGAGGTAGCTCTGATGAACATTAAATTATGCATTATGGTGGTACTTCAGATCACTCCAAAAGCAAAGAAATACAAAACCCCACTGTAAACACAAAACTCAGTTTTTCAAATAGAAACAATTTATCTGATCACATTCATAATTAATCAATGACAGTAAAAATATGAAGCTTATACTCTCTCTACAACAAAATTAGAGATAAGGACAAAATAGTTTCTGTCTGGTAGCGAGGGAGTGGGGAGGAGAGGGAAGGAGTGAGGGGAAGGGGGAAGAAGTGACCCAAATGTTGTATGCACATATGAATAAAAAAAAAAGACTACTGTATCTGCTCCTGTATGGTGAGCACATCAACCACATTCACGTTTTAGGTTACTTTCCCTTGCCCTCTCCCTCCCATGCATGGTCTCACTTTAGTGTGATATGTGTCCAATAATATTTCTGTATTTGTTTTAGGTCTATAATCAGCATAGGAGGGAGAACATGCAATTTTTGGCTTTCTGAGCCTGATTAGCTTCACTTAAGATAATGTTCTCTAGTTCTATATATCCTTATCTACATATTAACTTCATATTTTTACTGTCATTGATTAATTATGAATGTGATCAGATAAATTGTTTCTATTTGAAAAACTGAGTTTTGTGTTTACAGTGGGGTTTTGTATTTCTTTGCTTTTGGAGTGATCTGAAGTACCACCATAATGCATAATTTAATGTTCATCAGAGCTACCTCAAATGCACTTTAATAATTCAAATTTTGATAACTTAACCTCAGAGCACCATAGTCTATAGTTCTGAAATGGTACAAAGGTATATGCATTCTTCACCCACATCTCAGGTGATATTAACATAAGTAAGGAATATTTCATTTTGAGGACTTCTTGGAGCTTATACAAAATACAGATTCTATTTGAAAAATCTACTTATTCTTATCATGGGGAGAATCTAAAGAAACTTATTTGTATTTTTATATATAGATCCAACTTAATTGCTTCTTTCAAAAATAATCCTCACTTAAATGGAATTTTTGTTCCCTTTGAGTGTTGCACTTCAAGAATAAATAAATGTATTTACAGAGTGTTTAAATGTTTGTTTTGCAATGTTTTATGATAAAGGTCCATTTGATTCACATGTTTCTTTTATCAGATGATTTCACAACTATTTAAATTATCACTTTAGCAGTACAGCAGTATTTTCCTCAGTCTATGAAAACATTTACTTTGAAACTCCAAGAATTGTCTAACGTCTTCTATCACTGCAATCTTATATGGAAAGGAGGGATTTTCTGAAATGTCTTTGGAAATTTTCTCCCAAGGAGATTTACTAACTACATCTTGTTTAATCTTCTCATTGTATAAGAAGTCATAGTTCTTTACACATAGTAACAGAGAACGTTACAAATGAAAACTTACAAGCTTATGTAGAATTCAAGCAGATGAAATTTTAAAACAATTATACGTTTTCAGAAAATTGCTTTTCAAAAGCATTGAAAATGCATAGTTCAGATACCAAATGCAGATAAATGTAATTATTTCCAAGATGGAACTCGAGGTCTCAGTCTATTTTAAGAGGAAGTAAAGATTGGAAAGTATCCCAGAAATGTCATTGTGTGAGCAGGTTGAACCACCCACTAGTATAAAAAGAATCACAAAGAAAAGCAATCACATCACACATTTATTACATTTAGGGAAGACAGTAGACTCAAAAGTGTTTGATTTCCCTAGGGAAAACATTCAAGTGATGCTAAGTTAGTTCTAAACTGTAAGTGGATGTTACAGTTTTCATAGATGCTGTTCAGAATCACAGGTCCAGAAGGAATCACAAGCATTCATCTGCCTTCAGGCCAGTCTCACTCACCACTGAGTCGCCTAAGATTAGCAAATAATCCATCTCAGTTTAAATGCCTGAAAAAGAAGAAATTTTATAAATCCCTTATTTACCTGTTCAATAACAAAAGCACAGATTGAATGTATTTCATTTCTTCCTATATTCAATCCAAAGATACTACTAGGTAGAAAGTGCATCATTGCCAACCTCCAAACAAAGCCTGGAGAACTTAGTCAATTATAGAGGCATCTCAAATATACAAAATGAAACATTGGATTTATTCCAATGAAGTAAACACAATGCAAAATTGTGAAATTTAATTTTTCCTGCACTATCCCTTCTCATTTTGATATACATCCACCTCTACCCTCAATTCATGGAATGCAGAAGATTGAAGGCAACTTAAAATGTTCAATTTAAGAATCCTTTAATATTTGTTTTATTTCTAAGCTGGTGCACATTTAATTACTTTGTTAATATGTGAGAGGCCAACAATATCTACAAATGTGTAACTTTTGGACACTATTGGTGTGTATTTGTGTTCAATCAGAAATGACATACATTCTGTGGACTGTCTCTTGAGTCTAGTGACTGTTTCTTTTGCTGTGTAGAAGCTCTTTAGTTTGATGAAGTCTCATTTGTTCATTCTTTCCCTTAGATGCTGAGCCTTTTGAGCTCTACTTAGGAAGTCGTTCCTTATACCTATTTGTTCCAGTGTATTTCCTACTACTTCCTGGAGTTCTTTCAAAGTTTCAGGCCTTATATTAAGGTCTTTGATTCACTTGAGTTGATTCTGGTACAGAGTGGAAAACAGGGATCTAGTTTCAGTCTTCCAGTCTTCCCAGCAACATTTACGGAAGAGGCTATCCTTTCTTCCTCATGCATTTTGGGCTCCTTTGTCAAAGATCAGTTGGCTGTATGGGTTTATATATGGGTCTTCTATTCTGATCCATTGGTCTTCCTGTCTATTTTTCTGCCAATATCACACTTTTATTGTTATAGCTCTGTAGTACAGTTTAAAGTTGGGTATTGTGCTGACTCCAGCTTTGGATTTTTTGTTCAGAACTGCTTTGGCTATTTGAGGTCTTTTGAGTTTCCATATGTATTTCAGGATTGATTTTTCTATTTCTCTGCAGAATGCCATTGGAATTTTGATAGGGATTGCATTGAACATGTACATGGCTTTTGGTAGCACTAGACTCAAGAGACATTCTCACAGAATGGGAGAAAATCTGTGCCAGTGACTCATTCAATAAGGGACTAAGATCCAGAATCTACAGGGAACTCAAAAACTCAACCAACAAAGAATCAACATCACAAAAAAGAAATGGGCACATGAATTAAACAGGGAATTCTCAAAAAAAGAGGTTATAGATCTGCAAAAAAATTGAAACTAGATCCATGTTTATCACCCTGTACTAGTATCAACTCAAAATGGATCAAGGACCTTAATATCAGACCCAAAATTCTAAAGTTGGTACAGAAAAGAGTAGGAAAAACTCTGGAAGTACTAGGTGTAGGCAAGGACTTCCTCAATAGAGCCCCAGCTCTCAGCAACTAAGAGAAAGTATAGACAAATGGGACTACATAAAACTAAAAGGTTTCTGCACAACAAAAGAAATGGTCTCTGAATTGAAGAGACCACCCACAGAGTGGGAGAAAATATTTGCCAACTACACATCAGACAAAGGACTGAAAACCAGAATATACAGGGAACTCAAAAAACTAAACTCTCCCAAAATTAATGAACCAATAAAGAAATGGGCAAGTGAACTAAACAGAACTTTCTCAAAAGAAGAAATTCAAATGACCAAAAAACACATGAAAAAATTCTCACCATTTCTAGCCATAAAGGAAATGCAAATCAAAACCACACTAAGATTCCACCTCATGCCTGTTAGAATAGCCATCATTAAAAACACTACTAACAAGGTGTTGGCAAGGATGTGGGGAGAAAGGAACCTTCATACACTGCTGGTGGGAATGCAAACTAGTGCAACCACTCTAGAAAAAAATTTGGAGGATTCTTAAAAATCTAAACATAGATCTATCATATGATCCTGCAATCCCACTCCTGGGGATATACCCAAAGGAATGCAACACAGGTTACTCCAAAGGCACTTGCACACCCATGTTTATTACAGCACTATACATAATAGCTAAGTTATGGAAACAGCCAAGATGCCCCACTACTGATGACTGGATCAAGAAAATTTGGTATTTATACACAATGGAATTTTACTCAGCCATGAAGAAGAATGAAATCTTATCATTCTCAAGTAAATGGATGGAACTGGAGAACATCATTCTGATTGAAGTTAGCCGGGCTCAGAAGACCAAAAAGTGTATGTTCTCCCTCATATGCAGACTTCAGATCTAGGGCAAATACAGCAATGTAATTGGACTTGGGTCACATGATAAGGTAAGTGCACACACAGGAGGTATGGGGATAGATAAGAAACCCAAAAACCATGATAGTATTTGAGGTCCTCACTGCAGAGAAACTAATACAGAAACTTTAAAGTGACAGAGGTCAATATGAGAAGGGGATCAGGAACTAGAGAAAAGGTCAGTTAGGTATGAATGAACTTAGAATGTAACACATTTATACATGGAAACAATGCTAGGAATCTCCCTGTATAGCTATCCTTATCTCAACTAGCAAAAATGCTTTGTCTTTCTTATTATTGTTTATACTCTCTCTTCAACAAAATTAGAGATAAGGGCAGAACATACTCTACCTGAAAGCGAGGGTATGGGGGAGAAAAGGCCCAAACAATGTATACACATATGAATAAATGAGAAAAAAAGTAATTAAGTTAAAATGAAAACATAAACAAATAAATAAATAAAAGAAGCCTCTATATCATTTTCCAAAGTGGTTGTACTAGCTTACATTCCCACCAGCAGTTCATGAGGGTTCGTTTTTCCCCACATCCTCACCAACACCTGTTGTTGAGGTATTTTTGATGATAGCTATTCTAAAAGGAGTGAGGTGGAATCTTAGTGTGGTTTTGATTTGTATTTCCTTTATGGCCAAGGATGATAAGCACTTTTTCATGTGCTTTTTGGCCATTTGGATTTCTTCCTTTGGAAAAGTTCTGTTTACTTCAGTTGCCCAGTTCTTCATTAGTTCATTAATTTGATGGGGAGTTTAGTTTTTTCAGCTCCCTGCATATTCTGGTTATCAGTCTTTTGTCTGATGTATAGCTAGCAAATATTTTCTCCCACTCTGTGGGTGGTCTCTTCAATTTAAAGACCATTTCTTTTGTTGTACAAAAGCTTTTTAATTTCATGTAGTCCCATTTGTCCTTCCTTTCTCTTAGTTGCTGGGCCACTTGAGTTGTAGTGAGGAAGTCCTTGCCTATACCTATTGCTTCCAAAGTATTCCCTGCACTTTTCTGTACTAACTACAGGGTTTCAGGTCTGATAGTAAGGTCCTTAATGCACTTTGAGTTGATACTAGTGCAGGGTGATAGGCATGGATCTAGTTTCAGTTTTCTGCAGCCAGATAACCAATTTTCCCAGCAACATTTGCTGAAGCCCCTGGCAAACCTGATTAAAATGAGGAGGGAAAAGACCCAAAATAGTAAAATCAGAAATGAAAAAGGAGAGATAACAACAAACCCAAGGAAATCCAGGGAATCATCAGATTACTTTGAGAACCTATATTACAATAAATAGAAAAATCTTGAAGAAATTGACAAATTTTTAGATTCTTATGACCATCCAAAACTGAACCAAAAGGATATTAAGTACCTAAACAAACCCATAACATGTAATAAAACTGAAGTAGCAATAATGAATCTCCCCAAAAAAGAAAAGTCTCTGCTGAATTCTAGTAGACTTTTAAAGAACTAATACTAATACTCCTTAAACTTTTCCACAAAACAGAAAGGGAAGGGACACTGCCTAACTCATTCTATGAAGACAGTATTACACTCATCCCCAAATCAGACAAAGACACATCAAAAAAAGAGAACTACAGGCCAATGTCTTTAATGAACATTGATGCAAAAATCCTCAACAAAATAATGGCAAACTGAATCCAATAACATATCAGAAAGGTCATTCACCATGACCAAGTTAGCTTCATCCCAGCAATGCAGGGGTAGTATAACATATGCAAATCTATAAATGTAATATAGCACATTACTAGAAGCTGAGACAAAAACCACTTGATCATCTCAATAGATGCAGAAAAAAGTCTTTGATAAGATCCAACACCACCTCATGATAAAAGCTCTAAGAAAACCAGGAATAGAAAGAATGTACCTCAACATTATAAAGGCTATATATGACAAACCTATAGCCAACATTATAGTTAATGGGGAAAAACTGAAACCATTTTTCCTAAAGTCAGCAATGAGACAAGGATGTCCACTCTCCTCACTCCGATTCAACACAGTTCTGGAATTTCTAGCCAGAGCAATAAAGCAAGCTGAAGAAATAAAAGGAATACAAATAGGTAAAGAAATAGTCAATGTATCCCTATTTGCAGATGACATGATCTTATACCTTAAAGACCCAAAAAGCTCTACTCAAAAACTCCTAGACACCATAAACAGCTTCAGCAATGTAGCAGGATACAAAATAACCTTACAAAAATCAATAGCCTTTCTATATACCAACAATGAACAAACTGAGAAAGAATATAAGAAAACAATTCCATTTACTATAGCTCCACAAAAATATCAAATACTTAGGAATAAATTTAACAAAGGATGTAAATGACCTCTACAAGGAGAACTACCAACCACTGAAGAAAGATCAAAGAAGGCTACAGAAGGTAGAGAGATCTCCCATGCTCATGGATTGGCACTATCAACATAGTAAAAATGGCTACATTACGAAAAGCAATTTACATCAAAATCCCAATGACATTCTTCACAGAGGTTGAAAAATCTACCCTAAAGTTCACTTGGAAACACAAAAGACTGTAAATAGCCAAGACAATGCTGAGCAAAAAGAGCAATGCTGGAGGGATCGCAATACCCTACTTCAAACTATAGTACAGAGCCATAGCAATAAAAACAGCATGGTACTGGCACAAAAACAGATATGAAGACCAGTGGAACAGAATAGAGGAGCCAGATATGAATCCACACAGCAATGCCTACCTTATTTTTGACAAAGTCACCCAAAACTTATGTTGAAGAAAAGACAGTCTTATTAAGAATCTTATCTGAGTTCTCCAAAGGAGAATCACAAATGCCAATATATACATGAAGAAATGTTCACATCCTTATTCATAAAAGAAATACAAGTGAGATTTCATCTCACTCCTGTCAGAATGGCTAACAGCAAAAAATGAAGAACAAGCTATGCACGGTGACCCCTGCCTATAACCCTAGCTACTAAAGAAGCAGAGGTTGGGAGCATTAGTGTTCTAGGTCAGCCTGGGGCAAAGTGTTTGTGACACCCCAAGTCATCCAATGAGATGGCGATAGTGCTACACATCTCATCCTAGCTATGCAGGAAGCATAAATAGAAAGATTACAGTTCAGGCCATTCCAAAAATTAAAAAATATAAGTAAATGAGACACTAGCTCAGCATGGTGGCTTGAGCCTGTATTTTCAGCTACTGGAAGGCAGAGATCGAGATGTTCACAATTCGAGGCCAGCTTTGGCAAAAAGTTGACATGATCACATCTCAACCAATGGCTGGGTGTGGTGGCATTTGCCTGTCATCCTAGCTATGTAGGGAAGCACAAATAGGAAGATTGTGTCCAGGCAGGCTGGGGTATAAAGTGAGACTGTATCTCAAAAATCACCAATGCAAAAAGGGCTGGCAGGGTTGCTCAGGTCTAGAGCACCTGTCTAGCAAGTATGAGGCCCTGAGTTTAAAAACCCAGTACCACCAAAAAAAAAAAAAAAAAAGAAGAAGAACAAATATTAATGTGATGTAGGACAAAAAGGAGCACTTATACATTGTTGGGAAGAATGTAAATGAGTGCAGGCACAATAGAAATAAGGGCTTTTTTTCTTCAGAAAAAAGCTAAAATTAGAATTGCCATATGATCCAGTGATACCACTCCTGGATGTACATATGAAGGAATATAAGTCAGCACACCATAGAAATACCTGCACGCCATGTTTAGAGCAGCACTGTTCCATACTGTAGAATCAGTCTTGGTGTCCAATAATGGATGAATGGGTAAAGAAAGTGTGGTATATATACACAATGGTATTATTCAGTCAAAAAGAGAATGAAATTATGTTAGTTTGCATGAAAATGGGTAGAACTGGCAATCATCATGTCAAGTGAAATAAGCCAGACTGAGAAAGACAATTCTCTCTCATATGTGAAATCTGGATCTGAAAAACACAACGACATGTGTGCAAAATGGGGGGATACTTTAAGGAGAAGCCAGGAGGAGAGGGAAAGGCAAAAGGAGAGGATGGTGGGATTAAATAATATCAAAGTACTTCATACACATCTGTGAAAATAAAATTAAAATGTGCAAAAAGTAATAGAGGAGGTGAATTTGATCAAAGTACATTATAAGTATATATAAAAAATCACAATGAAATTCTTTTTACAATTAGTATACACTAATTAAAAAGAGAATCTTGTCTGGAGACTGCAAGATGAAAAGAATATATATGATCAATTGATCATTTGTTAGGAGAATTTACTAAATTGCACAAAACCCAGGGTTTTGTTCACTTGTGCTGGTGCATTACTCTTGTCTCTCACCTTGGTCAACACTGCAGCAAGTTCTTCATGAGCCCTAACCAGCATCACCCAGTGTCTCAAGCTGCATGCTTCTTTTTTCTAGTCCCAAGCTTCTCTGTGAATATATTGACATTCAGACTTCACACATACACATCCATTAAGGTAATCACCATGGGGCAAAAGTAGGCCAACTTTTATTGGGAGACAGAAGCCAATGTACCAGTGCTTCTCCCACTCTCTGTCTATCCTCTCCCCCAACTCATCCCTACCCCACCTACAAATAGTCCTGGATGTGTTTAACATGACTTCTCACCTGAACACCCAGTCTCTTATAGAAGCAAACAGCTCATGTTCTTCTATTGATGCTTTTTCTTCTCTGCTTCATTCCCTTCATCCCTCATTCAGGCTTCCTGAGATTATTAGCTAACAAAGTATCTAAGCTTTCAATTTAGGCTCTTCCCCCTGGAGGAAACAGAGTAAGAAAGGCAATAATTTTCATTTTCTTTTTAGTTTCCTAGAAATAATTTCCTCAACTTTTAGGTCAATTAGAAGAGAACAGAACCAAAAGAAAATATATTTTGGATGATTCCTCTCAACTAACATGTCCAGATATAAACAGACAAACTATATATAGTTCCAGATACTATTCAATGTCACTGAATTACTTCTTGTTTTGTTTTTCTTTTTTTGGCAGCACTAGAGTTTGAACCCAGGACTTTTTGCTTGCTAGGCAGGTGCTCTACAATGTGGTTCACATGAACCACACCCCCAGCTCTTTTTTACTCTTTTTATTTTTGAAATAAAGTCTCACTCTTTTGCTCAGTCCAGTCTGAACCACAATCCTGCTATTTAGACAATCCTCAGATGAATGACAGAAATGCCCAGCTTTTATCCATTGAGATGTGGTCTCTTGAAGTTTTTTCCTGGACTGGCCTGGAACCACAATTCCCCAGATCTCAGCCTCCCAAGTAGCTAGGATTATAGCTGTCAGCCACTGGCACTGACCATTGTAGTACTTATTAACATCATATTTTGTTCCTATAGAAAAACATTATTTTAGAAGACAAATTCCTTAGAAAATAGTAGCAATTTATGTCAAAATATTCAATTAGCTCACTTTTTCAAAAACCCACTGAATGCTTAATTCAAGTAATATGTGATTTTTTAAAAAAAAATTCTCACCACTCCATTTCTGGTAGCACCATCCACTTCTTTCTTATGTCCCCAAGATTAGCTGCAGTATTCTAATTTTAAAAGAAACTTAAATGGTTAATAAGCTATAGGGCAAAACAGGTCCTGCCTGAGGGGATGGTGTCAGTGGGAAGGGGGAAGAGGTTAGTAAAGGTGATAGGAGGGTGAATACGGTGCAGATACTGTGTACACATGTATGTAATTGGAAAAATGATGCTTATTGAAACTGTTCTAGGAATGGAGGTAAGGGGATAAAGGAGAATGGTGGAGGGGGTGAATTCAAGTATGATATATTTGTTATATTGAAGAACTGTTGTAAATGCCACAATGTGTCCCCACCCAGAACAATAAAAATAAATAAAAGAAACTTGATTATATTGTCTTCTTAACATTACTTACATTTACATTTACTTCTTACATTTACTTACATGTGACTACATTGTTTGGGCCACCTCCCTCCCTCCCTCTCTTCCCTCCTCCCCTGTCCCACTTCTGGACAGAATCTTTCTTAAGTTGTATAAAGAGGTTTCATTGTGATATTTACAACATATATATTATGTACTTTGATCAAATTCACCCCATCTATATTAATCTTTCTAAATCACCCTAAATGTCAAGAGCAAACTTTAAAATCCTAAGAAATAAATATAGGAGAATTTTTAAATGAATTCAGTGTAAGGAAAAATTACCTAAACAAAATGTATTAAAAGCACAAACTGTATAAGAAAAGATGGATATGTTTGACTAACTTAAAATTAAATATTTCTACCAAATTAAAGGGATATCTTTCAAGTAACAATAAAAGCCAGTCTGGGAAGAGACATTGTATATTATATGAAAAAGGATAACTATCCAAAATCTAGAAATAATTCCTACAAATCAATCAAAAATGAAACAAAGACAATAAAATATTAAAATGACAAAGTGTATTAATAATCTGAACTAAACTATCAAAATGGTTAATAAACATGAAATGGTCTCTCTTCTGCCTAGTAGTAATGTAAAATTAAAAGAAGCTGACCTTTGATAGCAATTAAAGCTATCTGCAAAACTTAAATCGATTTCAAGTTTTTCATAAATGCTAGAAAAATAGGAATTATAATACTATGCAAATACAAATCACTATTGTCAATTTTGAGTGAAATTTAACCTTATCCTTAGACATTAAATTGTACTTAGACTATAGAATGTACTTGGCCTACCATCCAGCAGCTCACCTCCCAATTATATTCCCTAGGGAAGCTATTTAATATGCACAAGAAAAGAGACAAAAATGTTTATAGTGGCAAAAGAGAAAGTATTCTAAAACCAGATAAATAAATTGTGGTATTTTATATAACATAATACTACACAAGAATAAAAATGAATGAATTGTAACTACTTATTTTATCTAGATGCACCTCAAAAGCTAATGTTGAATGAAAAAAGAATACTAAATATATGACAACACGGCCCAGGTAAAGTTTAAAGACTTTAAGTAGCATAAACTAAATACAGATTTATAATATTATTGTCAATAGACAAATAGAAAACTAGCTTTCCATTTTGCTACTAATTTTTTTGTTGTTAAAAATAACTCCCATTTCATGGAGAATAAAGAGGTCTTCAGGTTTATTAATAATTTATGGCTGATTTTTATTTCTTTTTATGTAGAGTTAAGAAAGTTTATTTAAAAAGACACTTCAGAAAATTTCATACCAAATACAATAAGTATTTTTAAATAATTTAAATAATTTAAATAATTATTTTTAAATAATTTAAATAATTATTTTTAAAGATAATGGAAGTGAGAAAGTGTAGTGAACCAAGACTTTGGTATTATTGCATACTTTTATCCTAAATTATCTTGAAAGTCTTCCAAAAAATTTAAGTGAGATTCAATAAAACATCAATGAATATGAATAAATCATTCAGTTATTTATCTTATGTAACTCTTAAATCATCTATGTGAAAGAGAATGAATTATTTGTGATTTAAACATTTCAATAGCTGAGCTTTGACACAAGCAAATAGTCTTAACAACTTTTATCATTTAGTCCATGCATACACATGCCAACATTTCCACCGAACTAAGAAAGATTCTCTTTACTTTCAAAGTCATGAGTAAATTCACAATGTACAGATAATAGATAAGAAAAATGATAGTACATAGTTTGTTTTTTTAAGTCTGAAATTTAAGCTTCAATAGTGTAGTTTCCTTGGATTCATGAAGGTCTCTATTAAATCTTGTCACATTTTAATCTACATTTAATTAACATAGATCAGTCTTCAAATGCCTGATAAGAAAGAAAATCACACAGTATATGGTAACTGAGATGCACAGAAAATGTTGCAACACATCTCTTTCATTGCTCCCAGGGTAAAACTAATCAATATTCTCATGCAGTCTCCCAAAATAGATAAACTTATGATACAGTAAAACCTCCCCTTCGGTAATCACTAACAGGTATGGATTTCATGAAAGCTTTAGTTTTATTTGGGCATCACATTCCAGCAGCAAAAGTCTTGAGATTCTTATATTGCTGTATAAGAATCTCATGAGCCCACAGTCACCAATAACGCAGAATGATGATGCAGCTCCCTTCAAGCCGCGAGAGTCTGTGGTCTACCAATGCACCACACATATCAATCATTTTGCCTATCACACCTTCCAAGAAAATTGCTCTATGCACACTTCCTGCTGAAGAAATCAGCCACAGCTTCCTCTTCTCTAGGGAAGCCATGTTCTTTATCCTGTAACTCAGCAACCCTAGATCCTTGGGATACAATTGGTTGGAAAATGGATGGGTATCTGACTCCAGGTGAGACCACCCTTTAGCTATCCAGTGGCCTATAAGTTGGGTTTTTGTGAAATGACTAACCGATTTTATCTATATTTCCCAACTGGGAAATACGGTGAGGATTGGGTGTCAACAGTGGGAGATGAAAGTGGAAGAGTGCACAAACAGAAGCCATGAGGTGAAGCAGAGGACAGGATAGGTCATTTCAAGTTATAAAAAAAGAAATCAGGAGTAGGTGCAGGGTGTTAAGGAGAAGAAACATAAACCAAGAAACCAAGTCTTAGTTGAAAGAGCAGCAGAGACCAGGAGAGGCTGAGTAATATTCACTGAGTCGCATTGGACAGTTCCACCACCAGGGCTGCAGAGATAATTTCAGCTCTTCAGTTCTTCCCAAGACCCCCACAGGTCCCAATTTATGCCTAACACAGGACCTCCCTTCTTGTTACACATGTCTTTTAAAATAATTCCCTCATACTAGAACTAGAGTGAGTTGCTTAGGAATGGAAAGAATTGCAATTTTCACTACATCCTAAAGTGTACTGTAAAATTAATGAAACTGTGTTATAGAATCACATATCTTTCTCTAAATTCTTATTTTGCTTACAGGGTCTTCAGTATACCTTCAAAATAAATTCTCATGTTTACTACTACTTTTCTGGCTAAGTCACCAACTCAGACCATGTGGAAAATACAAAGGTAAGCAAGAAATTTTTGAAGTTAGTATACTGTTTATGGTGGTCTCTGCACAGATGACTTGGATTTTGACCTTAGCAGACTTTATAAGAGGAAGCAGACAAAGGAGAGCAATTGTGTGTAGATATAAGGGGTACAGTATAAGGTGCTAAACTCCTTAAGTGTTTAAGTGACAGACATTTGAGTCTTGCCAATTATTTTAAAGAAGAGAAGAAAAAAGAAAAGAAAACAGGAATGAAAGGAACACAAATGGAAAGGAAAGGAAGGTAAGGGAAAGGAGGGGAGAGAAGGGGAGAAGGGGAAGAAAAAGAACAAAAGCACTCAAATGGTATTTCTTAACTCATTAAATATTTTTTCTTGTTCCACATCTGAACCACTCCTGAGTTTAACATAGCAATGTCAAATAGAGAGGGGAAAAAAATTCAGAATGTTTTAAAGTACAACTGCATTTATAGAAAAAAATAAGAAAAAGGCAATTGAAGAAAAATTTCTCCACAATTGGTATTTAACTCCCTGAGGAAGTTATAGTTCAGTCCAGAAACACACATTTAATTTTTATAGTAAAGAAAACAATGTCATCAGAGTTTTCACAAAGAGCTTCTGTTTTTTCCTGCTTCAGGTCTGAATCAGTCAATGACCCTGAGTGAAAAGAAAAAAATTCTCTGAGATGCATATAATGTTCAATTTTAGTTGTGATTCATAAGGCTTAGCACCTAGCATATTTTATTTATGTACAATTCTAAATCTTTCTTATGATTTCATAGACTTTATGGCCATCCACAAAAATATCAATTGCCTATATATGACAAATGAAATTTTATAAAGAATAATTTTTTCTATCATTCAAAGTTCTTTATTCCAATAAAGAACTTTGAAAATAATTGTCCATAGTTCTATTAATTGTCCTAAGCAGTAATTATAATTGATAAAGAATTTAAACCTATAAACTGTAGTAAATTAAAATAGCAGTAGCATATCATCATTTAAAATAAATGTTTTCCTATCAATCAAACTTATAAACACTTCAGATTCTTTTTTGCTTTGTTGTGCTGTTTTGAGACAGTTTTACTCCATAGCCTGGGATTGCCTCAAACTCTCAATCCTCCTGCCTTCAGCTCCCAGCTGCTGAGATTACAAACAAGTACCACCACTCTTGGAACACCTTATATTCTTGACACTCAGACATTTTAAAACTAATTATAAATCATGTATAAGCAAACCATTACTTAAAAGGTCTCTTTCTGCCAATATGTAAAAAGGAAATTAACAGCAACATTGTTACAGTTTGAATTTTTGTGTGTCTTACAGAATTCACGTTGAAACAACCCTCAAGACACATTATTAAGAGGTGGAGCCTTTGGGTAAGTGATTAAGTAATACTTGTGAATGTATTAACACTCTAAGGAACTAGCTAGGTTTTTTCCCTTCCATCTATTCTACCATTTGAGAACACAGTAAAAAGTTCCTGATCTAGATTGAAAATGCTGGCACCTTGTTCATGGACTTCCTGACTCTCCAGACTGTAAGAAATAAATTTTTGTTCTTTATAAATTATCCAATCTAAGATATTTTCTTATAGCATCATGATGGACTAAGAAAATTGTTCAACTATTATAAATAGTTTAAGTCCAAGAAAAGTTAATGTTTACTATTAAGTTTTCATGTTACTGAGGATGCAAAGAAAAGCAATTTGCACACAATGCTGGTGGGAATATAAATTAGTATAACTGTTATGGAGAACAATATAGAGGTTCCTCAAAAAAACTAAAAAAAAAGTGTACATGATCCATCTATGCTATTACTTTTGTGTATGTATCTAAAGGAAATAAAATCAGTATATTAGGAGATACCTGCACACCCATATTGATTGCTGCATTATTCACAATAGCCTAGACAGAGAATCAACCGAGGTGTCCATTAATAAGTGCATGAGTCAGCTTTCCATTGCTATAATAAAATTCCTGGTGTAACAAACTTAGAAAGAGGACAGTTTTATTTGGCTCATGGTTTCAAAGATTTTAGGACCTGACTCTTTGGGCATATGGTAGCACAGTATAGCAGAGCAAAAGCAAGTGGCAGAAGAAACTTGCTCACCTCATGGAGACCAGGAAGCAAAGGGACGAAGAGGAAGGTGTGGGGTTCTAACATTTCCTTCAAGGATGCACTCCCATGACTTGATTTCCTTCTACCAGGATTGTACATCTCAAAGGCTCCATCACCCCAATAGCATCACAGGCTGAGGACCAAGCCTTTAACATGCGGACCTTTGGAAGATACTTATCCAAACCATAGCAATGAATACAGAAAATATGTTATTCACAATGGAATGAAATTCAACCATAAAAATAATAAAAGCCTGTCATTTGTAGCAAAATAGATAAAATTAGAAGACATTAGGCTGAAATAATCCAGACACAGAAAGATGCATATCACATGTTTTCTCTCATATATATGGAAGCTAAAAAGTTGATCTAAAAGAATAGAATAGTAATTACCAGAGGCTAGGGAGATAAGGGAGGGAGCAGAGACAGAGAGAGGTTGGATAATGGGTATCAAAACACACTTAGACTAAATAAATGCTAGTGCTCTACATCATAGTAGGGTAAGTATATTTGATAGTAACCTATCACTTCTTTTCTATCAGAACTAGAAAAGGAGAATTTAAAGTCTCCAAAGAAAGAAATGATAGGAAAATGGAACTTCTAGTAGCCCTCATTTTATCAATATGCATTCTATATGTATGTCAAAATATCACACTCTACTTCATAAATATATATAATTACCACTTGTCAGTTAAAAAGGAGAAATAAAATAAAAATAATAAAATGTAAATACCTAATGGAAAGGGAAAAAAGCTATGTTTGGTGACTCACCTCCACCATTTAGGTTTGTGTAAGTACACTTTGACGTTCTCATTTCTTAGAACGTATTGCTGTCATTAAGAAATCCATGACTGTATCTGTTGTTTAAGTCACACAGTCTATGGGCATTTGTCCTGACAGCCTGAGTAAACATCCATTCAAAAAATTAGCCTTTAAACCAGCAGACTTGAGAACAAAAGTATGTGGCAAACTAGCTCTACAACCAACATAATAAGGACGCTGCCTTGACTATTTGACTGCAATCCATCATGAATTACACTGAAAGTTGCTTCAGAGATGCTCTCAATAATGCCAGAAATTATTTGATAAACTTTGATAGCAATTTTTGGAAACTACATATGATCCACTTGGTATATGCCAGAAGGCATCAAAGTCAGTGTCCAGTAGAGATACCGCACACCCGTGTTTGCTGTAGCACTGGTCACAATAGCTAAGTTATGGAATCAGTCTAGATGCCCTTCAACTGATGAGTGGATAAAGAAAATGTGAGATATACACACAATGGAGTATTATTTAGTCACAATGAAGAACAGAATCATGTCATTTGCAGGAAAATTGATGAAACTAAAGGTAATAATGTTCACATGAAACAAACCATACTCAGATATGTATCATGTTTTCTCACATATGTGGAATCTAAAAAAGATATGAAAGTAGAATGGAGACTGTTAGAGAAGAAGAAGGGTAACAAGGGAAAGGATGAGGGAAGGGCAAGTAAGGGTAATGGAGAGATAGGATTAAAGTATATTTATGTGCATGTATGAAAATATCACAATGAAATCCATTATTCTATATAATCAACCAACACTTAAAATCTAGCAAGCACAGTTAATGCTTCCTCAAGAAGATAAAAATATACTACCAAGTACTAGAAATAAAAAACTTCTTAAACATGATAAAATACATAAACATTACATATTTGGGAGAAATTTTTAGATATATGCTATTTAAATTCAGGGAAAGAGCAGTGGCTCTCCTTATCAATGGTATTGTTCAGCATAACAGAGTAGGTCCTAGGAGAATGTACCCTTTCCCAACTCTGGAACAAATTTATCACTTGAATCCTGAACCGAATCTGCTTGTTTCTCTCTTTCTCTCTCTCTCTCTCTCTCTCTCTCTCTCTCTCTCTCTCTCTCTCTCTCTCTCTCTCTCTCTTTCTCATACTGGGGATTGAATTCAGGGCCTTGAGCTTGATTGTAAAGCAAGCACTCTACCACTAGTTGAGCCATAGCCCTTTGTGCTTTAGGATGTTTGTTTGAATACGATCTCATGCTTTTGTTTGGACTGGCTTCAGACCTCAATCCTCCTACCTCTACTTCCCATGTACCTGGAACCACAGGAGTCTGCCACCACACCTGGCCTGAGTCTTTCGTGAATCATTCTCATCAGCATAGTGCCTCACAATATCCTCATACAAACAGTGCTATAAATTCTTTCCTTTATTTCTCAGTGAATACAAGATTGCATTAGATTTTTTCAAAAGAGAGATGCCATACCATTGCCATCAGTGGTTCTCAATGCCCTCTTTTTAGATAGGGAATGAAATTCATAGGTAAGCTACTTAAACATGCAATCCCAAATTACATGCTATAAATTCAAGTTACAGTAGAAAGCTTCAACTATAGTTGCAAAGAAAAATTAATGGAAAGCAATTAATGAGAAAATAATGTGGATTCCAACATGGAAACTCTTGGACACAAGTACCACAAGTACAGTAGAAGATATAATGAGTTTAGTGATACCTACCTCTATCTACAGAATCACAGCTGAGACTTCTCCAAAAAAAGTCTGATAGTGATATTATACATTAGCACTTTCTTCAGTGATGTTATTTTTCAAAACAGTGAACAGCTCTTGGTAAGGTGATGAGCCAAAGTGTAATATTCCCTTGATTTACTCAGAAGTTGCAGTCCTGAAAAATTCAGTATATAAAAAAAGTAAGTGTGCCCATATATCAAAACATTTTTTGAATCTAGACTGTATTATGTACAGGATTTTTTTTTCTGATACTGGGGATTGACTTTAAGGCTTCATTCTTGCTAGGCAACTACTCTACTACTTGAGCTACTCCACCAGCCCTTTATGCATTGGTTATTTTTGAGATAGACTCTCAGTTTATGCCCAAGCCAGCCTGGACCATGATCTTCTTATTTGTGCTTCCCTATGTAGCTGGGGATGACAGGCACTCACCACCACACCCAGCCATTGGTTAAGATGGGGATCTCACAAACTTTCTGCCTGGCCTTGAACCAGGATCCTCACAATCTCCACCTTGCAAGTAGCTAGGATTACAGGCTTGAACCACTGATCCCATCTTGTATAGGAATTTTTATTACACATAGATGTCTGATCGAAAAATCAACATCCAAGGTAGTTCCAGGACAAGTCTTCACTGGGCAGGAATGTCTCATGCATTGTAGCCAACCTAGTAGCTTTGATAACTGTCAGTCATATTCTTCCTCCCTCATCATTAAAAGAGCCTAAAACTACCTCACAAATTTCTAAACTGCCCTCATAAGTTTCTAAGTGCTTCCTTGGGAGTGGTACCACAACCTTTCCAAACTCATCATTTCCCCATGCTCTGAACTCTCCCCCTGGAAGTCAACCCAAACTTTTTTCCTCTGCTATTTACAGAACAAAATCCCTCACACATAGAGATGCATCAGATAGATGATTTAAGGTTGGTGGGGAACTTTATCTAATTTAGCTAAACAAATGTGCTTTGTTGTAATGATATAAAGGCAGATACTCTTCAGTAATCAATGAGAAAATAATTTTTTTTTGTAATCTTAGTTGGAAAGGGTGTAAGAAGGATGAATATGGTGCAAATACTGTTTACACATATATAAATGGAAAAATGAGACTTGTTGAAACTATTCCAGGAATAGGGGGAGGTGTGGGATAAAGGAAAATGATGGAGGGGGTAAATTCAACTATGACATATTTGATTTGTTGTAAGAACTTTTGGAAATGCCACAGTGTACCCCCAGCATAATAATTTTATATATATAAAACATTCAAAAATAATAAAATAATAATCTTAATTCAGAGTCTTCATTATCTTGGAACTTACCAAATCAGCATTGTGCACATAATAAGTAAGTTACAAATGCTAATTGAATGAAATGTATTACTGTCTCCTACCAACATATGTTTTCTCCTTGTGGGTTTTTTTTTTCAGTTTTTCTAGGCAGAATAATGGTTCTAGAATATAGCTTCCTTTAGTGAATTTTTGACATTCTATTTTTTTAAAAATCATCTCTCTCCTCTACTTGGAGTTCACATTAAAGATATCCCCCACTTCTGTTGCAGAAAAGTAATCATTTCTGTCACCTTTCCCAGTGAGTTAACATTCCTTGATAAATTTGGTTCACTATACTATTTTAATCATTATGCTGCACTTTATGTTCATATCTTGTGAGAGTCAATAGATCACTGGTTTAATGGAGTGTAATGAATGAGTTCTTAATTGATTATTGTTCTCATTAATCATTGCACGTCCAACAAGAAGATCTGTGAAGTACACAGGCATGATGTGATGCTCCAGAGCACAGGGGAAAGCATGAATGCCAAGAAAAAAATATATAATTTTGAAAAGTCAGTAAAAATAAACCCTAGAGCATCACATATTAGAATCATATTGACAGTTGGAATTTTTAAAACCCAATCTTCAACATGAAGTGCAATTTGGTTTTTAAAAATGCCTATAATTTTAAAAAGGTCCTTTGAGGAGTAATTTCCTGATCAGAATAGGTTTTTGCCCCCACACAGCAATGTTTTGAGACATCCCAGGTGTTTTAACTGATATCCACCAATATTTCAAACTGTGACTATGTACTCCACTACTATTTCTGCAAGATAGCGATGGTTATTTGGTACTACGTGAGCTTAAAGTATCCTGCAATATAAAGGAATTGCTTTTGGAAACAGTTATATGTCCCACTATTTTGACTACACAACCAATGACAAAGAGATATTCACCTACCCTTCTAAAACATATTTCATGTAAAATGTCCTCATAGGGGAGCAAAATTCAGGTCCTTTTATTCCAAGCAGTTGAAAAGAACACTGGAAATATTGAAAAAATTGTACTTGTCTCTTCTGAAGAGTAAATCAATCACTACATCTTATCTTTTTCTGTCATTGTAATACTCACAATGCTATTTTGGGTATCTATTTCAGAGGGTTCATTACTAATCTGTTACATTGCTGAAGAAACCAAAGGTTAGAAAGTTATAATTTAACTAAAGTCACAAAAGGCTAGAACAGGGTAAAAGCAAGATTTAAATCCTGATGTTTAAACCCGTGGTTAAATTCTCTTCACATTATACACTCGCAGATTCATTACTGTGAGTATAAAGTACCCTACAACTATGTCTTTCTCTTTATTACTCAAGCCTGAAACCCTGTTGCATATGAACAGAGCTCATGGCCAAAGGCACAGACCATCATTGTAGTTCCTTTCTTTGACCCCTATCATTAGGACCTTGAGAATATAAAATGCTTTCTAAAATACTTCATTGTAATTTCTTATAAGTTACTCAGTAGAATGTCACAAAAGCCCACACAGCATATAGTATAGACAGGTGGACAAAGCATTCATACTTTTTTGGTAGCCAAGTCCCAATTTATCTTCTGTGAATACTGTGCAGTCCTAGGACTTGGACCTCAGTTCCAAAATACCTGTCAATGGGATTTGTCCACTCATGACTAGGTTTCACTTACATAGACACTCCCAACCCCAAAGCTGACTAATAAAATCATCCAGGACTTAGATTTTATTTATTTTTTTTAAGACAGGGTCTTGTTGTATAGCCCAGGTTGGCCAAAAACTTCAGGCTTCCTAGTGTTCGGATTACAGGCATGTACCACCATGCCCAGTTTTAGATCCATCCTAAAGTTACAACCAATAAAGCATTGACAGAAGAGCCAAGTGTCTCTCCTCTCCCTGTTCTTCAGCCTCCACTTATAAAGGTAGGGAATGAAGGCACAGATAAAACAAATGTTCCTAAAAGTATTATAATGAGGGCAAAATGAAACCTGTTTAAAAGCTAACTTAAAAAAGAAAATACAATTCAATGGGTTACTCATTAGTAAATTGACTCTTTGTGAATTGACCTAGAAGTCTTTGCTTCCAAATTACAGTAATGTACCCTGCCTCAGATGTATGTCTGTAGTCACTGCCCTAATCTCCTCCTATATTCAAAGTACATGACCCAAAACAGAGTCTGCTCTGGGAAGATTGTTAGGGCTGTGGGTACAAATGATCCTTTTTCCTTTTATATTTGAAGCAAAAGGGACCATGTAAGTAGAGTTGTCTGTGGCCATCTTGCCAACAGATGGACAGATACTAAGAATTAACCAATACAGAAGAAGACAGAAACAAGTTATGGGCAGAAATAAACCCCTAATTATATAGTTGGAGACACAGAACATGCTTTTCCTGAAGACAGATGTCTCTAGACTCTTCAGCATTATGAGTCAATACACTATCTTTTTCAGATTACCAAGAGTAGACTAAAAGATTGTGGCAAAGACTTGGAAAGGTTTTAAAAATTGTACAAATGGAAGAAGTTTTTATTTTTCTCAATAAATGCAAAAACTTTCCCCAAATTATTATATTTGATTGAAGTCCAAGTTATGCCTTCAATCTTTGTAATAATTGCAATTGAACTCTCACTATCATATGCTGAATAAACCAATATGACCATTATACAAGTTTAAAATAAAATTTAAATGATAATATATATTTTTATTCAAACTTAACTACAAAGTCCATAGAGGAAATGAGAAGGTGTTATGAAAGTAGTATGTTTGTGACATTAGGAAATACTTTTCTGACTGCCAAATGAAAAAATATTGAATTCACTATAAAAATTATTCAGTTTATTGTGACTAATAAGTTTTTCTCTGTATATCCATGAACACAGCTTGATTTCAGGGAGTTAATCAACGTACAGATTCAAGGAGGACTAGTCTTTAATAATAAAAAATACTTCTACCTCAAAGAATAGGTGGTATTACCTAACAGCTCTTTTTCTGAAAATAATGGTATTCATATTTCCCAAAAAACTATTCTTTCACCTTTAACTCATCACTCTGAAACCATGCCATTATCCCAAATCATATTAGAAGATTATTTTCACAGGAAGCTCAATATCATGAATTTAATTACTCTGAATAATCTTTTTAAACTACAACTCTACTTAAAAAAAACTGTGATCCAAAGGAAAGTTATTTTCAGGTTATGTTCACTTTGTTTAAGATGAATGACAGAATTTATTTCAGTTCTTCATTGCATATTCAGTTCTCTATTAAACAGGGAAATAAATATTCTCTTTTTGTTCTGATCAGATCTTTTGGCTCCACCAATAAGAGGCTTATTTACATGAGAGAACGCAATGTCTAAGCATTTCAAGTATTGAATATGATTTCCCCTCTCCCATCATTAGAGATACCAGACTGGTGAAAGAGATGCTGCTGGCCTCAGCTCCAACCAAAGAGGCAGAATGCAGTTACAGAATGGAAACTCAGCAAAGTTTTGCCTGCTGAATACAGACATGTACTAAGAGTGGAATAAGGAGTCCTTTGGCCAAAACCCATCTAACCTGAGATGAGAATACAGCATGCTAGCTTCCTCTTAAACACACTAAAATTCCAAGCCTAAAAAATCAGCTATAAAAGCAGCTCCTCAAAACATGCTGTTTAATTCCTTAGAGTTTCTACAGGGAAATTCAGGTTAAATAGTGCTGAGAGAAGAGAAAAAATAGGAAGGTCACAGAAAAATTCATGTTAAAGGGGAAAATATATCTTTCTCCAAACCCTAGAACACGAATTATTGCCCCTCTGAAGGCAGAACTCTCCCAGAGCAAACCTGCAGCACACTTTATGAACTGCAGCTGTGGCTGTTTTAGCAAAGTTTCCTTCCTAAAATGTGCTTAGCTGTGCAGACTGAAGGTCTACCTAGCAGATGAGCCCAGTTCCATCCCATCTCCTCCAAGGAGATTCCTTTAACTTGTCCAGCTCAAAGCCAGTTATTCTTGCCACTCAATCTGCTTCCTTTCTCCCATGAATCCTCTTTCAGTCAACCTTGTTTTGCTGCTATTTATGTCCAAACCTACCTTACCTGATAACTTATAAATTCTTTCAAAGAAGATTCTCTGTCTGATTCTACTTTATCTTAGTCAAGCACAAGTACAGTATGAGGCACTGAATAAAAATTTGGTGTATGAATGATAAAGAGGAATGCATGGAGAAAATATTTAAGATCAAAGGTCAGCAAACATTTTCTGAAAGAACCAAAGAATCTTTGTGTGTTAAAACAAAATTGAAGCTATTAAATATGTACTTATAAAGTCACTTACTATGCACCTATTTAAAGATTAAAAACCATTCAGAGGTTTCAGATTGCACAAAAATAGGCAGCAGGTGGGATTTGACCCACAGGCTGTAACTTGCCAACCCCAGAGTTACACCATTTAAAAAATACATTCATTAGAAGGCTTGTTTTCAATGAATCGCTTTTAATTACCTTGTTTTATCCTTGAAATTGCATGTACCCTATAGTTTGGGCACATAATGAGTGTTTGGGGCTATCAATAGACAAATCTGATTATTCTATTTTTATTTTTCAGACCCATTTAAAACACTTGTAGCTCCATGCTTCTCTCCATATTTTCCTTTGTATTGCAATACTTTGTAAGATCCATATTGCACTAATCTATAAGTTCATTGGATGTTTAAGGACAAAAATTATGTGATCTTCAGAGTACCCCCAAGTGGAGTGAAGTTCAATGATTGAGAAGTGGCAAAGGTAAGGTAGATTAAGGAAACAGAAAGTAATCAAGCTTTAACCACCACAAGTAAAGTGTTGGTTGTTTTCAATAAGGCTAAGGTTGTTCAATAAGGTTGTTTTCCTTCAGTGGGGAGGAAGGAATATGAACATTATACTGTGTTACTTTCTCTCAGAGGAATTTATACTTAAAAGTATAACTTGAAAAGGAGAACCAAAACCACAGACTGTCATCTCTGGCCATGATGAGTAACTAGTGGAAGACTTGTCCTCCAGCCGCAACTAGAAAATATGACAGAATATATGAAGTAAGTATTTTCAGGCATTGGATGATAGGCAAAAGAAGGCTATGGTTCGCAGGGAAATGGATGTAAACATAGAAGATCTAGGGCTATGTTGGGTCCCAGTAATTAGATCCACTTTAAACTGGAGTAAGAGAGAACCTAAACAGAAGATGGAAATAATGTTTAATTAAAGAAACAAGGGGGATTCCAAGATGGCGACAAGAGGGAGGAAGCAGAAAGCGTGCTTCCAAAAGTAAAATCTTGGAGAGATGCTGGAGATACAACTTGCAGGAAAAACCACAAGAAGAGGCAAAACTCCAACACCATACCCCAAGCCCATGCATAGCATCCCCACTCCATGTTAAATGGAGAAACTGGGGGGGCTCCCACGCCACCAGACACCACCTCTTATCCTGCTTGGGAGAAGCAGACCACCAGGTGAGCTAAGCAGCACATGGTACTGCCATAGACAACCCTGGGACAAATCAGCATAGCCCCCTGGACAGACTGACCCCCACCCAGGGAAAAAAGAGAAAAACACAAACTGAATAATGAACAAGCAGCTGAACAACAACAACAAAATAAGACACAAAGCAAAGAGGGCACTGCGCCCTCTGGAGAGTGGGGGAGGGGCACTCCCCACACGAACTGTAAATAAGCATGCCGGCCAGAGAAGGCAGGAGAGGCAGCACCTGCCCAGCAACCTTGGAGAGGGGAAAGCTTGCAACAGTGGCTGTCCTGTGGAGAGCTCCACCGGAGTGGTGGGGTAGGGACACTCCCTCACGTGAACTGTAAATAAACAAGCCGGTCATTGAAGGCAGGAGTGGCACCACCTCCCCCAATGTGCTTGGAGAGGGGAAGGCATCCAACGGCAGCTAAAGTGTGGCACGCTGCACAGGAGAGTGGGGAAGGGGCACCTCCCCACGCAAACTCTAAATAAAAAAAGACTGCAATTGCAACAGGCAGGTAGGGCTGCATACGGAAGAAAACAAAAGGGGCATGCACCCAGGAGAACTCTAAATAAACAAAGCCTGCAAGGCTAGGTGAGTGTAAAGCTCATTCCTGTGATCTGCAATAAAAAGCCTGCAGCAGCAGCTGACTGACAGTAACTGGCAGATGAGCCGTAGCCTCAGATGGACATTCACAAAGCTGTCTCCAGACTCTTTTTTTTTTTTCTCGTCCTTTGATGTGACAATGACAGAACTAGGACTGGATACTGAAGGACTAACTGGAAGCGTATTGCATTTGAACATGGGATATTTTTGTTTTGTTTTGTTTTTTTCCCCTTTGATGAGACAATGATAGAACTACTTCTCAGACACCAATGCCAGGACTGGAGGCTCAAGGAATAACACCAAAATTATTAAGACTGAAACTTTACTGCATTTGAACTTGGGGATTTTTTTTTTATTATCCTCTTTGTCTCTCTATTGCCTGCTTAGCTTACCACTGATTAGTACACTATCTATCCCTGTTTATTTCTTTGCCTCTGTTTTTTTGTTGTTGTTTGTATGTTTGTTTTCTTTTTTATCCCTTTTTCTTTGCTTCCCTCACCTCTCACCCTTCCATTCTAGATATCACCATTGTTATTATTACAGGCTAGACAATACTGAATTGCACACAGTACAGGAACAGTAACAATAGCAAAGGCAACAATAGGAAGATGGAAAAAAGAGGGAAACCATTTTCCCCCCAATAATAAATTAGTACATGAACCAGAGGGAAATGAACAAAACAGATACCCAGATCCAGACTCCAACAAAACAAGAAACCCAATGAAGCCCACAAGAACACTATGAAAGAAGAAATCCTGCAAGTAATCAATGAGAATTTTATAGAGATGATACTGGATATGGTCAACCAAACTGTACAAGAGACACTCAAGAAATTCCAAGACAATAAGAATAGAGAATTTGAGAAAGCACAAGAACAAATAAAGGAAACTATAGAAGCAGTGTATAAACACCAAAGTTAAACATGGAACATGATAAATAAAGATATAAATTAACTCAGGACAAAAATAGACAATATTAAAGAGAAAATAACTCAGGATATGGAAAACCTCAGAAAAAGAACAAAACAGAAATGCAATACAAAATGAAAGGCCAATCCAGCAGAATAGAGCAAGCAGAAGACAGAATCTCAGAACTCAAAGATGAAATGGTAATTAAAGGAAAAAACCAAAAAACTATTAGTTAAACAACTCAAAACCTGTGAAAAGAAAATGCAAGAACTCACTGACTCCATCAAAAGACCAAACCTGAGAATCATGAGCATTGAAGGAGAAAAGGTACAAGAAAAAAGAATGTGTAATATAGTCAACAAAATAATAACAAAAAATTTCCCAAATCTAGAGAAAACGATAGCCATACAGGTAGGTACAGGAAGCCTCCAGAACTCCAAACAGACCTGACCAAAATAGAACTATCCTACAACATATTATCATTACCACAACAAGTACAGAGACTAGAGAAAGACTATTGAAGGCTATAAGAGAGAAAAAACAAATAACATACAAAGGTAAACCCATCAAAATCACAGCAGACTTCTCAACAGAAACCTTAAAAGCAAGAAGAACTTGCGTGAGGTCTTCCGGGCACTGAATGAAAAAACTTCAATGCTAGGATACTGTACCCAGCAAAACTATCATTCAAAATAGATGGAGCAATAAGTCTTCCATAAGCAGAAACTAAAACAATATATGACCACAAAGCCACCACTACAAAAGATTCTTCAAGGGATTCTACACACAGAAAGTAAAACCCAACATAACCACAAAAGAGCAGGCAAAACCAAACTATAGGAAAAGAAAAAGCAAGAAAGTAGAGAGTAACATCAATTTAGCTATACACAATCAAACCCTCAAACAACTAAGACAACTAAGTGACAGGAATCATGACATAACTATCAATACTAACACTTAATGTTAATGGACTTAATTCTCCCATCAAAAGACACCATTTGACAAACTGGATTAAAAAGGAAAATCCAACAATTCATTGTTTACAAGAGACCAATCTCATCGATAGAAATAAGCATAAGCTTAGGATGAAAGGCTGGAAGAAGATTTACCAAGTGTATGGCCCCTGGAAACAGGCAGGAGTAGCAATACTTATCTCAGACAAAGTAGACTTCACACCTACCTTGATCAAATGAGATAAAGAAGGACATTCTGTACTAATAAAAGGGAAATAACAATTATCAACCTATATGCACCCAATGTCAATGCACCCAATTTCATCAAACATACCCTGAAGGAACTAAAAGCATATATTAACACCAACACAGTAGTTGTGGGAGACTTTAACACTCCACTGTCATCAATAGATAGGTCATCCAAACAAAAAATTAATAAAGAAATCCTACGTCTAAAACATACCACAGATCAAATGGACCTAATTGATGTCTACAGAACATTTCACCCAACTTCTACACAATATGCATTCTTCTTAGCAGCCCACAGAACCTTCTACAAAATAGATCATATCCTAAGGCACAAAGCAAGCCTCAGCAAATATAAGAAAATAGAAATTATGCCATGCATTCTATCTGATCACAATGCAATAAAGCTAGAACTCAAAAACAAAAAAAGTCAAAAAACATACAAACAGCTGGAAACTGAATAACTCATTGCTTAATGAACAATGGTTCATTGATGAAATAAAAGAAGAAATTAAAAGGCTCCTGGAAGTCAATGAAAATGAAAACACAACTGACTGGAACCTATGAGACACAGCAAAGGCAGTCCTCAGAGGAAAGGTTATAGCCATGAGTGCATATATTAAAAATACTGAAAGATCCCAAATCAATGACCTAATGATACATCTGAAACTCCTGGAAAAACAAGAACAAGCAAATCCCAAAACAAAGAGAAGTAGAGAAATAATAAAAATAAGAGCTGAAATCAATGAAATAGAAACCAAAAAAACCATACAAAGAATTAATGAAACAAAAAGTTGGTTCCTTGAAAAAATAAATGAGATTGATAGGCCCCTGGCAAACCTGATTAAAATAATGAGAGAAAATACCCAATCAGTAAAATCAGGAATGCAAAAGGGGAGATAACAGCAAACACCATGGTAGTCCAGGAAATCATCAGAGACTACTTCGAGAACCTATCTTCAAATAAATTTGAAAAACTTGAAGAAATGGACAGATTACTAGGTACTTATGATCATCCAAAACTGAACCAAGAGGACATTAATCACCTGAATAGATCTATAACACAAAATGAAATTGAAGCAGCAATCAAGAGTCTCCCAAAAAAGAAAAGTCCAGGACCTGATGGATTCCCTGCTGAATTCTATCAGACCTTTAAAGAAGAACTGATACCAACCCTCCTTAAACTATTCCATGAAATAGAAAGGGAAAGAAAACTGCCTAACACACTTTATAAAGCCAGTATTACACTTATCCTAAAACCAGGCAAAGACACCTCCAAAAAGGAGAACTATATGTCAATCTCCTTAATGAACACTGGTGAAAAATTCCTCAATAAAATAATGGCAAACCAAATTCAACAACACATTAAAAAGATCATTCACCACGACCAGGTAGGCTTCATCCCAGGAATGCAAGGGTGGTTCAACATATGAAAATCAATAAACGTAATAAACCACATTAACAGAAGCAAAGACAAAAACCACTTGATCATCTCAATAGATGCAGAAAAAGCCTTTGATAAGATCCAACATCATTTCATGATAAAAGCTCTAAGAAAACTAGGAATAGAAGGAAAGTACCTCTACATTATAAAAGCTATATATAAAACAAACTCACAGCCAGCATTATACTTAACAGTGAAAAACTGAAACCATTCCCTCTAAAATCAGGAATAAGACAAAGATGCCCACTATCTCAAATCCTATTCAACATAGTACTGGAATTCCTAGCCAGAGCAATTAGGCAAGAAGAAGGGATAAAAGGAATACAAATAAGTAAAGAAACTGTCAAAATATCCCTATTTGCAGACAATATAATCCTATACCTTAAAGACCCAAAAAACTCTACTCAAAAGCTTCTAGACACCATCAACAGCTTTAGCAAGGTAGCACGATATAAAATCAACATAGAAAAATCATTAGCATTTCTATACACTAATAATGAACAAACTGAGAAAGAATATATTAAAACAATTCCATTTACAATAGCTTCAAAAAAAAAATCGATACCTACTTGCAAACTTAACAAAGGATATGAATGACCTCTACAAGGAAACCTATAAACTTCTGATGAAAGAGATTGAGGAAGACTATAAAAAGTGGAGAGATCTCCCATGCACATTGATTGGTAGAATCAACATAGTAAAAATGTCTATGCTCCCAAAAGTAATCTACATGTTTAATTCAATTCCCATCAAAATCCCAATGACATTCATTAAAGAGATTGAAAAATCAACCTTTAAATTTATTTGGAAACACAAGAGGCCACGAATAGCCAAGGCAATATTCAGTCAAAAGAACAATGCAGGAGGTATCACAATACTTGACTTCAAATTATATTACAAAGCAATAACAATAAAAACAGCATGGTACTGGCACAAAAACAGACATAAAAACCAGTGGAACAGAATAGAGGACCCAGATATGAAGCCACACAACTATAACCAATTAATCTTTGGCAAAGGTGCTAAAAATACATGATGGAGAAAAGAGAGCCTCTTCAACAAAAACTGCTGGGAAAACTGGTTAGCCATCTGCAAAAATCTGAAATTAGATCCATGTTTATCACCCTATAACAGTATTAACTCAAAATGGATCAAGGATCTTAATATCAGACCCAAAACTCTAAAGTTGATACAGGAAAGAGTAGGAAATACTCTGGAATTAATAGGTATACATAAGAACTTTCTCAATGGAAACCCAGCAGCACAGCAACTAAGAGATAGCATAGATAAATGGGACTTCATAAAACTAAAAAGCTTCTGCTCAACAAAAGAAATGGTCTCTAAACTGAAGAGAACACCCACAGAGTGGGAGAAAATATTTGCAAGCTACACATCAGACAAGGGACTGATAACCAGAATATATAGGGAATCAAGAAACTAAATTCTCCCAAAATTAATGAACCAATAAAGAAATGGACAAGCAAATTAAACAGAATTTTCTCAAAAGAAGAAATGCAAATGGCCAAAAAACACAGGAAAAAATGCTCACCATCTCTAGCAATGAAGGAAATGCAAATTAAAAACACACCATCCTTACCCCTGTTAGAATAACCATCATTAGCAACACCACTAACAACAGATGTTGGTGAGGATGCAGGGAAAAAAGGAACACTATTACCCTGCTGGTGGGAATGCAAACTAGTACAACCACTCTGGAAAAAAATTTGGAGGCTTCTTAAAAATCTGAACATAGACCTGCCATATGATCCAGCAGTACCACTCTTGGGGATATACCCAAAAGAATGTCACACAGGTTACTCCAGAGGCACTTGAACAGCCATGTTTATTGCAGCACTATTCACAATAGCTAAGATATGGAAACAGCCAAGATGCCCCACTACTGATGAATGGATTAAGAAAATGTGGTATCTATACACAATGGAATTTTATGCAGCCATGAAGAAGAATGAAATCTTATCATTCGCAAGTAAATGGATGGAACTGGAGAACGAACGTCATTCTGAGTGAGGTTAGCCTGGCCCAAAGACCAAAAATCGTATGTTTTCCCTCATATGCGGACATTAGATCAAGGGTAAACACAACAAGGGGATTGGACTTTGATCACATGATAAACTGAGAGCACACAAGGGAGTTATGAGGATAGGTAAGACACCCAAAAAACTGGTTAGCATTTGTTGCCCTCAATACAGAGAAACTAATGCAGATACCTTAAAGCAACAGAGGCCAATAGGAGAAGGGGACCAGGAACTAGATAAAAGATTAGTTTGAGAAGAATTAACTTAGAAGGTAACACACATGTACAGGAAAGCAATGCGAGTCAACTTCCTGTATAGCTATCCTTATCTCAACTACCAAAAACCCGTGGTCCTTCCTATTATGGTTATACTCTCTCTTCAACAAAATTAGAGATAAGGGCAAATAGTTTCTGCCTGGTAGTGAGGGGGCAAGGGGGAGAGGAAGGGGTGGAGGGGTAAGGGATGGTGCTGGGGGGAAGGTAGGAGAAATGACCCAAACATTGTATGCACATATGAATAAAAGAAAAAAAAGAAATAAGATAGAAACAAGGATCGGAACTAAGGGACTAAGGCAGATGAAATGCAAAACAGAAATCAGAGAGGACAGGTAAAAAACAAACCCCAAAAATCCACATGGAAACCCCCTGAATCCTTTCCTAAATACCAAAGGGCATATTCTTAGGGCCAAATACTCTATAAGGCTGAGTAGAAAATAATTAGGTACCTATAAGATGAATGACTCCATAACTTACATAAGATTGGGAGGTACAAAAAGTAGCAAGCTTTAAGGAGTATCCTGGCATATATACAGGAGGCTAGAGATGATGACATGGGGTATCTTAAAAGACATTGATAGCGTCTCTGAGCTTCTGCCACAGTTTCAGAGTAAGGGGAGCATCCAGATGTTTTTCTGTGACCAAAGATAGGTGGAAGAAGTTGGATATATATGATAGCAGATTCTGAAGAAGTTTTATGACCAAAGAATAAACAAGAGTGAGTATACCTAAGAGAATACTCATGTGGCCAGATGATTATAGACACTAAGCCCACTACCCTTACACCTACAAAACGGGAAGATGAAATATGGGGAAGATGAAAAACCTATAGGAGAAAACAATTAATTGACGAAGCTTTAGCTTTTAAGTGGCAATTAAAAGAAGATATGGGAGGAAAGACATGTCTTGCCAATCTATTTCACTGTATCATCATCGTCCTTGAAATAACTTATCTTCTACTTACAACTGCTGTTATCCTACTTAGTCTTTGGCTCTTCCTGATCTCAGTTTTTGTGTCTGAGTTCATCATTTCTCATTCTTGTGTTTCATCTTCACAGGTCCTGTTTCCAGCTTCCACACTTGTGGTTCCCTCCAAACAAGTACCTGTCCTTGGGTTCTTCCTCTTCTAACAAAAATATGTCTTTCTTATGCTTACTAGGGATCTTACTCTCTGCTTGTGAATTTTTAAATTCCAACAAAGGAATCAAAGAGATATGTAGGTGCCAATATGCAAAGTGTTCTATTGTTCATACTAAGGTAATTTCATTTAAAGCAAATGTTACTTGGCAAATGCCTTAAGAGAAGAGTAAAAATTTTTCTTTAGAACTACTGACCCATATGAGCCAGTCCCTGACATTAACATAATAGGGAAAAAAGAGAAATAAAAGCCATGGACAGAGTCATACTCATGCTATCATTCGGTAATACTTTATTTAAAAAAACATGAAAGAGAGCAAAATGTGGCAAAATTTTCAAAAAAGGAAAACATTTTTTCATTCAATCCAGGACACTTTTTAGAGAGTGGTATAGTTTGAATGTGTCTCCTCCAAATTTTGGATGTTTCCAATGTTCCAATGTGATAGTATTACCTGGTGGGGACTTCAAGAGGTGCTTAAACCATGAGAGCCCCTCCCCCATTAAGGAAAGTAAGGCCCTAATGAAAAAGTTCATAAAGCACTAGCCTAGTTTGTCCTTCCACCGTCTGTCATGTGAGAATCCAGGACAACAGCCATCACCAGACAAGGCAACTTGTCAGTCCTATCACCTTGGATTTCCTACCTTCCAGAACTGTGAGAAATAAACTTCTATTTTTTATAAATTACCCAGTGTCAGATGTTTTGTTATAACAGCAAAAATGGACTAAAACTGAGAGAAAGTAATGGCATTAATAATTTATCTGAGATAAAAATAACAAATCAGAACTGTTCCAGCCAAACCTGGATACATGATCATGCATTGGATAATTCACTACTGCAATAAAAAAAGGGATCATAAAATTTTTCAAAATGTATTAAATATACTTTTATTGCATACTATGCCTAGTTAACAGAAATAGTCCAAGAGGAAAAGAAAGGGTTAAGGAGAAGTAGTAGAAATGCAAGAAGGGAAGCATGGGTAGGCAAGGGACTGAAGGAAGAATCTGAATATGGAGCTGTGCAAAGATATAGACAGTACAAAAGGAAAATTGCCAGGTGGAGAAAAGAACTGGAAAATGATGTTTTTTACAGATATATGTATGGCTGATTACCACCACAGGTCCAGTATTTTATAAGTCAATACTACCTCAGTTCCCCAGAATTAATTCAGGACCCAATATTTTACTCTCACATGTTTTTAAATGTCATATTATAGACTTGGCAGATGTACGCATTTACCCAAATTGTCTCTGCATTTGATTATTTTGGAACAAATCCCACAATCACATCATATCATTTCTTCTGTAATTATTTCAGTTTGAATCTCTAAATTATAAACTCTCTTTTTAATAACATTATCTCATATAAAATGGCAATATTTAAGATTGCCTTTATATTAATAGATATCCAGACTGTAAACAAATATTCCTCCACACAAATTTTGTGTTTCTATTTTTAGTGCTGCTATTTGCTTATTTTTATGGTTGCTTTGCTTAAATTAAATTCCACATCCACTTGATATATTTCTTAAGTTCCTTTTAGCATTTATAATTTTTGGTTGAATACTCTAGACTTGAGTCTTGACTTGAACATTTTGACTTGAACATTTTCCCATTTTCTGGATTTCACTGGTTATACCTCCATATTACAATCTAACCTGTTTCTCTGTTTCTTATATGTCTCATTAACTGATGGTTAGAACTAGAAGCATGATCTGATTAAGGCCGAGGATTTTTTTAAATAGAATCTCATAGGCTGTTTCATTTTTTTTTTCTTTTATTATTCATATGTGCATACAAGGCTTGGGCCATTTCTCCCCGCTGCCCCCACCACCTCCCTTACCACCCACTCCGCCCCCTCCCTCAACCCCCCACCCCCTCAATACCCAGCAGAAACTATTTTGCCCTTATTTCTAATTTTGTTCTAGAGAGAGTATAAGCAATAATAGGAAGGAACAAGGCTTTTTGCTAGTTGAGATAAGGATAGCTATACAGGGAATTGACTCACATTAATTTCCTGTGTGTGGGTGTTACCTTCTAGGTTAATTCTTTTTGATCTCACCTTTTCTCTAGTTCCTGGTACCCTTCTCCTATTGGCCTCAGTTGCTTTTAAGGTATCTGCTTTAGTTTCTCTGCATTAAGGGCAACAAATGCTAGCTAATTTTTTAGGTGTCTTACCTATCCTCACCTCTCCCTTGTGTGCTCTTGCTTTTATCATGTCCTCAAAGTCCAATCCCATCTTTGTGTTTGCCCTTGATCTAATGTCCACATATGAGAGAAAACATACAATTTTTGGTCTTTTGGGCCAGGCTAACCTCACTCAGAATGATGTTCTCCAATTCCATCCATTTACCAGCAAATGATAACATTTCATTCTTCATGGCTGCATAAAATTCCATTGTGTATAGATACCACATTTTCTTAATCCATTCGTCAGTGGTGGGTCATCTGGCTGTTTCCATAACTTGGCTATTGTGAACAGTGCTGCAATAAACATGGGTGTGCAGGTGCCTCTGGAGTAACCTGTGTCACAGTCTTTTGGGTATATCCCCAAGAGTGGTATTGCTGGATCAAATGGTACATCAATGTCTAGCTTTTTAAGTAGCCTCCAAATTTTTTTCCAGAGTGGTTGTACTAGTTTACATTCCCACCAACAGTGTAAGAGGGTTCCTTTTTCCCCGCATCCTCGCCAACACCTGTTGTTGGTGGTGTTGCTGATGATGGCTATTCTAACAGGGGTGAGGTGGAATCTTAGTGTGGTTTTAATTTGCATTTCCTTTATTGCTAGAGATGGTGAGCATTTTTTCATGTGTTTTTTGGCCATTTGAATTTCTTCTTTTGAGAAAGTTCTGTTCAGTTCACTTGCCCATTTCATTATTGGTTCATTAGTTTTGGGAGAATTTAGTTTTTTAAGTTCCCTGTATATTCTGGTTATCAGTCCTTTGTCTGATGTATAGCAGGCAAATATTTTCTCCCACTCTGTGGGTGTTCTCTTCAGTTTAGAGACCATTTCTTTTGATGAGCAGAAGCTTTTTAGTTTTATGAGGTCCCATTTATCTATGCTATCTCTTAGTTGCTGTGCTGCTGGGGTTTTGTTGAGAAAGTTCTTACCTATACCTACTAACTCCAGAGTATTTCCTACTCTTTCCTGTATCAACTTTAGAGTTTGTGGTCTGATATTAAGATCCTTGATCCATTTTGAGTTAATATTGGTATAGGGTGATATACATGGATCTAGTTTCAGTTTCTTGCAGTCTGCTAACCAGTTTTCCCAGCAGTTTTTGTTGAAGAGGCTGCTATTTCTCCATCATATATTTTTAGCTCCTTTGTCAAAGACAAGTTGGTTATAGTTGTGTGGCTTCATATCTGGGTCCTCTATTCTGTTCCACTGGTCTTCATGTCTGTTTTTGTGCCAGTACCATGCTGTTTTTATTGTTATTGCTTTGTAATATAGTTTGAAGTCAGGTATTGTGATACCTCCAGCATTGTTCTTTTGACTGAGTATGCCTTGGCTATTCGTGGCCTCTTGTGTTTCCATATAAATTTCATGGTAGATTTTTCAATCTCTTTAATGAATGTCATTGGAATTTTGATGGGAATTGCATTAAACATGTAGATTACTTTTGGGAGTATCAACATTTTTACTATGTTGAGTCTACCAATCCATGAGCATGGGAGATCTCTCCACTTTCTATAGTCTTCCTCAATCTCTTTCTTCAGAAGTATATACTTTTCCTTGTAGAGGTCATTTTTACATCTTTTGTTAGGTTTACACCAAGGTATTTGATTTTTTTGAGGCTATTGTAAATGGAATTTTTTTCAGTTTGCTCATTGGTAGTGTATAGGAATGCTAATGATTTTTCTATGTTGATTTTATATCCTGCTACCTTGCTATAGCTATTGATGATGTCTAGAAGCTTCTGAGTAGAGTTTTTTGGGTCTTTAAGATATAGGATCATGTCATCTGCAAATAGGGATACTTTGACAGTTTCTTTACCTATTTGTATTCCTTTTATCCCTTCTTCTTGCCTAATTGCTCTGGCTAGGAATTCCAGTACTATGTTGACTAGGAGTGGAGATAGTGGGCATCCTTGTCTGGTTCCTGATTTTAGAGGGAATGGTTTCAGTTTTTCTCCATTAAGTATAATGCTGGCTGTAGATTTGTCATATATAGCTTTTATAATGTTGAGGTACTTTCCTTCTATTCCTAGTTTTCTTAGAGCTTTTATCATGAAATGATGTTGGATCTTATCAAAGGCTTTTTCTGCATCTATTGAGATGATCAAGTGGTTTTTGTCTTTGCTTCTGTTAATGTGGTTTGTTACATTTATTGATTTTCATATGTTGAACCACCCCTGCATCCCTGGGATGCAGCCTACTTGGTCTTGAGGTATTGCTACTCCTGTCTGTTCTCAGGGGCCATTTGCTTGGTAAATCTTCTTCCAGCCTTTCATCCTAAGCCTATGCTTATTTCTTTCAGTGAGATGGGTCTCCTGTAAGCAACAAATTGTTGGATCTTCCTTTTTAATCCATTTGTCAAGTGGTGCCTTTGATGAGTTAATTAAATCTGTTAACATTAAATGTTAGTACTGATAGGTATGTGGTGATTCCTGTCATTTAGTTATCTTAGTTGTTTGAAGGATTGATTGTGTGTACCTAAGTTGAGGTTACTCTCTACTTTCTTGCTTTTTCTTTTCCTGTGGTTTGGTGCTACCTGTTTTTTCATGGTTAAGTTGGGTTTCACTTTCTGTGTGCAGAATCCCTAGAAGGATCTTTTGTAGTGGTGGCTTTGCAGTCACATATTGTTTTAGTTTCTGCTTATCATGGAAGATTTTTATTGCTCCATCTATTTTGAATGATAGTTTTGCTGGGTAGAGTATCCTGGGGTTGAAATTATTTTCATTCTGTGCCCAGAAGATCTCACCCCAAGCTCTTCTTGCTTTTAATGTCTCTGTTGAGAAGTCTGCTGTGATTTTGATGGGTTTACCTTTGTATGTTACTTGATTTTTCTCTCTCACAGCCTTCAATATTCTTTCCTTAGTTTCTGAACTTGTTGTTTTAATGATGATATGTCATGGGGTAGTTCTATTTTGATCTGGTCTGTTTGGTGTCCTGGAGGCCTCTTGCATCTGTATGGCCATAACTTTCTCTAGATTTGGGAAATTTTCCATTATTATTTTGTTGAATATATTATGCATTCCCTTTGCTTGCACCTCTTCTCCTTCTTCAATGCCCATGATTCTCAAGTTTGGTCTTTTGATGGAGTCAGTGAGTTCTTGCATTTTCTTCTCACAGGTCTTGAGTTGTTTAATTAATTGTTCTTCAGCTTTTCCTTTAATTACCATTTCATCTTCAAGTTCTGAGATTCTGTCTTCTATTTGTTCTATTCTGCTGGATTGGCCTTTCCTTTTGTTTTGCAATTCTCTTTCATTTTTTTTTCTGAGGTTTTCCATATCCTGGGTGGTTTCCTCTTTAATGTTGTCTATTTTTGTCCTGAGTTCATTTTTCCATTTATTCATCGTGTTCTCTGTTTCACTTTGGTGTTTATACAGTGCTTCTATGGTTTCCTTTATTTCTTCTTTTGCTTTTTCAAATTCTCTATTTTTGTTGTCTTGGAATTTCTTGAGTGTCTCCTGTACATTTTGGTTGACCCTATCCAGTATCATCTCTATAAAATTCTCATTGAGTACCTGTAGTATGTCTTCTTTTAAATTATTCTTGTGGGCTTCATTGGATTCTTTGGCGTAGTTTATCTTCATTTTGTTGGAGTCTGGATCTGAGTATCTGTTTTCTTCATTCCCCTCTGGTTCCTGTACTAAGTTTTTGCTGTGGGAAAACTGGTTCCCCTGTTTTTTCTGTCTTCCCGTCATTGTCTTTGGTGTTGTTACTGTCCCTGTACTGTGTGCAATTAAGTATTTTCTAGCTTGTAATTATAACAATGGTAATATTTAGAATGGAAGGGTGAACTGAGATGGAAAGCAAGAAGTTAAAGAAAAGGGGAAACAAATACACAGACAAGAGGTAGAAAACAGAACAAGGTTTCACACAAGAAAGTTTCAAAGGTATAAACAGGGAGCATTAGTGTACTAATTGACAGTAAGCTGAACAGACATTAGAGAGACAGAGAGAGGATTGAAAATCAAAAATAAAAAAATAAAGATAAGAATAAAAATAAAAAATATGTAAATGAAAGAAATATCTATATATAAAAATGAATTAAAATAAAATGGAAAATAGAAAATTAAAAAAAAAAAACCAAACCAAAAAACCAAAAAATCTCCAAGTTCAAATGCAATGAAGTTTCAGTCTTAATAATTTGGGTGTCCGTCTCAGTCTCCAATCCTGGGGATGGTGCCTCAGATGTTGTTCAGTAGTTGTCTCATCAAAGGGGACACATAAAGTAGAACAAAACTACACACACACACACACACACACACACACACACACAAATCCCCACCAAGTGTCTCAAGTTAAAACAGTTTCAGTAAGTTTTTCAGCATGCAGGTGTAATTCAGTTGTTCTCTCATCAAAGGTAAGGAGAAAAAAAAAAAAAGAGTCTGGAGACAGTTCTGAGAATGGTATCTGCAGCTGTGGCTTGCCTGCCCACTGCTGCTGGCGGCGTTATTTATGCAGATCTCTGGGGTGAGCTTAGCTCTCACCTGGCCCCAAAGGCTTTGTTTGCTCAGAGTTCTCCTGTGTGGGAGCCTCTGCTACAAGCTTTCCCCTTTCCAATATCACCAGGAAAGGTGACACTGCACCTGCATTGTCAGGCCTGCGTGTTTATTTATAGTTCATATGGGAGGTGGGTCTTCCCCCCTCTCCTGTGGAGTTTTCCTCCCACTGCCACTTTCACAAGCTTTCCTGCTCCTGATTACTGGGAGGTGCTTCTGCTCCTGCCAGCCACCATGTTTGTTTACAATTCACATGGGAAGTGGGTCTTCCCTCCTCTCCTGTGGAGTTTTCCTCCCTCCTCCACTCTCACAAGCTTTCCTCCTCCTGGTTGCTGGGCATGTGCCCCCGCTCCCGCCAGAGCCTCTCTGGCCCACTCGGCCTGTTTATTTACAGTCCCAGGAAGGATTCCCTTCCCCCAATCTTCGGTGCTCAGTGCACCCCACCCTTTTTCCCGCGTGTCTTTATTGTTCTTATTACTTATTAGTCAGTTTCTCTTTTTTCCCTGGGTGGAGGTCAGTCTGTCCAGGGGGCTATGCTGCTCTGGCCCAGGCTTGTCTGTGGGAGTACCACGGTACCACGAAGCTCACCTGGTCTGCGTCTTCCAAAGCCGTCTGGGCACGGGTGACTGACGGCCCAGGGACCCTCCTGGTTTCTCCATTTAACATGAAGTGGAGATTCTCTGCGCCGGCTGGAGGTGTGGAGGGTTCAAAGTTATGCCTCTTCTCAGTGATTATGCCTGCAAACTGTGTCTCCAGCGTCTCTCCAAGATTTCACTATAGGAGGCTCGCTTTCTGCTTCCTCCCTCTAGGTGCAATCTTGGAATCCACTCATAGGTTGTTTTATATTGCCCATAGCAACACATCAGGAAACAAATAATGCCTGAATGTCTCCCATTTTACAATATTTAGATTCTTGACTGGATTGAGGTATTGTTATTCAGATCTAGACAATGTGAAGTTTTCCATCATCCCATTGATGGTAGCCGCCTAGATCCATTAGTTCATCAGTAGAGGGAAAATGGTGACATTCTAGGCCATCATTCCTACATTTATTAGCTAGAATTATTCTATAAAGAAGAATTTTAAGGGGTAGCAGTGTAACTCAAGTAGTAGTTCACCTGTCTAGAATGCACAAGTTCCTGGGTCATTAATTAGTATTGCAAAAGAAAAGAAATAATAAAAAGAATTATTCTTGAATTGTTTGTGCAGGAAAGGCATAACATTTTCTGGTTTTCAGAATAATTAATTAGTTCCTAGCATCTTCCAAAAATGAGCAATTTTAGTATAATTATATATTCATGGATTTTAACATATTTGATATGGTTCAATCCATTGAAGTTTTATTCCTATTAATGGCAAAATTCTTTGGCCCATAAAAGATTCATATGTCCCCCAATACAAATACAACCATTATCTATATACATATAAATATATACAGAGCATGTTTCCAAAAGTGGGCTTGTTAGAGGTGACTAAAGAAGGAGGAAAGGAAGGAAAGAATGACAGAGAATGAATAATGATGAAATACATCAGATCTGTGTAGTTACAAAACACACTGAAAACTGTTGAACAATAATTCAGGGGGGAAAGGTGAGAAAGTGCAGTGGAGGAGGTTAGACTGACTTCAGCACAATGTATTTACAGGTAAAACACCAAGACAAAAATTCCACTGAACAACAAACAGATACTTAAACAATGAAGGACAGGAACATAAAACAGGTCACACCAAGGGGAGAGCACTAGTGGGGGGACAGCAGTAAATGAAGAAAGTAAAGAGGGTAAAAGTAGTTGATGTACTTTTTAAGAAAGTATGAATATGGAACATTGAAACCTGTTGAAGTCACCATAAGAAGGGTATTGGGTAAAAGAGAATATGGAAGGGGTGAACCAATTCAGGGGCATAATGTATAAAACAGACATATATAATACATATATATAAGGTATATATAATATACATTAGAAATTATACTATTAAACCGCCTGTATAGCATGAAGGAGAGAGATTATGGTGGAAGTATTTTGTATTCATGTATGAAAATAGAACAGTGAAACCTGTTGAACTTGTTCTGGGGGAGGATAAAAGAGAAAGATGGAGGGGTGAATCTAATTAAGATATATTATAAACACTAGTGTAAATGTCACAATGTACCTCCTGTATAACTACCATATGTTAATAATAAAAAAATCAAAAAAAAATTAATATGTTCAATTCTGATTCTTTTGACCCAATCCTGATTATTTTAGAAAAGTTCCTTGCATTCTTATGTAAGATTTTCCCAGGCTCAGCTCACATTCCCTAAACCAGATCTAGAATCAGCTATTCTCAAAAAATTCAGTTTTGTTCAGTTTGAAAGGGTGTTTCGAGATTACCACCATCACCAAGGATTGCTTCTTGCCACTGTTTCTAAGGTTTTCAGTGTTTATTTAAAGCCATACCATTTTTAAGCAAAAGTGCATCATAAGTTTATACTGGTATTTCCAATCCAAATTTGCAATTATGGAGTTTTTAAGTGTAATTTATCTTCCTTTTATACTTATTTCTCTTTTTCATTGAAAATTTTGGTTACAGATGGTGATAAAAAGATTAGTTATCTTATTACTGTAATTCTAAAATAATAATGACATTGTTTTTACCGAAATATGATAAATTAAACAAGTAAAGATACATTTGCAAACATTTTTTGCCCATTGTATATACCCACTAGAGATTTACGGATGTACAATTTTGTCTCAAAAGCATTCAAAATAATTCTTTGTTGGGTGATTAGACTATAAAGTTAATATACAGTTAATTCAGTTGTTTCCTTTGGTTAGCATTCTAAGACTTAATTTTTAATTTTGTTATAATAAAAGTTTCCGGGTTTTTGGTGTAGACGGGTGTCCTGGCCAGGGAGAAGGAGTTGCATGTGTTGCTTCAGCTGGCGGGAGTGGAGGCGGCGGGGTCTGTGTGACCGCCTGGGTTTGTGAGATGGCTACTGACATTTCTGAATCCAGTGGGGCTGATTGCAAAGGAGATCCGAAGAACAGTGCCAAGTTAGATACCAATTACCCACTTGGAGTCCTGTATTGTGGAGTCTGTTCATTACCAACAGAGAAAATTCACCCAAACAAGAAGCTGGAATTAGTGAAGGTCAAGGAACAGTAGGAGAAGAAAAGGAAAAGAAAAAACAAAAGAGAGGTGGAAGGGGTCAGATAAAACAGAAAAAGAAGACCGTACCACAAAAGGTTACTATAGCCAAAATTCCCAGAGCAAAGAAGTATGTGACAAGAGTGTGTGGCCTTGCAACTTTTGAAATCGATCTTAAAGAAGCACAAAGATTTTTTGCTCAGAAATTCTCCTGTGAAATGAACCAAGCCTTGTATGCACATATGAATAATAAAAGAAAAAAATAATAAAATAATAAAAAAAAAAAAAAAGAAATTCTCCTGTGGTGCCTCAGTAACAGGAGAGGATGAAATCATCATTCAGGGGGACTTCACAGATGACATCATTGAGGTCATTCAGGAAAAATGGCCTGAGGTGGATGAGGACAGCATTAAAGACCTTGGAGAAGTAAAGAAGTGAAAACTTGTATTTTAATGATCTGAACTGAGAGTTGATACGTCCAAAGGAAGAGGGGCCTTTTAAAAATATATGTTTATCCTACAGTAAACCTGTAGACTCCTCTCCTTGGCATTTTCACTGTCTGTACAAGGCTGCTTGGTTTTTTTATTGCCAAAGTCTAGTAAAACAAGGAGACTGTCATGCTAATGCATGGACCAGAATTTAGTCAAATAAAAATTTTTGGTCATTTGGTACTGACTTTTTCTCTTTTTAACTTTTTATTTTGGAAAAACTCTATAGACTTTTTTTCCTCAGTGCTGGGGATTGAACCCAGGGCCTTGTGCATATCAGGCAAGAGCTCCATCACTGAGATAACACTCCAAGTCCCAACACTTTTTGATTTTTTTGTGGGAAGCATTTCTGCTGGTTATCTTACTGATCGAAAGCTGAGTGAATTTTAAGAAAAGTTTGAATTCAGCTTTATTACCAATAATATGCCTTGGTGGTGTGATAGTTTCAAAATGGGTGATAAATCTAATATATTTTATGGTTGAATTTGCTTCTTTATTACCAACAAAGTCCACTTTGTGGTCTACCAACAGTGTTGGTAGGATTTGTTCAAGCTATTACAGAGATTATTTAGTGTAAAGTACATTTAAAGCCTTAAAACCATGTGCACTGTTCGACCCAGTAAGCCACTTCTTAGACACTGTCCTAAAGTAATGATCAGTCTTGCATAAAATTTATGGATGATAGTGTTTGTTACAATGTTATCCGTAATACCAAAAATTGTAAATGATACAAATGAACAATTGGGAAATGGTTCAAGAAGTGATAGTGCATTGTGTCCTAGAATATTATACATATGTGTAAAGCTCACCTTTTTCCAAGAATGCTTAGAGATGTGTTTGGTGATGTTAAAGGGGGGCGACCCCCAAATCTGTTTAAGATGCTCATTATCATTGCTGTGAGTGAAAAGCCATTCAGGGAGCCTGGGAGTTCTTGTTTTGGCTGTACTTCTGTGAGTAAAATTTTGCTAACCAGTTTAAAATGTGAATCCATGCTCAACATGTCATCTAGGAAATAACAATTGAAACATCTTCCTCATAAGGAAGAAATGAATCAATTAGGTCAATTTAAACTTTGCTTTAAGTCAGGTACTGCAAATTGAAAAGATTTGTAGTGTTAAAAATTGCTATAGACCGGCTTGCAGAGTGGCTCATCTGGTAGAGCGCCTGCCTAGCAAGCAAGCCCTGAGTTCAAACTCCATACCTCCAAAAAAAAAAATTGCTATAGACACCTTTAAGCAACTTAGGAGGCATGGGAAAGGAGGGAGGAAGGAATTGGGGTGGGGGAAAGCCTTAGAACCTGTGAAATTATTGTTTATTGCCATGCAAATACAGTCTTAAATGAAAGGTGTTTTTAAAAAATGGTGTCTTAGATGTGTAATAAAGATGTAAATTTAAAAATAAATAAATAAAGTTTCCGGATTCCAGAGTCAAATCTATTGATACAATCACTCAATTATATCACTATTTTTTCATTTTCTTTCTTTCTTTTTTTTTTTTTAGGTCACCCCATGTAACTTAGGCTGGCCTTGAATTCTCCATCCTCCTGCCTCAGCCTTCTGTATAGCTGCAGTTACAGGTGTGCACCACCATACCCAGCTCATATTCCTCTTTTATTTAAATTTTCCTTTCAAAAAATTTAAATTTCAAGGTGATAAGAGAAGGCCATCTACACACACATTCACACCAGGACCAATGCATTCCTAGCTCAACATACTCGTTATCCAGCTGCCTCCACCCTCTCCAAAAATATTTTTTCTGTTTCTTTTTCTTCTTTTTTTTTTTTTTTAGTATATGTAGCTTTAACATAGGCAACAAACACACACACATATATACAACAACAGTTCATATTTTCCTCACTAGCTGTAATAAAAGAAACCAGTTTTGATCTATCACAGGAGTCCTGTTCACCATAGATTATATTATTAATGCTTTTTAAAAGTGAGGCAAAAGAAAGCTTCACAAGAATTCAGAACAGCTCTTGTCATTCTTAACAGTAATCCTTGTAACAATAATAGAAGTACAAGTACTCTCTGTACTAGACACTATGAGATAAACAAAGATGAATAAGAGAAATTTCTGCTGCTGACTTAGGAGACTGGGATTATGGCAAACAAATAATGTTTGTTGGAAACAAATGTACTTAAAGGAAAGCAAGAGCAATTTATATCCATTCAGGAAGGCACTGATGGTTTCTTTTAAAATAATTAAAGTAGGTGCTGGTTCTTGGACAATAAAAATGATTTAAACAGATTGGAATTGGAGATAGTTCATTGGAGGTAGAGGTAATAGGATAACAACAAAAACGGAAGTAAAATGTGTGCACTGTGTCAAGGAAGTAAAATGTGTGCACTGTGTCAAAGAACAGGAAATCTACATGACTAGAATCTAGAACTGCCCAGTGGAGAGATGTATTAGAAAAGGGAAAGGCTGGGATCAGAAGGGAATTGAAAACTTGAATTTCATTTGGCATTTCCATGAGCAGTAGATTACTTGCACTTTTGATGGTTCAGTTTACAACATGGAGGATGGATTTGGGGAGAAAGAGAATCATGCAGGAAGAGAAGGTAGAAGACCTTTAGAGTACTCACACTGGTGTTTATGAAGTTTGACCTATGATTGTGAGTAACAGTATAAATTTATAAAGCACTGTGAAGTAGAAACAAAGAAAACTTGAAAATAGATTGGGTTTTGGAGGTATGATAATAGCAAATCATTCACACTGTCAAATCTAGATACAGATTGCTGGTGGTAAAATACAAAGTTTAGGTACTTCCTACGTTCTTTTTTCTTGTTTGAAATAATACAGCAGCAAATTGCATTGTTCTTCTCTCAACTGTCTTTTCCAAATTCTACTATTTGTGACCTACCTTCTTGCAAGGAAATACAAAATTTACAAGAGAATGAAGGGCTTCCTAAAAGTGATTGCATCAGAAAGCCACTCAATAGAACACAATCTTATTTGCTGATTTTCATAGAAATTTAGGATGAAATCATCCTAAACCTCTTCAGCTGAAACTTCTCTGCCTTTTCACAATCCTTATGCTCTTATTTTGCAATGAACTTATTAAATCACTTGATTGCAAGAACTCTTATCTTATTACAATAACACATAGCTGCAAGCAACATGTGACAAATTCCAGAGCTTCCTGTTCATAACTCAACACTAATTTCCCCTAAATAGGATGTTCAAATATTATTTTAAAACAGTCAGAATAATGTAGGAGACAAAGACACAGGACTAATGCAATGGTAATATTCAGATAACAATAATGATGATCTACATGAAGTTCAAATCATACATGATTCAATTAATCACTATGCTAGGCCTCATAAACAATGAGAAGTTTGAAAAATAATCCTGCCTGTCATTTCCTGTCCCTTTAGGATAAGAGACATACTTTCACTATTTCAGTTAAACATTTTAATATAATAGTAAGTGATTCAAACAGTCAAATATGGTTAAGAATTCAAAACTGAAATCATGCACACTGGCAGAAAGGAAAGGGAAATTTCATGTCAAAGAAAAATTTTGTTGGTTCTTGGATGATTTGCTTAAGACTAACTGCAAAAAGAGGAACACAGATAATTGGAGAAATGCCAACTCTCAATAGTGGTGAGCCTAGTACACACAAGAAAGAGAACATATGCTGATTTTGGTAAAATACAAGGTAAACATTAAGAAGCAGAAGGAAATAAGACTGACTAGAATGAAAGGACTTTTTTATGAAAGGCATAATTTTAGAGGTAGGCAAAATACTGAAGACCAAGAGAGTAAGATAATCCAAGTGGAAGGTGTTAGGAAGATGAGCTGACAGGTGTATTCATGATTACTAGAATACTGGAGTGATACTGGATGCAGGAAGGCCAATTAGGAAGCTACTGCAATAAGAGGCAGGGATGGCAAAATGATTGGGATAAATATAAAATGCAAACGAGAAGAAAGCAAAGTCAAGTCTTCCAAAAGAAATTCTGTAATATGGGTTATTAGGACTATTATGAATATTAAAAAGTGAGGAATAAAAATAATTAAGACCAAATTTTTTCAAAGTAGCTAAGTAGATTATTTTCTTTACCCTGAAAGTATTGCTTTTATCCATTTGTTCATTTGGTTCTACCACATAATGTTAGTTAACCATAACAGGAAATATTATGAGTCAACAAGTCAATACAAAGTTTCAGACCAAAAAGAGGATTTTTTAAAATAGTTTTTATCAGGAGAAAGTGAAAAATAAATGGTAAAAATGTAGTGTCTGATTTTATTGGTTTGTATTTCTTTATCAACAATAATATCTTTTCATCTATTTATTTTTTGACCATTGATACTTAGTTTTTTATTGCCTATCTACACATATTCTTTTCCATTTTCTATTGATTTCTCTTTCCTATTGGTTATTTATATCTTCTGTTAAGGAAATTAGCCCTTCATACCTATTGTGTATTGCTTAGGTATAAATATTATGTATGTACTGAAATAAAAATAGAGATAGAAATAGACACATAGATAGATTAGCTAGAAGATGATAGACAGATAAATAGATAGACATTTTGAGTGTTTAGTATGAACTTTTACTTTGTTTATGGTGTGTTTATAAATTTTTTTAATATTACAATTTAACATCAATGTTTTATTTCATGCATTCTGGTAATTGAATTGTTGCCAATAGCTCTACTTTGATACTTTTTTTTAATGTTTTAAATCAGTTTTGTTCATTTTCACTTTTCTAGAAAAGCATTCTTTTCCTTCTAATTCCTTATTATATTTCCATGATGGTCTATGACATAGTGTGATAATTACATTACCTTTATCACTTGTTATGTTTCCCCATTTGCATTTGCATTTTTAATTTTGAGTATTTATTATTCTTTATTACTTTTTTCTTCTTTAGCCTAGTTTCCCAAGTAAATAACTTGTGATTTATTTATAAATTCTAGCTTGTTTTCTGTTTTCTATATCATCTGTTATCTACATCTATCAATATTAATTCCTTTATTTTGTATTCTTAGTTATAATTTGTTAATCTTTTCTATTTCTTGAGATACAAAATTTAAAGTTTTTAATTTATTTTATTTATTATTATTTAGCATATTATAATGATTTACACTATAAGGATTCTCTTACTAACCAACTTAACATATGTGAGGTTATAATTAGATGTCTACATAGTCTGAAATCTTATTTTAAATATCATCTTCAATAAGATTTTTTTTAAATGAAGCCAAAGGTCACCACACTGCCCAAGTAGAAACCACTCCTTAATTTGTATTTTATTTCAGTGTCCCTAATGGAACACAAGTAGGCCCAATATGAATGGTGCCCTCAGGATAGCACACTATAGTGGCCCTGAAATGTCCTGTTTTTTTATTGAGTATACAAGTTCTAGTTGTTCAGCTGGAGGAGTGGCTCAAGTGGTAGAATGCTTGTCTAGCAATGTGAGGCACTGAGTTCAAACCTCAATACAACAACAAAATAAGGACTCTCAAAAGTTCTAGTTATTGCTGTTAATTCCTGGCTAAAGTGCATTATGATCAAAGAATTTATTATCTGGGGTTTCTAATTCCTTATATACTTTGTATTTCTTGAGGTTTAATTTAATGGTCAATTTTCATAAGGTTTGTCTTTGTGGCATAAAGGCTAACATTTTGACAATTTTAAATTCCACATTAATCATATTGCTCTGATTTTTATAGTATTATTTGCTTTTTCATCTACTTGGCATGACATGGGATAAAAGATGTGACTTTAAAATCATTTAATAACATTGAATTATCCACTATTATTGTTCTATAGTATCTTATTTGGCACACCAAGTTTTGTGATAGCTATTACTTATTGGAGATTTTACCCTCCATCACTGAACTAAAATTGCAGTTGCTTCCCTAATATTATTCAATCCCTCCCTAATTATAAAGAAGACTTTATATATATATACATATATACATATATACATATATACATATACATATATACATATTACATAACTTACCTTGAACTGAGTCACACTCCAATTTCATGGATGACATCTGACTTATCTAAACTAGGAGTTCTCAAAATTGATGACTTCAGGACCTCATTACAGTCTTAAAATTATCAAGGACTCCAAAAATATTTTTTATTTAACTTATATCTAGCAATGTTTATATTGAAAATTAAAACAGAAAAAGTTTAAATTGTTATTAATCCATTTTAAAATAGCAATAAAATAAGACTATTATATATTAATACAATCAGTATCTTTTGTGGAAAATAACTATATTTACTAAACTAAAGCATATGTAGTAAAAAGAAAACATTGCTTTAATTTTTTTTGCAGATCTCTTTAACATCTGGCTTGTGGAAGACAGATTCTAATATCTGCATTTGAATTCAACTTATTGTGATATTTTGTTTGACTGAGTTATATGCAGAAGGTGCAACAATGCACAGATATATAAAGGGGAGAGTTTTTAGTAGTTTTTCATAACTAATACATCAACAACTGGTATCTTAAATGTTTGAAATATAGAATATAAAACCATGTCAACAAATATCTTGTACACTTCAAACATTTTGTTACATTAAAATTCATTGGTTTACCAAACAACCAAAGCAATCCTCAGCTAAAAGAGCAATACTAGAGTTATCACAATACCTGACTTCAAATTATACTACAGAATCATAGTAACATAAATAGCATGATCCTGACATAAAAATTGGCATATAACCAATGGAATGGGAGGCAATCCAGAAATAACCCCACACAGCCACCGACTTTTGACAAAGTATTATAGACAAGACATGTGTTGTAGACAAAACAGCCTCTTAAACAAATGGTGTTGGGAAAACTGGATATCCATATGTAGAAGACTGAAACTAGATTCTTATATCTCATGCAAAAGTCAATTCAAAATGGATCAAGGATCTTAATGTAAGACCTGAAACTGAAACTACTAGAGGAAAATTTAGAAAACACTTGAAGAAAATAGCTTTCCGATTAGGACTTCAATAGATCAGTAAATAAGACCAAGAATTTACAAATGAAATTGCATGAGATTTAAAAGCTTCTGCACATCAAAGGAAACAATTATAGAGTAAAAAAGACAGCCTACAGAATGGTAGAAACTCTTTGCCAGATATTCACTGGGTAAAGGATCAATATCCAAGACATATAAAGAGCTCAAAAAATTAAACACCAAAAATAATGTAATCTAATTAATAAATAGCAAATGAATTGTATATATAGTGCTCAAAAGAAGAAATACAAATGGCTGGTAAATACATGGAGAAGTACTTGTTCAACATCCTTAGGCATAAAGGAAATACAAATAAAAATAACATAGAAATTCCATCTTACCCCAGTCAGAATGGCTATGATGAAATAAAACAAAACCAGCAGATGCTAATGAGGATGTAGGGAAAGGACACTGTTGGAGAGAACGTGGGTGAGTACAGTCACTACTGAAATTGGTTTAGAGGTTCCTCAAAAAAAAAAAAAACTAAAAATAAAACTGCCATAAGATCTTGAGTACATAGCTCAAGAAATTTAAGTGAACAGCACTATTCACAATAGCCAAGCTATGGATTCAACCAAGGTACCCATCAACTGATGAACAGATAAAGAAAAGGTAATATATATATATATATATATATATATATATATATACACACAAAATTGAGACTTATTCAGCCATAAAGAAAATGAAGTTATGTTGTTTGCAGGAAAACTGATAGAACCAGAGATCATCATGTTAAATGAAACAAGTCAGACTGAGAAAGATAAATATCACATCTTCTCTCTAAAATACAGAGTCTAGACTTTAAAAACAAATAAAGAAAAAGGAATGACGAGTATAAACCAGGGAAGGTTAGAGGATGGGAACCAGTGTGAGAAGAGGATGAAAGGAGTGACTGGGGGAGGGTGCATATGGTCAAAGCACTTTCTATACATTTATGAAAATAGAATAATGAAACCTATTAAAATTGTTTAAAAAAGAGGAAGAGGGGATAAGAAAGAATAATACATGGGGTAAATCTAATGAAAGTACATATGCATGAATGGTAATTCACAATGAAACTCCTTTGTATAATTAATATATACTAATAAAAAAATTATTGGTCCACTTGATAGTTTCAATAAATCTTTTATCAAGCATAATTTAATTTTGTTGTATCATACATTGGTCATTTGGAAAATATTGGTTGTCTAAGTTGTGTTAAGTCTTCTAAATGGGGACATGTATCACTATATAATATCCAGAAAATCACATTTGGTAATATCACCAGAAATATAACCAGAAAATTCTTTTAATATTAGAAAGTCACTAAGCTCATACTGGCATACATAATAAGATTTACAAAATTCAAATTTTTGCCTGAAAGTTTAAATTCCAATTTTGACAAATACTCAGTAGTTTTCTAGAAGTGACAGATTCACTTCATTTGTTTGCAAGAAAATGTCTGTCAAATTCCTCAGTTGAATAAAAGCCATTTGTCTGTCGGTGGTTCTTTGAAATAAAATGATGTTACCTGAAAAAGTCAGCTAGCTCAGTCTCACCTCAAAGTGCTTTTCTCAAGACACATTTGATTTGCAGATACTGTGCAGGTACTGCATGCTTACTTCTCTCTCACAAAACATTATGTATTCAAAGGTCAAGATTTGATTAAAACTAATGGTTTATATTGCTTTATCTGTGACATTCTTAACCATAACAGGCATTTTTTGGAGCGGAGTGGCTGGCAGTGAAGAATACTATGACAGTGATGTGGTCTACTACAATTGCCTGGAATCACGCACAGGCTCCAGTAGTTTTAACTCATTGTATCATTGCCGAAAATGTCAACATAGTGAACAGGGAAAACAATCCCAGTATTATTATTATCATAATGTTGATCTTGCAGACTTCTTGAAAGAGGTTTGGGATCCCTGGAGATCTGCGGCTCACACTTTGAGAATTCTGTTCTGAATCAATCAGGGGCAATCCTACTTGCCTTTCCACTATGATTGGTGTGGGGTGCTTGGGAAATTTTTGAGATGTGGTAGGGAGGAGAGTGATGACCTTGAGTAAAGAATCAAACGCGTTTGATACACCGGCAGTGCTGTCGTAACCACGAGGAAAGGAAATCTGAGAATAAGCCACACAAAGAAGGGTGCAGATCAGACAGCTTCACAGACAACAAGGCCAGAGAACCCACAGCATCCACCATTCCAATGAACTTTTTGGTTACATGAGCCAAATAGTCCTCTCATTTTCATGCCAGTTTGTGACTTTGTCCTAGATATTATAGACACAGTCATGAGGAAAAAGTCATGTAGGTAAAATTGCTTGATTCTGGTCCTGTATTTTTCCAGGGTTTGTTTGTTTGTTTGTTTGTTTGTTTTCTTGCTTTCAACCAGAATATTTATTTTGCATGTGATTTTTAACTCTTTTGCCTTCAGTTTCCCTGTATTTTTACATTACTACATTATTTTTTTCATAGCCTTTTAAAGCTTAGACAGAATTTGCCAAAATTAAAAGAGAAAAAACATTCTTTCTGCTGAAAAATGTCACATTTAAGTTAAAGATTATGAATTCTTTGACTATCAAGAACTGAAGATGCTGTGGAGTTAAATTTATTTGTAGGTCCCAAGATAGCCCTAAAGTCTAAATAGGAAAATATCTTTTATAAACTGTAACAAAGTAATCACCTGAAAAATAAAACACTCTGAAATTCATACAACTTTATCCATATTCAACAGCTTTCCAATGTCCAGAAACCTAGTGGATGTTTGGAAATGACAAAGGAAATAGCTTTAGATTCAGAAAACAAAGCTTTTACAACAGTGACAAAACTTGAAATCCACCCCCCATGCAGAAGTCTGTTCCACTATCCACACAGCATAACACCATCATTGTTGACAGCATGGATCCTTAACATCCAATAAACGCCAGGCAGAACTACCACGTGAAAAAAGAAAAGCCGCAGTACGATTAATTCTCCTCATGTGGATAGGATATAGGGTTCTAATTCCTTAGGCTGCCCCAAGGTTTCCAGGATTGCCAGAACAGGGTTTTGTTTTTTATACTCTAGGATATTTGTTGTTATTTTGTTTAACCTGGATCTAAACTTCTCTCCTGACTACAAGGAGATCCATCCTGTAAGAGTTGGTGGGAATCAAGTTCCCACACAACCGCTATTGCAGCTAATGGGAAACAGTTCTGCTCAGGTCAGCCCCAGGCCGTCTGCCCTGGACTTTGAATCTGGAGCAAGTGATGTAAGGAAAAAGGAATAGAATCGTTTGTGGTGGCACTGGTGTTAGTATGAAGTCCAATGCCGGTCTTAAGCAGGATCTTCCCAATTAAGATAAATCAACATTTTTCTTTATTTTTGATACATATTTATCAGTCAACTAAGAAGCACATGCATTTAATTAATACTAAAACCACAACAATAAACCTGAAATGCACCTCATATATCAATCTCTTTCTCATGCACTACTTTTTTCTTGGAATTATAAAAATTGAACAAATACATTTTTTCTTTATAATTAATGGATGTAAGGTAGAAAGCTGAAACAGTATGAAGTCTTCTTCTGAACAATTTAAATTAGATAACATATATATAAAGTTATATGTCCCCAAATTAGATCTCCCTAGATTTGTTTTATTAGTAGTAGTTTTTGGCTTAGCACATGAGTGTCTTTGTTCCAGAATTGACACGGAAAAGCTGGGTGAAAATGGCTATATTGACACACCATCCACACTGCTAAGATTCACTCTGTCAAATCCCTTCACATACCACTCCCCTCCTATCATAAGTCACTAAAATCTACTATTATTTTACGTATTTTTCAAGGGAAAAAAATCTTTACCAGTGCCTCATTATCACTTTCCAAAGTTCTGCCCCATTATTGTGGGGGTATAAAATGCCAAGCTCTTGTTTGAAAATACAGGCTGCTTTCAATAAAGCAACTGAGCTGTGGAGAAATTGACTCTCTGCCTTCAATGAGATTTAGACATTTTGCTTCAGTGAAATCTGTTATTAAGACACCTCCTTTCTAAAGCATTTTCTGGCATTGTATTTTTAAATGATCCCATTCTTGCTTTATAAAACCATCTTGAGTCTTGTTACCTTGACAACAAGGTATGATATCAGGCTTTTCATGAAGATCAAGGACTAAAGACAGCAGAGTCAAATTCAACCCTTCTTATCATTTAAGAGCTCATATACGAAAGATTTGTGGCATAGTAATAATACATTTACAAATAGCTTCAAGACATGTTAAAATTATTGCTTCATTGACATTTTTCAGAGCTGTCAAAGTATTTTGTGTAACAATACATATAGAGTGATTATATGTCCAATGCTATAACTATAAAATTAGAACCTAAATGTCCCAAATGCATTGAGTGATGTACTCTCATATCCATTTTATAGATAATGAAACTGAGGCACAGAAAGTTTAGCTTATTCAAGGTTTGTTAGCTTTCTGTCACCATAACAAATACCTAAGATAAATCATAAAGGGAAAAATGTTTATTTCAGTTCACAGTTTGGGACATTTCAGTCCATGATGTGTTATTGGTCCTGTGGCTTTAGACCTGGTAAGACAGCAGCACAGCATGGCAGAAAGCACTTAGTGAAACAAAACCACTCATCCAATGGCAGAAAAGAGACAAAGATGAAGAGGCCAGGGTCCCACTATCCTCTTCAAGGGTTCACCCCCAAAGATGTAAAGGTCTCCCAGCAGGCCTCGCCTCTTAGAGTTTCCAATGCACCCAATAGTGCTGTGGGATGGGGACCATGGCTTCAATGCACAGACTTTTGAGGGATATTTAAGATCCAAAATACAGAATCAAGCAGGTTAATGTCAGAATCCTGTTTCAGTTCCTGATAGTTTGAGTGTTCTATCTGTTACTATCAGTTGATGTTTGCATATGACTGAGAATTGTCACTGCACTTGATGAAAATCAACCTTAGTATTTGATGGCAAAAAGTCAAAAATACTGTGCCCACATCATGAAGACAATTGTTACACCAGAGGCAATCCTCCCCAGCTGCGTGATTTAGTCTAAAATGCTTTGTTCTTTTCTTCCATTATACGTGAAAGAAGCCGAACAAGAAAAGGAAGATAGTTAACATTTTTTGGAATTGTTGAGATCCTTTATATACATTGTCTCATTTTAATAATTCTGACAAAGTAGACATCTTTATCTCTGCTGAATGAAGTGAAACTCAGATTAAGCAACCTGAAAACCATCCAGAGGCAGAGTCTGGAATCAGCTGTAACCTGGCTCTGTCATTTGTTGCCATATCCTTAATAAATTTATAACTACTGGAACTCAAAAGCCTAAAGTGAGAACTCTCAAGTGACACATAGAATTAGTTCCTTTTCTGTTAATATGCTATTTCCTTTGGTTTGGATGCTATATCTTTAGTCTGTTGATATTTCACTATGGATTAGGCAATAGACTCATTCTGCAGATATTGGATTTCACTGCTTGCTTCCAAAACATCTTTATTGTTAACATTAGTATTACTTCCTTTCAATAGAGTCCCCAAAGTTGAATTTGGGGTTTTAAACAATAAACTTCATTGTAATCCATAAAAGACATTTGAAATCACTGACCAAATAATTCTCCCAAATTATGCTGTCACCACAAATTTATGAACATAATGTACACTCTCAAGATTTTATTGTATCCTTACAGAATTAGACATTTAACAACTTAAAAACTATTTCACTAATACAGCAAAAAATAAAGGCATCTTATTATTAATTTTATTCACCCATATCCATTTGCAACATCTTCAAACTAGAAAGGGGACACTCCAATTTTAGAAAGATACATACAATAGTAAATAATAAAGAAGTTCCTTAACAAGTTAACAGTTTCTAGTGAAACTTTTTGCAAATTCCCATGAAAGTATCTGTAATACAGAGAACAAAGGTGAAAAGCTCAAGCTTTCCAGAAGCACAATGCGTGACCAAGCCTGTGCTCCTCACCTTCAGTCACTGCCTCCTGACTAGCATTGTCATTTATTAGCTGTGGACATGGAGCAAGTGCCAGCCTCTCTGCTGTACAGTGAGAAGACAGCAGAACTTATTCAGAAACTGTGGTGCAAGCTAAGTTGTATATGTGCAGAACTTTTGGAAGAGCATCTAGCAAGGAATAAGCTCTAATTGCATGTCAGCTATGTTAGCTGACATCATCATCATCACAGCTAAGCCAGTGTTTCTGAAAATGTATGCTGCACATGCACGAGATTAGGGTAACACTCAAAGTTACTGTAGGGGGCGTGAATCAATGTAATGAGAAAATTGTACCTTACTTTTTCAATTCTCACTTAATCCTTCTTATTAAAGCAAGATTTAAGTTTCAATTTGGTACCAAGAATGTCTTTAGCATCTCTCCAACTATTGAAAATCTCCTTTATTACTCAAGAGAACAGGTCTCAGACTGGAACAGAATTCAGCTAGAATTTAATAATTTAGTTTTTAAGCATATTTGCTTCCTTAAATATCTACCATTTCTGTCATATTTTACTAATTTTTTCATTTAAAGTAATAAAACTTTTAAAGAAAGTAACCTTAACTAAAAAGATGAATCTATTTAAAGAAAATATTAACTAATAGATGATGAGCAGATGTGACAAAAATCAAGACATTTACATAAATAGTTTAATCTGGGAAAGATTCAAATACCAATACTCTACAGCAGAAGTTGGCAAAATTTTTCTGTAAAAGACCAAAAACTTAATATTTTAGGATCTTTCAGGACACAAAGTCTCTGTCACAATGACTCACTTCTGTCAATTTACATAAACAAAATGGAAATGAATAGAATGGCTATGTTCCAATGGAATTTTATACATAAAAATTGAAAGTCACTAGATTGGGTTATAGTTTGCCAACCCTGCTCTAAACTACAAGAGAAATTAGAATCCAGAAATAAATGCTTGGTTATATCAAAGTACTATTTCCAAGGTACCGTTACTTACACAGAAAAAAATAACAAAATAGTTCATTCAACATTAAAAGATTAAAAAATAATAACCATTAATTTTTCCTGTTTCTTAAAATTCACACATAATAATTATTCATACCTTGTAAGACACCATGTGATGTTTTGATACATGTAATAATAAATCAGGATGTTTAGTATATCCATCATCTCATACATTTATCACTTCTTTGTACAAGGAAGAACATTAAAAATCCTCTCTTCTAGCTATTTTGAATTATTCAGTACAATATTGCTGGCTCTGGCAGGGATTTCAGATCAAAAACAGCCTCAGAATTTTAAGAAGAGAAAATATGGATAAGCAGCACCTAAACATTCTTGTGTAATTCATTTTAAGAGTATGTGAACAGCACTTATCAGGTGCCAAGCACTGTTCTAGCAATTTACACAACTGGACTCATTTTTTCCCATAAAAATCCTTTGAGTCTGGTGGCATTATATCTCATTACAGATGAGGCAAGTGAGGTGTAAAAACATCTCACAAGAGGCAAAGGTAGTATTTTTTAAAATCCCATGTTTTGGTTCTTTTATTGAGTTTCTCGGTTTAATTCATTTCAGTTCAGTTTTTTGCAATGCTTCATCACTGACACTCTAGATTTCACAGAGGGCACTATTACAAGGGACAAAACACAAGTAGCAACAATCACTTCTGTCAATAGAGATGACATAAGATGAGATTCTAAATGTGAAACTTTAACAATATTGTACTATGACCCATTGGTCCTATCTATGACTTACTTATTCTTCAGTGGTAGATGAAAATATATCTAAATCTAAGAAATTCTTAACACATATGAAATAAAGTTAGTTGAAAATTATCAAATCACAATTTACCTAGCAGCAGCTTTTCTTTTTGTATTACTAAACATTATGTTGCATCTTGCATATGTATTTTTGGTTTTGTTTTTCTTTTTTGCTTATGAAGGTTATTCTTTTTCAGCAGGCACATAATTACTGTATATACTTGTGGAGTAAGTGCAATATTTCAACACATGTAGGCAATATGTCATGAGCAGATCAAGGTAATAATTGGTATACCCGTTACAAAGGTGGTCCTTGAACACAGAGAGTAGGCTCAGAGTCTGTGTTCTTACCAAGCTGTCCACAATACCACTCAATGGGCATGTTTTCCTCTAAGCTTTAGCTCAATTTATATAATCTGCTGAGTGTGGCAGGAATTCTCTTGCTGATACAACTGAGAAAAGCTCAAAGGTTTAAAAATGAAGAACATTCCTTACAAGAATGAAATCAATTGAGATCAGTTTCAGGTAATGAGTTACTAAAAGTTTGTGGACCTTAAAGGAACTAATTTCAGGGTATATTTTGACATGCTTGGACTGATGGGGCCAAGGAGAAACTGACAATTTTTTCTCAGTAGTTATACAAAGACAGAAGCATGGTGGAGTCTTCATTGTAAGGGTCTTTCAAGCTGGGAACATCCTATCATAGTTAAATTTGAGCCACTCCACCAGCATAAATTAAATATTGATTTAACTTCAAATGATACTTATTTTCAAAGTTCTGATGATTATATTTTTAATCTGGCCACAAATTTGTTTGTTTGTTTGTGAAAGAGTCCCTCTGTGCAGCCCAGGATGACCTAGCACCTGCTATGTAGCTCAGACAGACTTCAAACTCTGGGTTCTCCTGCCTCCACCTCCTGAGTACTGGGATTACCACACCCAGCTCTTCATCTTTTTGTTTTGTTTTGTTTTTGCTAGTGACATGATTTTATAGCTAAAAGACCCCCCAAAAAAACACCACCAAAAAACTATAATCAGCTTCAACAAAGTAATAGGATACAAAATCAATTTACAAAAATTCAGTCCAGCTCTTGATCTTAATGTTATATATCAACACAGATGGTAGCTCTGCTTTACAATTTTGTTGTTATCATAGTTATGCTTTTTAGAAATATCATTAAAGAATACATAAAATATACTTCAGATACATTTCATACATAACCATTGGGACACAAGCCTAAGGGACAACAATACCTAGAAGTGATTATGGAAATAAAAAGTGAAAGAATTTTAGGAAAAAATAATCAGCAAAAAGGTCTTCCTTACTTCAACTATGGAAAATACTATATGAGACAATAGCAGTGGAATTAAAGAAACTTCCAAAGGAATTATTACAAAGTACTAAGAAAAATAAATACATAATTTCATTGGAAAACATTTAAATGTCAGTGTTTTGTGAATAAGCAAAATGATATCATTAAGCAACAAATTTTGGTTCAGTGATGTTTTCTTGTTGGTTTTTCTCAATTTGATTTCAACAATCATAAGAATAGTGAAGAAAATACAGGAAACTTGGGAGTATTAACCAATCACCCACTAATCACTGTCCAGTTGTGTGTCGTGTAGTTGTCACAAAGGCATCTGTAGATGTCCCAAGAGCACCAAGAAGGGAAGTCATGGTTTAGGTCTCAACATCTTTCATCTGTGGCCCTCTGATGATCCTATTTAGCTATTACTTCTCTTCTCCCATCTCCTTTACTGCTTCTCCACACTCTCCAAAAGCATGAAGGTTGTAACAGCTACTGAGATTTCTCTCTGTTATCCTCAACAAATAAGACTTCAGAAAACAAGGAACAATTACTAATGACTATTATGGATTGAAAATTTCATGAAAATAGACTTATTTTTTTACAACCACCTTTTTTCCAAATACAATTTAAGTAGGTTTTCAGAGACATATTCAAATCAACATTTTTAAACTGAAACAAGTAGGGATGTTTTTAGGGCAATAGGTAAGTATGAGTAAGAGAGGAAAAGACAAAACTGGAGTAAGTTTACACATAAACACATCCCATTAAAATCCACCTTTTTTTATAGAGACTACATATTCAGCCTTGTAAGAGTCAACTAAAAGAAGAAATCAAAATTAATTATATTTTTCATGGAAATCACAAGAAAAAATTATAACACTTTCTCAGAAAAAGCCCAGATATTTCTGGATGTCATGGATGAATGTCCTCAACAACATTACAAGCACAGTAATAAATTTCACAATATTAATTTCATACTCTTCCCCCAAATTTTAATTCATAACAAGCTTTCTACAAAGGAGTCTATAAGTAGACATTGAATGAAAACAGGATTTATGTGGAGAAATATAGAAAAGCAAGTAGAAATCACAGCACTACTGATTAGGAACATTCTGATTATCTTTTAAAAACTCTTCTTATAGCATCAGAAATTAGCCATACCTAGGTTGACAGGACTCACGTGTTAGCCATAGCACCTATAGAAAAGATGGATCCCAAATCCACACCTCTTGGCCAACCCACTGTTATCACCACACATCTCCAATGCAAATCCTCTATACAGAGAACTCTTAAAAAATGAGCCCTTGGAGATTCCAAGATGGCAACAAGAGGGAGGAAGCAGAAAGTGTGCCTCCTAAAGTAAAATCTTGGAGAGATGCTGGAGATACACCTTAAAGGAAAAACCACCGAGAAGAGGCAAAACTTTGACTCCTCCACACCTCCAGCCTGTGCAGAGCATCTCCACTTCACATTAAAGGGAGAAATCAGAAGGGCTCCAGGGCAGTGCTCAGACAGCTTGGGAAGACGCAGACCACAAGGTGAGCTAAGAGGCACACAGTACACCTACAGACAACCCTGGGCCAGATCAGCATATCTCCCTGGACAGACTGACCCCCCACCCATGGAAAAAAGAGAAACTGAATAACAAGCAATAACAAAAAGACATGTAGCAAAGAGGGTGGGGTGTCCTGCATACTGAAGGGGGAGAGAGGGGCAATCCCTCACGGAACTGTAAATGAACAAGCTAGGCCAGAGAAGGTAGGAGCAGTGGCACATGCCCAGCAATCAGGAGCAGGAAAGCTTGTAAAAGTAGCGGTGGGAGGAAACTCCACAGGAAAGGAGGGAAGACCCACTTCCCATGTGAACTGTAAATAAACACGACGGCCTGAGAAAATGGGTACTGTGTCACCTCCCCCAATGTGCTTGGAAAGGGGAAAGCTTGTAGCAGTGGCAGTTGTGCCCAGGAGAACTTTAAGTAAACAAAGCCTGTGGGGTTAGGTGAGTGTTAAGCTTACTCCTGAGATCTGCATAAATAAAGCCTCCAGCAACAGCAGGCTGACAGCAGCAGGCAGGTGAGCCACAGCCTCAGATAGCCATTCACAGAACTGTCTCCAGACTCTTTTTTTTTTCTCCCTACCTTTGATGAGACAACAACTGAACTACACCTGCATGCTGAAAAACTTATTGAAACTGTATTGCCATTTGAACTTGTGACACTTTGTGGTGTTTTTTTTGTTGTTGTTTTGGATCGGTTTGGTTTGGTTTGGTTTATTCCCTTTGATGAGACAAAGATAGAACTACTTCTGAAACACCATCTCCAGGATTGGTGGCTGAGGGACTAACACCAAAATTATTAAGACTGAAACTTTATTGCATTTGAACTTGGAGATTTTTTTATTTTTTTATTTTTTATTTCTTTTATTTTATTTTGTATTTTTATTTTTATTGATTTTTATTTTATTTTATTTTATTTTATTTTCTCAATCCTCACTCTGTCACTCTAATGCCTGTTCAGCTTACTGTTCATTAGTACACTATCTCTCCCTGTTTATATCTTTGAAACTTTTGTTTGTTTGGTTGGTTTTTTGTTTGTTTACTTGTTTTTCCCTCTTTCTTTAACTTCTTTGCTTTATCTCCCCTCTCTGCCTTCCATTCTAACTATCACCATTGTTATTATTACAAACTATAAAATACTTAATTGCATACAGTACAGGGACAATAACAACACCAAAGACAATGACGGGAAGACAGAAAAAACAGGGAAACCAGTTTCCCCACAGCAAAAAACTAGTACAGGAACCAGAGAGAAATGAAGAAAACAGATACTCAGATCCAGACTCCAACAAAATGAAGATAAACTATGCCAAAGAACCCAATGAAGCCCACAAGAATAATCTAAAACAAGAAATACTACAGGTAATCAGTGAAAATTTTATAGAGATGATACTGGATATGGTCAACCAAAATGTACAGGAGACACTCAAGAAATTCCAAGACAACAAAAATAGAGAATTTGAAAAAGCACAAGAAGAAATAAAAGAAACCATAGAAGCACTGTATAAACACCAAAGTGAAACAAAGAACACAATTAATAAAGAGATAAATGAACTCAGGCCAAAAATAGACAACATTAAAGAGGAAAAGACTAAGGCTATGGAAAACCTCAGAAAAAAGAATGAAACAGAATTGCAAAACAAAATGGAAGGCCAATCCAGCAGAATAGAACAAACAGAAGACAGAATCTCAGAACTTGAAGATGAAATGGTAATTAAAGGACAAACCAAAGAACTATTAGTTAAACAACTCAAGAACTGTGAAAAGAAAATGCAAGAACTCACTGAATCCACCAAAAGACCAAACCTGAGAATCACGGGCATTGAAGAAGGAGAAGAGGTGCAAGCAAAGGGAATGTGTAATATATTCAACAGAATAATAACAGAAAATTTCCAAAATCTAGAGAAATCTATTCCCATACAGATGCAAGAGGCCTCCAGAACACCAAACAGACCTGACCAAAATAGATCTAACCCATGGCATATTATCATTAAAACAACAAATACAGAGACCCAAGAAAGAATACTGAAGGCTGTAAGAGAGAAAAAACAAATAACACACGAAGGTAAACCCATCAAAATCACAGCAGACTTCTCAACAGAAACATTAAAAGCAAGAAGAGCTTGGGGTGAGATCTTCCGGGCACTGAATGAAAATAACTTCAACCCTAGGATATTCTACTCAGCAAAACTATTATTCAAAATAAATGGAGCAATAAAAGTCTTCCATTGATAAGCAGAAACTAAAACAATATGTGACCACAAAGCCACCACTACAAAAGATTCTTCAAGGGATTCTGCACACAGAAAGTGAAACCTAATGAACCCATGAGAGGGCAGGCAGCACCAAACTATAGAAAAGAAAAAGCAAGAAAGACAACTAAATGACAGGAATCATCACATACATATTAGTACTAACACTTAATGTTAGTAATGTAAAGTTCCTGGAAGACAAAGAAAATGAAAACACAACCTACCAGCAAAGGCAGTCCTGAGAGGAAAGTTCATAGCCATAAGTGCATATATTAAAAAGACTGAAAGATCCCAAATCAATGACCTAATGATACATCTCAAACTCCTAGAAAAACAAGAACAAGCAAATTCCAAAACAAATAGAAGGAAAGAAATAATAAAAATAAGAGCTGAAATCAATGAAATAGAAACCAAAAAACCATACAAAGAATTAATGAAACAAAAAGTTGGTTCTTTGAAAAAACAAACAAGATCAACAGACCCTGGCAAATCTGACTAAAATGAGGAGAAAAAAACCCAAATTAGTAGAATCAGGAATGCAAAAGGGGAGATAACAACAAACACCATGGAAGTCCAGGAAATGATCAGAGACTACTTTGAGAACCTATATACAAATAAATTCAAAAATCTTAAAGAAATGGACAGATTTCTAGATACATATGATCATACAAAACTCAACCAAGAGGAAATTAATCACCTGAATAGATCTATAACACAAAATGAAATTGAAGGAGCAATCAAGAGTCTTCCCAAAAAGAAAAGTCCAAGACCTGATGGCTTCTCTGTTGAATTATATAAGACCTTTAAAGAAGAACTGATACCAACTCTCCTTAAACTGTTCCACAAAATAGAAAGGGAAGGAAAACTGCCAAACACATTTTATGAAGCCACTATTACACTTATCCCAAAACCAGGCAGAGACACCTCCAAAAAGGAGAACTATAGGCCAGTCTCCTTAACATTGATGCAAAAATCCTCAATAAAATAATGGCAAACCAAATTCAACAACACATCAAAAAGATTATTCACCAGGACCAAGTAGGCTTCTTCCCAGGAATGCAGGGGTGGTTCAACATATGAAAGTCAATAAACATAATAAATCACATTAACAGAAGCAAAGCAAAAACCACTTGATCATCTCAATAAAAGCTTTAAGAAAACTAGTAATAGAAGGAAAGTACCTCAACATTATAAAAGCTATATATGACAAACCTACAGCCAGCATTATACTTAACAGAGAAAAACTGAAACCATTCCTTCTATAATCAGGAACTAGACAAGGGTGCCCACTATCTCCACTCTTATTCAACATAGTACTGGAATTCAAAGCCAGAGCAATTAGGCAAGAAGAAGGAATAAAAGGAATACAAAAAGGTAAAGAAACTGTCAAAATATCCCTATTGCAGACAATATGATCCTATACCTTAAAGACACAAAAAACTCTACTCAAAAGTTCCTAGACTCCGTCAATAGCTATAGCAAAGTAACAGGATATAAAATCAACATAGAAAAATCATTAGCATTTCTATACACTAATAATGAGCAATCTGAAAAAGAATGTATGAAAACAATTCCATTTACAATAGCCTCAAAAAAAATCAAATACCTAGGTGTAAACCTAACAAAAGATGTGAATGACCTCTACAAGGAAAACTATAAACTTCTGAAGAAAGAGATTGAGGAAGACTACAGAAAGTGGAGAGATTTCCCATGCTCATGGACTGGTAGAATCAACATAGTAAAAATGTCTATACTCCCCAAAGTAATCTACATGTTTAATGCAATTCCCATCAAAATCCCAATGACATTCATCAAAGAGATTGAAAAATTTACCATTAAATTTATATGGAAACACAAGAGGCCACGAATAGCCAAGGCAATACTCAGTCAAAAGAACAATGCTGGAAGTATCACGATACCCAACTTCAAATTGTATTACAAAGCACTAATAATAAAAACAGCATGGTACTGGCACAAAAACAGACATGAAGACTAGTGGAACGGAATAGAGGACCAGATACGAAGCCACACAACTATAACCAACTTGTCTTTGACAAAGGTGCTAAAAATACCTGATGGAGAAAAGACAGCCTCTACAACAAAAACTGCTGGGAAAACTGGTTAGCAGTCTGCAAAAAACTGAAACTAGATCCATGTATATCACCCTATACCAATATTAACTCAAATTGGATCAAGGGTCTTAATATCAGACCCCAAACTCTAAAGTTGGTACAGGAAAGAGTTGGAAATACTCTGGAATTAATAGGTATAAGTAAGAACTTTCTCAATGGAACCCCATCAGCACAGCAACTAAGAGATAGTATAGATAAATGGGACTTCATAAAACTAAAAAGCTTCTGCTCATCAAAAGAAATAGTCTCTAAACTGAAGAGACCACCCACAGAGTGGGAGAAAATATTTGCCAGCTACACATCAGACAAAGGACTGTAACCAGAATATATAGGGAACTTAAAAAACTAAATTCTCCCAAAATTAATGAACCAATAAAGAAATGGGCAAGTGAACTAAATAGGACTTTCTCAAAAGAAGAAATTCAAATGGCCAAAAGACACATGAAAAATTGCTCACCATCTCTAGCAATAAAGGAAATGCAAATTAAAACCATGCTAAGATTCCACCTCACCCCTGTTAGAATAGCCATCTTTACCAACACCACTAACACAGATGTTGGTGAGGATGCAGAGAAAAAGGAACCCTCTTACACTGTTTTTGGGAATGTAGACTAGTACAACCATTCTGGAAAAAAATTTGGAGGCTGCTTAAAAAGCTAAACATTGATCTACCATTTGATCCTGCAATACCACTCTTGGGGATATACCCAAAAGACTGTGACACAGGTTACTCCAGAGGCACCTGCACACCCATGTTTATTGCGGCACTGTTCACAATAGCCAAGTTATGGAAACAGCCAAGATGCCCCACCACTGACAAATGGATTAACAAAATGTGGTATCTATACACAATGGAATTTTATGCAGCCATGAAGAAGAACGAAATATTATCATTTGCTGGTAAATGGATGGAATTGGAGAACATCATTCTGAGTGAGGTTAGCCTGGCCCAAAAGACCAAAAATCATATGTTCTCCCTCATATGTGGACATTAGATCAAGGGCAAACACAACAATGGAATTGGGCTTTGATCACGTGATTAAGCGAGAGCACACAAGGAAGATAGGATAGGTAAGACACCTAAAAAACTAGATAGCATTTTTTGCCCTCAACGCAGAGAAACTAAAGCAGATACTTTAAAGCAACTGACCAATAGGGAGGGGGACCAGGAACTAGAGAAAAGGTGAGATCAAAAAGAATTAACTTAGAAGGTAACACACATGCACAGGAAATTAATGTGAGTCAACTCCCTGTATAGCTATCCTTTATCTGAACTAGCAAAAGCCCTTGGTCCTTCCTATTACTGCTTTTACTCTCTCTTCAACAAAATTAGAGATAAGGGTGAAATAGTTTCTGCCGGGTAGCAAGGGGGTAGGGGGAAAGAGGGAGGGGCAGGGGGGTAACGGAGAGGGTGGGGGAAGGGGGGAAAAATGACCCAAACATTGTATGCACATATGAATAAAGTAAAAATTTTTTTAAAAATGAATGCTTCACTCATCATTGAAGCTGAGATTAAGATATCTACATGCTCTCCTATGCAGTAAGCCAGGCTGGCCACCTATGAGCCACACATAATAAAGGTGAATACCAAATGTACACTTGCTTTCTGAATTGATTTTCTCCTAACATATAAACATTTTATCCCTTAACAGATGTGACAGCAGAATGTCACCCAGACTTAATCTGTATCTTTCACTACACCTTTAAATTGGCCTTCATAAATAATCAGACTCCAAAATTAAATCGCTGCTGTGAACAAGAATGGAGCCAATTAAACACAGCATCACAGTTTTCTCTGATAAGGAACAAATCTCAACTAAAAAGAGGATTCTAGCATTGGAGTCATAATGAGCATAATGAGATAACTTGGGTTAAGGGGGCAGCCTCATTATAATCTTTTGGAATTCTGCTATAACAAAAATTCTCTTTCATCATGGTACATCTTAGCAAGCACTTAACTCAAGGAGAATGAGCATTGTAAACTTTTATTTGGCTATTTATATACAACTTGAATATAAGCAATGCCATGTCTCTCTCACTGACACACACAATTGTTACAATCATTTGCACACTCCCACACTGTAAAGTGGTGATGGAGATGGTGAGGAGATTCACTACAGGAAGATCGCTGTGCCAAAACTTACAACAAAAACAGTTCTGAGAGAAGTGATTTTGACAGGTACTCAGGAAGTTGGTAAAAATCTGTGAAAGAAAAAAATAGGAGATAGCAAGCAAAAAGTCAATACACAATAGCATGGTAAGACACTGAATGTGCAGAATACCATAGTTCAGGCAATTAAAACAAGCACATTAAATACATTTTGTAACCATATGTCTGCCTCATTCTGCCAGTCTATCTGTCACATGCTCAGACAGGGCAGAGCACATGAGAATTAGGTGAAAGAACCTAAATATGCTTGCAATTCTGCATGAAATTTATCTCCGTGATTTTCTTTCAGTAATGTGTCTCTGGAAATGCAAGGTTCTTCCCAGATATCTGTGTTATGTTAGTTTGATTGAACTTAGGTGATTTCTTTTTTCACCTTCTTCAGAGTTTTGTTAATTAGCACTGTTAGACCATACAAACAAGCTGATAAATGACCAAAAACATGTTAATAGAGAGCTACCAAAAATTCCCTTGCCACCAGTCAGAAATAATTGGTACCTTTCTTCAAGCTTTCCTAAGAGAACGACAAATCAAGACGAAATACCTTTTATTTTAAAGGGCTTTTGTTGGCTCTGTATCTTAAAGCTTAGCCATTTACTTCTTTTTAATTTTAAAGAAAATAGTGACATTTGAAGAATGCAAAACTGCTGTCCTGGGCGGTCCCTCTATGGATGGCACCAACACTTCCTGGTATGAAGGTGCAGATGTGCTCCACCCTGATAAGTGGAAACACCAGAATGATCATCACTACATAGAAGTAAATGCATAGGCTGCTCTTCAGCTGGTACTGAGATATGTAGAGGAAGTAAGTACAGTTTCTGCTCATTAAAAAAATATATAGCATGAAGACATATCCTGCCTCTACTTGTTGTCCAAAGTGGAGACAAAAGCAGCTTCCATAAAGCTCACACATTTCAGAACAAAACACAGAGTGGGATTGACAGTATCCAGTGACTCTGTGAGCTAGAATCATCTAAATATGGATCAACATTTTAACTATTCCTCCATCCACAACCTAATATTGTTATGTGCATTTACCATTTCCTTAGTATACGTAATAGAAAATGGCATTTTTGCCATACTGTACCCCAGTGAGTTCTCATTCTGAGGCAGCTTGTGATGCACTTAAGTGATATCTTCTATACACTTTATTAAAATACACACACTTCTTGGAGGCCATTAAAACTGTTTCACCATTTCAACTTACAATAGGCCTCATAAATACAGTCAGGTTTTGGGGGGTTTCTTTGTTTTGTTTTGTTTTTTTTGGTTTTTTTTTTTTTTGTGGTAGTGGGGTTTGAACTCAGGGAATTGTGCTAGACAGGCACTCCATCACTTGAGCCATGCCCGCAAAACTTTTTTGCTTTAATTATTTTTCAGAAAGGATCTCACATTTTTGCCCTGGACCAACCCTGGATGGTTAATTCCCTAGGAGCTGAATGACAGATGCACACCACAATGCTTGACTTACTTTGTTGAGATGGAATCTTGTTAACTTTTTACTCCAGCTGGCCCTTGAACCATAATCCTCCTGATCTCTACCTTTGGAGTACTGAGATTTACAGGCATGAACACAGTGCCCAGCCAAATACAGTAAATTTTAATTTAAAAAATCACAGAATTAGTACATGAAATGGGAATGGGGATTTATTTCCAAATATCCATAATTTAGTTCAAGAGGTGGTAGTGGTTTTTTGAGCATAATTAAGTATTTTTTATTAATGGGAAATTAATGTAGCTATCTCAGTTTGGAAAATGAAAATTGCCTACCTCCATATAAGTGCCTCTTCTGATTGGCAAGGGTTTTATTCTAGACATCCAGACTCTTCTTTATAGAAATGCATTTATCTGTTTCTAACTCTGTCAGAGGCAACACATTTGGTTCTTGTATTAAATTTCACCAAATTACTCACTTTTTTGAAAAGTTTATGTCTTATAATCTGTTTATTGCTTTCAGAAACTGACTTTTTTCATCCAAAGACTGAAAGGATTCTTCTTTTGGTTTCAATAAATAAGGGGGGGGATCTATAAAACACCTTACACATGTAATTTTTATTGCAATGTCTGATCTTGTCCACTTTTAATGAAATTTGATAAATGTTAAGTTTTCTTAACTCATGCTTAACTCATGTATATATATATGTATATGTGTATATATATATGTGTGTGTGAGTATATGTATGCATACATATAAGTAATTTCTGAACAGTTGCGAGAATTAATCCAATTCTGCACAGAAACGATCAATAAGCAGGCTGTATAAGACTTAGCTGTACTTCTGGGGATATAGCATGTCTTAATTTAATGGAAGCCACTAAATAAATATCCAGATTTAAAAGCAAATGATATAGAAAATTATTGTTCAAGACTCACTTCTTTCAGTAGCATATCCCCTAAGGGTTTAGTATCAGTGATTCAGTATGCATTCCTTGATTCCTGCCATGTGTCAGCTGTTCTAATGAACACTGGGGAGGGAAGAGATGAGAAAATTCCAGTGTCTTCCCACCAAGTTAATAGTTTAACATATTCATAAGAAAATAATTAAAATAATAATGTATATTTCCTCTCTAACTTTGTTCCAAAAGAACTTAGGTCATTAAATTATATTTACTATGGGAGTAGGTATAACATTAAGAGTAAAAAAAAAAAAAAAGATCCAATAAAGAAGATCACAACCATGACTCAATTTATAGCCAGATATAAAATAAAACTTTTTTCACTTCTATTCTTAATGCAAAGGGATGATCACATAACTGCCTTTTAGAAGCAGCTTTTTGTAATATTCTGTACATTAGCAATATCATCCTACTGTGCAATAGCACATCAGAACTGCTTGCTACTCTCTTACTATAACTTAGTACCCATTGATTAGCATCTGCCCATCCTCCCATATTCTCCCCAGCCTCCAGTAACAACTACTGTATTCTCAACTTCTATGAGATCAACTTCTTTTTAAAAATTAGAGTATATTAATTATGCAAAATAATGGTTTTCATTGTGACATTTTCATACATTAATATAACATATTTCACTCACCATTACTTTAACTTATCCCCTTCCTCTTCCTAATGGTCCCCTTCCTCTTCTCCTTCCTCTTCCCATTCCTCTCCCATAAGAGTCACCTTCTATTGTCATGTCTTTTTTATTAGATTCCATATATAAAAGCAAACATGCAATACTTGTCATTCTGAATCCAGTGAATGGTTTTCTATATGGTTGAATAATACTCCATTGTGTGTGTGTGTGTGTGTGTGTGTGTGTGTGTGTGTGTGTGTACATTTTCTTTATCCATTCATCAGTTGATAAGCTCCTAGGGTGATTCCATGACTTAGCTATTGTGAATAGTGCTGCAGTAGAAATGGGAATGGAAATGTCTCTTGACAGACTGATTTCATTTCTTTTGGATAAATAACCAGTAGTGGGATTGCTGAATCATATGGTAGGTCTATTTCTAATTTTTTGAGGAAACTCCATACTGTTTACCATAATGGTTGTACTAATTTACATTCCCACCAACAGTGTACAGGGGTTCCCGTTTCTTCAGATCCTAACAGTTACTTACTCTCCTTAGTCTTTTTAATAACAGCCATTCTTCCTAGAGTGAGGTGATATCCCATTATGGTTTTGATTTTCACTTCCCTGATGATTTGTGATATTGTGCAAGTGAGTGTTTTTTTTCATATACTACTGACCATTTGTATATTTTTTAAAATAAAAGTCTATTTGGGTCTATTTTATACTTTTTTGATGATACTAGGATTTAAATTCAGAGCTTTGCACTTACAGGCAAGTGCTCTACCACTTGAGCCATGCCCCCAGCCATTTTTCCTTTATTTATTTTTTCGATATGTTCTCGAATTTTTTGCCCAAGCTGGCCTGATCTTGATCTTCCTACCAATACCTCCCACCTAGCTTTGACTACAAATGCATGCCAATAAATCTGGCTTATTGGTTGAGATGGCATCTTGTGAACTTTTTTGTCTGTGCAGGCTTCAAACTACAATCCTCTCGATCATCACCTCCAAGTAGTTGTGATTACAGATGTGCACCATGTGCACATGTCCAGCCTATTGCCTACTTTTTAATTGAGTTATTTCTTATTTTGCTACTTAGCTTTTGGGGGGGGCAGGCAGAACAAGATGGCAGCTGGGGATGATCATCCCAGAGATCATCTCCCCACTGACAAAATGATTTGAACAACTATTCATTACTAAACTACTTTCACAAGAGCTATTGAAGTCAGGTGAGAGACCACAGTTCCTGAATTTAGCTTAATAATAATAAAAAAAGACACATTGAAGATGGCAGGAAAGAAAGAGTTTGCCACTTATCCCTCCCACAACTGCAAGCAGCATGAAAAGAGAAGGAAGGAGGAGGGAAGAGAAATGCAGCCCAGTCCTTATACTTGATACTCAGGACAAAGACTGCCATAGTAAAACACAATGCTAATCAGAGCCTATTCTTCTCCCACAGGCCAGTACCCACAGGCCCAGCTGCAGGAACTGTGCTAGCCAAGGAACTGCAAAAACTACCCTCCCTTGACCTCAGGCAACAGAGCAGAGAGCAAGATTCCACCTGCTGAGGAATGGGGCACAAAAGCTAGCACAGAACTCTGCCTTGAAATTCAGTGCTGTTCCTGCCACAGTGAGACCCAACACAAGAAAAAACCAAAAGCCAGGAATAAGCCAGAGCTCACCCAGACAGGGCTTTTTGTCTATCTAGAATCAGAATCTCTTTGGAGAAAGCACCTTCACTGTCCTTTGTCCTGCTATTCTAGGATGGAGCATGCAACTCTGGCCTGTCCATAGTAATTAGTTCAGGGGTGACTTTACAGTACAAGTAAAGTCATGGTCAAAAAAGGTCAATTAAGGTCATTGGCAATATTTTGACTGGAGCTATAAGGAAAGAGGTGCTAGCTGTAAAGATAATGTATATGTAAGACTAGGCTAAGGGCCAGCTTCATCTTGACATTACAAGACCCTAACTATGAATGCAGCTAACTCAAAGGAAAACAGAGAAAGAGATGACTCAGATTCCTGTTGACATCAGTTATACTTCCATACTCAGCATGACTGACGCTAGATTCTCCTCCAGAATCTTCTGATTACTAAGTCACTAAATCTATTTATTTACACACACACACACACTTTGAAAGTGTACACGTTGAGGTCTGGTGGCTGCATTCCAGAGTCTTGATTAACAGTGTTCAAGAAATGTGAGCTTCCTCCCCTTCATTTCTTCATGTGTAACTAAGAATATGGCCAAAGTGGATACATTCAACTATAAACTGTAACTAGAGACTATTAGACCACATAACAAACTATTTTGCATACAACAGAAAAATTTTATAGAAAAGCATAAATATGGCATCCATGATTTAATTGCTAATTTTATGCTGAATTTGCCTTTAAAGATAGAAAAATCACTGCTTATTCCTATTTCTGAATAAATGACAAAAGTATCATGAATGTTTTTAAAATTGTGGTTTGAGATACAAATATACACTTTCATGCTTCATAAGCCTAATTCTGAAACTTACCAGAAAACATTATATCAGCCTTTAATGAAAGCTCTTACTTTACTTAAAGACCTAATTCCAAGAAGATATATCCATTTTGCAACCCTTTTGTAAAGCTTGGAAAGTAAATGTGCCATATCTCTACCTACTTCTCAGGAAGGCACAAAAAATCTTAATGTGTTTCCTTGCTATACTTAATAGTGGATTGCCAGACCGTGTACAAAGTAAGAGAAGCCAGAGGGGGAAAAGCAGAAATGGCCTTGGTTCTCATACACTATTACATGGTAAAGATACAAAATCATTTGTTTTTCTATTGGTATTTAGTGTGATAATTAGGGATCAGTCTAATTTGTTGGGATGGTGCATCGTCTTGTTTTCTCCACCTTACAGGAAAAGAAATGAAAGGAAACCTGGCTCTGTTTTGGCCCAGGTGGGATTTGAAGAGTATCATTTAAAATAAATTGAATTGCTCTCCAGTCTGTGATGTTCCCCTTGAAACATAATTGGATGCTTTTCTAAGAAAATGTAGCATATATTTGTTTGTATCTAATCAAGTAATTTCTTTTCACTTGTTTTTATACCTCCTCCAGGTGCAGTCAAAATTCCTTATATACCTTCACATAGTGAAAGAAGAATGCTTTTGTAACCCTATGATTTAGCATAGACAATCTAAGCTTTAAATGACAGTCTCAGTATTCCAATAAAAAACATGACATACTTCCAAATGCCATTGTACAAGTAAACAGATGTATGAGCAATGTCATGTCCTTTTTCAGCTAATTCTAGACCCTCTTCTCTGGGCACTTAGTATGTTTTCTTCTTCTTCTCTTTAGTTGCTACATTTACCACCAGAATCAGAAAAGAACATATACTGCCTGGGTTAAGAGTCTGTTCAATATTTTAGTATTCCCAAAAATGATGTGCTGCATGTTTGGCTCTGCCTATAATCTTGTTTTCAATTTCTATCTGCCTCAGGCATCTCCCACCTGCCACATATCCATATGAGCCTAACTGCACCACATGCAGGACCAGATGCTAGAAATGCCATGATACCAAACCATGTGACACAAAAATGATCTGCTCTTTCCCTTATAATTAAATGAGAAAACTGAAGGTAAATTGTCTACTGCTTGGCCCCATCACAAATGCAGCCAACAGATGTTACCATACATGACTCATGTTAAATACAAAAGGAAGACGTAAATGTGCCCCCTAAAAAAAATTTGTGAAGAAAAGCAGGTGCTAAAGTTAAAGAAAAGACATTGCAATATCCAAGGTAACCAATACTTTGTGGCCTCTGTCCAAAGCCAAGTCACACACTTGCCTCATGTTTTAACACACCTGTCATTTTTTTTTTATTGTGAGCTGCCCAGACACAAAGATGTAGACAGACCAGAATTAACCCCACAGGCAAGTATTCATCCCATGTCCATCAGAATGTACTGTGGAAAGGCCTCAGAATCCCCAGCCTTGCCAGCAGCTGCCAGTGTTTGCTTTGATAACTGCCACCTCCCAGGACACAGCTTTCAGAACAGACAGTGAGATGAGAACAGGCTTTTATCTCTGCACTCCCTTCCTGCTAACAAGCTTTCCTCTAATAATCATATAAACCTAACTGTGGTTTATTGAAAGAAGGCTGTTATAAAAAGTAGTACAAACAAGGTCCACAGCATAAATAAGAGCCACCAGGACAGTGTGCATAAATTGCTGGTGATGCTGAGTACAACATGTAACAGTTTGATCTAAGAGGAGAAAGCAAAACAAGAAATCTGAAATTTTACAACCTCACCTTAAATTCAGTCTGTGGTTACCTTTAGCCTTGATTCCAATGATTTATGTTTAGATGCTAATCTAACCTTTCCAAAGTAATCTTTTTTTTCTATAGTTGATAGAAATACCAATAACTCCTCATTTAATACCTCATTATTGAATGCTAATATTCAACATTAAATGCTGAAAAAATGATCAGACAGGATTTTGAAGTTACTAATTTTTTCAGATGTATACATTCTCTCTAAAGAAAAGCTCAAATTTTCACATGTGAATACACATTTTTTCAGGCAAATTATCTGGCCTTAAATATCTAATTTAGTAATGTCTCTGTATTGTAACTAGTAATATTAGTTGCATTATCCACTTGTTTTCATAAAGGTATATCTGAATTCTATGAAAATTTCATGTCAACTGCTGTGTTTTCCCCTAGGGTTCTCAGCTTCTTATCCCTTACTAAATAATCCCAAAGAAAGACATTAAAATAAAGAAACATAACTTTCTTCTACATCTTGGTGATGTACAGCATTTTTGTTTCTCTTCCATTCCATGCCTTTTTCCTCAGCTTTTATCATTTATGCTGATGACCATCTGGTTCATGGACCTTGAAGTCCATGTTTCTCCTTGGCTTTAATGACCTCCTTCCCAAACCAGCCACAGATATTTCTCAACAATCTCCACAAAACTGTATTCCCACTAGACTGTAAATTCCATAAGAGTCAAAGCTACATTTTCCTCATTTTTGCACCTCCCACAGCATCCCAAAAAGTGATTATTACATAATATATCACCAAGGTTAAAAAATATTTTTGGCTTGAATATTATCTGTCTAAAACCCTTACCTGAGCATTTTCTCCTCCCTGATCACAATCCTGTCTTTCTCTCTCTCTCTAAACATATCTGCACTTCATTCTTACAAAGACCTTTAATCCTTTATAATTTTTCTATTCATCATGAACCCACCTTCACTGCCAACATAAGTCCTGCTCTGTTAAACTAAACTGCTACTGATCCCTTACTTACCAGTCCCATTATCGCCATCAAAAGCCTCACCCTGTGGCTTACTGGCAAGCACATCTCTAAATGAGTTTCCTTCATAAGCATAACCTTCTGATGTGTCTTCTGTTTCCAGACTGGTTAGGATGTCTGGAGAAGGACCCAGAACTGTCTCCATGCAATCTCTTATTGGGGAGCCCCAACGGGCCCCCATGCTATTCATTGTCCCTTTCTCATCAGCTTTCCTAAGTTCCCAACTCTTCACATTTCAAGCATGTCAGATTTGCAAATGTTCTTTTCAAGAGTTTGGTGTCACAAGCAAGCTATACAAAATGAATGTATAAAATGGATGCTATATTTTAATAAAATGAATTCTATGCTGTTAAAATGGGAAAGAAGCTTTGTTCAATGGATATTAAAGTGATACCCCAGTGGAAAGAATTCAGTCATGTAGTTGCCCCCCCCATTTTGATATGTGACTTTATTTCCTAATAATGGTTCATTCAAACAAACATATTACCTTCATTTAAAAAAATATACTGCCATCAGTCAGAAGTTGAGGCTACCATTGGAACTTAGAAGAAAAAATCCTGCAAAGGTTAATTTATTGCTCACTGAGGTAAAAGAAAGTAATACTGTTTAGGAAAATCACCCTAAGCAAACTGTTGCTACTAATAGGATTTTAATAAAAGGGAGTTGGGAAACAGGAGTATCATGTTAGTTATAGATATTGTCTGTATGTTTCTCAGAGGGTGACTCATATTGATTAAAGAAACATGCTTGTCTTTGTTTCAAAAGCAGGAATTGGTTGACATCAGCCTAAGCTTCACGTTCATGGGGGAGAGCCCACTAACTATTGGCTGACATTCAAAGCGTATGCTGTTGCTGATTAGTTGGCTTTCAGAATAGTTCACAGACGCGAACTCTCAATGATCAATTAAAAGGTGTAAAACCAGTGAACCAGAGCTGTGATGTTGCTAGCACAGTGATGACTTTTTTATATTTTCCAGGAACTAGAGAAGAGGTTAGTTCAAGAAGAATTAATTTAGAATGTAACACATATGTATAGGAAAGCAATGCGAGTCCACTCCCTGTATAGCTATCCTTATCTCAACTAGCAAAAACCCTTGGTCCTTCCTATTATTGCTTATACTCTCTCTTCAACAAAATTAGAGATAAGGGCAAAATAGTTTCTGCCTGGTAGTGAGGGGGTAGGGGGAAAGAGGGAGGGGCAGGGGGGTAACGGAGAAGGTGGGGGAAGGGGGGAGAAATGACCCAAACATTGTAAAAAAAAAAAAGATTGTGAAATCTCACCCAAGTCCAGTAGGTTGTTGGATGATGTCATGGGTCATGAGCCATGTCTACTATGGAGACAAGTAATAAGCAGAAATACCAGGCCCTGTCATTTCTGATTCTGCCCTAGATCCAAAACCACTGGGAACCAATAGTTGGTAAGGTTGGACTCCATAAGTGGTTACATCAGAAATTAATTTTAATGAGAATAAATTGAACTCCCTGAGTTCTAAGTGGCATTTTTAAATGGCAATAATCTAGATAGAACAATGTGTGCTAAAGCAGTAAGGACAGTATCAAAATTCAGTGGCAATCTTTAGCTATATGTCTCAGAAGGTGACTCATGTTGGATAAAGAAACGTGCTTGTGTTGGTTACAAAATTAAAACAGGGTGAAAGAGCAAGAAGCATTTAGTTCCAAAGAAATGACAGCCATGAGGAAGAAAAATGTAATTTGAAAACATGTTATTTTTTATAATGATTTTCTTCTGAAAAAAGTCTGACTTTAATTATGACACTTAAACAATAATTAAATGTTTCATAAGTTATTTACTATTAATTTAATCACTAAAACACAATTTTTTAAATTTAGTTATCTTTGTCTTCAAAAACAAAAATGTCTTAAGTTACTCCCGAAGAAACAACTATTGCATTTAGAAGTATTCACTATGTCCTAAGGATTTAACATGGGATTAACTGTCAGGACCTGGGGCTATTATAACTTCAGAGCTGGCTAAGACATAAATTTGAATTGGACACCCAGATGAAGTATAAAAATAAGTCACTTTAGTGAGGAAGACCAGCATACTTCCCAGCATCCATATCTCAACTCTTGTTTTCTATCCTTAGTGCATCACTATATAAACAATAATTTTTTAGTAGTAATTTTTATAACTTAGGGTTTGATTTTTATATTCTGCTATGGATTAAACGTTCGCACACCCCTCAAATTCATATATTGAAACCCAAACCTCCAGTGTGGCTGTATTTGCAGAAGGAGCCCTAAAGAAAGTAGTGAGGTCACAAGGGTGGGGCACTGATCTGATAGGATTGGTATCCTTATAAAAGACACCAGAATGCTCACTTTTTCTGAACCATGAGAATACATAACAAAGATGACTGTCTTGTTATGAGAATACATAATAGATTGTCTGTCTGTCTGCCTGTCTGTCCATCTACAACCCAGGGGGAGAGCCCTTGCCAAAACTTGACTCAACTAGAACCCTAATCTTAATTGCAGCCTCAAGAACTATGAAGAAAAGACCTGATGTGGATGGGCTATGCAGGGGCTCATGCCTGTATTCCTAGTTACTTAGGAGGTGGAGATTGGGAAGATTGAAATTTGAGACCAGCAAAAAATAACAACAAATAAGCCAGGCATGGTGGTATAAACTGTAATCCCAGCTACAAGGGAAGCATAGGTAGGAGGATCACAGTCCCGGGCCTGCCTGACCAAAAAGTAAGATCCTCCCTAAAACATAGCCTAAGGCAAAAAGGACTGGAGGTATGGTGTGGCTCAAGTGTCAGAGTATTGGCCTAGCAAGGTCCCTAAGCCAAACTCCAGTACCACCACCAAAAAAAAAAAAAAAAGTCCTGTTGTTTAAGTCACCCAATCTGTGGTATTTTGTTATAGCAGCCTGAGCAGACGAACAGATCCTCACAAAACAATCTTTCATTTTGTGCTTAAAATAAAGAGAAAATGGGAGTTCAAAAGAGCTGAATGTAGAGAATTGTATAGGTCTCCAGAAGCATTCCTCATGATTATGAAGTGTCTACTCCATTTGAATTCCTTCCTCCTAAATGTCCAGGGTCGAGTGATTTTTCAAAATTATGTATCTTTATATATCTATGTGACAAAGTACCTTGGAACGTCTATTTGTCAGGATGTGAACAGAGCTGGCCTCTACGTGACTGACCCTTCCAACACAGTGAGTGTTCTTGATGCTCCAAAGAGTCAACTCAAGGGAAGCTACCAAGCACTTACTTCCAGTCTTCAGCCAGACACAGGAGGGAGGATAACAGATTATACAAAGGCTGTATGAAAATTGCAGATGAGCGAAAACAGGATTTAATATCAACATGTAGTGCAAATTGGAAATGTGGGAGTTGAGAAAAGCAACATTATTCACTAATCGCAACTGAGCAACTTTCTTAACTTCTCTTGATCTCTCTTTCTAAAATGACAACCTCTCACTATGTCTTTCATTATTAAATGTGATCACTCAATTACAGTGCTTATTTGGTTCTCAGCACATGACAAATATTTAATAAACATGAGTAAAAACAGAGTGAAACCAGGTTACAAACCCAGGATGGATGGCTTCCTCAAGATGGTGAATTCTGAGCTAGCTTTGAAAGCAAAATGCAAGGAACAGAACAGAATCCATTTCAGATAAAGACATGACCAGAGAAAATGAAATGGAAATTTTCAAGAAAAGAATTTAATTGTACTCATCTTACAAAATATATATTGTTGCCCAGTTCTTTGTTACACCATGCTAACTTTCTTTAGAAAGTTACCTTAGAAAGTGAATGGAAAGAGGGTTTGAAAGACAGCTTGTCTATTATTTTGGCTTTGCACAGGAAAGGCCATTTTTAAGGTACTTACTTGTTATTTACTTGAAGATGACAAAAAAGAAAAAAATTGCAGCAATTTTCAAACTATAAAACCCTTTATTTTGTGGCCAAGCCTATCTTTCACTTTGGGGCTAAGAGTACACCTTCTCCAGGTTGCTGCAGACCAGGCTACCAGGGCACCATTCCTTTCATCACTCTCCTTCCTGTTCCTAGAGCTGTCAGTTGTCATTAGTGTTTCTCACAGTCGGCTTCTCCCAGGGCTCTTGCTCAGGTGGAAGGCAATGTTCTTGTATGTCCAATTTATGGGCAGAGAACAATACCCAACATGAAATGTCAAACAAACAAATGTCGAAAGAAAACTCCCTGTCACACATGCAAAGGAAAGTTTATTTGTCCATCTTGATAGGTGGAGAAACTGAGTGTTTATCCATGCATTCACTGTAATAAAGGGCCAGAGCAGTCATGAAAAAAATAACATTTTTTAATATTTTTAAAATATTCTTTAATTGAGTGGATTGCTAATACTATAATTAGTGACTTTAGAAAAACCATAGAACCCTGATGACAATGTTGAGCCCTTGGGACCAGCCTGCACAGCCATGGCCTTCTCTGTTACAAAAGCCAGCACATTCCCTGATTGACGTAGGAACAGCTTTGGCTGAGGTTCATGAGAATCCCCTGGAGGGCTCGTTCCATTAGAATGGGCCTGAGCCTAGAGTTTCTGGTTCAAGATCAAAGTCTGCAAGTTTCACAATCTTCTGAGTGACACTGATGCTGCATGCCCAAGGACCACACTAAGTTTTTGGAACACTTTACCTCCAACGGTGCCTACAAACCAGGATGGCCTGTGGGCATTGTAGGTCCCTACTGTAGGTGACCAGACATCAGAATCATCATGGCTGGGCCCCGGAAGGCAACATTCAGCAGGAATGGGTGATCTATGCATACATTAAGCTTGAGAAGGCCAGCTCCTGGTCAACACTGGCTCCAATACCCCAGATCCTCTGAAAGCTGCCAAGGTGCAGGAGGTAAGCGTGATCCACCTGCGTAACTGTTACTCTTCACAGCCCTTCACATACCTTCCCTACGCTCCCTACCTAACAGCAAGGCAGGCCCAAGAGGGGCTTCTCACCCCTCACCTGCCAGGACCTGGGCATATGACCCTTTTCTTCCCATCCCGGTTTCTGTTTGTAATTTTCTCTCACATTCCCAGCCCCTTAATTATGCCCTGGCCTTCCCAGCTGCCCCACCAAAGGGAAGGGGGTGTAGTATAGAACAGGAAGCTTGGTGACTAAGTCCTTCCTCCTCCCCACCCAGCACAGCCCTACTCATTTTTCTCTGCAGGGTTTTTTAGAGCTACAGAGTAAACTCAGGCTTTCTGATGACTGAACTGAAAACTGCTGCAGTATTTTAGGAATCCATGAAGCTGCATTGTCTTATCATGGGAGGCTTATAGTATTTTTAGATTTTAAAAATGTTTCATTAGTGAATTGGAAAGACATTGCTACTTAAAGCTTCCCTGGTTTATAAGATAAGCCTATTAACATGTTCTATATTGTGATTCTTAGAGCCGGTGGGCACAGTAAGATGTGATACAGTAAAAGAGTTGAAGGGAAAGCTGGTTTTCTTTTTTTCTTTTCTTTTTTTTGACTGAATTAAAACCTTTATTCATTTAATACTGAAGATTATATTTTCAACTCATAGTACCCTTTTTGAAGAAAACTGAGAACCTATGGTGACAATATTGAAGAAGTTGATTAGGAAATTCTAACCAGAGAGTCACAGTGCTATATAAATTTTGAGGAGTTAGCGTAGCTTAGAATTTCTTATGTAAAAAGTACAAAATTTATTAAGCTTTACGTAATGTAATTTGTACATAAAATACAATCCTGAGTATTAGTTTTTTAAAACAACATCCAAGCTATTATTGACATATTATTTGTAGTCATATATGCAGCACACAGTTTAACACCTAAAATAGGAATCACTCTTTCCAACATCAGTAACTACATACTATGTTCATTTATAACTTAAAAGGAGCAAAGTAATTTATCAAAGAAGTGATATATGCTATGCATGCAAAATCCACAAAATGGAGATGAGTAGAAAGAATGGAGAGAAATTAATTGTGTCACCTGGCCTCAGAGCTCAGCAAATCAGCCATCCTGAACTCCTCATTTCTATGGAGTTGGTCTTTAGAGATATGCACTCCTGGGATAAGAACAATAGTAACATAGCTGGTTTAACAGGGACCTTTGGATATTGAGCACCCAGGTATGCACAGACTAGAGGAGTTAACCTGTGACCACCTCATGCAACAGTTCTCCAATCAAGAACCACCACCTGAGCCTCTCAGAGATGGTTCTTTCTGACCAGGATTCTACTGACACCTTAATCTGCGTACATTTCATGAGGTCATACCTTTAGTATTCAGTATTCAGGTGAGATGTCAAACATCTTTGCTCTTAAAGCCAAACCAGATAACTAAAATCCCTCAGTATATGCTTTGAAATGTGGGCAGGTGTTTTACTAGAATTTCATACCAACAAGTAGTGAGGAGAAGATATGCCTAAAAGAAACATGTCTCCCATGTCTCTATCACATGTGTGTCCTCCTGTAATGTTCTCATATATGTTTGCACTGACACACACTCAGCATTTTAATGCTAGTCTCATGTTCTCCAAAAGGACAGAGTCCATCTCCGTATGAGTGGAAACCTGCCACTTCTTCTAATGTGATGAACTTTGCAGAATGTTCTGACATGTACATGTATTCTTGTAGTGGCAATAGGTAACTGATTTGGACAATATCGTAGTTGCCATGGTCCCTGTAACTAAGTACCACAGTTCTGTGGCTTAGAAACAGAAATTTGTGTTACGACATTTCTGGAGGCTAAAGTCTAAGGGTCAAGGTGTCCACAGGTCATTTCCTCCTTCTCTTGCTCAACTCATTCATTGTAGACTCAACATGTGTGGTAGACACCACCCTTAAGAAGACTTTTCTACCTTTACAAAAAATGTTGGAAAAGGTATAAAATTCATTGAAATGTCTGAACCCCGCCCAACTGAAAATGTAATGAACTCTAAAACAAAAACTGAAAGGAACACAGTTCCTCCACTGGGCCATGTTTCCACATACAACCTAAGAATGCCTAAGAATGTACCTAGTACATTCTATGAAAAATTTTAAATCAATGGTTTTTATGTAATTGTCCCAGAAATATTTAAATCCTAAAACCAGCTTTCCCCAAATCTACAGGCCAGGATTCATCCATATAGGGCTTATATAATGTATAGATATAATTCAAGATACTTGTTTGTTAAGGAAAGTTCATTTAGATTCACTCAAGTTTTATGCACATATCCATACATCACCTTATGTCAGAAACTTCTTATCTGAAAACCCATAAAATAGCCCTTAGAAAACAGAGACTAAAACCTGTGATTACCTACAGCAGAACAATTGATTATGCTCAAGCAATTCTCCTTACAAACACAGAACGCTAAAAGTCTTACAGTAATTTCCAGGCATATTTCTTTCAGGCTCTCTGATTTAAATTTGAAGTATTTTCTTCCTATCAATTATCTAGTGAAAGCACCAAAAAAATGTAAAATGTCATGACTACAGTTATCTGAGTAAGAAAAAATAAATCAGACTGCTAAACAAGTCTATCACCACTCTTTGTAAATGCAAGTTTGCATTTGAAAATAATTTTAGACTTATAGAGGAACTACAAAAATAGTACAGAGTTCAAGTACCCCCTTCACATAGCTTTCCCAGTGCTAGCTAAGATCTTACGTAATCAGAGCAGAATTAGCTAAAGTCAGTGCTGTACAAAACTATTAACTACAGACTTTATTCAGAGACCGGCAGTTTTCCCAGTAACATCCTTGAAACATTATTTTGAAAAATAAATTTCTGTAGAGGTCCTCAAATTCACAGTCATGTTAAGGCTAAATATATTCCAAATATCGTAAGCTGAAAACAAGGGCCAAGTGTGTATTTGTTTCTGCAATTAAAGCTTAACAGAACTTAAAAAAAAAAAAAAAAAAAAAGAAAAACCATTTTGTTATCAAAAGAAAGAAAATATCAAAGATGAGTGTAGAAAACCTACTTACAGCAACAGAATGACTTTAATAGACCAACACTCCATTCAAAAGTAACAGTGGCTCACATTTATAATCCCAGCTACTCAGAAGGTAGAGGTTGGGAGGATGGCAGTTCAAAATCAGCCCAGGCAAAAATTTGGCAACACCCCCATTTCAACAACAACAAAAAATTGGGCATGGTGGTGCATGCCTGTACTCCCAGCTATTCAGGAAGCTTAAATATAAGTCTCTCAGTCTGGGGACATGGCTTAAGTGGTAGAGCACCTGCCTAGCAAGTATGAGGCCCTGTGTTCAAACCTAGGTACTGCCAAAAAATAAAGTAACAGAAAAGTTACATATTATAGTTTTGCAAGACATGGTGCTTTTTTTGGTTTTTGTTTTGTTTTTTATTGTTTGTTTGAGACATAGTCTTGCTGTGCTGACCAGGCTGGCCTGGAACTCACAATCTTCCTGCCTCAGCTTCCTGAATTACAATCATGCACCACCATGCCTGGCTAAAATAATTGTTTTAACATTTTTATTAGCATATGTTGCACATACAGGTGGGTTTCATTTATAACATTTCCATATATGCTTACAATGTACCTTGGTTAGGTTCATCCCTGCCATCATTCTCCCCATCCTCCTTCTTCCAACTTAAAAGGTTTTCAACAGGTTTCATTGTTCTATTTGCATTCGAGTATATAAAGTACATTGACCATATTTGCCCTCTTTACCCTTTCCCTTTCCCTTTCCACTAGAATGCACTTCCTAATAGGACTTTTTACATTCCTGTTCTTCAGTTTTTTTAAGTGTATGTTCATTATTCTAAGGGTTTTTACCATGGTAAGATTAACACTTTTTATTAGTCTTCCTTACCCCTTCTCTCCGACCACCTATTATTCAAAGGTTTTCCATGCATTTTCCTATGCAATCTTCCTACATAGATGCAATCTATTTCAATATTCATGCTTTATTATTCTCTTTACCTCTTCCACCTCCCCAGTTCCATCCATTTACCTTCATTCTTATTTATGGATGAATAGTACTCCATTGTGTATATATACCACATTTTCTTAATCTATTCATCAGTTGTAAAGTATCTAGGCTGTTTCAGTAGTTTGGCTATTGTGAATAGTGCTGTAAAAAACATGGGTGTGCATGTGAATTTTTTGTATCCTGACTTACATTCCTTCGAATATATGCCCAAGAATGGTATTGCTGGATCCTATGGCAGTTCTATTTTTAGTTTTTTGAGGAACCTCTACACTGCTTTCCATAGTGCTTGTACTAATTTACAGTGTATAAGGTTATTTTCTCCCACATCCTCACCAACAATTCTTGCTGTTTGCATTGTTTATGGTAATCATTCTGACTGAAGTGAGATGAAATCTCAATGCCATTTTGATTCGCATTTCCTTTATCACCAGAGATGTTGAGCATTTCTTCATGTCTTTATTGCCCATTTGTACTTCTTTCTTTGAAAATTGTCTATTTAGTTCATTTGCCCATTTTGTCATTGATTCTTTAGAAGTTTAGGAGTTTTTTGAGCTGGTTATTAATCCCTTGTCAGATGTATAGCTGGCAAAGATTTTTCTCCCATTCTGTAAGCGGTCTCTTCAGTCCAGTGACTGTTTATTTTGTTTTTACATCTGTCTGAAGAGCTTTTATTCATTCAGTAATCTAGAGACTGAGGTCTAAGAGAAGAGAAGTTCTTTGAGGTGAGCCCAATATTCTGCACACTGTGTTTCCCTTTGGGGAAACTTGCTGAGTCTTAAACAAGAAAGGAGAGGCTAAAGGCAGAAGCAAAAATGTTTCCTACAATGCAAATTCCAAGAGTCAAAAAAGTCAATAGAGCTTTCTCACAGAGATCAGAAGAAAAATATTGTACCTTGGGTCTGTTAAGACAGTCAGAGGGGCTGCATTTGCCCAAGATTATTGAGAGAAGAGAAACAAAGAGAAGTCCAAACTCACAGAAGTTCCTGAATTGCTGAATTGGCCAGTTCTTAAACTACACATGGAAAAGAAGCTAAGAAAATGAGCAGAAACCTACAGGAAAACTCAGGATTCTCCACTGTCTCATAGTACTAATGAAATACAATATCAAGTTCAGTACCTCACAAGTAGGAGGCCTTGGTAATCACTCTAGGCTCTTTCATGGGAGTTTTGATTGCTCTCTTTTGAGATGGGACCAAGTCTGAACAAAAAGCTTGAGAGAGCCCTTTCAACCAACGACCCAAGCTCAAGCTAGTTGCTGAATCTGGTTTATTTCACTTAACACGATGATCTTCAGTTCCATCCATTTTTCTGCAAAATGACATAATTTCATTCTTCTTTATGACTGAATTCTTTTGATTCATAAGACTTTAAAAGAACTAAATACAAGCTAAATGCTAAATTAGACTGCCTTAAAGTAGTGAAAAATCTGTCCCAAAGATAACATTATGGGAGTCAAAAATAAAGAAACAAAATGGGGGAAGAAACTTTTGGTTATATAGCTATCAATTAAATTAAATTCAGAATTTAAAAGAGGTCCTACAAATCAGTAAAGAAAAAATGCTTATTAGTATACTTGTATCTGTATAGATAAGGTTATAAAAATGACCAATAAATAAAGAAAATTTTTCAGCTTCATTACTCTATAAGGAAATGTAAATGAAAAGCACGATGTGACATATTGCACACTACCAGAGGAGTTAACATTAAATGACTAATAATACTAAATGTTGTCAAGGATGGGTATCAATCAGAGCTCACATCTATGGTGAGGAGTAACTTAGAATACCACTTAGAAGACGGCTCAGTGATATCTACAGAAGCTGAACATATACCTTCCTTAGTATCTAGCACTTACTTAAATACATATGTGTTAGTCAACAAAAGAAATACAATGATGTCTTTTCTGGGCATACATGAATATACATGGTAGGACTCTATATAATACCCAAAATATAAAGAGCAATCTAATAATAAATAACACAAATTAATCTTTTTTATTCATGCAGCAACATAAAAATAATATGAAGAAATATACTGTTTATTCATTAAATAACAATGAAAATAACCAAATCACTGCTACAACAACATGGAAAAGCTTTACAACATAATGTTGAGTCAAAGAAACCAATGAAAGATACTACATATCTATGCTACCATTGATACACGGTTCAAAACAGTTAAAACTTATTAGTGGTGATAGTCTGGATGATTTTACCTTTTAGTAAGAGAGTGATTAGGAGAGAGCACAAGAGGTGTCTCTGAGGTGCTGATAAGTATATATTTCTTTATCTTTATTTATTAGATACCTATCTAAAAATGTACTCATTTCAAGAAAAATTGTCAAGCTCAGGCTTTATGTACTCTTTTCAGTGTGTGCTATACTTCAACAGATAGTTTAAGAAATAAAAAGTAAGTGTAGCTATATGAAGTCTGACATTAAACAAAGATTAAGTCCTATTAGCAAGGAATATTCAGAGTAGGTCTACAATGCACTTTAGTATTTACAAAACGAGCAGTACTGTTTTAGGCTGTATAGAAAGAGCATTATGCTGTAGACAAGAGCACCAAAGTGCCTTTCTAAAGACTGATGGGATACACTAGAAGACTGCATTTAGATTAAGAGATCACAATGCCACAAAATGGAGTTCTAAGAAAGAATCCTTTTAAGTTCAGAGGAAATAAGTTTTTGAATCCTGGAAATAAAGGCATCAAAGTAATTTTTCTACTGGAAGAAAATCATGACAAAAGAAGAAATAACTTCAGTGCAAGTAAGAGATGTTGATTTAGGGCTGGTGGGATGGCTCAAGTGATAGAGCACCTGCCTAGCAAATGTGAGGCCCTGAGTTCAAACCTCAGTACAGAAAAAAAGAAAGAAAGAAAGAAAAGAAATATGGACTGATAACCCTGATCACTCTTCTTTTCTCTCCAGTCCTACCATCTCCAACTACATCAGCAACATTGTCATCATTATTGTGTTGCCTCAATTTCCCCAAAACAATCATTCTTTGAGAAGTAGAAAAACATAACTTTTTAAAATTTTGTTTTATAATTTTTGCATTTACTGACATGTGTATCATTATTTGGGCCACTTCCCCCCACTACCTGATTCCGGGCAGAACCTTTTCTACCCTCTTGCTCTCCAACTTTGTTGAAGAGAAAACATAAGATATAATAAGAAAAACATAGCATTTTGTGCTAGTTTGAGATAAAGATAGCTGCACAGAGAGATTCCTAGTGTTGTTACCATGCATATGTATATTACAACTCATATTGGTTCATCTCTACCAGACTTCTTTACTACTTCCTACTCCCCTTCCCATAGTGGCCTCTGCCAGTTTAAGATTACTGTATTCCCTCCTATACAGTGGGCATATCAGCCGCATTCAAGTTTTAGGTTTTCTTCCCTTTCCCTATTCCTCCCGTGCACATTCTCCCTTTACAGTGTGATCCATGTCCAATAATATTCTGCATTTGTTTTAGGTCTATAATCCACGTATGAGGGAAAACATGTGATTTTGGCCTTCTGAGCCTGACTAACTTCACTTAAGATGATGTTCTCCAGTTCTATCCATTTACTTGCAAATGAGAAAATTTCATTCTTCTTTGTGGCTGAATAAAATTCCATTGTGTATAAATACCACATTTTCTTAATCCATTCATTGGTAGTGGGGCATCTTGGCTATTTCCATAGTTTGGCTATTGTGAGTAATGCTGCAATAAACATACAAAGGCAGGTGCCTTTGTAATATCCTGAGTCACATTCCTTTGGGTATATCCCTAGGAGTGGGATTGCTGGATCATATGGCAGATCTATGTTTAGTTTTTTAAGGAGCCTCCATACTGTTTTCCATAGTGGTTGTACTAGCTTACATTCCCACCAGCAGTGTATGAGTGTTCCTTTTTCCCCACACCTTCCCAATATTTGTTGGTGGTGGTGTTCTTGATGCTAGCTATTCTAATAGTAGTGAGGTGGAATCAGTGTGATTTTGATTTGAATTTCCTTTACGGCAAGGGATGGTGGCATTTTTTCATGTGTTTTTTTTGTTTTGTTTTGTTTTGTTTTTTTGGCCATTTAGCCTTCTTCCTTTGAAAAAGTTCTGTTTAGTTCAGTTGCCCACTTCTTCATTGGTTCATTGATTTTGGAGGAGTTTAGTTTTTTGAGCTCCCTGTATATTCTGGTTATCAGTCCCTTGTCTGATGTATAGCTAGCAAAGATTTTTCTCCCACTCTATAGGAGACCATTTCTTTTGTTGTGCAGAAGCTTTTCAATTCCATGAAGTCCCATTTGTCAATCCTTTCTCTTAGTTACTGGGCTGCTTGAGTTCTACTGAGGAAGTTCTTGCTGTACTTATTGCTTCCAATGTATTTCCTGCTCTTTCCTATACTAACTGCAAAGTTTAAGGTCTGATATTAAGGTCCTTAATCTACTTTGAGTTGATGCTAGTAAAGGGTGACAGGCATGGATCTAGTTTCAGTTTTTTGCAGGTAGATAACCACTTTTCATAACAACATTTGATGAAGAGGCTGTCTTTTCTCCATCATATGTTTTTGGTACCTTTGTCAAAATTAGATGGGCATAGCTCTGTGGATTTGTATCTGGATCCACTATTCTGTTCCACTGATCTTCCTATATGTTTTTGTGCCACTACCTGCTGTTTTTATTGCTATATGTTTTTATTGCAGTTGGGTATCATGTTGCTATTTTTGCTTAGTATTACCTTGGTTATTTGCGATCTTTTGTGTTTTCAAATGAACTTTAAGGTAGAGAAAAACATAACTTTTAAATACACACATAATTTCATGGTCACCACTGCTCAAAATGGTCCTTCTTACCAAGATTACAATCATCAGCCAATATTTTAGCAAACTGGTGGACAACAAATACATGTTCAAAGGTTTATGTTCTTTTCTTATAATATTGCCTCATCTCTACATCTCAGAGGTAAATGTGTCTATACTCTTAAATTTCAACCTTTAGTTAGTCAGAGTATTTGTGTATCTTTAAATATGCTCTCTCACATCCTACCCTAAAAACAAACCAAAAAAAATTCTAATCAAGCTAATAGACTGAGTTCACTTGAAATCTCTATTCCCTCCTTCACCCCAAACACTTTTCAATCATACATTTAAATTTTAGGGGGCTGAGGATACAGTTCAGTGGAAGAACATTTGCACAACAATGCCAAAACAATTTAAGGGCTTTATAATATATGGTTACAATTTTTTTAATAACTTTGTGGCTCAGATATGTAAAAGAAATCTATGAAAACAGGTGACAACTCTAAGCATCTATGCACCAAGATTTTTTTTAAAGTAATGGTCATGGGGCAGTCTGCAGTTTATAGCTGAACGGGGACAAAGACACACCAGGCATGTAGGAGCCTACAGTCAGGCTCTGTGTTGAAAGTATGAGTTGGGGAAAAGTTATTCCTACTTATGAAGAGAGGCTAAAATAAAAACCTGTTACTCTTGATCACAAGAACAAACACAGGATTTCAGGGATGGATGTGCAATATCCCCAAGCCAATATGAGACATCACTCTGAACTGGGACTTCTGAGAATTTAAAAGGACGCAACTGCCAACAATTGCATCAGGAGGGAGAGAAGAAAATCTCTCAAGATGAGCCTGAAAGCCAAATTTAAAATCTTACAAAGAGAGCCAGCTCATAATATGAAAGCCTACAAACTCAGCAATAGGGGGAATAGATTCTTATGAAGATGAAACAATGAAACAGAATGAAAGGTTTCATAAATGAGCATATTAATATCCTCAAATTGATTTAGAAGGAAAATCTTCAACTACAAAAATAAGTGATTATAGAAAAACTAGGTAGATATGAAATGAAAACAGGCTAGTATATTTTAAAGTAATTTATAAATGCTAGAAATAAAAAAAATCAAGAAAGGAATTCAGAAGGCAAGATAAACATTAGACTGGATTCAGATAATTAGTTATTGGGCCACTAGTACAGAATTCACCCAGTCTTTATTCTCCTCAACATTTATTTATTGCACTTCTGATCTTCTCGTGCTGTAGGATTTTCTCTTCACCCACATCCTCAAAAATTCTTAAAGTTCTACTGATGACTTCCAAATATTTTATTTCCAGAGAAAACCTCAATGTGAATGTGTAGGTAGATATGATATATAGACATATCAGATGATGTAATTATGTGCTTAATGAACACAGTCCTCTGGATGGGCTTAGGCATCCCAAACTCAACACACTGCAAACTCATTCATTTTTCTCTCCTCCTATCTTTAGTCTTAATATGTCCATCCTAATGCAAGCCTTCATAATCTTTTTCTGGACTCCTTCAATTCTAGTAACTCTGTGTATGTGTGAGGGGGGCATAGAGATTGCACCCAATGATTTGCACATGCTAGGTAAGAGCTCTACCACGGAGATACATCCTCAGCCCTTGGTTTCTTAAAACAGGGTCTCACTACAAAGCTCAGGCTGTTCTTGACTTCAGCAATCTTCCCTGCCTCTACCTCAGGAATGCTGGAATTATAGGTGCACACACCCACCTCAACAGCTCTTTAGTGGTCTCTCACGTTGAATTCATGACTCTTTTACTTATCTACCAGATGGCTTAAGTTATCTCTAAAGAAACAAAAATATATCATTAGTTGTTTTATTTCCCTCTAAGTAACTTTTCATTGTGTCTACATTACCCCAAAATAAAGAAAAAAGTAAACACAGGGTCACATGTGGAAAGGTATCTTAATAGTTTAAAAAATGTCTATTTGTTCTTTAAGGTCAAAATCCATCTTTCTTTTTTTTAATTGTTGTGGTAGGTGGGAGTACATTGACAAAAGTTCTTACAATATATCACATGTATCATATTTGAATTCACCCCCTCCATCATTCTCTTATTTCCCCCTCCTTGCATTCCTGGAATAGTTTCAACAGGTATCATTTTTACACTTACATACATGTGTACACAGTATTTGCTCTATATTCACCCACCCACACCCATTCCCCCTTTTCCTCCCTCCCACTAATACCAACCCCCCCATATAGAACCTGTTCTTACCTTCAGAACTGCACAGTTTTTGGAAGATCATTAAATATTAATGAAAGCTTTGTGAATGAATAAATGACTAAATGGAGAAATAAGATAGTTTATTCAGCTTTGCTGTTCTCTCCAGCATTTAAAGACAATTTGAAGTTGACATGATGACAAAAAGAAATACCAAGTGTGATGTGAATATTGAGGCTGTGGTTGATAGGAGTTGTGACGAGCAGTGAGATTAGGAACTCATGCTCCAGAGAAAGACAATCTGGGCTTAAATTCCAACTTCAATATTGAATAGCTACTGATGTAACTTCTTTCTCTAGGTCTTGGTTTCTTCATCCATAAGAATTCAGATAGAACCTTCCTTCCTGTGTGGATGAACACCCAGGTTCCCAGAAGGTCCTCAATAAATATTAGCTTCAACCATTTTAATTATTCAGTATTAGCAGGGAATCTTTTGGATGGTAGTGTTGGTCATCTTTCCATTACTTTAACAAAATACCATCGGTAATTAACTTATGAAGATAGAAGGTTTATTTTGGTTCATAGTTTTGGAGGTTTTAATTCATGATCATTTGGCCTCCATTGCTTTGGCCTGAAGTGAGGCAGAGAAAACCAACCACTCACTTCAGGGACAGGAAGTAAAAAAAGAGAGGGAATGAACCTCAGTCCTACTATCCCTTTTGAGGACATGCCTTGAATAAACCAAAGATCTCCCACTAGGCCTGACTTACTAAGGGCTCCACCAATTCCCAATAACACTAACCTGGGAAACAAGCCTTTACCAGGCTTTTGTTCTAAAAATCACTGGCTGATACTACACAAGGTAGATTTATGATACACACCTTCTGACAAACTGAGAAGTTTTTAGAATTGGTCTGGAAATAGCTATCTTTCAGATCTTTCTGCATATTTATTAATTATTTTTGTAACTACTGTTAATTACAATAGTAACTTAATGTGCCTTATAGTTGATCAGTTCCTTGAATCTCCATCCATTTCTAACCCGTACAAAATGCTTGGCCATCACACTTCAGTGCAAATGCCTTTTCTTTTAAGAACAATATTGATTCATAGAGATGACTTTAAAAAAGTAAGAATATCTGATTACCTGGTCCATTTACTCTTGCATTGGTGTTGAATTTCTTTCCATTTGTGGATTAGTTTTTAATTAAATTAAAAAGTTAAATTGTATAAACACAAAAACACCCATTCCACATTTCACCCAAAAGCTCCTGATCTGAACTCTGCATGTTTCTTTCAGGGAGATGTGTACCTGTGCTTGACCCACAGCCTGATCCAGGAGCCAAGTGTGTTCTCATCAGCTACACCAGAGAGACCACCAGGACTATTTTTCAATATAAAATCTTAATTTCCAAATCATACAAACCCTGGGGCTTGCTTTTCTAACTTACTTAGTATATCAGTTATCTTTCACCACTGTGACCAAAATACCTGAAAACAACTTAATGCCTTTTGTAAAGCTAAGACAACTATAATTTAAAATATAATTTTTAGGATTAGGCATAAAGAGAGATGTGTTAAAAAACTACATAAAAGGGACATAAAGTGACTGATGCACATAGGATCAAGACTATTGATTATCATTTGTGAGAATAAACCAGAAGACGGAATAGGAAGAAGAGACTATTTTATCATCTCCCTTTATCTAAAAGGTATTGTCAAGTACCTGGTTTCATGGTGACAAATTCATGGATGTTTCTTACATTTGAATAAAATTTAAAATAAATGTTGTAGTGTGTATCAACCAGAGTCCATTCAATAAAGCAAAAACCATGCCAATTATTATAATTATAACATAGGGAATTGGTTAAATAAGTATTTGAGGAACTAAAAAACAAAAAGAACCTGAAGATAGCATATACATGGTAACTAAGGAATCAGCTGCCTAGTGCTAAAAGTACAAAAAAGGAAATCAAGATTATCACAACTGAGAAGAGAAGGGGTTTCATGCAATTGAAGGAAGAAGTCCTACCCAGACAGTACTGGTCCATCTGAGGAAGCAAATAAAGATAGTCCTTACAATGCAAGAACCTGGAAACTGGAATAAACTGACCTGTCATAGTGAGAGGCCATCACTGAAGTGATACTGAGAGGAATTGCAAACAAAACAGGAAAAAAAAAATACCTACCTCTACATCCTGGTCACTGTCTGCAGTCCCCTATTGGTGGAACATAGCGACCAACTTGGGTGGCTAAGGAGGAAAGACAGGGTAGAGAAGAATGGGTTTGACACTGAGAAATAATAGCTTATTCACTGTCACAGTGAAGAAGGATAGAGTACGCTGTTCAACAACCCAAAATCTTGAGCACCATAGTAGTGTTATTTCATGTCATTCTCCATGTCCAATGAAGCCTAGCAGGGAGCCTCTGTTCATCATGGAACTCAAGGACCCAAGCAGACACAAGTTTCCACAATTACCATTGCAATAAGAAAGGTGATGCTCTTCTTATTGCAATACTTCTGCTCAGAAATGATTCTTATTCCTTCTGGTCACAAATTTTTTTCAGCCAAAGCAAGTTGCATGACCATGGTGAATTTCAAGCAGTAAAGGGAAGTTAAAGCATATTTTATTTTATTCTATTGTTCATTTATTCACATGTGTATACATTGTTTGGGTCATTTCTCTCCCCTGCCCCCCTCCCCCATCCTCTCCCTCCTTCCTCCCCTCAGTTCCAGGCAGGTCCTGTTCTGCCTTTATCACTAGTTTTGTTGAAGAAAAGAGACAAGCCTAATAAGGAAGACAAAGTGTTTTTGCTAGTTGAGTTGAGGATAGCTATACAGAAATATTCCTAGCATTGCTTTCATATACACATGTTATGACCCACGTTTATTCATCTCTAACTGATCTTTACCCTGGTTACTGATCCCATTCTCATGATAACCTCTGCTGCTTTAAGGTTTCTGTATTAGTTCCTCCAGAGTGGGGACATCAAACACTTTCATGTTTTGGGTTTTCTACCTATTTCTATATCACCCATATGTCCTCTCCCCTTGTCATGTGGTCCCAGTCCAATCACATTGCTGCATTTGCCTAGATCTAAAGTCGGCATATGAGGGAGAATATACGATTTTTGGTCTTCAGTGCTTGACTGACCTCACTCAGTATGATATTCTCTAGTTCCATCCATTTACCCGCAAATGATAAGATTTCATTCTTCTTCATAGCTGAGTAAAATTCCATTGTGTACAAGTACCACATTTTCTTGATCCATTCATCAATAGTGGGGCATCTTGGTTATTTCCATAACTTGGCTATTGTGAATAGCACTTCAATAACCATGGGTGTGCAGATGTCTTTGGAGTAACCTGTGTTGCATTCCTTTGGGTATATCCCCAGGAGTGGGATTGCTGGATCATATGGCAGGTCTACGCTTAGATTTTTAAGAAGCCTCCAAATTTTTTTCCAGAGTGCATGTACCAGCTCGCATTCCCACCAGCAGTGGATTAGGGTTCCTTTTTCCCCACATCCTCACCAACACATGTTGGTGGTGGTGTTTTTGATGATGGTTATTCTAACAGAGGTGAGGTAGAATCTTAATGTGGTTTTGATTTGCATTTCCATTATGGCCAGAGATGGTGAGCATTTTTTCATGTGCTTTTTTGCCATTTAAATTTCTTCTTTTGAGAAAGTTCTATTAAGTTCAGTTGCCCATTTTTTAATTGATTCATTGATTTTAGGAGAGTTTAGTTTCTTAAGTTCCCTGTATATTCTGTTTATCCCAGTCCCTTGTCTGATGTATAGCTGACAAATATTTTCTCCCACTCTGTGGGTGGTCTCTTCAGTTTAGAGACCATTTCTTTTGTTGTGCAGAAGCTTTTTAATTTTATGAAATCCCATTTATCAATCCATTCTCTTAGTTGCTGGGTTGCTGAGGTTGTATTGAGGAAGTCCTTGACTATACCTATTAGTTCCAGAGTGTTTTCTGCTCCTTCCTGTAGTAACTTCAGAGTTTCAGGTCTGATATTTAAGTTGTTGATCCATTTTGAGTTGATATGAGTACAGAGTGATAGACATGGATCTAGTTTCAGTTTCTTGCAGATGGATAACCACTTTTCCCAGCAACATTTGTTGAAGAGGCTGTCTTTTCTCCATCGTAAGTTTCTGGGACCTTTGCCAAAAACAAGGTGGGTATAGTTTTGTGGATTTATATCTGGATCTTCTATTCTGTTCCACTGGTCTTAATGTCTGTTTTTATGCCAGTACCATGCTGTTTTTATTGCTATAGCTTTGTAATATAGTTTGAAGTAGGGTATTGTAATACCCCCAGCATTGCTTTTTTTGCTGAGTATTGCCTTGGCTATTTGCGGTCTCTTGTGTTTCCAAATGAACTTTAGAGTAGATTTTTCAATCTCTGTGATGTATGTCATTGGGATTTTGATGGGAATGACTTACATTAAACATGACTTACATTAAACATGGGAATTGCATTAAACGTGTAGATTGCGTTTGGTAGTATAGCCATTTTTACTATATTGATTCTACTGATCCATGAGCATGGGAGATCTTTCCATCTTCTGTAGCTTTCCTTGATCTCTTTCTTCAGGAGTTTGTAATTCTCCTTGTAGAGTTCATTCACATCTTTTGTTAAAATTACTCCTAGGTATTTGATTTTTTTTTGAGGCTATTGTGAATGGAATTGTTTCCATATATTCCATCTCAGTTTGTTCGTTATTGGGGTATAGAAAAGCTAATGATTTTTGTAGGTTGATTTTGTATCCTGCCACCTTACTGTAGCTGTTTCTGGTGGCTAAGTGTTTTTGGGTAGAGTTTTTTGGGTCTTTAAGGTATAGGATCATATCATCTGCATATAAGGATATTTTGACAGTTTCTTTACCTATTTGTACTATTTTTATTTCTTCTACTTTCCTATTTGCTCTGGCTAGATATTCCAGTACTATGTTGAATAGGAGTGAGGATAGTAGCCACCCTTGTCTCATTCCTGATTTTAGGGGAAATGGTTTCAGTTTTTCACCATTAAGTATGATGCTGGCTGTAGGCTTTTCATAAATAGCCTTTACAATGTTGAGGTACATTCCTTCTATTCCTAGTTTTCTTAGAGCTTTTATCATGAAGTGGTGCTGGATCTTGTCGAAGGTTTTTTCTGCATCTATTGAGATGATCAAGTGGTTTTGTCTTTGCTTCTATTGATGTGCTGTATTACATTTTTTGATTTTCGTATGTTGAACCACCCCTGCAGCCCTAGGATGAAGCCGACTTGGTCATGGTGTATGATCTTTCTGATGTGTTGTTTGATTTGGCTTGCCATTATTTTATTAAGGATTTTTGCATCGATATTCATTAAGGAAATTGGCCTATAGTTCTTTGTCTGCTTTTGGGATAAGAGTAATATTGGCTTCATAAAATGAGTTAGGCAGTGTTCCTTCCCTTTATATTTCATGGAACAGTTTAAGGAGAGTTGGTATTAGCTCTTCTATAAACATCTGATAGAATTCAGCAGTGAATCTGTCAGGTCCTGGACTTTTCTTTTTTGGGAGACTTTTTTTTTTAACAACAAACATAATGTACTGTGCACTGTGAAGGGAGAATGTTATTATAATGTCCTCTTTTGTTTTTTTGTTTTTGTTTTTGTTTTTTTATTTCTTTTATTCATAGGTGCATATAATGTTTGGGTCATTTCTCCCCTGTTCCTGCCACCCCCTCCATTTCCCCGACCCCCTACCTCTCCATCCCTACCCCTTCACTACCAGACAGAAACTATTTTTCCCTTATCTCTAATTTTGTTGAAGAGAGAGTATAAACAATAATAGGAAAGACCAAGGGCTTTTGCTAGTTGAGATAAGGATAGCTATACAGGGAGTTTACTCACATTGCTTTCCTGTCCATATGTGTTACATTCTAAATAAATGCTGCTTCAATTTCTTTTTGTGTTATGGATCCATTCAGGTGATTAATATCTTCTTGGTTCAGTTTTGGGTGGTTTTAAGTTTCTAGAAATCTGTCCATTTCTTCAAAATTTTCAAATTTATTAAAGTACAGTCTCTCAAAGTAGTCTCTGATGATTTCCTGGATTTCTGTGGTGTTTGTTGTTATATCCCTTTTTTGCATTTCTGATTTAACTGATTTGGATTTTTTCTCTCCTCATTTTAGTCAGGTTTGCCAGGGATCTGTCAATCTTATTTATTTTTTCAAAGAAACTGCTTTTTGTTTCATTGATTCTTTGTATGGTTTTGTTGTTATTGTTGTTTCTATTTCATTGATTTCAGCCCTTATTTTTATTATTTCTCTCCTTCTGCTTGTTTTGGGATTTACTTGTTCTTGTTTTTCTAGGAGTTTGAGATGTAGCATTAGGTCATTGATTTGAGATCTTTCTGACCTTTTAATATATGCAGTCATGGCTATAAACTTTCCTCTTAGGACTGCCTTTGCCGAGTCCCATAGGTTCCAGTAGGTCGTATTTTCATTTTCATTAACTTCCAGGAACCTTTTAATTTCCTCTTTTATTTCATCAATAATCCATTGATCACTGAGCAATGTGTTGTTCAGTTTCCAATTGTTTGCATTTTTTTTACTTTTTTGTTGTTGTTTATTTCTAGTTTTAATGCATTGTGGTCAGATAGAATGCATGGGATTATTTCTATTTTCTTATATTTGCTCAGGCTTGCTTTGTGCCCTAAGATATGATCAGTTTTGGAGAAGGTTCCATGTGCTGCTGAGAAAAATGTGTATTGTGCAGAAGTTGGATGAAATATTCTGTAGACATCAGCTAGGTCCATTTGATCTATGGTGTGATTTAGTTCTAGGATTTCTTTTTTTTTTTTTTTTTTGGATGACCTATCTATTGGTGATAGGGGAGTATTAAGGTCTCCCACTATCACTGTGTTGGAGTTTATATATGTTTTTAGGTCCTTCAGAATGTGTTTGATGAAATTGGGTGCATTGACATTGGGTGCATATAGGTTGATAATTGTTATTTCCTTTTGGTCTATTTCCCCTTTTATTAGTATGGAGTATTCTTCTTTATCTCATTTGAACAATGTAGGTTGAAGTCTACTTTGTCCAAGATAAGTATTGTTACTCCTGCCTGTTTTTGGGGACCGTTGGCTTGGTAAATCTTCTTCCAGCCTTTCACTATCAGCCAGTGCTTATTTCTGTTGATGAGGTGGGTCTCCTCATCAGTCAGTGTCTTTTGATGGGAATTTAATCCATTAACATTCAGTGTTAGTATTGATAAGTACGTGGTGATCCCTGTCATGTAGTTGTCTTTGTTGATTAAGAGTTTGATTGTGTGTAGCTGAATCAATGTTACTCTTTACTTTCTTGCCTTTTCTTCTCCTTTGGTTTGGTATTGCCTGCACTTTCATGGTTTTGTTTGCTTTCATTTTCTGTGTGCAGAATCCCTTGAAGAGTCTTTTGTAGTGGTGGCTTGGTGGTCACATATTGTTTTAGTTTCTGCTTATCATGGAAAAGTTTTATTGCTCCATCTATTTTAAATGATAGTTTTGCTGGGTTAAGTATCCTAGGATTGAAGTTATTTTCATTTAGTGCTTGGAAGATCTCACCCCATGCTCTTCTTGCTTTTAATGTTTCTGTTAAGAAGTATACTGTGATTTTGATGGGTATACCTTTGTATGTTGTTTTTTCTCTCTTACAGCCTTCAATATTCTTTCTCTAGTCTCTGTGCTTGCTGTTTTCATGATAATATGTCATGGGGTAACTCTATTTTGGTCAGTCTGTTTGGTGTTCGAGAGGCTTCCTGTACCTGAATGGGCATAGTTTTCTCTAGATTTGGGAAATTTTCTGTTATTATTTTGTTGAATATATTACACATTCCTTTTGCTTGCACCTCTTTTCCTTCTTCAATGTCCATGATTCTCACATTTGGTTTTTTGATGGAGTCAGTGAGTTCTTGCATATTCCTTTCACAGGTCTTAATTTGTTTATCTAATAGTTCTCAGTTTTTCCTTTAATTTCTATTTCATCTTCAAGTTCTGAGATTCTGTCTTCTGTTTGTTCTATTCTGCTGGAATGACTTTTCATTTTGTTTTGTAGTTCTGTTTCATTCTTTTTTCTGAGGTTTTCCATATCATGGGTTATGTCTTCTTTAATAATGTCAATTTTTGCTCTTAATTCATTTATCTCTCTGCTTATGGTGATCTTTGTTTCAGTTTGATGTTTGTTTAGGGCTCTTACGATTTCATTTATTTGTGTTTTCTCATCTTCTTGAGTTTTGTTGTCTTGGAATTTATTGAATGCCTCCTGTACATTTTGGTTGACCATGTATAGTAACATCTCTATGAAATTCTCATTAATCACTTGTAGAATTTCTTCTTTCAGGGTTTTCTTGTGGTCTTCATTGGGTCCCTTGGTATAGTTTATCTTTGTTTTGTTGGAGTCTGGGTCTGGGTATCTGTTTTCTTCATTTTACTCTAAATCCTGTACTACTCTATTTTGGGGGGGAGAATGGTTTCCATCCCTTTTTCTTCTTCCCATATTTCCACTGGGTACTGTTTCTGTCCCTGGACTATGTGTAATTTGATATTAGCTGGGTTACAATATTAACACTGACAAAATTGTGAGAGAAGGATGAGAAAGAGAAGGAAAGATAAAAGGAAAAGAGATGAGAAGAAAAAAAGAAAAAAATGGGAGAGATGGTGGGTGATCAAACAGCAAACCAGGCTGCCAAACCCTTAAAGAAGGGAGAAAAAGAAAAAAAATCACCAGTTCTGGAACAGTAGGATTGCAGGCTTAGCTGTCTTTTGTTCTTTAGTGTCCAGTCTAGTCTGTGTGTGTCTTTTAGGCACGCTGGGAGCCCTCTAGTGGCGGCCCAAGCTGGAGTCCGGTGGAGCGGTTATCTGGGAAGACTGTAGAGCTGGGGCTGGCTCCGCCTGAGGGGCAGGGCTCCTGGCAGGCTGGTGGATGCAGCTGTCTCACACCAGACTGGTGCCTGTTCCAGTGGGGCGGGACTCCAATCTTTCCACAAGGAGCTGGAGCCTGACAAGGCCTGATGGGCAGGGGGAGTCCGAGGGGTGGGGGGTCCAGTCATCCCATGCATAGCTGGGGCACAGCGGGGCCTAAAGGGTGGTGGGTTGGGGAGGGGCGGGTATCCTGGTGAGCTGTGAGGCCGGCTCCACGCTGGGATCCATTGTGGCCGAGTGGCTGGAATCCCGGTGGTCGTGGATCTGGTGGCCCAGCCAAGGGGCAGGTATTCTGGCGTAGTATGGGTCTGGCTGCTGGAGGCCGGTGCTGCTGAGGGGCGGGTATCCCACCGAGTGTGAGTCTGGTGTGGGGCTGTGGACTGGTGCAGCCCGACAGGTGGAGAGCCCGACAGAATGGAGCAGCGGCTCTGCAGACCTATGGGGCAGGGATTTGGCAGGCCAGCTGTTCTTTTATTAGATCGTGGTGTGGAGAAGCCTTCCACAATCTAAGGGTTTAGAGTGCCGTGTTTTTGGCTCTCCCTGGTGCTTTACCTCAGCCAGGTGTGTCTCCAGCTTGTTGGCAGGGTCTCTGGGTCAGGAGCGCATGAGGTCTGCGGCTCTGTCTCCATCACCATCTTGGATCTCTCTCAAGCACATTTTTTTTTATTCATATGTGCATACAATGTTTGGGTCATTTCTCCCCACTCCCTCTCCCCCCCAGAAGCTATTTTGCCCTTATCTCTAATTTTGTTGAAGAGAGAGTATAAGCAATAACAGGAAGGAACAAGGGTTTTTGCTAGTTGAGATAGGAATAGCTATACAGGGAGTTGACTCACATTAATTTCCTGTGTGTGTGTGTTACCTTCTAGGTTAATTCTTCTTGATCTAACCTTTTCTCTAGTTCCTGGCCCCCTTCTCCTATTGGCCTCAATAGGATACTATAAAGTATCTGCTTTAGTTTCTCTGCATTGAGGGCAACAAATGCTATCTAGTTTTTTAGGTGTCTTATCAAGCATATTTTAGAATGCCAAGAACCAGAAGTGTCTGATGAACCAAGTAAATAAATTTAAATGATCCATTCATGGACTATTTATGAGAATGTGTCATAAACCCAGAAATAAAATTAGTTCAACTCTGGGCATCTAAAGTAAAATAATAATAAAATAACTATATTAACAATTTGTCATGCTATATATAAATCATTTCATAGTTGCCACAAAGAGACATGCCTAGGCTTCAAGAGAGTTTAATGACTAAGATTGCATATCTGCAACATTATCTTTAAAACTGTGTGTCCGTAGATTAAAGCATTAAAGAGAGAACACATTGATAATTTTAAAGACACACTTTAAGCAGATTTAAAGAAAGCAAGTACAAGGTGGATGGTCCTAGACATGAAAAATCTGAGTCCAAACAATATTGGTCCTCTGGACATGACTGTAGTAAATGAAGTTGAATTAGGCCCACAAATTACATGGGTTTAATTTGAAGTGCCAATTTCTACTGCTTGGCAGTGGTTACTGGGTGGTGGGTGAGCCAGCCTCCTCATGCAACACTCCCAACTATTGCCATGAGGTATTTCATAAACCTCTGAAAGGTCATAGTTTTCTAATTGGTCAAAGCTGGTAATCATGTCACCCTTACCTTTAATGAATCAAGAGTCACACATTTGAATCTCCAAATCCCTCCTCTCTGTGACTAATTTTTTGAGGCATAGATTCTCATTTGTCTTCTCTTAAAATTTGTACTTTGGCCTGGATCCTTGAAGTAGTCAGGTACACAGAAGGGAAGATAGCACATACCTGCCAATTTCACACTTCCTAAAACAGGTCTTTTAGAAGAGGTAAGAAATGTTAAAAGGCTTTCATTTTCCTATCATTGAGGCTACTCTACCACTTTTTCTAATTTTTTTAATCAACATGCAGATAATCAGAAAATCTAAAAAGGCTGAAGCATAGTTCAGGCAAGCATGTTAATTAAGATAGAACCTGCTAATGAGCAATCAGACACTAAAACATCTCAAAATAGTCCTAACCCAAGCTCAAAGTATCAAAACTTCAAATCCTATCCTGAGTCCACTTGAGAGAGATCAAGAAACAGAATGAGAAGGGGAGTGGGTATAATGACCAAAGGAACCCTGACACTTCCTGGCATCTCCCAAACCCATCCCTAGTAAGTCCAGACCATTTTAATTCTCGTTTCCCGTTAGGATGTTTACTTTATAGGTATTAATCATAAGGCATTATCTTTCCAATTAATCGTCTTACCAACCAACAGGTGTGCCTTAGTTGTTATATTTGGCAGGATTCTGGAAATGTCAAGGAGCAGAAACCCAGTTTGAATTGCTTAGGCAGAAAAAGTCCATTTTTGACTCACAAGAGGTTATGTCTAGTATGACTGAGTCCAAAAGTTCAACAATGTAGTCAGGAATCTGGCTTTGTACCTCTGGGATCTGCTTTCCTCTCTTTGGTTCCACTGTCAGGCAGGCTTTTCCAGGAAGGTGAAAAAATTATCCATTAGAAGCTTCACCCTCATTCTGCCCAGTTAGGAGCCCCTGCAAAAGAAACCACATCTCTTTCCCACCAACTGCAACAGAAGGGGTAAAAGTCCCTCACAGTTAAATCCTGAGGTATGCAGGCATCCTTGAAGTCAAGGTCAGAGTCAGTGTTGCCTGTGACACTTGGGCTGAGAATAATGAAAGGGTAACTGCACAAAGAAAAATCAGGAAATGGATACACAATTAAAATAATCCATAAATGTCTACTAGTGGAACTCATATTTAAGGATGCAGCTAACGTGTAGAGTTCTCAAGTGGTTTCTAGTCAATCCCTGAGGACCATTCAGTAATAAAAAAAAATTGAAGATATAGTCAAGAGAAAATAACTATAGTCTGTTTTATTTTAACATGATGAAGGAAGAAAGAGTTGGAGGAAAGCATGGGGGGATGGAAACAGGGAGGGAGAAAAATAAAGAACCCAAGGGTTACATTAAGATCTAAATAAAACAGAGCTCTAAGCCTTAAATTGTAACAAGCCAATACCTGTTCCAAGATTACTGTGAATTTCTGGAATGTTTCTGTTTATATGCTGAAGTCACTAGATGACCTGGACTTCCTTTTTTGCATTCTGTGCAACCCATGTCACACTTTGACTTTTACCTCCTATTATGTATCAACAGAGGCAAATAGTTTAAGATGTTCTGACTTGTGGATATTGGCTGTAATACTCCAAACAGCAGGACCAAAGAAACTATCTCTTGCATTTCCCAAATCTGCAGCAAGGATGCAGGTTATCTGTAGAGTCTAGTGCACACCCCTTTCCCTACTAACACATTGATGCATGTGTTCCATGAATCTAGTCTCTGGAAAATTACCCCTTGGCTTTTGTCTTCATCCCTGTCTTTCAGTAGGGTTCAAACTTATGACCTTTAAGCAAGTAAGGACCATGGATGAGGCAAAGTCCTCCCATTCTACCCTAATCCCTAAGGAAAAGTTCCTTCTTCCTTCATCATGCAAAATCCTTGAAGTAAGTCTGTTCACACAGATCCACTCTCCGTTCTCTTACACTATTGCCAACTTAGACCCCAGCCACCAACAAGCAGCAAGCTGAATCCCTAGCTGACTCTCTGAAAGGTGTCTTGGAGTTCTAATATTTTGATATAAGATTTTTCCCTTTGTTTCACCATAAAACATTCAGTGGATCTGACAGCTTTCTAAAGTATCTCTGATCCTTAACTGTATGAGGTATTATTGATTTACCATAAGAAATGTTCTATTATATTTTGACAAGGTAAGGCTTTTTAAATTATTTTACCCTCCCTTTTGTTATTTTTAGATTTAGGTTTGTTTTTCTTCTGTTTTGGCCCACAGCTCAGACCCATATTATCACGTTTATCTCTATATCTGTCATTCACTCTCCCTTCTCCAATGCTATGGTCTGAATAGTGTCCCTTCAAAAGTCATATGTTGAAGCCTAATTCCCAATGTAATGATATTAGGAGGGAGGAGCTTTGGTAGGTGATCAGGTCATAATGAGGGGGGTACGCTCATTAATGAGATCGTTGCCATTATGAAAGAAACTCCACAGAGCTCACTTGCCATGTGAGGCAATAGGGAAAAGACAGCTGTGTATGAATCAGAAAGCAGACCTCCCTCAGCAGACACCACATCTGCTAGCACTTTCATTTTAGGCTTCCATTTTCTGTTGTTTATAAGCCACTCCATCTATGGCATTTTGTTATAGCAACACAAACATATGAAGACAGCAATATTTTGGTGCTGAGCATCAAAGTGGACACAACCAGTTTCCTCAATGCAGCAGCAGCAGCATCTGCCACTGAGAGTTTCAGTCCAAAAGCTCATTGGGCATGAAAAAATAATATTCTAACTTAAAGGACAAGGAGAGTTTAAAGCATCCTACATAACCTGCATAAAATGGGTCAAACCAGAAGCTAATGCCCCAGAGAAGTCACAGTGCTCCAACTCACCCGTGAGTTATGTGAGATGAATGGAAAAACCAGCAGCTCAGCACTAAATAAGGAGTGGTGGTAAAAGGAACTTCAGCTGAATCTGGGCAGCCAGACACTGTGCAGAACACAGGACACAACTCCTGCTCCAAGCATATTAAAGTCTCAAAAAAGCAAACTAGAGAAGCTCTCACCTGAAAGGCACATTATCGTTTTGGGAAAAGCTGGCAGATAAGGACCAGAAATTAAAGACCCACTCTCCTCTTTCTTTTATATCCAACATATTGAAGTAAGCTAGAAACAGCTTCCATTCTACACTTAATACCATTCTGGGTGAATATAATGCTACTAAGTCACTTAATTTATTTAATGTCACATTTACAGTGCCTTGTCAGAATTCACTGGGAGATTTTACAATCAAAGCTAATACAGTAAATCACAGTGGCTGAGAAATACCATTGAGTATTGCATAGAAATGGAGATGCTATGAAAAAAAAACTTTAAAAACAGAAATTTCCCCAAAACTAAATCAAATATTTGATAGGTCAAGTTACAAAACCCAGATTTTTAAATTGGTAATATTACCTAAGACTTCTAAGTTGCCTGCAGTTCAAAGTATCCCTAAAGAACACAAAAAAAGATTTCTGTTTAGGTGGAGATGTGTGTCAGACACAAAGAGTTCAGAGTCCATTCTTTAAGGAAGCCATACAGAGAAGAGACCAGAGATGGTCTCCTCATCTGGCTTATTTAGTGGATTTATTGTCTGCTTTCTTCTTTGTCACTTCCACTTTTCAATCCTTCTCTATTTCCACTTAATATGTTTTTTAAAATGTAGGTTACAAAAATAAATAAACAAGATATGCATTTTCTAGGTACCTGACACATATATTTAATAAATATATGTTAATAGGGGAAAAGTAGGAAAAAAAGAAGGAAGGAAAAAAGGGAGGGAGAGGGAAAAAGGATGGGAGGAAACCAGGAATGAATAGAGGGAGGAAGGAAAGGAGGGAGAGAGGGAGGGAGGGAGGGAAAAAGGAGTAAAAGGGAAGGGAAGGGAAAAATAATGAAAATAATAAACTCACTATTCCTCATTTTCCCTATTTTAAAACTTATCACTTTTGCTTTCTAAAGGAAAAATCAGACTATCCATATATTTTATCTTGGCTTATAAATTAATTTATATTTAAAATATGCAAAGGGTCAGGTGTGATGTCTCACATTTGTAATTGCAACTACGCAGAAAGGAGAAATCAGTATGTTCATGGTTAAAGGTCAGCCCTAACAAAGTTAGTGAAACACTGTCTCAACCAAGACATCCAGGCACAGTGGCATGGATATATGGTTCCAGCTACACAGGAAGCCATAGGTAGGAGGATTTCAGTCTGAGACCAGTCCTAGGCAAAACCCATAAGAACTTACCTGAAAAATAACTAAAGCAAATAAGGGCTGAGGGTGTGGCTCAAATGGAAGAGCCCTGCCTAGCAAAAGTGAGGCCCTGAGTTCAAACCCCAGCACTACCAAAAATAAATAAATAAAATATACAAAGGTATAAATATTAGTTCAGTTTTGCTAACTCTTTATATACCACTTTTTTGAAGAAAGGGCAAAATTACACAAAACCAGAATTATAATGAAAAGCTTGGGTTTGTAGAATCCAGGAAAAAAGAAATGGCTCAGTATTCCATAAGGGTATAGCTATAAAGTGATTGTTTTCAGAGCCCTTTTCCTAAAGAATATTTGTGAGGAGATTGTTCCAAGCTCAACTTCCTAGCTTGAGGTAAGACAGGAACTGGAATGTGCCCACAGGAACAGATCGCCCCCAGGTCCTACACTCCTCTCTTTAAAAGTTACCTGCTATAAAGGGGAAAAGAATGTGCTTTGTCCAAGGGTCAACTTTACACAGGCAATCCAATTACTTTTCAAATTTAAAGAAAAGTTATTTCTTGAGTTTCCAAAAAGCAAAGACATTAGACAGAAATTAGTTTTAAACTTCGGAAAGTACAAGTAGTAATGGCAAACATTTTGACCAGTTCATCTTCTGAATTTGGCTTTAAAAGGTCAGGTTTGAAGTCTGTCAGCTATTTGCTCTCCTCCTCATAGGCAGGTAAAATCTCATATAAAGGAAGCTCATGTCATTTAAAAGCTTAAAGGTAAGCTTAACATTGTGAAAATACAGAAATAAGCTACAGGAAAAGCAGTGTATTACAAGATGGTCTGTGCTTGTATGAATTCCATTTGGGCTGCTATAACAAAGTGAAGCCAATAGGAAAATGGGACCAGGAACTAGAGAAAAGGTGAGATCAAAAAGAATTAACCTAGAAGGTAACACACAAGCACAGGAAATTAATGTGAGTCAACTCCCTGTATAGCTATCCTTATCTCAACCAGCAAAAACCCTTTTTCCTTCCTATTATTGCTTATACTCTCCTACAACAAAATTAGAAATAAAGGCAAAATAGCTTCTGCTGGGTATTGAGGGGGTGGGGGTTAGAGGGAGGGGGTGAAGTGGGTGGTAAGGGAGGGGGTGGGGGCAGGGAGGAGAAATGACCCAAGCCTTGTATGCACATATGAATAATAAAAAAAAATGCCTTAGAGTGGGTAATTTATAATCAACAGATAATTTTTGCTCACAGTTCTTGGGGTTAAAGTGTCAAAGTACCAGCAGATCCAGAGTCAGGCACAGTCTCTGCCTCAAAGAAAAACACCTTGTTGCTGCATCTTTGCATAATGGACAGGACAAATGTGCTTTCAAATGGCAGAAAGAGCAAGCAAGCTCCCTCCAGCCCTTCTATGAGGGCACTAATCCCATTCATGAGGATTCCATCTTTATGGCTTAATCATTTCCTGAAGACTCCACCTGTTAATACTATCACAATGGGGATTAAGTTTCAATATATGAATTTCACCATAGCAAGCTCATCACAACTTCTCAAAATTCATTTTATGACATCAATAAGCAACTCAAAGGAATTGAAACAGAATTACATATACTTTAAAAAATGAACAATTAAAAAAGTAAAAGTCCCCCAGCCCAGCATGTAAGGTACTCAGAAGATGCAGCTTCATCTTAACAAGTAAAATGCTGAACTGAAAAACCAACAACTCTTCTTAGATTTATCAGACAAGTGAGGTTCACAAGATGCTTTCAAAATTGGAGAGACAGAGAATAATAACTTACCAGAACAAATATCTCTATAGGAACCAGTACAGAGTAGGAAAATATTAAATGTAATTATAACTTGCTAGAGATTCAATGTGGACAAAACTGGGGGAAGAGGGGTCTGTCATGGTGGGACCCTACACCTCTGTGAATTTTGCCTCCAGAACTTCACAGTGAATGTTCATGGAAAATCCCCTGTACTTCTAGCAGGAGAGGGGGAAAATAAACCATTTTGATTGTGACAGAGCATGCTGTTCTTCTTAACAAGGTCTTCCCCTCAAGAGAATCCATTTAACCAGTGCCTAGTCTTTTGGAGTCTTACCAGCACTTACGTGAACTGCAAGAAAGGGAAATATACAATTCTCACTGTATTTATCCTTCAACATAGAGAAAGGAAAATACCCAACACCAGACCATTCTATCCAGCCTGTTCTACCCAAGGGGAGAAGGAAAGAAATTGAGAATCGTGTGCAAGATTAATAATCCAGAGGTACATGCTTACTGAAAGACTGAGACCTGGGTTAGGGAGGTAGCTCAGTGGGAGAATGCCTGTCTACCATGTACAAGCACTTGAATAAAATCCCCAGCACTTCAGGAAAAAAGTTAAGACCTGATCATAAGATTATAGAATGCTTCCCCTAACCCCATACTTTATCATTTCATTACTAATAGCTTGCTTTAGCAGTTCCTTTCCTCAGTACACTATATCCATCTAAGGAGCGATAATAACTGAGAATTACCCCCCAATGTAGTGTTAGACTTGGAAGCATAGATCCATGAAGCTCAAAGAATTTGTATTATCTTGCTTAGTGAAGCAGGATAGATGACAGAAAAACTACATTTAGATATGTCATTCTCAAAGTACACAAAATCAAAGATAAATTTGATTCTAAGCTTCTGAAAGATGTTAGGAGAACATTACTTATAGAGAAGCAAAGATAAGAAATACATCCTACTTCTCCTCAGAAACCATAAAAGCAAGAAAACAGTGGAGTGAAATATTTAAGTGTTGAGAGAAGAAAAAAACTTAAAATTCTTTGCCCATTATATTATTCTTCAAAAGTGAAAGAGATATAAAAAATAAAACTTGTTCTTAGGCACACAAAAACTGAGTAGGCTTGTCTTGCAAAAAATATTCTTTGGAGAGAAGTAAAATATCAGAAATCCAGGTCTATAAAAAGAAAGGCAGAATAACAGAGAAGGAATAACTGCAGGTAAAATAAAAACTTTCAGTTGTCTGTTTTTAGTTGAGCTCAAAGAAAAATTTATTCAAAATAACATGAACAATTTGTTTATATATATATATATATGTAAAATTAATAATAATAATGCAATGGACAAGTCAGAGAAATTCTAAAGCATTCATTTACAAAGCAATATGGAGTTATTTGAAAGTGTCTGTGGATTAGTTGTAAACATACATTACAAGACCTAGGGCAATAAATTAAAAAGGTAAAATAAGAAATACAATTAACAGGCTACAAAGGAGAGAAAATAATATAAAATCATATAAAATGCTCAATTAAAACAACAAAAGGCATAAAAATTAGAAGACAAAAATAGAAAAAAAATAAGGACAATAATAGAAAATAGTATAAAATATGGGACATATTAATTAAAACCATATCAGTAATTGTTTCAATTATACATGGTTAAATACACCAATTAAAAGATTTTCAAAGTAAATTAAAAAAATCTAAACATAGCTCTACCATATGATCCAGCAATACCACTCTTGGGGATATACCCAAAAGACTGTGACACAGGTTACTCCAGAGGCACCTGCACACCCATGTTTATTGCAACACTATTCACAATAGCCAAGTTATGGAAACAGCCAAGATGCCCCACTACTGATGAATGGATTAAGAAAATGTGGTATTTGTACACAATGGAATTTTATGCAGCCATGAATAAGAATGAGATCTTATCATTCGCAAGTAAATGGGTTGAACTGGAGAACATCATTTTGAGCAAGGTTAGCCTGGCCCAAAAGACCAAAAATCATATGTTCTCCCTCATATGCGGACATTAGATCAAGGGCAAACACAACAAGGCAATTGGACTTTGATCACATGATAAAGCGAGAGCACACTAGGGAGGTGTGAGGATAGGTAAGACACCCAAAAAACTAGATAGCATTTGTTGCCCTCAATGCAGAGAAACTAATGCAGATACTTTAAAGCGACAGAGGCCAATAGGAGAGGGGGACCAGGAACTAGAGAAAAGGTTAGTTTGAGAAGAATTAATTTAGAAGGTAATACACATGTACAGGAAATCAATGTGAGTCAACTCCCTGTATGGCTATCCTTATCTCAACCAGCAAAAACCCTTGGTCCTTCCTATTATTGCTTATACTCTCTCTTCAACAAAATTAGAGATAAGGACAAAATAGTTTCTGCATGGTAGTGAGGGGGAAGGGGGAGAAGGAGGGTGTGAGGGGTTAAGGGAATGGGTGGGGGGAAGGGGGGAGAAATGACCCAAACATTGTATGAACATATGAGAAAAGAAAAAAAGAGACTAGTAACAAAAACAAACAAACAAACAAAAGCATTACTAGTTCATTTTAAATGTATAAGGGAAGCTTTTAAACATATAATATTCTTGCCCTCCCACCCCACTGGTAGGAGTTTGAAGTCATGGCCTTGTGCTTGCTAGGCAAGCACTCTACCTCTTGAGCCATACCCCCAACCTGAAAGGTACAATTCTGACAAGCGACCATGAAAATTGGTTAATAATCACATCATTTATCTGTTTTGCTAAGTAAGAACTTCTGCCCATAGGAGACACACTTTCAAGGATAGCCCTATGGCTTTCTGTGGTACAGTATTTGCCATGGTGTGTTCTGAAAAATATTTTCGGTGTTGCTAATAAACATTAAGCAAAGTAGGGTCCATAATTGAGCAAATCTAAGAGGTACTAGCTAAGCAGAATGACATATACATCTCTACTATTAGACTTCAAAGGATTTTTTAATGTTTTAGTGTGCCTTCTGACTCTCCGAGAAAGGTTTATAATATGCATCATTTATCAAAGCAATTTGTTCATGGAGTTCTTTTTGTGATTGGCCTTCTATAAATACATTTTGGGAAATTCTTATCTATTTTTCATGACTTAGAAATAAATAAACCATCCCTAGCTTCCTTTCTTGGTCATAAAATCAAGCAGAAGCAAGGCATCTGCTGACAACTCTAACTTCAACATGCTGTCACCTAAATGTTCACAAGCCCATCATCTTTGGGGGGAATTTGTGATGTGCAAATCAAGTATTATTAGCCAGCTACCCTTTTAAAAAATGTATGGACATGACTGAGGCTGAGGGGCTCTGCACAGAGATTTAGGTGGCAGTGAGTTATGCGAGGACATAGATGACATTTATCAATTTTGTATTCAATATTATGGTGTTTGGAAAACTGAATATAACATCAAATGTAACATTTTACTCTTCCATTTTTATCAATGGTAATGTGACATGAATTCACACTAAAATTCCCTTTCACTTGCTTGTTTACGTTTCAGTTTCATGCATTAATGTTTTAACCAATGGCTCACTCAGTGATCAGAAATGTTTTTGGCAACATGTCACATTTCATGGATTTTTTCCAGTCACATTATAAGAGATATTTGAATCTCAATGTAAGCATGATATCACCTATTTTGAAAGATCTAAGATTGAATATATTTTAAATTTAAATTTAAACAATTTATGTTACCATGTTAGCTTCTGCTTTGCTGTCACCTTCTCTGGGAATACACTCAAACAAAGTTAGCAGCAAGCAAAGAGAACAGCATGTAATGTTGGCAAATTTGTGTGGTCAAAAACATCCTAAGAAATTTTGTAGCTTCCCCAAAATTAATGTAAGCAATTTTGTATCTATACCCTGTATACTAATTTTTTTTGTAGGACTGGGGTTTGAAATCAGGGCTTTGCACTTGCTAGGCCGGTGCTTTAATGTTTGAGCCATGCCTCTAGCCCCTTGTATACTAATTTTTTTTGTTGTTCCTTTATTTTATTTATTTTATTGTTTTATTATTCATTTCTGCATACATGCTTTGGTCATTTCTCCCCCCCTGCCCCCATCCCCTCCCTTATCACCAACCCCGCCCCCTCCCTCTCCCTCCCACCCCATCAATACCCAGTAGAAACTATTTTGCCCTTATCTCTAATTTTGTTGAAGAGAGAGTATAAGAAATAATAGGAAGGAACAAGGGTTTTTGCTAGTTGAGATAAGGATAGCTATACAGAGAGTTGCCTTACATTAATTTCCTGTGTGTGTGTGTTACCTTCTAGGTTAATTCTTTTTGATCTAACCTTTTCTCTAGTTCCTGGACCCTTTTCCTATTGGCCTCAGTTGCTTTTAAGGTATCTGCTTTAGTTTCTCTGCATTAAGGGCAACAAATGCTAGCTAATTTTTTAGGTGTCTTACCTATCCCCCCACCTTCCTTGTGTACTCTCGCTTTTATCATGTGTTTAAAGTCCAATCCCCTTGATGTGTGTGCCCTTGATCTAATGTCCGCATATGAGGGAGAACATATGACTTTTGGTCTTTTGGGCCAGGCTAACCTCACTCAGAATGATGTTCTCCAATTCCATCCATTTACTAGCGAATGATAACATTTCATTTTTTTCATGGCTGTATAAAATTCCATTGTGTATAGATACCACATTTTCTTGATTCATTCGTCAGTAGTGGGGCATCTTGGCTGCTTCCATAACTTGGCTATTATGAATAGTGCTGCAATAAACATGGGTGTGCAGGTGCCTCTCGAGTAACCTGTGTCACAGTCTTTTGGGTATATCCCCAAGAGTAGTACTGCTGGATCAATGGTAGATCAATGTTTAGCTTTTTAAGTAGCATCCAAATTTTTTTCCAGAGTGGTTATACTAGTTTATATTCCCACCAGCACTGTAAGAGTGTTCCTTTTTCCCCGAATCCTCGCCAACACCTGTTGTTGGTGGTGTTGCTGATGATGGCTATTCTAACAGGGGTGAGGTGGAATCTTAGTGTGGTTTTAATTTGCATTTCCTTTATTGCTAGAGATGGTGAGCATTTTTTCATGTGTTTTTTGGCCATTTGAGTTTCTTCTTTTGAGAAAGTTCTATTTAGTTCACTTGCCCATTTCTTTATTGGTTCATTACTTTAGGGAGAATTTTAGTTTTTTAAGTTCCCTATATATTCTGGTTATCAGTCCTTTGTCTGATGTGTAGCTGGCAAATATTTTCTCCCACTCTGTGGGTGTTCTCTTCAATTTAGAGACCATTTCTTTCGATGAACAGAAGCTTTTAAATTTTATGTGGTCAAATTTATCTATGCTATCTCTTAGTTGCTGTGCTGCTGGGGTTTCATTGAGAAAGTTCTTACCTATACCTACTAACTCCAGAGTATTTCCTACTCTTTCTGTATCAACTTTAGAGTTTGTGGTCTGATATTAAGATCCTTGATCCATTTTGAGTTAATATTGGTATAGGGTGATATACATGGATCTAGTTTCAGTTTTTTGCAGTCTGCTAACCAGTTTTCCCAGCAGTTTTTGTTGAAGAGATGCTATTTCTCCATCATATATTTTTGGCTCCTTTGTCAAAGACAAGTTGGTTATAGTTGTGTGGCTTCATATCTGGGTCCTCTGTTCTGTTCCACTGGTCTTCATGTCTGTTTTTGTGCCAGTACCATGCTGTTTTTAAGTTATTTCTTTGTAATATAGTTTGAAGTCAGGTATCGTGTTACCTCCTGCATTGTTCTTTTGACTGAGTATTGCCTTGGCTATTCGTGGCCTCTTGTGTTTCCATATAAATTTAACGGTAGATTTTTCTATCTCTTTAATGAACATCATTGGAATTTTGATGGGATTTGCATTAAACATGTAGATTACTTTTGGGAGTATCGACATTTTTACTATGTTGATTCTACCAATCCATGATCATGGGAGATCTCTCCACTTTCTATAGTCTTCCTCAATCTCTTTCTTCAGAAGTTTATAGTTTTCCTTGTAGAGGTCATTCACATCTTTTGTTAGGTTTACACCTAGGTATTTGATTTTTTTTGAGGCTATTGTAAACGGAATTGTTTTCATACATTCTTTTTCAGATTGCTCATTATTAGTGTATAGAAATGCTAATGATTTTTCTATGTTGATTTTATATCCTGCTACCTTGCTGTAGCTGCTGATGCTGCCTAGGAGCTTTTGAGTAGAGTTTTTTGGGCTTTTAAGGTATAGGATCATATCATCTGCAAATAGGGATATTTTGACAGTTTCTTTACCTATTTGTATTCCTTTTATTCCTTCTTCTTGCCTAATTGCTCTGTCTAGGAATTCCAGTACTATGTTGACTAGGAGTGGAGATAGTGGGCATCCTTGTCTAGTTCCTGATTTTAGAGGGAATGGTTTCAGTTTTTCACCACTAAGCATAATGATAGCTGTAGGTTTGTCATATATAGCTTTTATGATGTTGAGGTACTTTCCTTCTATTCCTAGTTTTCTTAGAGCTTTTATCATGAAATGGTCTTTGAGCTTCTCAAAGGCTTTATTTGCATATATTGAGATGACCAAGTGGTTTTTGTCTTTGCTTCTGTTAATGTGGTTTATTACATTTATTGATTTTGTATGTTGAACCATCACTGCATTCCTGGGATGAAGCCTACTTGGTTGTGGCGAATGATCTTTTCGATGTGCTGTTGAATTTGGTTTACCATTATTTTATTGAGGATTTTTGCATCAATGTTCCCTAAGAAGATTGGCCTATAGTTCTCCTTTTTAGAGATGTCTTTGCCTGGTTTTGGGATAAGTGTAATACTGGCTTCATAAAATGTGTTAGGCAGTTTTCCTTCCCTTTCTATTTTGTGGAACAGTTTAAGGAGGGTTGGTATCAGTTCTTCTTTAAAGGTCTGATAGAATTCAGCAGAGAATCCATCAGGTCCTGCACTTTTCTTTTTGGGGAGACTTGATTGCTGCTTCAAGTTTTTTTGTGTTACAGATCTATTCAGGTGATTAATATCCTCTTGGTTCAGTTTTGGATGATCATATGTATCTAGAAATCTGTCCATTTCTTTAAGATTTTCAAATTTATTTGAATATAGGTTCTTGAAGTAGTCTCTGATGATTTCCTGGACTTCCATGGTGTTTGTTGCTATCTCCCCTTTTGCATTCCTGATTCTACTAATTTGGGTTTTTTCTCTCCTCATTTTAGTCAGGTTTGCCAGGGTCTGTTGATCTTGTTGTCTTTTCAAAGAACCAACTTTTTGTTTCATTAATTCTTTGTATGGTTTTTTGGTTTCTATTTCATTGATTTCAGTTCTCAGTTTTAATATTTCTTTCCTTCTATTTGTTTTGGGATGTGCTTGTTCTTGTTTTTCTAGGAGTTTGAGATGTATCATTAGGTCATTGATTTGGAATCTTTCAGACTTTGTAATATATGCACTTATGGGTATAAACTTTCCTCTCAGGACTGCCTTTGCTGTGTCCCATAGGTTCTGGTAGGTTGTGTTTTCATTTTCATTGTCTTCCAGGAACTTTTTAATTTCCTCTTTTATTTCATCAATTATCCATTGTTCTTCAAGTAATGAATTATTTAGTTTCTAGCTGTTTGCATGTTTTTTGTCTTTACTTTTGTTGTTGAGTTCAAGTTTTACTGCATTGTGATCAGATAGTATGCATGGTATAATTTCTATTTTCTTATATTTGCTGAGGCTTGCTTTGTGCCCTAGGCTATGACCTATTTTGGAGAAGGTTCCATGGGCTGCTGAGAAGAATGTATATTGTGTAGAGGTTGGATGAAATGTTCTGTAGACATCAAGTAGGTCCATTTGATCTATTGTATATTTTAGATCTTGGATTTCTTTATTGATTTTTTGTTTGGATGACCTATCTATTGATGATAATGGGGTGTTGAAGTCTCCCACAACCACTGTGTTGGCGTATATATATGCTTTTAGGTGTTTCAGGGTATGTTTGATGAAATTGGGTGTGTTGACATTGGGTGCATACAGATTGAAAATTATTGTTTCCTTTTGGTCTCTTTCCCCTTTTATTAGTATGGAATGTTCTTCTTTATTTCATTTGATCAATGTAGATTTGAAGTCTACTTTGTCAGAGATAATTATTGCTACTCCTGCCTGTTTTTGGTGGCCATTGGCTTGGTAAATCTTCTTCCAGCCTTTCATCCTAAGCCTATGCTTATTTCTGTTGGTGAGATGGGTCTCCTGTAAGCAACAAATTGTTGGATCTTCTTTTTTAATCCATTTGTCAAGTGGTGCCTTTGATGGGTGAATTAAATCTGTTAACATTAAGTGTTAGTACTGATAAGTATGTGGTGATTCCTGTCATTTAGGTTATCTTAGTTGTTTGAAGGATTGATTGTGTGTACCTAAGTTGAGGTTACTCTCTACTTTCTTGCTTTTTCTTTTCCTGTGGTTTGGTGCTGCCTGTCTTTTCATGGTTAAGTTGGGTTTCACTTTCTGTGTGCAGAATCCCTAGAAGGATCTTTTGTAGTGGTGGCTTTGTAGTCACATATTGTTTTAGTTTCTGCTTATCATGGAAGACTTTTATTGCTCCATCTATTTTGAATGATAGTTTTGCTGGGTAGAGTATCCTGGGGTTGAAATTATTTTCATTCTGTGCCCAGAAGATCTCACCCCAAGCTCTTTTTGCTTTTAATGTCTCTGTTGAGAAGTCTGCTGTGATTTTGATGGGTTTACCTTTGTATGTTATTTTTTTTTCTCTCTTACAGCCATCAATATTCTTTCCCTAGTTTCTGAACTTGTTGTTTTAATAATGATATGTCGTGGGGTAGTTCTATTTTGATCTGGTCTGTTTGGTGTCCTGGAGGCCTCTTGCATCTGTATGGGAATATCTTTCTCTAGATTTGGGAAATTTTCCGTTATTATTTTGTTGAATATATTACGCATTCCCTTCGCTTGCACCTCTTCTCCTTCTTCAATGCCCATGATTCTCAAGTTTGTTCTTTTGATGGAGTTGGTGAGTTTTTGCATTTTCTTTTCACAGGTCTTGGGTTGTTTAATTAATGGTTCTTTGGTTTTTCCTTTAATTACCATTTCATCTTCAAGTTCTGAGATTCTGTCTTCTATTTGTTGTATTCTGCTGGATTGGCCTTCTGTTTTGTTTTGCAGTTCTGTTTCATTCTTTTTTCTGAGGTTTTCCATATCCTGGGTGGTTTCCTGCTTAATGTTGTCTATTTTTGTCCTGAATTCATTTATCTGTTTATTAATCGTGTTCTTTGTTTCACTTTGGTGTTTATACAGTTCTTCTATGGTTTTCTTTATTTCTTCTTTTGCTTTTTCAAATTCTCTATTTTTGTTGTCTGGGAATTTTTTGAGTGTCTCCTGTACATTTTGGTTGACCATATCCAGTATCATCTCTATAAAATTCTCATTGGGTACCTGTAGCATGTGTTCATTTAAATTATTCTTGTGGGCTTCATTAGGTTCTTTGGCATAGTTTGTCTTCATTTTGTTGGAGTCTGGATCTGAGTATCTGTTTTCTTCATTCCCCTCTGGTTCCTGTACTAATTTCTTCCTGTGGGGAAACTGGTTTCCCTGTTTTTTCTGTGTTCCTGTCATTGCCCTTGGTGTTGTTACTGTCCCTGTACTTTGTGCAATTAAATATTTTTTTGTCTTATAATAATAACATTAGTGATATTTAGAATGGAAAGGTGAGAGGGGATGGAATGCAAAGAAGTTAAAGCAAAAGGGAAAAACAAATAAGTAGAAAGAAAAAAAACAAAACAAAGAAAGAAACAAAAAAAGTTTCAAAGATATAAACAGGGAGAGATAGTGTACTAATCAACCATATGCTGAAAAGGTATTAGAGAGACAGAGGATTGAAAATAAAAAATAAAAAAGAATAAAAATATAAAGTAAGTAAATGAAAGAAAAAATATGAAAAGAAAAGAAAATGAAAAATAGAAAATAAAAAAAGAAACCTCCAAGTTCAAATGCAATGAAGTTTCAGTCTTAATAATTTTGGTGTCCGTCTCAGCCTCCAATCCTGGAGATGGTGCCTCAGATGTTGTTCTGTAGTTGTCTTATCAAAGGGGAAGCATAAAGTAGAACAAAACTGCACATAAAAAAAGAAAAACAAAACCCCACAAAGTGTCCCAAGTTCAAATGCAATTCTGTTTCAGTAAATTTTTCAGTATGCAGGTGTAGTTTGGTTGTTTTCTCATCAAAGGTAGGGAGAGAGAAAAAAAAAAAGAGTCTGGAGATGGTTCTGTGAATGGCTATCTGCAGCTGTGGCTTACCTGCCTGCTGCTGTCAGCCTGCTGTTGCTGGAGGCTTTATTTATGCAGATCTCTGGGGTGAGCTTAGCACTCACCTGGCCCTGCAGGCTTTGTTTACTCAGAGTTCTCCTGTGCGCAAGCTGCTGCTACAAGCTTTCCCCTTTCTAAGCACACTGGGGGAGGTGACACTGCACCCGCTTTCTCTGGCCTGCGTGTTTGTTTACAACTCATGTAGGAAGTGGGTCTTCCCCCCTCTCCTGTGGAGTTTTCCTCCCACTGCCACTTTTACAAGTTTTCTGCTCCTGGTTGCTGGGCACACACCAGAGACTCTCTGGCCAGGCCCAGCTTGTTTATTTACAGTTCCAGGAAGGATTCTCCTCCCGCCTCTTCGGCTCTCAGTGCACCCCACCCTCTTTGCAACGTGTCTTTATTGTTCTTATTGCTTATTACTCAATATGCCTTTTTCCCCGGGTGGGGGTCGGTCTGTCCAGGGGGCTATGCTGATCTGGCCCAGGGTTGTCCATGGAAGTACTACATACTGCTTAGCTCACCTTGTCCACATCTTCCCAAGCCGTCTGGGTGTGAGCATCTGGTGGCCCGGGGGCCCTCCTGGTTTCTCTGTTTAACGTGAAGTGGAGATTCTATGCACCGGCTGGAGGTGTGGAGGGGTCAAAGTTTTGCCTCTTCTTGGTGGTTTTGCCTGCAAGGTGTCTCCAGCATCTCTCCAAGATTTCACTATAGGAGGCACACTTTCTGCTTCCTCACTCCAGCCGCCATCTTGGAATCCCCTGTATACTAATTTTTACACTTGCTGAAGAGACAGTCACTGAGCTACATTTAGGGAAAAAATATTAGGACAGTGTACAATGTAGATGTCTAGGCATTTAAGCAGCAATATTATAGGACATGGGTCACACTAAGAGGAAGCCGTGAATGGGAGGGATAGGGCAAGGAAGGAAACCAAAAATTTGAATGTGATTGCCCTTCTCGTGGTACAGGAATGAGTGTAGAAATCTTAAACTGTCCAGGTGCACTGTGGGAAGGGGACTAGGGAGAGTGAAGAGACTGGTAGAGTGAACCAATTGGGGCTGTAATACACATATGCATGGAAACAACACAAGGAATCTCCCCGTGTAGCTATCTACCACAAACTAGCAAAAATGCCATGTTTCTCTTATTATCGTTTATATTTTTTTTTCCACAAAATTAGAGAATAGGAGGGTGGAACAGGTTCTGCAGGGGGGATGGGGAGATAGGAGTATGAATATGGTGCAAATAATATATACACATATATGGAAATGCCAAAATGATCCCTGTTGGAACTGTTCTAGGAATTGGGGATGGGTGGATTAAAGAGCAGTGAAAAGGGTGAATTCAAGCATGGTATATTTGATACATTGCAAGACCCTTTGTAAATTCTTTAACAATAAAGAAAAGCAAAACCATAAAAAAGATTTAGAAAGTACAGGGAGAATTATAAAGAACTGATCTATTTTTATTTTTCCTTTCATATTTTTATTAAGCTTCTATAAATTTTATACAAATTAACACATTAATTTGTAATGGTAACTAATTTTCACAGATGGTAACTTCCATAGATTAGTAGATAAATTAAAGTTGAGACTCCTTACCTGTATTCCATAGCTCTTTGTACATATCTTTAATACAGCACCTTTCAGAATATAATTTTGTAGTTGTATCCCCACCCTCTAGGTAATATAGATCTAAATTACTTTGTTGTCCTACTACCTTGGGCAGTATCTCCTGTGTCGTTGATTCTTATTTTTTTTATTGAATTAACAAATCTAAATTTCAAATTGTGGAAGGTGTTTACTTGCCCAGTAGATTTTAATTAGCTTTGTACTTTTGTTCATTTTTATCATCAAAAACAATCTTTTAAAGTGGTTTTAGATTAACAGCAATATTGAGTGGAAAATATAGAAGGCTTCCATACACACCTTGTCTCTCCTCACATGTAAACGTCTTCACTATCAGCATTCTGCACTGAATTGGTACATTTGTTACAGTTGGTGAACCTACATTGACATATCATTATCTAGAGTTCATAATTACGGTAGGGTTCACTCTTCATGTTGTACATACAGTGAAATTGAATAAATGTGTAATGCCATATATAAGTAATTATGATATCATACAGAATAGTTTCACTGCTTTAAAAATACTCTGTGTTCTGTATATTCATTCTCCCCTTATAGCTGACCTGTGGTAACCATGAATCTTTTTATTATGGCCTTAGTTTTCATACTATTGGAATCTTACAATTAGTAGACTTTTCAACTGGCTACTTTCATGTAATAATATGAACTTCAGTTTCCTCCATTGCTTTCTGATAGCTCATTTATTTTAAGTCCTGAATAATATTCTATTGTCTGAATATATTACAGTTTATACACTCATCTATTGAAGGGTATCTGTGTTGCTTCCAAGTTTTAGAAAATGTAAATAAGGTTGCTTTAAACATTGATGTGCAGATTTTTTGTGTGGACATAAGTTTTCAATTAATTTGGTTAAATATGAAGGTGTGCAATTGCTGGATTCTATGGAAAGTGGACGTTTGGTTTTGTAAGAATCTGCCAAATTGCATTCCAAAGTGATTGTGATATTTTGCATTCTCAGCAACAATGTTGACAGTTCCTGTTGCTCCACATCTTCACTAGCATTTGGTATCATCAGCAATTTGGATTTTGGCCATTCTAAAGGCACATAGTGTTATCTCAGCATTATTTTAGTTTGCATCTCCTTATTGACATATGGTTGTAAATATCTTTTCATATGCTTGTTATTTTTTTGAGCGAAAGAGCAGAGAGAAAGAGCCATTATTTGTTATTTTTGTAACTTCTTTAGTGAGGTGTCTGTTCACAGACTTTTTGTCTATTAAAAAACATAGGGCTGTGTATTTTCTTATTGTTGAAGATTAAAGGTTACTTATGTATTTTGGATGACAGTCCTTTATCAGATTTTCCTCTTGCAAATACTTTTTCTCAGTCAGTGCCTTGCCTTCTCATTCTTTTATCTTTCATAGGACAAATTTTAATTTGAATACAATCTAACTTATCAATGATTTATTTCATGAATTTTGCTTTTTGTGCCATATCTAAAAAGTAATCACCACACCCAAACACATCTAGATTTTCTGTATTATCATCTAGAAGTGTTGTAGTCTTGCATTTTTATTTCTGGGTCTGTGATCCATTTCAAGTTTATTTTTGTGGAGTATGTAGAGTCTGTGTCTACATTTATTTCTGCATATGTATGTCCAGTTGTTGCTGCATCATTTATTGAAAAGATTTCTATACTACTGTATTTTCTTTGACCTTTTATCAAAGATCTGTGGTCTATATACATGTGAGTATATTCTGTACCATTCTGTTCTATTGATTCATTTTTCTGTTCTTCCAACAATAACATACTTTCTTAATTACTGTAATATATCTCTATATATTTACCTATTATTATTTTTATATTTCTCCTACATAAGTGTAATTATATGACCTTTTACAAACACCTCTTCAATCCTGACTTTTGTATATTAACCTTGTATTCTTCAGTCTTGCTATAAAACTCATTGTTACCAGGAGTTTTTGTGTCAGTTATTTTAGATTTTCTACATAGACAATCACATTATCTGTGTACAAAGCTTCATTTCTTCTTTTTCAATCTGCATACCTTTTATTACCTTGTCTAGTTGAATACCTACTACTAAGTGTATGATGATGAAGAGTGATGGCAAAGAGCATATCCTTACCTTGTTCCTAATCATAGTGAGAAAGCTTCAAGTTTGTTATTAAATTTGATGTTAGCAGCAGGTTTTTATAGATTCTTTCTTAAATTGAGGAAGTTCCCTCTATTTCTAGTTTGCTGGTGGCTTTTAAAACAAGAAAAGGTACTGGATTTTGTTATATGTTTTTGCTGCATCTATTGACATGACTTATGAGTTTTTGTTTTTTAGTTTGTTGATATAACAGATTACATTGATTGATTTTCAAATGTTAAACCACACTTGAATACCTGGGATAAATTCCAGTTGATTTCTGAGTATAATTCTTTCTTTCTACAGTTTTCTTAAAACATCTGTGTCTGGTGTTGATGCTGGGGTAAGCTAGAGAACATTTCTTTTGTTTCTATCTTCTGAAAGATATTGTAGACATTGAATATAATTTCTTCCATGAATGTTTGATAGAATTCACTAGTAAATCCATCTGGACTTTAATTTCTGTTTTAGATGGCTGTTAATGATGATTTAATGTCTTAATGGATTTATGCCTATTTACATTGCTTATTTCTTCATGTATAATATTTATTATATTGTGTTTTTCCAGGGATTGATCCATTTATCTAGGAAATCAAATTTGTGGGCATTAAGTTTTTCATAATATTCCTCTTTTTATGGTTTTAATGTCCACGTATTGCATGCGGGTGTTCCTTCATTACTTTTCTTGTTAGTAATTCATACCATCTTTCTTTTTTTCTTAGTTGGCTTGCTAGAAATTTATAAATATTATTAATATTTTCAAAGAATCATTTTGCTTTTCTTCATTTTTCTCTATTGATTTCTCATTCTTAATTTAATCAGTTTCTGCTTCATTTTATTATTTATTTTCTTCTGATTACTTTGGATTTAATTTGCTCTTCATTTTATGCATTCATAAAATGGAGGCTATTGTTCTTGGTGCTTTCCTTTTTTCTAACACAGCATCTGATGCTATCAATTTCCCTCAATCACTGCATTACTGTATCACACAGATTTTAAATTGCATTTTTTTCACTTAATTTAAAATATTAAAAAATTTCTGCTGTTTTTTTCCCTAGACCCATTTTTTAGTTAGAGATGTGTTGTTTCATCTCCAAATATTTCAAAATTATTCAACAATTTTTTCTGATATTTATTCTAGTTCAATTTCACTGTAGCCTGAGAGCAGACCTTATATAATGTCTATTCCTTAAACTTAAGATGTATTTTATGACCTAGAATGTGGTCTTTCTTGATGCATATTCTGTGTGAACTTGAGAAGAATATATATTCTGCTGTTGTTGCATAACATGGTTTTTAGATATCTATTACATACAGTTGATTGACAGGGTTGTTGAATTCAACCATTTCTTTATTGAGCTAGTGCCTTCTGGATCTGTCAATTTCTGATAGAAAAATTTGAAAGTCTCCAACTACATAGTGGATTTTCCTATTTCTCCTTATAGCTGTATCAATTTTGCCTCATGAATTTGCATTATTTTAAAAAATCTCTTCTTCTCCCTCTTCTTATTAGCACATATTAGTTCTAAAGATTAATGGGACTCACTGTGATACTTCCATACATTCATACATCGTGCATTGATTAGATGTTTTGCTGTTGGGAAAATACATGCTAATGATTAAAGTATCTTTTTGGACAATTGACCCTTTATGTTATGTAATGTTCCACTTTATGACTGATACCTTTTCTTGCATTGATTTTTGCTCTGTCTCAAATTAATGCAGCAAATGCCATTTTCCTTTGATTAGTATCTTTCTGTATTTATTTACTTTTAATGTAAATGTGTCATTATATTTAGAGTAGTCTTCTTGTAGACAGCGTATAGTTGGGTCTTGATTTTATGACCAAGAAAGGAAGCTAGGGATGGTTTATTTATTTCTAAGTCATGAAAAATAGATAAGAATTTCCCAAAATGTATTTATAGAAGGCCAATCACAAAAAGAACTCCATGAACAAATTGCTTTGATAAATGATGCATATTATAAACCTTTCTCGGAGAGTCAGAAGGCACACTAAAACATTAAAAAATCCTTTGAAGTCTAATAGTAGAGATGTATATGTCATTCTGCTTAGCTAGTACCTCTTAGATTTGCTCAATTATGGACCCTACTTTGCTTAATGTTTATTAGCAACACCGAAAATATTTTTCAGAACACACCATGGCAAATACTGTACCACAGAAAGCCATAGGGCTATCCTTGAAAGTGTGTCTCCTATGGGCAGAAGTTCTTACTTAGCAAAACAGATAAATGATGTGATTATTAACCAATTTTCATGGTCGCTTGTCAGAATTGTACCTTTCAGGTTGGGGGTATGGCTCAAGAGGTAGAGTGCTTGCCTAGCAAGCACAAGGCCATGACTTCAAACTCCTACCAGTGGGGTGGGAGGGCAAGAATATTATATGTTTAAAAGCTTCCCTTATACATTTAAAATGAACTAGTAATACTTTTGTTTGTTTGTTTGTTTTTGTTACTAGTCTCTTTTTTTCTTTTCTCATATGTTCATACAATGTTTGGGTCATTTCTCCCCCCTTCCCCCCACCCATTCCCTTAACCCCTCACACCTTCCTTCTCCCCCTTCCCCCTCACTACCATGCAGAAACTATTTTGTCCTTATCTCTAATTTTGTTGAAGAGAGAGTATAAGCAATAATAGGAAGGACCAAGGATTTTTGCTGGTTGAGATAAGGATAGCCATACAGGGAGTTGACTCGCATTGGTTTCCTGTACATGTGTATTACCTTCTAAATTAATTCTTCTCAAACTAACCTTTTCTCTAGTTCCTGGTCCCCCTCTCCTATTGGCCTCTGTCACTTTAAAGTATCTGCATTAGTTTCTCTGCATTGAGGGCAACAAATGCTATCTAGTTTTTTGGGTGTCTTACCTATCCTCATACCTCCCTAGTGTGCTCTCGCTTTATCATGTGATCAAAGTCCAATTGCCTTGTTGTGTTTGCCCTTGATCTAATGTCCGCATATGAGGGAGAACATATGATTTTTGGTCTTTTGGGCCAGGCTAACCTTGCTCAAAATGATGTTCTCCAGTTCAACCCATTTACTTGCGAATGATAAGATTTCATTCTTATTCATGGCTGCATAAAATTCCATTGTGTACAAATACCACATTTTCTTAATCCATTCATCAGTAGTGGGGCATCTTGGCTGTTTCCATAACTTGGCTATTGTGAATAGTGCTGCAATAAACATGGGTGTGCAGGTGCCTCTCGAGTAACCTGTGTCACAGTCTTTTGGGTATATCCCCAAGAGTGGTATTGCTGGATCATATGGTAGATCTGTGTTTAGATTTTTAAGTAGCTTCCAAATTTTTTTCCAGAGTGGTTATACTAGTTTGCATTCCTACCACCAGTATAAAAGGGTTCCTCTTTCCCCACATCCTCATCAACACCTGTTAGTGATGTTGCTAATGATGGCTATTCTATAGGGGTGAAGTTAGTTGGTTTTAATTTGCATTTCCTTTATTGCTAGAGATGGTGAGCATTTTTTCATGTGTTTTTTGGCCATTTGAATTTCTTCTTTTGAGAAAGTTCTGTTTAGTTCACTTGCCCATTTCTTTATTGGTTCATTAATTTTGGGAGAATTTAGTTTCTTGAGTTCCCTATATATTCTGGTTATCAGTCCTTTGTCTGATGTGTAGCTGGCAAATATTTTCACCCACTCTGTGGCTGGTCTTTTCAGTTTAGAGGCCATTTCTTTTGATGAGCAGAGCTGTTTAGTTTTATGAAGTCCCATTTATCTATGCTATCTCTTAGTTGCTGTGCTGCTGGGGTTCCATTGAGAAAGTTCTTGCTTATCCCTATTAATTCCAGAGTATTTCTACCCGTTTCTGTACCAACTTTAGAGTTTGGTGTCTGATATTAAGGTTTTTGATCCATTTTGAGTTAATGTTGGTACAGGGTGATAAATATGGTTGTAGTTTCAGTTTTTTGCAGTCTGCTAACCAGTTTTCCCAGCAGTTTTTGTTTAAGAGTCTGTCTTTTCTCCATCATATATTTTTAGCATCTTTGTCAAAGATAAGTTGGTTATACTTGTGTGGCTTCATATCCAGGTCCTCTATTTGGTTCCACTGGCCTTCACATCTGGTTTTGTGCCAGTACCATGCTGTTTTTATTGCTATTGCTTTGTAATATAGTTGAAGTTGGATATTGTGATACCTCCAGCATTGTTCTTTTGACTAAGTATTGCCTTGGCTATTCGTGGCCTCTTGTGTTTCCATATAAATTTCACGGTAGATTTTTCAATCTCTTTAATGATTGTCATTGGAATTTTAATGGGAATTGCATTAAACATGTAGATTACTTTTGGGAGTATAGACATTTTTACTATGGTGATTATACTAATCCATGAGCATGGTGATCTCTCCACTTTCTATAGTTTTCCTCAATCTCTTTCTTCAGAAATTTATAGGTTTCCTTGTAGAGGTCGTTCACATCTTTTGTTAAGTTTATACCTAGGTATTTGATTTTTTTTTGAGGCTATTGTAAATGGAATTATTTTCATATATTCTTTCTCAGTTTGTTCATTATTACTGTATAGAAATGCTCATGATTTTTCTTTGTTGATTTTATATCCTGCTACCTTGCTGTAGCTGCTGATGCTGTCTAGGATCTTTTGAGTAGAGTTTTTTGGGTTTTTAAGGTATAGGATCATATCATCTGCAAATAGGGATATTTTGACAGTTTCTTTACCTATTTGTATTCCTTTTATTCCTTCTTCTTGCCTAATTGCTCTGTCTAGGAATTCCAGTACTATGTTGACTAGGAGTGGAGATAGTGGGCGTCCTTGTCTAGTTCCTGATTTTAGAGGGAATGGTTTCAGTTTTTCACCACTAAGCATAATGATGGCTGTAGGTTTGTCATATATAGCTTTTATGATGTTGAGGTACTTTCCTTCTATTCCTAGTTTTCTTAGAGCTTTTATCATGAAATGGTCTTTGAGCTTCTCAAAGGCTTTATCTGCATATGTTGGGATGATCAAGTGGTTTTTGTCTTTGCTTCTGTTAATGTGGTTTATTACATTTATTGATTTTGTATGTTGAACCATCACTGCATTCCTGGGATGAAGCCTACTTGGTCGTGGCAAATGATCTTTTCGATGTGTTGTTGAATTCGGTTTGCCATTATTTTATTGAGGATTTTTGCATCAATGTTCCCTAAGAAGATTGGCCTATAGTTCTCCTTTTTGGAGGTGTCTTTGCCTGGTTTTGTGATAAGTGTAATACTGGCTTCATAAAATGTGTTAGGCAGTTTTCCTTCCCTTTCTATTTTGTGGAACAGTTTAAGGAGGGTTGGTATCAGTTCTTCTTTAAAGGTCTGATAGAATTCAGCAGAGAATCCATCAGGTCCTGCACTTTTCTTTTTGGGGAGACTTGATTGCTGCTTCAAGTTCATTTTGTGTTACAAATCTATTCAGGTGATTAATGTCCTCTTGGTTCAGTTTTGGATGATCATAAGTATCTAGAAATCTGTCCATTTCCTCAAGATTTTCAAATTTATTTGAATATAGGCTCTCGAAGTAGTCTCTAATGATTTCCTGGACTTCCATGGTGTTTGTTGTTATCTCCCCTTTTGCATTCCTGATTTTACTGATTTGGATATTTTGTCTCCTCATTTTAGTCAGGTTTGCCAGGGGTCTATTTATCTTGTTTATTTTTTCAAAGAACCAACTTTTTGTTTCATTAATTCTTTGTATAGTTTTTTTGGTTTCTATTTCGTTGATTTCAGCTCTTATTTTTATTATTTCTCTCCTTCTATTTGTTTTGGGATTTGCTTGTTCTTGTTTTTCTAGGAGTTTGAGATGTTTCATTAGGTCATTGATTTGAGATCTTTCAGTCTTTTTAATGTATGCACTCATGGCTATAAACTTTCCTCTCAGGACAGCCTTTGCTGTGTCCCATAGGTTCTGGTAGGTTGTGTTTTCATTTTCATTGACTTCCAGGAACCTTTTAATTTCCTCTTTTAATTCACCAATGACCCATTTTTCATTAAGCAATGAGTTATTCAGTTTCCAGCTGTTTCCAGGTTTTTGTCTTTATTTTTGTTATTGAGTTCTGGTTTTATTGCATTGTGATCTGATAGAATGCATGGTATAATTTCTATTTTCTTATATTTGCTGACACTTGCTTTTTTCCCTAGGATATGATTTATTTTGGAAAAGGTTTTGTGGGATGCAGAGAAGAATGTATATTGTGTAGAAATTTGATGAAATGTTCTGTAGACATCAGCTAGATCTATTTGATCTATTGTATATTTTAGATCTAGGATTTCTTTATTGATTTTTTGTTTGGATGACCTATCTTTTGATGATAGTTGGGTGTTAAAGTCTCCTACGACCACTGTGTTGGAGTTAATATATGTTTTTAGGTCCTTCAGGGTATGTTTGATGAAATTGGGTTTGTTGACATTGGGTGCATATACGTTGATAATTGTTATTTACTTTTGGTGTATTTCCTCTTTTATTAGTATGGAATGTCCTTCTTTATCCGGTTTGATCAATGTAGGTTTGAAGTCTACTTTGTCAGAGATAAGTATTGCTACTCCTGCCTGTTTTCAGGGGCCATAGGCTTGGTAAATCTTCTTCCAGCCTTTCATCCTAAGCCTGTGCTTATCATCAATGAGATGGGTCTCCTGTAAGCAACAAATTGTTGGATCTTCCTTTTTAATCGAGTTTTTCAAATGGTGCCTTTTTATGGGGGAATGAATTCTGATAACATTAAGTGTAGGTAGTGATAGGTATGTGTGATTTCTGTCATTACATTGTCTTAGTTCTTTGAGGGTTTGATTGTGTGTAGCTAAATTGATGTTACCCTACTTTCTTGTTTTTTGTTTTCCTGTAGTTTGGTAATGCCTGCCCTTTCATGGTTATGTTGGGTTTCACTTTCTGTGTGCAGAATCCCTTGAAGAATCTTTTGTAGTGGTTTCTTTGTGGTCATATATTGTTTTAGTTTCTGCTTACCATGGAAGTCTTTTATTGCTCCATCTATTTTGAATAATAGCTTTGCTGGGTAGAGTCTCCTAGCATTGAAGTTATTTTCATTCAGTGCCCAGAAGACCTCACCTCACGTTCTTCTTGCCTTTGATGTTTCTGTTGAGAAGTCTGCTGTAATTTTGATGGGTTTACCTTTGTATGTTATTTGTTTTTTCTCTCTTACAGTCTTCAATATTCTTTCTCGGGTGTCTGTACTTATTTTAATGAGAATATGTTGTGGGGTAGTTCTATTTTGGTCAGGTCTGTTTGGTGTCTGGAGGCTTTCTGTACTTTTATGGGCATAGTTTTCTCTAGATTTGGGGAATTTTCTGTTATTATTTTGTTGGATATATTATGTATTCCTTTTGTTTGCACCTCTTCTTCAATGCCCACGATTCTCAGGTTTGGTCTTTTGATGGAGTCGGTGAGTTCTTGCATTTTCTTTTCACAGGTCTTGAGTAGTTTTACTAATAGTTTTTCGATTTTTGCTTTAATTACCATTTCATCTTCAAGTTCTGAGATTCTGTCTTTTGCTTTTCTAGTCAGCTGGATTGGCCAACCATTTTGTTTTGCATTTATGTTTCATTCTTTTTTCTGAGGTTTCCCATATTCTGAGTCACTTCCTCTGTTGTCATCATGAGTTCATTTATCTCTTTAATAATTGTGTTCTTTGTTTCACTTTGGTGTTTATACAGTGCTTCTATAGTTCCTTTTATTTGTTCTGTGCTTTCTCAAATTCTCTATTTTTGTTGTCTTGGAATTTCTTGAGTGTCTCTTGTACATTTTGGTTGACCATATCCAGTATCAGCTCTATAAAATTCTCATTGATTACCTGCAGGATTTCTCTTTCAGAGTGTTCTTGTGGGGTTTAGTGGGTTCTTTGGCATATTTTATCTTCATTTTTCTTGAGTCTGGATCTGAGTATCTGTTTTCTTCATTTTCCTCTGGTTCTTCTACTAATTTATTATTGGGGGGAAATGGTTTCCCTCTTTTTCCATCTTCCCATCATTGTCCTTGCTGTTGTTACTGGTCCTGTACTGTGTGTAATTCAGTATTGTCTAGCTTGTAATAATAACAATGGTGACATCTAGAATGGAAGGGTGAGAGGTGAGGGAAACAAAGAAGGTAAAGAAAAAGGGAAAACAAAACAATACAAACAAAACAAAGAACCAGAGACAAAGAAATAAACACGAAGAGATACTGTACTAATCAATGGTAAGCTAAACAGACATTAGAGAGACAGAGAGGGGATAATAAAAAAAGATCCCCAAGTTCAAATGCAATAAAGTTTCAGTCTTAATAATTTTTGTGTTAGTCCTTCAGCCTCCAGTCCTGGTGTTGGTGTCTGAGAAGTAGTTCTGTCATTGCCTCATCAAAGGGGAAAAAACAAAAAATAAAACAAAACAAACAAACAACAACAAAAAAAAAATCCCAAGTTCAAATGCAATACAGTTTCAGTTAGTCCTTCAGCATCCATTCTTAGTTCTGTCATTATCTCATTAAAGGAAGAGAAAAAAAAAGTCTGGAGACAGCTTTGTGAATGTCTATCTGAGGCTGTGGCTCAGCTGCCCAGTACTGTCAGCCAGGTGCTGCTGCAGGCTTTATTGATTGCAGATCTCAGGAATGAACTTTACACTCACCTAGCCCTGCAGGCTTTGTTTATTTAGAGTTCTCCTAGGTGCATGCCCCTTTTGTTTTCTCCAGTATACAGCCCCACCCACCTGTTGCAATTAGAGTCTTTTTTTATTTAGAGTTCACGTGGGGAGGTGTCCCTCCTCTGCTCTCCAATAGAGCATGCCACACTTTAGCCTTCTTTTTGCCAAGAGCACTGGGGGAGGTAGCAGCACACCGCCTTCTCCAGCCAGCATGTTTATTTACAGCTCTGTGAGGGAGTGCTCCTCCCCCACTCTCCAGAGCTCAGAGTGCCCCACCCTCTTTGCTATGTGATTTTTTTTTTCTTTTTCAGCTGCTTGTTTATTATTCAGTTTGGTTTTTTTCTTTTTTCCCTGGGTGGGGGGGGGTCAGTCTGTCTGGGGGCTATGCTGATCTGTCCCAGGGTTGTCTGTGGGAGTACCGTGTGCCACTTAGCTCACCTGGTGGTCTGCTTCTCCCAGGCTGGTTAGGCGCTGGCATCCTGCAGCACGGGAGCCCTCCTGGTTTCTCCACCTAACATGGAGTGGGATGCTAGATGCAGGCTGGGGGTGTGGAGGTGTCAGAATTTTGCTTCTTCTTGGTGGTTTTTCCTGCAAGGTGTATCTCCAGCATCTCTCCAGTATTTTACTTTAGGAAGCACGCTTTCTGCTTCCTCCCTCTAGTCGCCATCTGGAATGTATCCTGGTAGTGTTTTGATAATAACTCATCAGCAGTTCTTTCAGAAAAATAGTAATTTGCATGATCATCTTGAAACCATTCAATGTCAAAATAGTTCCACCTGCTGTAGTGTATATGTGTCCTCCCAAAATTCCTATGCTGAAACCTAATCTCTATTGCAATAGTATCAAGAATTAGGACCTTAAGGAGATGGTTAGGTCCTTTTAAGTAGTATTAGGACAGTGAAGGGAGCTTGTTAGCCACTTTGGTCACTGAAGAACACAGAGGGCACCATCTGTGAAAAAGCAGGCTTTCACCAGACATTAAAGCTACCTGTGCCTTGATCTTGGACTGCTTAAATTCCATAACTATGATCAATAAACTTCTGTTGTTTATAAATTACCCAGCCTAAGGTGTTTTGTATAACAACTTGACTAGACTAAGATACCACTTAAATATGATAATACCATAAAAAAATGAAAATTTCAAAAATAAACACTTTGTTAACTGAGCAGGTCTTTCATTAGGCATATTTACTAAAGCAACCTGCACAAAATAGGCACTCAATAGTTCTTGTTGAAATGAATTAAATTGAACTGAATTCAAATAGTGTGCTTTGGGGACAGATCCTGCAGGCAAATAAGCTAGTCTTCTGCCAGTAATGTGTTTCTATAAACCAGTTTTATTTATAAGCAAATGTTAAGTAGAGGAATTCTATCAGGATAGAATGCAAAAGTTGTATAGTTTGATATCCTTTTTTTTTTCCAGGTAGCAAGAACCATAAAAGTGGAGAAAAGTGCAATCTTCATCAGGAAATATCTACCTCATCTTGATAGCTTCACAGGTAGGAGCACTTTTATTCTGTCATTTCAAACAAAGTCCTGCACCCGGTTTCCCTTTTCCAAGGAGGTACACTCTAGCTGTGAAATGCTCTTCTTCCTTTGCTCAGAGTCCCAATTTCAATTGTGTTGTGTCCATGTTAACAAACCAGTATTTTTATTCTATTTTGCTCATGCATTATTAGTATCCCATGAGGCAGTCCTCAGCTATTATGCCTTCAGACACCATTACTGTTACTGTTAATGTTCTGCCTGCAAAATTACATTGGTTTTAAGTGATCTGCCTCACTTCTGTTTTCCCATAAGACCTCTTATTTTTAGTACACAATTTTTCAAAAAAAAAGGATTTCTAGGAACATAAATTTCATGTGCTATCAAAATTTCCTAGTTTCAAATTACTCCTCTAATCAAATGAGTAGCATGTCTTAATGGCACAGGCTGTTGTTTCTCTAACCTAAAGATACTGGAAGGAAGAGAGAGTTGGGAGTTGGAGTTGGAGTTGGTCAATTAGTGATATTGTGCCTTAAATGACTTCCATAATCCTTCTACTTGATCTTATCTTCCTCTTTTCTTTTTATTTTAGAAAATACTAGTAAGTTTGTTCCCAGTTTAAGTCCTTTGAATATATTTTCTTTTTTGTCATCTAAGGCTTAGCTCAAATGTAGTGACAGGGAAATCTTTCCTGACCATCTTATATAAGATGATACTCCTCCAGACTTGTGTTTTATTATATTACTCTTCTTTATTTCTTTCCTCTGACACTTATCATTTCCTGATTTTTTGTTTGTGGCTTGTCAACTCCCTGAAGCCTAGACAACATCTTTCTTGCTAAGTACAGAGAGAAAGCCAGACACACAGCCAGAGGGATAGGCATGGAGAAAAGGTCCCCACCATCTATAGTCCACACTTTAAACACCTACCTCTCCAGCCTCTTATTTAACACTATTTTCTCTGACAGCTACTCATCAGAACCCTAATAATTACTAAAACTTTAGAAGGAGCAACCAATCTCATTGCTTGATCTCAGGTATACTGGTTCTTTGATAAATTCCTGGTACCTAAGAGAAAGCCTGGCTTCTGGGATGCACTACAAAAATATTTCTTGAGGGTATGACTTCAGAAAAAAATACTATCTAAAAATTGAGACACTTTCTCCTGATCACTTAAAACAACACTTAAACAGTTGAATCTGCCAACTTATTTTGTTCTCACTATCTCATTGGCTATCTATGATATAGGTACACAAACCTACCATAGTTTCAAGTTCAATTTGGTTTTTTGCATCTTCCAACTGGAAGATGGGAGATTTTTTCAACTATTGTCCCTGTTAGCATTGATGTTTAAAATAAAAAACTAGTATCATGTGAAGATGATAGTAGAAAAACAAGCAGAGTTAGTTCAATAAATGCCTTGGTAACTCAAACAACTTGACTTCAATATGTTTTAATGGGAACACTAACTTCAGAATAGATCTTAATAAATCTTAATATCACATTCAGAGTTGTTTTGTGGGTAGAGTCCTATATCTTTATTAATACAAAACAAGTGAAACTAAAATTTGGTCTTTAGGGTTATGCTTTTAAATATACCATAAAATTCATATTTTTGTCTCTTTTACCTAATTCAAAAGTCAATCTCAACAAATAGTTCTCTAGGGAAGAGAATTATCTCCACACTAGCTCTATATAATTGAAACTATACTTTAGTTGGAATTCACATTTAGATTGTTTTTTCATAACAAAGTTACTACTTAAGCCATAAAAATTTGAATTGGACCAGCAGGTATTTTAGTCTACAAGGAAACATCTGACATGAATGTATACTTACAATTTTTATTAAAGTTGGTATCATGTAGCTACAACCACAGCAATAGATAGGGACACTGGTCACAACTCATTCTTCTGTTAATTCACCTAACATTACTAAATACTTTTGGACTATGATTAGAATGCCCAATTTAACATGGATGAATATTTTATCTCATTAATATACCAAAGTTCAGGTACATGGCACTTTGCTCTAATTCAACAGGAGTTGCCCTACCACCTCCTACAACTACAAAATTGTCACATTTAGTGGTGTCATAAAGTCATTACACTGCACACTGGATTACAACTAGGAAGAAACTATGCTTCTCCAAATAGTAATTTCAAATGTAAACAATACTTTAAAGCAAAATTACTGGAAAATTCTGAGACTAATGTAGCTGTGAATAAAAAAATCCAATAGGATATTGAGTGTTTCCACTACAGTAACAAATGAATTCACTAAAATGAAGCAGTTGCTATGAACTGGTACCATGGGGACTAGATGACTTAGCTGTCAAGAAATTTCCCAGGGGTTTTCTAGCCACAAATCAGTCCAACACTAATGAATCTCATCCTATTTACCTCACTTCTAAAACCATTATATAAATGGTTCAATTCTACATAGAAGATAAACACAGTTAGCAAGCTAAAGGATAAAAAGAAGAGAGAGCTTGACATTTACACACACTGTTGTCCTGCATAGAGAAGTTTTTTACCAGATCAGCTGCATAAATATAAACTGATAAGTAGTTATTATTATTCTCTTGGTATTGTTATTTGATGATAGTGATAGGTAATATTTACTGAGCTGTTAAGACGTATCAGGCTTTGTTCTTCAAAGCACTAAACACTATGAATGTCATCTCAATTCCAGCATTCTAGTGAGTCAGACACCACGTTAAGCTCTGTTTTAGAGATTAAAAAAGCCTGGGGCTTAGAAGTTACTTTGTTAAGTAACTTCCCAGAGACCATATAACTAAACAGCAGACCCTGGACTCGCTGCTCCAACTCCAGAGTCTATCTTCTTAAATGTCACTTATTTGTATGACCATGTTACAAATAAACATTAAGTTCTAATCAAGCTGAAAAGTATTAGTTCTTCTAGTTCTTCTAATGTTGGTACATGTTCTTCTTACTTTTCAGTGGGTTGAATATAAACAAGCATAAGAAAAATAGTGATCTACAAATCCTACTTAAATTACTTAAATCTTACTTGAATTAAATTATATGTTATTCATACTCTTGGAAATACGAAATTCAGGTCATCTCTAAGGTTCAACCAGAATTTGTTTTGCTATAATCAAGTCCACTTACTTCAGACACATCAGAAGCAGAGAGACCGCCCCATGCAGACTTCATCATACTGAAATGATGGGCTGCTGTATTAAAAATTAAATAATTCCCCACCCCCCATCAATGTCTTCTAAAATCTTAGATATTTAAATTTTCTTATTTTTCTAAAATGAGGCCTTTTCTTTTTGTGGATTTCCAAAGTTTTGGATCTAACTGTAATGAAAACAAACTCTGTCCATTGACAGAGTCTACATAAGGACCTCTAGAAAAGCCTTTAAAAAACCTAGATATATCCACAGGCCCCAGGAGTAGAAATCAAGACTCATACACGTGGTCAAGGTCTTAGGCCTGGGACTACTAGATAAAACAGTGCAAAAAAACATTGTTTATAAAAGGTTGTTAATGACTCAGTGGCTCTGTAACCAAATTCATCTTTAATAACTACTTTAAATCTAATAAATATTCAGTTGTTACAGTTGTTATCTCCAAGCTGAAAATCAATTACTCAGTGTAGTGGGTTTGTCACTTAGTTTGATCTACCTGGAAACATGCAGGCTCCACAAAGTCATGGCCAAGGAGACAAGCTGTGATTACTGCCTCCTTTTTCCTTCTCTGTAGGTAAAAAGACACACTAAAAATAAATAAACATCAGGGAGATTTTTTAAATTGAAATACAACTTGAATGAACCTGAAATATATAGTTTAATGAATTTTTACAAACTAACAACCATTTTTATAATTGCCATCCTTTACAATCACTCTGGAGTCTAGGACATCTCTAGCATCATAGAAGGTTCACTCATGTCCTCTCCCAATCAATAATCCCCTCCAAGGTTAACTTCTATTCTAACTTTTGTCTTCATGAGTCTATTTTTCCTGTCTTTGAACTTTAAAAAGTTGGAACCATATAGATACAGTATGTATTCTTTTGTATCTGGCTTCTTTACTTAATATTGTTTTTATATTTCATTCATGTTTTGGGGGGGATCAATAGTTCATTTTTTTATTACTCTGCATGTATCTTGTTCTGTAGAAGGATATTTAAGTTATTCCAGTGTGGAATAACCATTATAACTAATGCCAATATGAACATTCTCACATAAATCCTTTCTGTTGGGTAATGGCCAAGAATGGAGCTGATGAGCCTTGGTATAGGTATGTATTTCTCACTTGTAGACACTGCCAAGAAGTTTTCCAAAATGTCTATACCAGTTTGACTACTACCAGCAGTGTATGAGTTCCAATTGCTTCAACATTTGACTGATATATTGGTTTTATGATAAGTTGAAAACCAGGGCCCTTCTCAAATTTGCCAGTGACTTCCAACAAAATTTCTTGTCATTCTCCAAAACAATACTTTTGTTTCCCAGAAGTAAAGCAATCAGAAATATTTATTCACATAGTTATTCATTATATCAATGAAATGCAGGGAAATCTTTTTTTTTCCTTCAGATAAAATATTAACATTTTCTGGTAACAACAAATGTTCACTGGAGTTAAAAATCAAGACTTCTGTTTTATGTGTGAGTGAGAGTTTTACAGCTCCTTCTCTAAACAAAAGTCTCAGTATTTGAACAGGCTGGTCACCAATGGCTTTCAGCAAGAACTAAGTAATTAGATGATTCTATTTTTTTCTTTGAAACAAATTTGTCTTTAGCCAAAACAGTGGAGAATAAGAGCTCCTCTTCCATGAAGCGCAGTTTCTGTTTTCCCCCATCCATCTTCATCAGCTGTCACAAGCGTGAATATAAGAAAGTTCCTCTTTCAGAAATTTATTCTTGAACCAATATGATTATGAAGCTTGCACACAAAAAAGCCCATTTGCCAAAAATATAGAATGTACATAGTTGGAAGATAGTAGATTTTTGAGGAAGCGGCAGATAAATGAAACATTCCCTGAAATTAAAACAGAAATGTCCACACCTTCTTACATCAATTTAATAGTAAGCACACACTGTTTTTACCTACAATTCTTACAAAAGTATTTGCTTTCTCCTGACGTGTCTTGTATACAAAAAAAAAATGTATTAGCATTATTCAGCTTCAATCACCTATCATTTCTTCTTGAGAGTTCTCTTTATGAACCTACCTTTTTAAAAATCCAAACGCTGCTCATAGCTAAATGGTCTTTCGTGGCTGGGAATGGAGCTTGGTGATAGAGAATTTGCCTAGAAAGTGGGTTAGATCCCAGTACTGAAAATAAAGTGTCCTTTTAAATGTTCTCAGGTACAGCAATTTTGCAGAAAATGGTGTTCAAGACCAGACCTCTTCTTTCTCTACTTCTTTTTCTGAAGAAAGTCTTCATGTCTGTAAGAACATACACTTTGTCAAGAGTTTACTGAAATCCTTTCTCAGAAGTGTGAGCTTCATCCCCTGAATGTCATCAAAGTGTCTACTGCAAAATACAGTCATAGAAATGGCTTTTCTTTGGTTCAATGCCAAATGCCATGGTGGGCTCATTTTAGTTCATCATGCTAGAATCCCTAATTTTTCACCTGTAACCCCTCCACCCCCCCCCACTATCTCACTCTCTCTCCATCTAGCCTGAAATCCCAAAACAAGCTTTTAATATATTTTTAATAAATCTCCTTAAATTCATTCTGTTTCCATTTCCAACAGAAAAAAATCTCCAAACACAAATGTAATCAAGTCACTCCCCATTTTAGTATCTTTTTAGGGAAAAAAGTTCAAACTCCTTAACTTGGCTTCCAAGACATTTTGTGATTTGACCCTCTTCAGCCTCTCCCTTGCCACTCTCCTTAACCTGTACATCAGCTGAACCAAACTTGCATCATGTGTATTCCTAACCACAAAATCATCACACTCACTATTTCCCGTGTATGAAATAATCCACTATCCCCATTCCCTTGCCTCCTAGCTAAATCCTACAGGTAATACAGATTGGTACTTCTCCATTTCCTTGGACCCATCATACTTGGCTATATGTCCCTCCTGAAGTCTAAACCCTATCACTCTTTAACTATTTACTAAACTGTCTGATTCCTCTACTATATTTTAAATGATAGAAGCAATATTGCCATTTCTTGTGATTCCCTGAATAAGGTGTTTGATGCAGAGTAATTACCCAATAAATATGTATTGAGTAAACAAAATACTCATTAAAACATTTAAGGCAATTACCATAGCTCCCTATTTTTTTTGTTCAGAAGCAAGTTACTTTCCCCAAAAGTCACTCATTTGCCTCCATCAGCAACTCCTAATATTTAACTTTCCAAATATGTATGTCCTATGCAAGACATTATGAGAAGTACAGAAATGATGGCGGTAGAGTCCCTATTGACAAACTAAGGGTCCCATCAGCAACAAGGCAAAGTCCCAATTAGCAGAAGAAAATAAGAAAATATTATTAATTCCATTAAGGTTATAAGAAGGTGTCATTTGAAAATTAATTGCAAAAATGGTTAGAGCATTACTAAACTGACATGGAAGCAGGGATGCTAAAAGTAGATGCAGACTGAAGAAGACAGTAAAGCTAGAAAGTGAAGACTGTGATGCTTGAATAACAAGAAGTATGAGGACTATGAGTAGCCTAGTTTGTCTAAAGCTCGGGGATGGCAGTGGTAGTAGATAGAACAGAAAGATATGTTGTCATATAGGTGGGGAAGGACAGGTGATACCAAGAGAAGGACTGTATTCATATTCAGAAGTCAATGGAGAACCACTGCTTAGTTTGAGCAAAACAATGACATGATTGTAGCTGAGTTTTAGGAAGGTTTCCCTCCCAGTAATATATAGACTAGATAAAGACACTGAAGGTGGAGAAATTCACACACTTTATTAAATCTAGTTAAAAATCAATGGAAGGAATCATGATAGTTTGATTTAACACTGAAAAAGAAAATATAAATGCCCCAAATGGAGAATCTTTTAGACTTAAAGTGAGCAACGTAGCCTCTTCTCTTAAGGAGCTTCTTTTCCCATTGTAACAGAAGCAGAAAGTGTGATAGTGACTAAAATAATGTGTGATAGTTGAAATATAGAATGCAAAAACTGGAATCACAAACTTGGCACTGGTCTAGGAAGGAAAAAACTTCCCTAAAAAACTACAAAGCAATGCTTAAATAAATTGGCAATCTGAATCATACTACCAGTGAAAGCCAAAAACCTCAAGCAGAGAATTTAAGGGAAAGGACAAAAGAGACACTGTAGAGATGGAGTTTATACAATGCTAGCAAATAATTTGATATTGTGGTGGCTGAAGGAGAGGGAGAGGTCAAAGAGACAAAGAGTCTAATCCACAAAGACTGGATAATGATGGCTCCTCTGGCTAATGGAGAAGTCAGGATTAGGCACTGGTTTGGGAAGAGACATAAATGTAGTTTTTACAGATTACTTTTTAATCTACCAATGGGACATCCAGATAAATGCAGACTAATAGTTTAGGATAGCATTATTTATTATTATTATTATTATTGTTGTTGTGCTGGGAGTACATTGTGACATTAACAAAATATCTACAATATATCATAGTTGAATCATCCCTTCCTTCATTCTTCTTTATCCTCCTCTCTCCCCATGCCTGGAATAGTTTCAACAAGTCTCATTTTTTTCATATGTGTGTATGTGTGTGTATATACAATATTTGCACCATATTCATCCTCCTACACTTCCTTCCCCACATCCTCTTCTCTCACACTTGTACCAGCCCCTCAGATAGGACCTGTTCTGCCCTACTGTTCTCTGTTTTCTGTAAAAAAAAAAAAATGACATTTTGATTTAAGATTGCTATACATTGGTTTCCTTGTAACATTTCCATGTATATATGTATTATAACCTGAATTGGTTCATCTCCTCTATTTTTCCCCTCTCTACCTTAGTCCCCTTCTTATGGTGATTTCAACAGGTTTAAAAATTCTAGCTGGGTGCCAGTGGCTCCCAGCCTGTAATCCTAACTACTCAGGAAGCAGAGATCAGGAGGACTGCAGTTCAAAGCCAGCCCAGGGAAATAGTTCTAGCCCAGGGGAATAGTTCCAGGGAAATAGTTGAAAAAAAACCCTTCGCAAAAAAGGGGCTAGTAGAGTGACTCAAGGTGTAGGCCTGAGTTCAAACTCCAGTACTGCAAAAAAAAATCTATATTCATTCTTTTATAGGAAGTACATCAAGCATATTCACCTTTCTTTTACCCTCCCTCTCTCTTATGTGACCTCCTCTTAGGTTTTTCATAATATTACTTGTATTTGTATTTGGTCTGTATTCCACTTAGAGAAAATATACAGCCTTTGACTTTCTGAACCTGCCTAGCTTCACTTAAGATGATGTTCTCCAGTTCCATCCATTTACCTGCAAGCAACAAAATTTCATTCATCTTTGTGGCTGAATAAAATTCCATTTTATATAAACACCATATTTTCTTAATCCATTCATCAGTAGTGGTCATCTTGACTATTTCCATAGCTTAGTTATTGTGAATACTGCTGCAATAAACATGGGTATGCAGGTGCCTTTGTTGTAACCTGACTTAATTACTTCAGGTATATCCCTAGGAGTGGTATTATGGATCATATGGCAGTTCTACTTTTAGCTTTTTGAGGTACCTCCCTACTGTTTTCCATAGTGGCTGTACTAATTTACATTCCCACCAGCAGTGTATAAGGGTTTCTTTTTCCCCACATCCTTGATAACATTTGTTGTTGTTTGTGATCTTGATGATAACCATTCTGACAGGAGTGAGGTGGATCAACATGATTTTGATGGATCGCATTATTTTAAAAAATCAAATCCTGCTGCTTACTTCCTGTATAGCTATCCTTATCTCAACACTTGTTCCTTCCTATTATTGTTTATACTCTCTCTTCAACAAAATTAGAAATAAGGGCAAAATAGTTTCTGCTGGGTATTGAGGGGGTGGGGGGAGAGGGAGGGGGTGGATTGGGTGGTAAGGGAGGGGGTGGGGGCAGGGGGGAGAAATGATCCAAGCATTGTATGCACATATGAATAATAAAACAATAAAAAAAATCCTGCTGCTTCTTCTTCTCGTTGGGTAGAAATACATAGACAACACATGCTTTCCCTCCACCCTGTAAAGAAATAGCGGATATTATAAGATCTGATGTTGGAAAGGGAAAAAAAACTTGCGAGTTTTACTTTGTATATATTTAAACTGTTTGAATTTTTTATAATGACTATGTGTTCAAACATTACATAATTATGAAGGCCAAGGCAAGAGAATCACAAGTTTGAAGTAAGCCTGGGCTCCACAATCAGAACCCATTTAAAAAACATATTTGGCACTAGGAACATAGACTGGGATGCCACTGACATGAAGATGATAGTAGGAGTTGTAAAAGAGAATATTTGTACAAAGACACAAGTATAAGGATGTAAAATAGGTGGTCTAAGGATTAAGCTTGGAAACATATTCATAGATTATGAGAAGATGCCCATACTAAAGAAAGAAGAAAATACCTGTCAATAATATGCAATTTATGAAACATAAAAGTTTGGGAGAGGGAGATAGAAATAAAATCACTATGTGCCAGATATTATGTTAGTGACTAGATTGATAGAGGGTGGGGAGGGGAGTCATGAGAGTGAAAGGGAAAGAGAGAGATACAGAGATTTATTGAATTTATTATATATCAGAAACAGTCTCAGAATTTTACAGAGATAATTTTATTTTACCTTCCAAAGTAGCATAAAGGTATATATCTCATTTTGGAGATGTAGAAACTGAGACTCATAAGATTAAAAGTTAAGATTTCTAGATTGTTTAATAGAGCCCAAGTTCAAATCCAGTTCTGAATTCAGAGACTTGAACAGAGTACTGTCACTTTCTTTTACCCAGTAGAAGGAGCAGAGCCAGGAACGATGATGCATGCCTCAACATTTGGGAAGTGGAGGCTAGAGGATGCCTAATTCAAAACCAGTCTGGACTACATAGTGAGATTCTGTCTTAAAAAACTAAGGGCTGGGGGCATACCTCAGTGGTAGAGCACTTTCATAATATGTGCGAAAGTCTTATAATGAGCAGAGTGTCAAATACTTTGCTGATGTAGTTAGTGAAGATGGCACCTAATGAGAAGGGTCAGAGCCAGTGTCTATCTACTTATGGGTTTTGAGGCCAGTGTTTGAGTAAGTGAGGAGAAGAATGCTAAATGCAAGAAATTAAAAGGCAACTGAATCTTTGGCAGCTGTAGAAGTAACTTTTTAACACAGCATTAAAGAAAATATTATTTGTAGTTAAACAAGTAAGAGAAGGGGCACAACTAGTGGAATGATATCCTCAAAGAAATGAGGCCTTGACTATAGGTAGAAGGACTAGGTTTCATCCTAGATATCACACTCTGAAAAAAAGGGGGAAAATACACACAAACCAGAGAGGATCTCAGTAGAATTAATTAAAGAAGCATTCTATTAGTGGTTTCAAACAAAAGTGATAGTATATATAGTTGAAAGCTTGAAAAATACAAAGAGTTTGAGTGACCACTGTAAAAACTATGATAGTAAGCCAACATGTAATTGAAAACTTACTCAGTGACAAAATGGATGTGATTCAGAAAGTAGCATGGATTTCATGGGTACATTTATTCATATTTTTAATTTGATTTGGCAAAGTGCAATGGTTTAATATTCTAGCCTAGAGTGCTTAAAAAGTTCATTCACACAAAGTAGATAGTGAAGCCAGATATCAGGTTGGAAACTGGAGTTTATCCAGCCTTAAATTGGGCTCTGGTTCTGCAACCTGCTACTTCTGTGGCCTTGAGAATTTTATTTCATCTCTAAATCTCAACATTTTTTTAGACAGGGCCTGGTATGTACCCCAGGCTGGCCTGGAACTCACAGGGCTCAAGCTAGACTTCTGTTTCAGCCTCCCAAATAGCTGGGACTATAGAAGTGTGACACCACACCTGGATTAAAATTTTAATCTATAGAATAAGATAATGATAGTTTCTCTTCCCATAATTTGTTGTGAGAGATAAATTTCTGCACAGCACAGTGCCTGACATTCCAAATTCTTGACCCATAAAAACAATATTAAACAATGTGAGGTTGAGAGAAGTGTATTAAAGGACTGAAAGAAAAGACAAAAACAAAAAGCTAGTTAAGGATGAATGATTGAATAGAGAAAAAAGAGGCTGTAGTTGGAGAAAGAAATTTCAGAATTTAACACCCTGCAGGCAAAGCAGTTTGGACAAATCAAGTGTAAGTTCAAACCAGATAAGTAATATTGGGAAATGAAGACCCCTGAAACTGAGGCATCTGAGAATCTGAGCAAGAAATATAGAGATATCCCCAAGGGAGGCATCTTGGGATGCATAGTGAGAAGGACAGAGAACCAAGTGATGCATGAAATCATTAAGAATACAAGGAGAATTCTATATACTGTTTACGGACGACCAGGATGAGAAACAGGAGAAAAATGGCATGCTGGAACTTCAAAATAAACAAAAACAGTTAATGGAAAGCAAAGAAAGCATAAAACTCTCTAGGAACAGAATATGATGAAATATTGTCAATAATCATAAAGGCTGTGCGTACAACATGATTTATACTTTAAAAAGAAATAAAAGGGAAAGAACAGAGAAAGATAAGCCATAGAAAGGATCATATATGGATGAGACGGACTGACACTATCGTGGGAGGAGAGGATCGTGTTCTATTTAAAGTCTGATGGTCTGTTTTCACATTGCTTGTGTCATCAAGAAAACAAACCAGTGATGTGGATCCAGGTCCCATGTGTATGTGGTGATGGGCTGTGTAAGGTCTGGCCTGTCCTGCCCTCACAATATGAGTTGATGAGGCTTCAGCTCTACAGTCTTTGTCCAACAATCAGTCCCTCCTCAGATTCTGAGGGTGCTACACATATGGTATGTATAGATTTGTAAACATTGCAAAAAACTTTTTACCATTATCAATTAAGACTGCTGTGTCTCCCTAAAAAATTAGCTAGCATTTGTTGCCCTTAACGCAGAGAAACTAAAGCAGATACCTTAAAAGCAACTGAGGCCAATAGGAAAAGGGGACCAGGAACTAGAGAAAAGGTTAGATCAAAAAGAATTAACATAGAAGGTAACACACACGCACAGGAAATCAATGCGAGTCAATGCCCTGTATAGCTATCCTTATCTCAACCAGCAAAAACCCTGTTCCTTCCTATTATTGCTTATACTCTCTCTACAACAAAATTAGAAATAAGGGCAAAATAGTTTCTGCTGGGTATTGAGAGGGTGGGGAGGAGAGGGAGGGAGCGGAGTGGGTGGTAAGGGAGGGGGTGGGGGCAGGGGGGAGAAATGACCGAAGCCTTGTATACACATATGAATAATAAAAGAAAAAAAAAAAAAGACTGCTGTGTCTCTTTCCATCCTGATTTGCTTGTCATCCTGCATCTTCTCGTGTGAGGTAGGCCCGGAGTCCATGCAGTTGGGATCCAGCTCTGGGAAACTGAGTCAGGGATCTATTTGGTTTTAGTTTAGTGATTGTGGCTCAGAGTCATGTCCATGTGCCATGCTAATACAGGAGTGACATCAGGGACTCTTCCTGCCCACTGTGCTGGTGTGCTTCACAATATTACACAAACCCACCGAGCACTATCTAAGTCCCATTACGAAAGTGCCCGAGATATTGGTACTGGAGACATGCTAGTGGGGAAGATGAAATTTCTAAATGAATGGCACCACAAGCAACTCTGGGGAAAATCCTTCCAATCATCAGCTATGTAAAACTGCAAGAGGCTTCATGAGTTCAAACTCTAGTACCAGAAGTAAAAAAAAACATAGCAACCTACAGTTATAACTTTAGTACATGTATGTTCAGATATTTATTACATTACATACATATTTTATGGGATTCTTATGAAACAGAATTTTCAGAATTCTTCTGTTCTTAGGACAAAAACCTAAACAAACTTACATGTAACAAGAGTAATATCTGTGAGCCAGACATTATACATCTAGTTACAGATTTTGGAGAAACAAATTTCCATCAAACATACCAAAAGCAGAAATGAAATTACCTTTCTTTTTTCTCCCTTTGGAAAGTGATATTATAAAATCTTAACCAAATGAAGTAACCAAAGAACATTCACCAAAAATATGTAGGAAAAATGCATTACAACAGTGTTTCGGGTAGTTAGTAAAAATATTATCTTACTTTTGTGGGGAAGATAAGAATTTTGAAGGATCTGAGGTTTTATCCTACTTGCCACAGTTGCACAGTGCTGGTGGATGACCCAAGCTCCAAGCTAGATTAGATTTTATTACTCATAGCATGTAGTAACAAGAATGTTGGGGTTTGGGTTTTGTTTTTTTTTTTTTCTTTTTTTCTTTTTTGTCAGCTCAGAAGACCCAATTCCCTCAGGGGTTATAAAAAGGACCAGCTGCCACTTGAGCATGCAATAGCTTGAAGTACAGTAAAAGAACTCTGAGCTTTGGGAACCCAAATCTTTTATGATTGGCAATAAATTATCAGGGCAAAAAAAAAAAATGCCTGCCCTTCGCTATGAAGGGAAAATCAAGTCTACCTTTCCAAGTGTGCTCTTTACTTGGAAGGCAAAATCGCCTCCATCTTCCAAGGCTTTTTGCTACACAAACATGCTGAAAAGAAAGTACAAAACAAAGGCAGCTACAGCCTGTACTCATGAGATTTGTAGAAATGCAAGAGACCCCTGGAGAATTTTCTCTTAATAATTATCTTCTTCTGTTGGAAAAAAAGATTAGAAGAAAAGTAGGTTTCAATTAATTTAAGATGCAATAGCATCACCACATTTACACAAGCTTAACCTTGTTTAAATGATAATTGCTAGCTAAGTGTGGACATGCACCACTGTAATTCCTCCATAGGCTAAAACAGGAGGATCGCAGGTTCAAGGCTATCCTAGATTACATAGTCACAGGCAAAAAAGGAAGGTGGAGGGAAGAAGAAGAAGGAAGGAAGGAAGGAAGGAAGACAGGAGGGAGGAAGGAAGGAAAGGAGGGGAACGAGGAAAAAAGGAAAGAAAGAAAATGGCAGTTCCTTCTCTAAGGGATTATTCTTCCTCTAAGCTAGCATGTTAGAGCCTTGGGTTTACCCTGCTCTCTGGAGGTTTTCCTTTCCTTAGCTCCCACACACATCCTCACATATATGATTTCTTAGACTTCCTCTTTATTTGTTCAATGTCTATGATCATAAAACATTGCAGCTTCTAACTGTAGAAGTAGTTATTTGCTACTTACAGAATTCTAACATTGTTATATGACTCCCTTTTGCTATCTGTTCATTTATGTATTAAATTACTCCAAGCTGTGTTCTTAACTTCTCAGAAGAAAAACGTTTCACAGAAACTTCCAAAACTAACTCGAAAGGGGATGGTGGAAGTTCAAAAGAAAAAGCTTTATTATAAACTTTTTAAAATCACAGATTAAAAGCAACCTAACAACACTTTCTTTGAACATACGAAGCATTAAAAATGATTCCATAGCAACTGAACTTACTTGTAAATAATGTTCTCGTGTGAGACCATAACTTTGCAAGGCACAGCAGGTTTTTATATGCAAAATACCAGAAAATCCCTAAGGAAGTGAGGGTTTCGTCACAAATCCATATTTATTCTTCCTTGTGAAAATGTCTGGATTTTTATGATCATCTACTTTAAAGCACTGTATAGGCCCAATATTTAAAAGAGTACATGGGTTTGTTTCGTCTGTTTGCTTGTTTGTTTTCCCTAGCCTTATTGACATATAACTAACAAAAATTATATATATTAAGGTGTATAATGTGCAGTGTTTTAATATTCCTTTACAATGTGAAACAGTTAACCACTACCAAACTACTTAACATATTCATCACCTCAAATAATTGCCTTCTTTTTTTGTGTGTGGCAAGAACATTTAAGATCTACTCTCAGCAAATTTAAATTATTCAATACAGTATTCTTAACTATAGCAAAGTGACAGTGCTTTTTCTTCTAGAAAGGCACCATCAACTCAAATTATCTTTTTACCCTTCTTAGAGAAGCTAAGAAGGAAAGTTAAGCCTTTCTTTAGGTAAGAGCAATTTCAGTTTTTTAAAAACATTTTTAATTAGTGTATATAATTATATAAAATAGTGGATTTCATTATGACATTTTCATACATGTATATAATGTACTATTTCCTATTCCCACAGCCCTAACTATGCAACAGACACTGTTCTAAGCACTTCACAAAAATTCACTCAGCCCTAAAAACAATCCCTTAAAGTGTATTCCATTACTGTCCCATTTTAAAGATGTGAAAACTGAATAAATGAGATAAAATGATTTACTGAAGGTCCCATAGCTAGTAGGAGTAAAGCCAGGATTTGGATTCAGGCAGCCTGGTCCTAGCCTGTTTGTGCCTTGCAAGGACAAGTGACAAGAATAGAATGACATTTATTGAATACTTATCACAGTCCAATCACTGGATTAATTTCTCTCTGTGCTTTATCTCCTTGGAATCTGAACATAAACCTGCAAGTCCTACTTCACCATCATTCCTATATTATAGATGAGAAAACTAGTATACCAAGAGGCCAACACAGATCATATAGCTAGCAAGTGGCAAAGGTCATATGACTAGTAATAACAAAGCTGGGATTTCTGACTTTCACAACAAAGACCACACCACCTATTTACAAAAGCCCATGTCTAGTCTGTTTTGTTCCATTTGGAACAAAATTCTGTTTCTCTTCTTCCATATTCTCAATCACTAGTCCTCAAGCTAGTGGGCCAAGTGGTAGAGGGAGGAGGTGATATGTACTCCCTCTGTGTACCAACAGAGCAATGTCTAATCCCAGGTTAAAGTCTTCCTAATCATTCCCTGCTCTCCTTCTTCAAAGAGAACTTTCCAGGATGTGGTAATGAAGGCCTGTAATTTTAGCAATTAGGAGGCTGAGGCCAGCCTAGGCTATTTTGATGATTAATCTTGATTGTCAACTAGATTGAGAAATGTCTAGAAGATTAATAAACCAGACCTATGAGCATGTCATCATTTCCAGTGATGATTAGATCATGAGGGCTCTGATCTAATTAATGGATTAATCCATTGATAGATTCATAGTATGATGACATTGTTGGGAGGTGGCAGAAAGTAGGAGGTGGGACCTAGTTGAGGAAAGTAGAATGTCTTTAAGGGTATATCTTGCCCTGGCCCCTTTCTGTATTTCCTCTCTCTGCTTCCTATCTACCATGAGATAAATAGCATCTTCCACATGCTCTCGCCACCAGGATGCTTTGCCAAAGTGCATAGAGCCAAACAACCATGAACTGAACCTTCTGAAATCATGAGCCATAATAAATCTTTTATACCTAAAGTTCTTCCCTTGGATATTTTTGTCAGAGCTATGCAAAAGTAACTGATACAGCTATATACAAGACCTTGTCTCAAAAACAAAAACAATAGCAGAAAATCCTTTCTGGCCTGGAGGGAAATAGTGAAGAACTTAAAGAGCAGGAATCAGAGTTCCAAAGGCAAGGGAATCTAGGGGGAGGGAGGGCACAACAATCCCTCTACTGTTCCTCCAAAGCAATCAGGAGTGATAAATGGGTGATCACAGCCCTGATACCTACAGAAGGGGTCACCACACTACCCAGAGACCCAAGGGATGTATTCCTGCCCTAGACTAGCCCTTTCATCCATTTCTTTCTAGTGGCAGAGAGCTCTGAACCAGAAAGCAACTAAGAATTTATCTCCATCCAAACTATGTGTTCACAAACACATACACACACTGCTAAGACAGATCCTTCTATCCCTCCTGTTTGAGAAAATCCCATTTACTTATGCCTGGGGGACACAGGCAGGTCCTGGATTCATGGAAGTGTGTGTGTGTGTGTGTGTGTGTTAGGAAAAGGAGCCAGTGGGACCTTGTAGGCCAAATCACTTAGCTTCATAGTGCCCTTCGTCAAGTCCCATCTGCATTTAAGTCTCCTGTTCCAGGCCCAGACCTAGATTTCCCTGCCTAAAACAGGGTCTAGTCTTTGATACTTGGTCAATTCTAACTTCCAAGCTTTCTATTCAGGCTGTCTTCTTCTATTTTATTCCTCCAGAAAACTGCATTCCCTCTTATTATGCACCAATCTCTATTGAGCTGGTCCAGGGCTTCTTAATTCTTGTCCACAAAAGACTTCCTTTTCATTCAAGGAGAACAGGTGACTTCCCTGGAAGTCACAATGTAGTGCATGAAAAAGTGCTAGAGAAAGCGACCATAGTAGGAGGTGATGAGAAAATTCACAGCCTTCTTCATCTATCTCTTCCTAAGACTGAAATTCTAGCATTGGTTGGGTTGAGGGTGGGAGAAGAAAGGGGGGAGAGAAAGAAGGCAGAGAGTTATCAAAAGTAAACATAAGACTAACAAAACTTTAGTTCTAATAAACCAGACAGGTAGCTTCTCCTTTGATTCTGCCCTGCCACTAAGAAATCTGTAAATTGCTGAAAGTGGTATGGCAGAAGGAAGTGGGGCCAATGGAACCATGAAAACAGTTTGAATAGCTCTGTTTAGTAGATTCTGTCAGAGATATAGCAGCAAAACAAAACATCTTAGGTATAGATCTGTGGAGTTGGGACCCAAACCTTTAAAGTCACCCTGCTATTTGAGGAGGACAAAGAAGAAGACAGAAGGAATGACAGACAGGCTACAAAGGGTAGAAATTGACAGAAAAAAAATAAATGCAGGCATTGAGGAAGAGGGAAGGCAGGAGGTATAAATGGGGACATTAAAGAGCTAGGAGTCTCCTGCTGTAGCAACAAGGGCCTCAACCAGGTTGACTTCACCATTGATGAAGCCCATGTAGTTGAGCTTGCTGTGGAAGTTGAAGTTGCTGTTAAAATCTCACTTCTGGCATCTGCACCTATGAGTTTCCATTTCTAGTCAAAAGCTGGATCATCTGCATGAGCAGCTGCTGAGCCTCTGCGGAGATGTAACCTGGCAGTCTGGGAGGTGGGAGTCTCAGGTGCAGACCCAACACTGATGCTTGCTGAGAGTGCACAGGTAAGTCCCAGACATATCGAGAGAGCAAAAGCTGGCTATCAACTGGGAGCAGTTTCTCCAGTCCCTGATGGATCTACAGCAGTGCCTGCAAGAACTGTAAGTGACTCCAGGTCCTATATTTTTGCTGAAGGCATGCATTTCTCTAGCCAGGGATTCCCCAAAAGAGCAACACATTCATCATCATATGTGCATCAATTTGGGGTTCTGGGCTGCATGTGTAAGAGACTGAGATCACATTCTCCATCAGCCAGGGTTTCTTAATGATCTGCGAGGGGAAGGCCTGAATTTCTGGACTGCTGAACATCCCTGACTTAAGGGCTAGCTGTATTGATCCCAGAAGGGTCATCTTCCAGAGCATCTGCCTTGTCTCCAGTCTTCCAGTGCTGTCTTCACTGCACCCAGTGGCCTGGAAAGTCAGGGGAAAGAGGTTCCAGAGATTAAGGAGGGGCTCTCTGGTCTCAGCCTGCAGTGCTGGGAGGATGAGTTTTTGGAGTTCTCAACTAGTAAAGAGAATGGATCGCTACCAAACTGTTCCTGGACAGCACTGAACAAGGGCTCTTGGATGTCTGTGTCCATGTGGCAGAGGGCGTTATTCCCTCCAGATGTTCTCAAAATCAGTCAGGGCAGGGCCTGGTTCAGTATCATCCCTGCAACCTGGCTCTATTCTGAGAAACTCCATCATCTGCCTCATTAAGAGTAGTGGAAAATGTAGCTCTCATCTCCAGGTTCTGCTCCATCAGCTGCTGCATCTGAGGCTGATCGTGATTGTGTGGTGCATCAGCTCAAGGGTAGACATAGTGTCCTGGACTACAGGGTTTTTCATGATCTGTGACAGCATGTCAGGATCAGCTGCCTCTGTGTCTGCTGCTGCAGTTCCATGAGGCTGGTGAAGTACAAGCCCAGGTTGCCCAGACCAGATCATTTCTACCAGGCACTGTGTAAGATACTAGGGCTAAAATATTAGAAAACACCAACACTCCTTGCCTTCAAAGAGCGCTGTCTATGGGAAAGGCAAGCAAGCTACTGGCAATTGCAACATAGTGTTAAATGCTACTCTAGGTCTAAGAACAGAATGCTAGGTACATAGGGGGCCCTAACCCTAGCCTGGGAGACTGTAGAAGGCTTCCAGAAGTTACAGGAAGCTTTGTAGAGGAAACACAGATCTCTACACCCACAGGAACATCTAGAATGGGCAGGAGGTAAGAAGAGAGTGTTCCACACTGAAGAAGTGCATGTGCAAAGATTCCAGGTCCAGTGCAATCAATGGATAAATGGATAAAGAAAATGTGGTATATAGATGTTGTATACACAATGGGATAAAGAATGGAATGGTATGTGTATACACAATGCAATAAAAAAGAATGAAGTCCTGTCATTTGCAACAAAATGAATGGAACTGGAAGACATTATGTTAAGTGAAATTAACCAGACACAGAAAGACAAGTACTACATGTTCTCTCTCATATATGGAAGCTAAAAAATGATAAGTCAACTTGAATGTAGAATCATTATTACTAGAGGTTGTGAAGGGGAGGTAGATAGGAGGAGGTTGGATTTGATCAAAGTATACTTTACACATATGTTGAAATATCACACTGAACACAATATGTACAATTTTTACATGTTAATCAAAATAAAATATTTTTAACTGATTCCAAGGTTAGAGTGGGTGGGTCAGCATGATCAGAGACCAAGGTACAGAAGAACACTCCATGTCATGCCCAGAGATAAGAGGGGACAGGACCATACATGAAGAATCTTGTTGACCATTGAAGAAACTTGGACTTAGTTCTATGAGCAGCAGGGAACAAGTGACAGATTTAGTGCAGGAGAATAACATGGTTCATGGAAGATGACACAAGCTGCATTGTGAGGACTAGTTTCTGGAAGGGCAATTATCACACAGATGCAGAAACATAAGCAAGCAGACACATGGCAATCAGGACAGTGAGAAGTGAATAGATTTAAGAGTGATCCCCAATATATTTAGACATTTTCAGGACTTGGTAATTAATAGGGCTGCCATCAGAGAAATCAGATGACATGCTTGAAAATCTATTCAAAGGGGAAGGAAATATAAAAAACAGCAGGAAATAATTATTTCTGCTCAAGAAATGATGAGTTGTATGTATCCAAGACATATGTAGATGGAAAAGGCAGTTGGAAGATCTGGGATAAAGATGACAAAACTATTAGCATGCAAATAGCAGTTCTGCCCAAGACCTGATGAGATAACCCAAAGAAAGTGTATAGAATAAGAAAAGTAAAAAGACTGGATGAGAACCAGACTTTAAAGACAAGAGTCAAGCATGGTGGTACACACCTATAATCCAGCTACTTGTGAAGCAGAGTAAGATTGCAGTTGAGCCTGGGCAAAGTTAGTTTAGCACAGACCCTATCTGAAAGAAAAATTAAAAAAAAAATCAAAGAGAGGAAACTCAAAAGAGAACAAGAAAGCCTGTTGAGAGGTAAAGAAAAGCAGGTGTAGGCTTTCAAGGAGTAGGGAAAAAGATTTCAGCCAGGAAGGAATGGCCTTCATGTCAATTCTACTGAAATGAAAAGTAAAGCAAAACTGAAATCATGTCCAGGAGGCTTTCCAAAAAGAGTGGATTTGGTCAGCCTGGAAGAAGACACTAGAAGAGAGCAGCTCTCCTTATCTTCTGTAAAATATTGAAGAGTCTATACTAATATCCTGGGCCTGGGTATAGGAGCAGGTGAGAGGAGAGAAGTAAGGCCTTTGGGAGCAGCAAGAGTAAAGAGGAAGAAATTTCAGATGAAAAGAGAAGTGAGACGTTGGGAGAGAGGATTTGCCTGGAAGCAAGCTTGTAGTGTAGTGACTAGTAATGAAGATGGTCTAGATTTGATTAAATGGTCAGCCACTTACAAGTGATGTGACTTTGGTCAAGTTACTTGATCTTTTCATAACTCAGTTTCCTCATCAGGAGAATAATGTCATCATGAGGTTTAAATCAGTGAATTTCTGTAATAGGCTTAAACAGTATTTTGTGTTAGCTCTTCTTAATATTTCCTTATTTTCTGGGAACTATGTAAGCCTTCAGAATTTTGATGAAATCTTTAAGAAAACAGAAACCACTGTCAACTGTGATTGGATTCTCTCCAATCTGGCAAAGTGTGTATACACACACACACACACACACACACACACACACACACACACACACAGTGCCTGGAGATAAACTTATTATGGTCTAAAAGGAAAGGGAGAGGGCTGACTATATCACCATAGCAGGAAACAGTAATGACCGTGAACTTTGTCCAGGTGCTCTGGTGTGAATGTTTGTGTGGCCCCAGAATTCAGACAGTGGAACACAATAAACAATGGGGTGATGATATTAGGAGATGGGGCCCCTGAGAGTAAATGAAGACACGAGAGAAGAGCTCTTGTGAATGGGATGAGTGCCTTTATAAAAGAGAATCCCAGAGAGTTGCCTGGCCCCTCCCACCACATGACTCACCCAACACGCAGTTCGCCTGGATCTTTCACTTATCAGCCTCCAGAAATGTAAAAAATAAATTCTATTGTTTATAAGCTACTCAGTTTATACTATTTTGTTATAGCAGCCTGAATAGACTTATCAAAGGTCAGTAAACTGCTGTCTATACCTGGTTTTGTAAATAAAGCAGCTGCATCCATCCTTAACATAGTATCCATGACTGCTTTCACGGTAGAACAGTCACCTGAATAGCTGAAACAGAGATGTGATCCTCAAAACCTAAAATGTTTAGCATCTGGCCCTTGACAGAAAAAGTTTCAACCCTTGATATCATTGTACTTTCACAATATTATGAAAGCACCTAGAGAAGAAAATTAAAGTACTTGGGAATTTTAATTGATCATAGATTGCACATAAATTAGTTGTATGATTTGTATGCTAAAAGTAAAACTGAAGCATACATAGATGAATTGCTAAGAAAGGCAAGATCCTGAATGACAGAGGAAGAGAGCTGGAAGCTGGTGATATTATGTTGAATTTAGACTATAAAGGGGGCCCAGGAATTAGAATCCCTACAGGAAGTAATACACTGGGGACGAAAATGGATCACCTCAAAGTTCTGGGGAAAGACTTATTTTCCAGTTCTGGTAACTGGAATCCACAGCTAAATTTACAATCATACTTCCTGACTTTTGTTTCATCTTTTCTATGAATTGTAACACTGCTATAGGCAAGGTAGAGACAGATTGAGAATTTCTTTCTCCCCAGTTTTGGAAATAAATTTATTTTTCTGTGTGTGTGTGTGTGTGTGTGTGTGTGTGTGTGTGTGTGTATGTGTGTGTGTGTGTATGTGTGTGTGTGTTTCTGTCTGTGTGTGTTGCCTTTTCTAATGTAAGCAGGTGTTCAGACCCAAGCCAGGCCTCATGGCCTATCAGTAGATGACCAGTACTATAACAATGTAGACAAACAAGTCCCAAAAGAATTTTCAGCAATGATGAAAATGTTCTATGTCTGTCCAGTACAGTAACCATTGATGTACATAGGTATTATTTAACTGGAGAACTAAATTTTAATTGTACTTATTTTTAATTGAAAAATGGTCATATGTGCTTAGTCTCTCCCATATTGGTTAATGCAGATACAGAGTACTCAGCCCCACAGAGGTAGTTGTATAACAAAAAAAAAATTTAATTCTATACTCTTTTTAATACTTTATTATGGTGACATGAAAGTAAGATTCTGCTAAAATCTAGCAGGAAAGCAAGACACCCACAAAACAAGGATATAAATGTCATAATGTTAGAAAAAAATTCATTGAGTGTCCACTACTTTCCAGTCTTCCAGCAAAGTTCTCAATATTTGCTATTTTATTTAATCTTTCAAAAGCTCAGTGAATTAACTAATCATCATCCTAAATTTCATATGGAAAAAAATAAACTGAACCCTAAGTTGAGCTGGATTCAAATATAAATCTATAAAACTCCAAAACCAAAGGTACTTTCTACATAGTGGAGAATTAATATATACTATGGAAAAGAAAAACATATTCTGCTTTTGGAGGGGCCAACTTCTGGAATAGGGAAGGCCAAGAAAAGCTAGAAAGAATACCTCAAATTTGAGCTGAATATTGAAGAAGAAGAGTTCTCCATAAAGGTAAAAAGGGAAGCAGCACTCGAGGTGAGGAGACATATAAAGAGAGACGCAAAGGGGATGACAGAGCATCAGATCTTGCTCTTCAATAGGTTATTTTAATGATCCCTCCATATGTGACTACACTACTTATATACATTTCCCTAAGCATTGTAGAAGGTGAAATAAAACAAATGTTCAAGACATAATTCCCTCTTTTCACAAATGCACAATCTATTGCAGTATCAACATCAAATGGAGCAGTTTGAATTCATAGAGCTACAAGTTACCCCACAAGGTCAGAAACTGGACGTCTAATTCATTGCACAATGGCATAAAGCCTCATAAAATAGGTAAGCTTAAGGTTTGTATCAAGTTTAAGATACTAATAGTGATAGCAGAAAAACCAACAGAAATGGAGCTCTAATAGAAAGAATGTGTGAAGAGTTTAGAGATATTTAACTTAGAAAAGGGCACGGTCAAGGGCACATGACTTCCATTTTTTTAACATTTGAAGGAATGTCATGGAACAAAAAGATAATTCTTGCTACACAGCCTTAGATAGCAAAACTCAGCCTATTGGAGGAAAATTGCAGAAGGCAGATGTTTTGTTCAACATGATGAAATTTTTGATAACAATGCAGAAATGAAAATGGCGTGGGTTGCTTCAAGAAGACATCACCTCTAGAATAGTTTAAGGAGAGGCTTGGAAAAGATCGTGATTATACAGGTTGTCCAAAGGCCCTAATCTAGATGACAAACTGATCTTCTGACCTTGACATTCTGTAGTTCTAGTACAGAACTGGCATCAACATTCTGCTAGGGTTTTTTGTTTGTTTGTTTCTGTTATTATTATTATTGGTTCTTTTATTTTCTTTGATTTGGTTTGGTAACTCAATTTTGATCACTTTTCTAATTGACTTTTAAATTTTTTGGATAATTGATTTTTTTAAAAAGTACACAAGTTGGAGCTTGTGTGCTTTTTTTGTAATAATTTAGAAGTACAATTAGTAATTCAGGGAAGAAATCCATTGTATTTTTGAAATTTATTGCCCTGGTGAATCTCATCCTGATACTAAAATAAATTGCCCTAATTCAAATGATGTATTTGTTGCCGCATATTATGTACTGCAGAAAGCAGCACCTGGAGTCTCTGAACTTCAAGTTCAATATCTTGGCCTTTTTGTAACAACCTCAGACCCCAAACAAAATGTCTGACATAGTAGGCATTTTAAAACAACAAATCCACATTCTTTTTCAAGTATTCTGCAATTTAAACTTTTCACTAGTGTATAACTTTCCCACATTGCTGATTATCTGTCTCTAAGATCCCTTCAGCTCCTTTCCTATCTCTGCATTACGGGAAGGTGGTATGTTCCCCAGCTTCCTTAACAACTGACTTCTTATTAGGTTTGGCCAATAGGAGGCACTGATAGGAGATTGGAAATGAAAATTAGAATGTAGAAGGAAGGGAACACACACACACACACACACACACAGAGCTGCCTTCTCTGATTTCAATGGCATTTCTACCAGTAACTTGTCTTGTCTGAAGTAATGCCCCTACCTCATGGCCTTTACCATGCTCAGGGTTGCCCCAGCTCCTGCCCCATCCTTTTGTCCCTTCAGTCATCAAGTGAGGGGGGAACAGCTCCACTTTTTGTTAATCTCTAAAATGCTTCTCTGTCACCATCACTATCTCTGTCTCTCTCTCTCTCTCTCTTTCCTTAAAATTGCAAAACACAGTGTCCTCATTTTTCTTTATTCTTAGCTTTTCCAACACTTTTGTAAACTAGTTCCCTTGCACAATTAAACTGCTTCATTGGCACTATTGTTCTGACTAGGCCTGAATCATCTCACCCCATTCTCTAATTTACCAAAGGTTTTATATAATTTTAAACTGGAGTTCAAAAAGCAAATAGAAATCATCAAAAGAAGACATATTAAAGAAAGCCTGTTCTTACGCTTGGTCTAAAATCTTAAGATTTCATAGCCTCCTCTCTTCCTTGCAATCTGCTTTAAAGTCCCTCTTCACAATATAAAAGAGGCCATTGATTCATCACACTCATTACACCTTCACTTGTAACAGATTTCATCTTGGACTCTCTTAATTCAATTGAATTAATATGAATCCTTCAATAACAAAATCTATTTAGAAAATCACTCACAAGAATCCCTTTCACTCTTATACTTATTTTTCTTCCTTCCTATTGCCTTTTTCTTTTTTCCCCCACGGAAATAAAAAACATGATCAGAGCAACGTTTAAACAGCCCACCAATACGACCTCTATCTTCCTTCATGTCATAAGAGGGAGATGTTGCCGTGGCAACTCTGGAAGAGACATTTTGACTTCCTCCACTGCAATCTCAGAAAAGAACTATCTTTAAGATATTATGTTTCCTCAGGTGGGAGGCCTGATATTGTTTAATATAGAATTTCTTTCTTTAATGTGAGACCCACACTTAAAGGACAACAATTATAGCTAGACCCTAGGCTACTGGCACTTTTCAGATGGCCACTGCTCACCTGCACACCAAGTTGCTTCTCATTCTGCTAATGCCGAAATTACTCATCTGCCTCAAAATCCTGAATTTTGAGGCTCATCAATTACTGAGCTTTCAATATGTGACATGCTGGGAAAGAGTGGCTAGACAGAAACCCTTCTCCTCAAATGGATGATATTCTCTGACCATTGCTTTTTCTGCTTTATTTTTTTTCACTTTATATGTTCTTAATACTTGAGTCCTGTCTCCCTGAACTCAGCTCTCTGACCTGAGTTGAAGCACAGTCATCCATCTGCTCCTCTGTCAACCAGAACTAATGCAGCCAGGAAGACTGGATGAGCTAAAATCAAAGGTTACCAATCTTGGGGGTGGAAAAATCAAGAAGAGGGGACAATCCATGTCCTGGAAGACAAATTACAGCACCATATACTCTGGATGTACCTGACCCTTCAAGACTGCCACTATTTCAAGAGCCAGAGAGGAACAAGGAGAAGAGAATTTTCTAACATAGCACTGTTTTTGTGTTGACATCTCTAGCAGTAATAAATCCTACAGCAACCATGGGGAGAACCCACAGGCTGTCACCCACTCATCTCCTGTCTTGTCCTCTCATTCTTCCCCTAGATCCAACTCAGCAGCCCAGAGACAATACTAGTGAGTCCAACACTGTTCTTAGTTCTTTGCACACATTTTTCTCCTTTCATTTTTATGAAAGTCCTGTGGTATAATAGCTGTCTACTATTATAGCCATATCACTAATGAATACAAGTAACTACATAACTAGAAAGTAGAAGAGGTAGGACTTGCACTGGTGGGGATTGAACCTAGGGCCTCAGGCATGATACGCAAGTGCTCTACCACTTGAGCCACACCCTGAGCTCCCACAGTGGCAGAATTTGGATCCTAGGCAGCTTGATCCAAAGATTCTTTTATCTATACCATATTGCATCCCGAAGAAGAAAACTTTGAAACACAATATGAAAAGAGTCTGTTTATGTGTCTAATTTCCCACTGTCCTATAAACAATGTGATTAAAGAGCAATTCATATTCAGTGCTCCCCCATGTCTGACACATCATAAATACTCAACCAGCATTTGTTGATGGATGAATGAATTTGTTAAATAATATCCACCTGTCTTTTTTTATCCTGCACCTGAATTATTGCCCAAACCTCTAGAATGGTCTTTTCACTTCTATTCTTGGCCAATTCTAATCAAGAAAATTAATTGATTGACACTGTTGCTTTAAAGTTTCTCAATAGTCCACATCAAAAGGAGAAAATGCAGATTTCTCTTCCCCATCTATCCTTACAATTTTATCATTCCCCTCCTCCACTTCACACCATAAAATTTATCCTTTTACCCATTTTTAATTTTTATGAAAGTTTGAGTGATTTGCAGCTTCCCTTTAACCCTTTGAACATTTGGATATACAATTTCCTTCACCAGAAGGTCCTAGTCTCCCATCAGCTCATACACACACACACACACACACACACACACACACACACACACACACCTCCCACTGCACCTCATTTCCTGGCAAGCTCCTGTCCATCAAGAATCAGCTCAAATAGCACCTTCTGGAGTCATGGATTTCCTTAGGAGAACTAGGGGCTTCTGTTCCTTCTACAGTGGCCACTACAGAAATCATACTGTGCTCTGTCTGCCTCCCCTCTATTCTGCGAACTTGTACAGTGGTTTTAATGTTCTCTCCAAAACTCATGTTAAAATTTAATTTTCAAAGTGGCAGTATTGCCAAGAGGTGAGGCCTTTAAAATACGTCCAGATCCCAAGGGCTCTGCCCTCATGATGAATCAATGCCATTATCTAGGGAGTGAGTGAGTTGGCATTCGATTAGGTTGTTATGGAAACAAGTCTGGATTTCTTGACTCTCTTGTTCCAGCCTTCTTTCTTATATGCTCTCTTGCCATATGATGCCCCCCACTATGTTATGATGCAGCAGGAAGACTCTCACCAGATGCCAGCATTTTGATATTAGATTTCCCAGTCTCCAGAACTGTGAGAAATAAGTTGCTTTTCTTTATAAGTAACCCAAGCTATAGTATTCTGTTATAACAGCAGAAAATGGACTAAGATAGACTGCTAAAGTCAGGGACCATGCCTTTCATCTCTACACCACAAGACTTAGTAAAGTGCCTGGTACTTCATATTTAATGAAAACAATATTTATTGAAAACCTGAAGCAGAAAGAAAGAAAAGAAGGGAGAAGAGGGGATTCTTTATTTTGTGTGATACTGGTGTTTGAACTCAGGGACTCACGCTTGCTAGGAAGATGCTCTACCACTTGAGCCTGTCCACCAGTCCGGGAGGGTTCTTGAGATAGTAAGGAAGAGGAATCTTGATATGGTTAGGAAGAGGTATACTTAGTCACTGCAATTTTCTCTGAGGCAAGAGTGGGCAAAAAAAAAACTGTGAGGCCTGTAACCTTACCTGACATAACTTAAGGACTGTGTGTGATAATAGCAGTCATGAAGGCAGAAAATTGGGGAAGGGACAGCATGGCAAAGCAAATTTTCATGCATAACTTCGTCTCAAGCTGTCCCTATCTGAAAGATTTATCCTCCAACCTAATAGTATGACAAATCTTCTGAAATCATTAAATTTGTTTTACATGTTTCCTTGCAAAGTAAAATATTCTGAGGTATAAAATAATGCCTCTTTCAAAAAGTATGATATTGTCTTGTCAATTGGTTTTTCTCCCTACCGCTAATCAAAGAGCTCAAGTGCATATTTCTTAGGGCCTGAAGCATGAAATATATTAGATTTAAAGAAGGTCAGAAATTAAAAATGGCTATATTCACTGTTTCTAGAGAAAGAGAAATTCTATTTTGCTAATTATGAATGGTCTGGCTTATTTATCTCCTATTTATAATGTTAAATATTAAAATGAAGTATAGAATGTAGACAGCATTAGCATAAATCTGGTCATATTAAGTGAACATGTAACAGGGGCAAAAGGAGTTTGCCAGGGTGAAATCTAAAGACACTTTTTGAGACTGACATTTTTAAAGCCAATAATAAAGTCTAGAAAATATAATAAATATACATTTTTAACTCAAAAGAAGTAGAATAGTTGGTATCCTGAAGAATTTATTACTACTAATTGGATAATACATATCTTTTGGTCTTTATCAATATTATAACTTTGACATTTTTATATGGAAAATATTTATGTTGGAGGTTTTAATACCAGGCTTCCCTTTCACTTACTGCTCTGGTTTTTTGGGTGATTTAGGGGAGAGAAGTATTGAGTAGAGCATTTAGTAAAACAAAGGATACAGTTGTTGGTTTAGTGATAACAATAGTCATATACTATCATTATTAGTCACTTTTCCAATACAATTTCTGATCATCATAACAATTCTTGAAGGAAGTGTTATCACTCTATGGTATACATGAGGAATCAAGGTTCAAGTAGATTAATTTGTTCATGTTCACAGACCTCATTATGAGGACTTGCAATTCAGTGCCTTCAAGTCTTCCCTCTGTGATGCCACCACTGCTCTGAATAGAATACATATTGTTTGAGAGGAAGCCCCTTTCCATCAGAGAATTGAGCTGGAGAAGCACATTTTTCAAGTCCAAACAGGTCTTCAAGAAGGAAAAAGTATTAGAGGTAAGATAAGGTATTTAACATAATCTCTTTAGAAACACTATATTTTATTTTAATGAATATGATCAAAAAATTGTGAAAGAGACCAACAAGGTTCCCATGAGTCTAAACACAATTAGCGACCTTTTGTAATTACACCTACAGAGGCCTGGACAGAAATGAATGGCACCAAGATTGCCTTTGTTACCTGTAAAACAAGAAAGGATGGGATGGTTTTTTGATGTGCCAACTTGACCAGACTACAGACCCGTTTTTTTATCAAACACTAACCTGGGTTTGTTGTTGCTGTGAAAATATTTTGTAGATGTAAGTAAAGTCCATAATTAGTTTACTTTAAGCAGGAGAAATTAACCTAACTGGATTTTAGTGGAAATACACCTCAGGTCAAATTTTGCCACAATATAGAGTTTGATTAAACAATATTGGTTAGCAAAACAGGCACAAAACATTTCACACAGATTGTGCGATATGTACAATGAAACCTCTGTTCTCTCTCTTTTCTAGGGGCTCCATCATCAACTTGCATGAAAGTTCATTTGAGGCACATGTGATAATGTTCTAGAGAGGGTTCTGCTAACCTTACAGTCAGTAATAGGCTGTAACGTCCCTCAGCCCCAGTGGCTGGACATAGACAGTTTATGGATCTGACTCATGTTCATAACAAGTTACAAGGCTTGGTAGTTTTTGTGTGCCTTCTTCAGGCCATAGTGGTGAATGTCTCTAAAATGTTTCATCCAAGTCACACAATCCTAGCACCGCATGCACCACCATGCCCAATTTGCTTTCCATTGGCTGTGGATTCTGGGGCTCTCTTAGATGAGCTGGTCTGTTTGCCCCTTACAGGGGGAGGGGAGGAGGGGAGGAACAACCTTGAGAGTATTTGGTTTATCAGCCTCGTGGCAGATTTATGAAACCCTGTATCTCCTCCTCAGGGTGCAGGAATGCAGATTTATAACTCCTTCTCAGGGTGCAGGGCTCATAGTGCTCTCCATGGGGGAATGGGATACTTTACTCACTCATCTGTCCTTTAGGTCCCCCGACCCAACACTTACAGTAGCCGCATATGGAGAGAGGTCATGCTGCTCTAGAACATCACCTCAGCTAACAAGCCCCAAACCACACTGCTGTGCTAAAGTATTTTGGAGTAAATTTCAGACATTATAATAAGTACTTTAACCAAATTTCTAAGTGAAACAGGTTCTCCATAAGCCATCAAGTTCAAATTAAGTAATTTGCCCATGGTCTCAGAGAATAATCCTACTAAGATACTTTCAGAGTCTTTCAGATTATAAAACCTTACTAACCAGCAAGTTGGCATATGTGTTTAGGTCTATGTCAGCATCAATTTTATTTCCTTAAAAAGAGGAAAACTACTACTTCTGGATTTTGATGAGCACAGAGAAGTAAGAATGACATAATTATTTCCCTGAAGAGGTTCAGATTCTTTGCTTAAGTTTTTTCTATATTAGTGTGAAAGTTTGCAAAACTTTGAATTTATACCTTCTTAGAGAATTCCTTAAAATAAATTTTACATGGAAATACAAAAAACACTGAAAATTATCTACTAAATTCAATCTTTCTCACATTCTTAGGAAAAACACATATGTTCAGGTTATTCAAAACCTATAGCTAATGTGACTACTCAAGACCAACAAAAATTTGACCACCTAGAGAAAAAGAAAGAAGTAGGAGAGCGTCTTTATCATTTTTTGAATGTGAACTAGAAGAAGGAGAGCCATGCTACCTGTGGTGGGTACTGCCAATCTTCATCAAAATTCTCCATCACATGCCTCATTTCTTATCTTTCCAAAAACAAACCTCCACAACTGAAGAATGAGGTTATTCATCAGGCAGACAGCACAGAATATGCTGTATTTTTGCCAAATAACCACAAATTATAATGTTAAATCATGACCTTGGGCCAAGGAGTCTTCTACACTTTCTTTTCACCTAATCATCAAACATTAAATAGGGACCTATTTGCTTGTGAGAGAATGACAGGGACATTGCTGGCTATTACTTCCACCAGGCTCAAGAAGTAAATATTACAATGTTTTGGGTAAACATGCAAAATCCCTGAAGATTTGTTTGCTAACTTATTTAATTGACATTTATTGACCATCTGCTATTTGGTACTGATAGGTGGCGCTCAAGTATGTATAAGACTAACTCTAGTTCAACAATTTTGATAGTCAATTGGGGAAGTAAACAAAATGTCATTAAACTAAATGAATAACACATTATATGTACATACACAAAGGTTTTGTTTATGAAGATTGGGCAAATAGGGCCAGAAAAAAGTGATAATTTCTGTCCAAGTTTGAATAATGTGGACCTACAAAATATAGCTCTGAGTTCTCACAGCCCTTTGTTCCTCACACCCAACATGCAAGGCCCCAAAGCAATCTCTTTGGCTTCCCAAAGCCACTCCATTAACCCACTCCATTTCATTTTTGCATTAAAACTCTCATGATCCTAGGAAAACCAGTGTTGATTAATTAGAACAAGTCTTCTTAACCAATTCTCACCAAGGAATACATAAACAATGTGGTATGTTAATCCTCCCAGGAGATGAAGGAAGGATTAAGGCAAATGTGCATGTGAACACACACACACATTCAATGCAAACATACCCAAGACTTAAAACATATGGTTACCTCACAGTCTGAGAGTTTTAAATATATATTGAGTACCTACAATACAGTTTCCCCAAAGTATGGTACACATTCCTCTTGATGTGTGCATTATGGTATATAAAATTATTTATGGTTTTTATTTATTAAAATTAAAATTTTTTTTTATTTTAAAAGAACTGTGTGTGCATGTATATGTACATATGTGTTTGCTAGCTTCTACAGTTACTTATATGTAATTGTGTTGAACGATACTAGCTTTGTATTTTGAGAAATAAAACTGAGCAGCTGAATATGCAAATTGACAATGTCTGTGCTATATATTAAAATAAAACTCTAATCTACTATCTGCAGCAAGCAGTCCAGGAAGACAAATCATTATCTACAGTGTCAGGCCAGGAGGCCAACTTGCTATCTACAAGTCAGATTGTAGGAAGTCAGACACAATCTCTATCAGGAAGACAATCTCTATCAGGAAGACAAACAATAACCTCTGTAAACAATAGGCTCCAAAATGACCAGGACTTGACTAATAAATGACATCTCCATTTTCTGTCCCTACTTCCAAACTGACACCAATGAAGAAAATCAAATACGCTCCCCTAACCAATTACGTAGGATATCTTGCTTCCAGTTAGTCCTTTTACATCTTCCCCAAGCCAACAAACTCCATTTGGGTCATACCCTAAGCCATTCCTGTTTTCTACTTTCCTACTTTTCTGCTTGCCTTTGGATCTCTGCCAAATGCAAGGGATGGATGCTGACTCTCTCCGTATGGTAAGCTCTAAATAAACAGCCACCATTCTCATTTCAGAAGTTTTATTACTGCATTTTCTGTTGTCAGTAACATAATACCACAGACTGGGTGTGTTTCAAAGAAAGTCATGTTTCTGGAGGTACAAGGTCAAAAACTGCTCTGGCAATGGCCTTCTTACTAGCAGAGTCCCAAGGTGGTACACGGCATCACATGGTAAGAGACAAGGAGTGCACATGTGGACAGGTATTGCTCTTCTGATCTTTCTTCCTCTTCTCATAAAGCTAACAGGATTCAATCATGGAGCCTCCATTCTAATAACCTTATCTAATGCTAATCACCTCCCACAGGCCCCAGCTCTGAACACCAAAGTCAGATTAAGTTTCTACCCTCTTAACATTTCACAATGGGGGATTAAATTAAACACACAACTCATTGTGGGACACTGAAGACATATCTGAACCATTGCAGTAGTCCTCATTTATTTCCACAAAACAAAACTACTGTTAAAATAAATATATATAAGTGTGAAATGGCAATTTAATTAAATATAAATCTAATTAAATAGTAGTCCAGATGGTACAGGAATACTATAAAAATGATCACAGTGGTATGTAAATGAGGGAAGTTTGGAAACACTTCATTCCATGCCAGGCCTGTGCTGGATGTTGCATTATGCACAAAGACTGAAGGAAATGCTCTAAAAAGAACAAACAGAGTCTCTCCTGCCTCGGGCCTTTGCACTTTCCTCTGCTTGGCATGATTCTTCACACATTCATAAGACTTGTACCCTCTCCTCTTTGGGTCTTTGCTCAAATGCCATCTCTTTTTGAGTCCTGTGAGGATTGTTTTTAATAGCAATGTCCTATATCCTATCCTTCCTCCACCCCCTCTTCTTCCTACACACACACAAAGAGTTCTTTCTGCCTCTTGTGTTTTATTTTCAGCATAGCACTTAATCATCATCCGATATACTGTGTATTTTACTTCTTTGTTTATAACTTATCTCCCTACCCCCACTCCAACTACAATGTATTCCCCTATGGGCAGGGATCTTTTTCCCTCCTGTTCTTAATTCTCTCAATACCAAATCCTTAATATCTAATACAGTGCCTGACCAAACAAATTTCTTTAATAAAGTATTGAAGGAAAAAGGAAAGGAAAGAAGGGAGGAAGGGAAAGAGGCTGGGAAAAGGGAGGAGGGTCCTCACCTGTGGAACCAGTTGACTCCAAGTTCAATTTCAGGTTTCACTCACTAGTAGACATGGAGATGGGTCACCAGAACCCTTCAATGGTTGACATGTTACCCATGCTGTCAAATACGTCAGAGTTTGTCTCAGCTGCAGAGTTGGTTTTTCGAAGACACAGCATATTGGACACAGTCAACAACCAGTGACAGAGGCAGGAGTATAAAGATGCTGCAATTTCAACCCTACCTGAGCTGCTCTGCTAGATGAAAGGTACTCCAGGGCTCCCTCTGGTGTTGGTCATGGCTTAGTCATGCCTGTAGCACATTACAACTTCTCCCTCTGCACAATCTTGCTTTTTTTCCTCTCTTCCATAGGTGTTAATGCTTAATAATACTTTACACATCAAATTCCACCTCACCAGTGTCTTGGAAGAACCACTCTATGACACTGAAGAAGTTCTCAAGAATCCAAACTCCAACATCAACTGAAACTCCAACTTTTCCAAGCTTTCCTCTTTCCCCAAGTCTTAAAAGCACCTCTCAATGATTGTGACATATTGTCAGCAGTCAGCCCAGCAGCAGCTCATACCTTTCAAGGCATCTACAGATCTATAGGTAGAAAGGATCCAAGAGTCATTCAATGTAGCACTGAGTCCTGAGATGAATTCTCCCAGGCCCCAACAATTCCGTCTGTTGGGAATTCTTACCAAAATTTTCCATTCACCACAATGAAATTAGACAACTTTGTCCAGCTGCTGTTTTTCTTCCTTCTCTGGTCCCACATTCCATATGAAAATGTTTGCTTTTATTCATAATGTTCATCTTCAGGTTACAATCCCAGGGGCACTCTCTTGATTTCATAACTAACACAGCTCTGTGCCTCACTTTAGGACTCTCTAAATAAACAATGTAGATTGATAGTAATAATAATTATTATAGCAAGCAATCATTGGTTTTCCAGTGAATTCTAACCATTAGGAATGTCATAAGTATCGACCTATTTATACTGTAGTTGTTTATTTCCAATATCTCGTTGGGCTGGGAAGCAAATTTTTGAGTAACCACTAGATAAGTACAATATGTATCCAGTACAGAGTTCTGCCATGTTCAGTCTAATACCTAAGAATAAAAGATTTAAAGCCCTATTCGTGAATCTTCTAGGATATAAGAAATGTATACAGAAAACGTAGTTCCTTGCTGGATGTGGTAGTACATGTCTGTTGTTCCATCACTCAGGAGACGAAGGCCACAAAGATTGTGGTATGAGTTTAAGGCCAACATGGGCTACATAGTGATATCTGTCTCAAAAAAAGGAAAGAAAAAACATAGTTTTTCTCCATTCAAGGAGACAATTCAATTTTAAAATATGTTTCAGTGGTACTAAGCAAACTAGAAAAGTAAATTTTAAGATTAAAGTCAAGGTACAATTCCTAAATTAAAATCAAATAATATGCATGATGACTTTACAGATAAACTGGTTATGTGGCAGTTTCTGACTATTCTCTTGTCTCTGAATTGAGAGAGGATCTGAATAAATTGCAAGAACCCAAACAAGTAGATCTCATAACAGAAATGAAATCTCATAATGAAAATGAAAAGGGGCAAATTCGTTGTGAACATTGTGTCCTTTCAGGACTCTCTCCTGTCCTCTGTGGAACATTGCTAACAGCAGCTTTGCATACCCAGAAACCTGTGAGCTACCACTGCTGAGTTTCCACAGAACCTCATCAGACTAGCCACATACTAAGCATTCTATGAATAAGAAACTGGGAAGAGATTTTCTCCACAATTTGCAGGGACAGATAGCCTCAGTGCTCAGTGGCGGACACTCAATGGCAATTAATTCACTGATGTTAATGGGCAGAAGAGTGTTCCTGTGACATTATCATCACTCCTCATTTGAGATCTTCCATTGTCTATTCCTGCTCCCAAGACTGAGAACCTCCTTTTCAGGCACAATCTAACACAGCTCTCATGGGATTCTTGCCCTACAACACCAGCAGGGCAATTTTTTCCATGAGGAGGATGTGACTGTACCATCTAGGGAAGTGACTGAAAAAGAATAGTTGTACCCAACTCATGTGGGAAACTTTGGAATCCCTAGACAAGCAGCTCTTACATTCTGGAAGCTGTGATATGGGCAGACTGACATAGAACACAAGAGGACAAAAATCTTATAGAGACTACAGTGATCCAAAACAACCATAGACTTCTGAAGAACCACTCACTAGCAAGGGGCAAAAAAACTTAGTTATTTAATCAAAATGCTGTTTCAAGAAAAAGCACACTCTTTATGTGGGAATCTATGGTATTATTCTAAATGCTTAGTTGAGACAGACAGACTTTAAAGAAGAGAGGTCAATGGAAAAGGAGGAACACTGGATTCTCCCTCAGCCCTCTTTTCCTACATAGGACTAGTAATTTTCACTTTGTAAAGAGAGCATCATTGTACTTTCATGATGTGATTGATACATTTAATTTCAGATCCTCATAATCTTTGCTTTTCAAACTGAGGGTTCCAACCCATTAATGAGTCATGGAATTAGTTTAGCATATTTTAATGAAATCATACAATAGAACAGAGCTAAATAGGGCACCCGTAGTAAGGTACCAACTTGAAATTTTGTTTCAACTATAAGGAGGCTTGTGTGTATGTAATCTGTGAATATGTAAGTGTATATATATATATTGCTTAATAATGTGAAATGTATTTATAACTTTGGGCTTGATTTTTTTTAAGTTTGAAAGACATTTCTTTAAATCATTTAAGAGAAGCTACTAACCTTCACTCCTTTATCTCCACACTGATATCAGGGTCTGGATTTTACCATCACAGTTCTCACATAGAACACATCAGTAAGTTAACTGAGAGCCCTTGTGTTCTGTACACCTCACAGAACACGGTAGGCTTGTAACCAAATCATTTCAACACATGGTTTCCCACATTTTAGGCATTTCCGTTACAAACAGAAGAAAAGAAAATTCCTCTAAAGCATCAAGCATTCCATAACACACCTGACATTTCACATATATTCATTAGTTGCTGTGTATCTAACATCTGTTATAACACCCACTAGTCTTGGACAAACATCTCCTGTTTAATATACCTAACAGCATACTTGGAAATGAGGCAATTATCAAGATTTTGTAAACTTTGTCTGATTTTTGACCATAGATCTATTAAAAAAAAGAAAAGGACTCTGCATATGTACTTTGATCAGTGCATAAAACACTTCACCCTTCAAGAATTCAGCAGTCATGTTTTCCCTCATATGTGGAAGCTAGACCTATAAGACCTTATAGATATTCATACATACACATATATGTGTGTGTATGTACAGATACATATATATACTTAGAGAGAGAGAACAAGATTGTATTAGTGGGTTTGTCTGAGGGGACTACGGAAGACAGTAGAAGGAAAGAGAATGTTAGAAAGTGAAAAATATTGAAACACTTCATCTATCTATGAAAGTACTATAAGCTGTTGAATAGTGGGGGAGCAGTGCAAAAGAGAAAGAGTCAGTAATGGGGGATTAATCTGGTTAAAGCACAATATATACATGTCTGAAATGCCAAGGTGAACCCCCTTGGACTAGCAATATACACTTAAAAAATGAAGGATAGGAAGGTAAAACAGGCCCTTTTCTGGGAGCACAAGAAAGGTAGGAGTAGGGAGGCATAAAGAAAAGGTGAAGGAGGGCAAATATGGTGGATGTATTTTGTATTCATGTAAGAAAAAAGAATAATGAAATTATTCTAAGAAGCCAGGAGAGGGGGATGAGAGAGAGATGGAGGGGTGAATCTAATTAAGATATATTTTAAGCACATATATAAATGTCACAATGTATCCCCACTGAGAACTAGTACATAGTAATGAAAAGAAAACAATTTATAAAGAAAAAAAAGGAACTCAGCAGTCCATGAACTTGAATGGTGGAGAGATTACATCTTTCCTTGCATAAATGTTTGACTGACTATTTAATTACATTCCACTATGAATGTAGGCCATGAACTACCTTAAAAATTAAGAGTACCTGTTACTTTGTCAACAGCAAAAACCATCAGAAGAGAAATCATAGATATTTTCATAGTATATTAGAGTTATTGAAGATATCTAGAGATATTATTTATATATATTACTCTTTCAAAATTAGAGTACTTAACTAGATTTTCTGCTATAGCTTGTTATTTAGTATGTTAATTATGAGCTATAATTGCTTGATTTTGGTAATTCAATTTCATTATAATTGGTTTGCCTTATAGTATTAGGAATTTTATTTTATGCATTTTATAATATTATACTGAGGAAAACATTCCCATATGTGACATGGGAATGATTAATGGATGGAGGAACTTACAACCAAGAGCCAAGCAGAAAGGAGCATAATTATCCAGAACAATTAGTCACAGAGACTGACTGAAGTTATTTGGGATATTTACACCAGAAACAGTTGCACTGCCTAGAAGATCTTAAAAATACCTCCAAACTCTCTCCACTAGTAAGGCTAATGGGAGATCATGGAGAGGAAACAAACACCTTAGACATCTAAGATAGGGTTACAGTCACCTTAGCTCCCCCAAGATAAAGTTCCTGGCACCCAGACCATGGGAGAGCAGACAAGCTGATTTGGGAACAAGACTTGCATCCTGTCTGGTAGCCATTGCAACTGATTTTCTACCTGACCAGGGCAAAGGCCACCATTGAGATGCTCAGGTCTCCCTGACACCTGGCAAGCTACAGTCTGTCAGGGGCAGATGGAGAGGTTAAACAGGGATTTGAAGTTTAGGAGCACCCTCATCCATGTCACCGGCCCTGAGTTTCATGTAGGTTAGCATTTAATCCTTTATATCATCCTATAAGGAAGAGTCCATGGTTATACCTTGCATTTTACATTTTTGAAGAAACCAGGGCTTAGAAAGGGCTTACATTGCCCAGAGCATCAAAGTCTCCAGGAGTAGAGTTAGACACAGATGTAGCCCATTGCAGATCCTAAGTGTCCACTTTCTCAACTCCTGCAAAAGTAACAGTGCTTACCTATATTATATGGCTGTCAGCATTTTTGCAAAATATATGTAGTTGGAAATTTAGTTAAGTAGACTTTGCCTAGGAAAGATCAGAACATAGGACATATTCTATCCTGGCCCTATATGTAAATAGGCTTAATTTCCAAGTCCCCACTTTTTCCTTAAATAAGGCAAGAGATCTTGCACATAGAGAATAGAGGAAAGAACATATTCCAATATACTCTCTCCCAATGTGTGTTGTTGGTGGGAATGGTGCATAGACAGACCCAGGCACTGCTCCCTCTAATCCCTTCCACCATTCCTTCCAAGATCTCCGGGAGTTGCCCACACAGAGACACTGATTAGCACTCTGTGGAAACCTTGAGAGAAGCCTGCACATCTCTTGTTCTCTCTGTGTGGCTCTCTCTTCTCTGTTACCTTTCCCTGGGAGAGGGAATATTTCCCCTCTGCCAGTAGGGAAATAAGAAGCGTGGAGAGAAGAAGGAGGCCAGGAAATCCTAGCCCCCAAAAGACCAACAATTCAACAGATGATTTAGTGAGAAATGAAGAAAATGAATACTCAGTTCCTGACCCCAACAGAACAATGATAAATATCACCAATGAGTTCAGTGACACCCACAAAAAAATCTCTGAAAGAGGAAATTGTGGATGAGATCACTGAGAAACTCACAGAGAAGCTACAAGACACTGTTAACCAGAAAGAACAAGATGCACTCAAGAAATATCAAGACATCACAAATAAAAAAACTCAAGAAGACACAGAAGCAACTAAATGAACTCAGAGAGGACTTTAACAAACTCCAAAGTGAAACAAAGGAGACTATAAAAAAGATATATATGAAATAAAAAAGATAGCACAAGATATGAAAAAGGAATTTAACAAAGGTATGGAAAACCTCAGGAAAAAAAGAATCAAACTGAAACTCTGGAAATAAAAAGTTCCTTAAATCAAATTAAAAATACAGGGGAAAGCCACTCCAGCAGACTAGAACAAGTGGAAGACAGAATCTCAGGACTTGAAGACAAAATAGATATTAAAGAAAAAACAGAACTCTTATACAAAAGACTCAAAAGCTGCAAAAAGAATACACAAAAACTCAGCGACTCCATCAAAAGACGAAACCTGCAAATCATGGGCATCAAAGAAGAAGAAGAGGTGCAAGCTAAAGGGATACATAATATATTCAGTAAAATAATAGCAGAAAAATTTCCCAAATCTCAAGAAGGAGCTGTCCATTCAGCTACAGGAAGCTTCCAGAACACCAAACAGGCCTGACACAATAGAACCTCTCCACAGCATATTATCATTAAAACAACTAGCACTGAGAACAAAGAAAGAATATTGAAGGCTGTAAGAGAGAAAAAACAAATAACATATAAAATAAAGGTAAACCCATCAAAATAACAGCAGACTTCTCAACTGAAACCTTAAAAGCAAGATGGGCAAGGAGTGAGGTATTTCAAGCATTGAAAGAAAACAATTTCAGTCCTAGGATACTCTACCCAGCAAAACTATCATTCAAAATTGATGAAGGAATAAAGCCTTCCAAAATAAACAGAAACTAAAACAATATATGACCACCAAGCCACCACTACAGAAGATTCTGAAAGGAAAACTGCACACAAAAGACAAAACAAACAACCACGAAAGGATGGGAAGTATTAAACCTCATGAGAACAACATACAAGCACTCAGAGAGTAGCACTGAATTGGCTTCACACACTCAAATCCTTAAACAACAAAAACATCTAAATGACAAGAATCATCACATACCTCTCAATACTAACACTGAATATTAATGGACTCAATTCCCCCATCAAAAGACACCACTTGGCAAACTGGATTATAAAGAAAGACCGGACAATTTATTGTTTATGAGACCCAACTTATTGACAGAAACAAACACTGGCTTAGGGTAAAAGGCTAGAAGAACATTAACCAGGCTAATGGCCCCAGAAAACAGGCAGTAGCAACACTTATATCAGATAAAGTGGACTTCAAACTTAAATTACTCAAAAGAGGTAAAGAAGGTCACTTCAACAAGGTGTAGGTGGCTCATACCTGTAATCCTAGCTACTCAGGAGGCAGAGATCAGGAGGATCACAGTTCAAAGCCAACACAGGCAAATAGTTTGCAAGACCCTATCTTGAAAAACCCTTCACAAAAAATAGGGCTGGTAGAGTGGCTCAAGGTGAAGGCTCTGAGTTCAAGCCCCAGTACTGCAAAAAAAAGTCACTTCATACTAATAAAAGGAGCAATATATCAAGAGGAAATAATAATTATCAACTTATATGTACCCAATGTCAGTGCACCCAACTTCATTAAAAATACACTAAAGGACTTAAAACCACATATATACCCCAGCACAGTGGTAGTAGGAGATTTTTTAACCCCTCTATCAACAATAGATAGGTCATCCAGACAAAAAAATCAACAAAGAAGTCCTAGAAATAAATGACACCATAAATCTAATGGAACTCACAGATGTCTACAGAATATTCCATCCTGCAAAGCACAGTATATATTCTTCTCAGAAGCCCATGGAACTTTCTACAAAATAGATCATATCTTAGGGCACAAAGCAAGTCTCAACAAATATAAGAAAACTGAAATAACCCCCTGCATGCTATCTGATTCCAGTGTAATAAAACTAGAATTAATAACAAAAGCAGCAGAAAGTACTCAAGCAATTGGAAGCTGAACAACACATTGTTCAATGATCAGTGGGTTACAGAAGAAATGAGGGAAGAAATAAAAAAGTTCCTGGAATTTAATGAAAATGAAAACACAACCTATCAGAACCTATGTGATACAGCAAAGTCAGTCCTAAGAGGAAAGTTTATAGCCATGACAGCATATATTAAAAACACAGAAAGATATCAAATAAACAACCTAATGATGCACCTCAAACTTCTAGAAAAAGAAGAACAAGATAAACCCAAAACAAGTAGAAAGAGAGAAATAATAAAAATAACAGCCAAAATTAATGAAATAGAGACCAAAAAAAAATACAAAGAATTAACATAACAAAAACCTGATTCTTTGAAAAAATAAACAAGATTGACAAACCCTGGCAAATCTGACTAAAATGAGGAGGAAAAAGACCGAAATTAATAAAATTAGAAATGAAAAAAGGAGAGATAACAAATACCAAGGAAATCAAGAGAACCATCAGGGACTAATTTGGGAACTTATATTCAAATAAATTGGAAAATCAAGAAGAAATGAACAAATATCTAGATACATATGACAATCTAAAACTGAACCAAGAGAATATTAATCACCTAAACATATCTATAACATGCAATGACATTGAAACAGCAATAAAGAGTCTCCCAAAAAAGAAAAGTCCAGGACCTGATGGATTCTCCACTGAATTCTACCAGACCTTTAAAAAAAGAACTAATACCAACATTCCTTTTTTTTTTTATTGTTTTATTATTCATATGTGCATACAAGGCTTGGGTCATTTCTTCCCCCTGCCCCCACCCCCTCCCTTACCATGCACTCCGCCCCCTCCCTCTCCCCCCCACCCCCTCAATACCCAGCAAAACTATTTTGCCCTTATCTCTAATTTTGACCAACGCTCCTTAAACTTTTCCATGAAATAGAAAGCGATGGAACACTACCTGAAAATTTCGATAAAGACAGTATTATACTCATCCCCAAACCAGACAAGGACACATCCAAAAAAGAGAACTAGAGGCCAATCTCCTAAATGAATATTCATGTAAAAATCCTCAACAAAATAATGGCAAGCTGAATCCAACAACATATCAGAAAGATCATCCACCATGACCAAGTCAGCTTCATCCCAGGGATGCAAGAATGGTTTATCATACACAAATCTTTAAATGTAATACAGCATATTAACAGAAACAAAAACAAAAACCCACCTGATCATCTCAATAGTTGCAGAAAAAGCCTTTGATAGAATTCAACACCATTTCATAAAAAGCTCTGATGAAACTAGGAATAGAAGGAATATATCCCAAAATAATAAAGGCTATATATGACAAACCTACAGCCAACCTCATACTTAACAGGAAACACTGAAACCATTTCCCTAAAGTCAGGAACAAGACAAGGATGCCCACTCTCTCTACTCCTATTCAACATAGTCTTGGAATTCCTAGCAGAGCAATAATGCAGGAAGAAGAAATAAAAGAAATGCAAACAGGTAAAGAAGAAATCAAACTATCCCTATTTGCAGATGACATGATATGATACCTAAAAGATTCAAAACACTCCACCCAAAAACTCCTAGACACCATAAACAGCTTCAGCAAAGTAGAAGGATACAAAATCAAGTTACAAAAACCAGTAGCCCTTCTGTACACCAACAATGAACAGATTGAGAAAGAATATAGGAAAACAATCCATTTATAATAGTCTCAAAAAAAATCAAATATCTAGAAATAACCTTAACAAAGGATGTAAATAACCTCTACAAGGAAAACTACAACCTTTGAAGAAAGAAAGAAGATTACAGAAAATGGAAAGATCTCCCATGCTCATAGATTGGCAGTATCAACATAGTAAAAATGGCCATACTACCAAAAGCAATCTTCATGTTCAATGCAGTCCCCATCAAAATCCCAATGACATTCATCACAGAGATTGAAAAATCAACCATAAAGTTCATTTGGAAACACAAACGATTGCAAATAGCCAAGGCAATACTGAGCAAAAAGAGCAACACTGGAGGTATCGCAATATCTGACTTCAAGCTATACTACAGAGCCATATCAGTAAAAACAACATGGCACTGGTGCAAAAACAGATATGAAGAACAGTGGAACAGAATAGAGGATCCTGATATGAATCTACATAGCTGTGCCCACCTAATTTTAGACAAAGGTGCCAAAAACATATGATGGAGAGAACATGGCCTCTCCAACAAATGTTGCTGGGAAAGTGGTTATCTACCTGCAGAAAACTGAAACTACATCCATGTTTGTCACTCCATACTAGTATCAACTCAAAGTGGATTAAGGACCTTAATATCAGACCTGAAATCTTAAAGCTAGTACAGGTAAACACTGGAAGCAATAGACATAGGCAAGGACTTCCTCAGTAGAACACAAGTGGCTCAGTAACTAAGAGAAAGGATTGACAAATGGGACTACATGAAACTAAGTAGCTTCCAACAACAGAAGAAATGGTCTCTAAATTGAAGAGGCCAGCCACAGAATGGGAGAAAATCTTTGCTAACTATATATTACACAAGGGACTGACAACCAGAGTATACAAGGAGCTCAAAAAACTAAATAAACTCCCCCAAAATCAATGACCCAATAAAGAAATAGGCAACTGAACCAAACAAAACTTTTTCAAAGGAGGAAATCCAAATGGCTAAAAAACACATGAAAAAATGCTCACCATCCCTGGCCATAAAGGAAATTAAAATCAAAACCACACTAATATTCCATCTCACTCCTGTTAGAATAGCTACCATCAAGAATACCAACAACAACAAATGTTGGCGAGGATGTAGGGGGAAGGAACCCTCATACACTGCTGGTGGGAATGTAAGCTAATACAACCACTATGGAAAACAGTAAGGAAACTCCTTAAAAAACTAGAAATAGATCTGCCATACAATCCAGCAATACCACTCCTAGGAATATACACAAAGGACTGTGACTCAGGTTACAACAAAGCCTCCTGCACATCCATGTTTATTGCAGCACTATTCACAGTAGCTAAGCTATGGAACCAGCCAAGATGCCCAGTAATGATGAACAGATTAAGAAATTGTGGTATTTATACACAATGGAATTTTACTCAGCCACAGAGAAGAATGAAATTTTGTCATTCAAAGATAAATGGATGGAAATTACTATATCATCTTAACTGAAGTTAGCCAGACTCAGAAGGCCAAAAGCCACATGTTCTCCCTCAGATGTGGATTGTAGACCTAAAACAAATGCAATAATACTATGAGACATGGGTCACACTAATGGGAGGCTGTGCAATGGAGGGATAGAGAGAGGGAAGGAAACCAAAAACTTGAATGAATTTGATGTGCTGTACAGGAATGAATATACAAATTTTAAATTGGCTGGGGCCACCATGAGAAATGGACTAGGGAGGAGTGAAGAGGACTTGAAGAGGCGAATCAACTGGAGCTGTAATACACATATGCATGGGAACAACACAAGGAAACTCCCTGTGTAGCTATCTTTATCTCAAACTAGCAAAACATTATGTTTTTTATTTTATCTTTTATGTTTTTTCTTCTACAAAATAGGAGAACGGGAAGGCAGAACAGGTTCTGTGGGGAGGAGGGGGTGGTTGGCACCAGTGGGAGAGGGGAGTTGGTGGGAAAAGGGATAAGAGGATGATATGGTGCAAACAATGTATATATATGTATGTAAATGCAAAAATAATCCCTGTTGAAACCTTTCAGGAATCAGGGAAGGGGGAATGAGGGAGAGAGGTGGAGGGAGAATTCAAGTATAATATATTTGATACATTGTAAAAACCATTGTACATGCTACAATGTGCCCACACCCAGCACAACAATTAAAAAAAAAAGGAAAAATAGGCAACTGACCTAGATTAAGGGTAGGTGAAATGCCAACCCTTAATCTAAATTGCCCTCTAAATTGGGCACCAAAAGCTCCACGGTGCTGCCAACCCTAAGCAGAGTCTCTAGCATCCCAGCACAACCACCACATCTCCCAACACCTGCACCCAGGCCCCTGCTGAGGTAGGGAGCAAAAAAAGAACATGAACTATTTCCCCCAACCACTATTAAAACACTGAGTGGCAAAGAGTGGAGGCAACTATTGCCAGGCAGATTTAGGGCCACTAGGTGATAGACAGCTAGTAGCAAAAATCCATCCAGAAGAGGAAGGTAGGTAGTAGGAAGTGAGGTTTGGCATGAGCCAAGGCTACAAGCCCCTGGGGCATGCTTTCTTATCTCAATAGATTTCACTTATAAAACATAAATCAAAAATTAAAAAATTAAGAATTTCAAGAGACTCCAAGAGCATTAAATCCCACTGCAGCACCCTTTTGTATGCTTCTCTGTGCCACCAAACCTCTTGAGACAAACAAAAATGAAAACACAATATACCAAAGCCTTTGGGATACAGCAAAAGCTGTTCTAGGAGGATGTTTAAACTACATTTAAAGAGAAAAGACCTCAAATAAATGGCCTGATTTATACTTCAAGGAACTAAAAAGAGAAAAACAAACTAAACTACTCAAAGAAAATAATAAAGATCAGAAGTATATCAAAAAGAGAATAGCAAAACAATTGTTTTTTTTAAATGACCAAACCAGATAGACCCTTAGCTACACAAACTAAGAGGAAAAAGTCAAATAAATAAAATAAACAATAAAAGTGTAGACATTCAATGGATGCCTCAGAAATAAAAAGGGTCATAAGGCACTGTTATGAACAACTATATCTCAACAAACTGGATAACCTAGAGAAAATGGGTAAATTTCTAGAACTATGTTATCTACCAAGATTGACTCAAGAAGAAGTAGAAAGACTGAATAGACCAATAACAAATAAAGAGAAATAAATAGAGGTTAAAAATCTCTCACCAAAGGTAATCCCAGGACCAAATGTGTTCCTGACTGAATTCTACCAAATATTCAAAGAATCAATGCCAATTAACACAAAAAAATAAAATGAGGAAGAACACTTCAAGGTTCGTTTTATGAGGCAAACATTACCCTAATATCAAAGACACCACAAGAAAACAGAACTACAAGCCCACATCATTGATGAATGTAGAAGCAAAATCCTCAATAAAATACTAGCAAACCAAATTCAACAACACATCAAAAGGATCACACATCATGAGCAAGTGGAATTTACCCTGGGGATACAAATTTAGTTTCATATATGCAAATCAATACTGTAATACCCATCACTAACAGAATAAACAACAACAAAAAGAAAACGCACGTGATCATCTCAATATATGTAGAAAAAGAATTTTACAAAATTCAGAATACTTTCACAATAAAATTCAACAAATTAGGTAGAAATTTCATCAACATCATAAATGCCATTTATGTAAAACTTACAGCTAGCATCACAATCAATGGGAAAAATCTGAAAACACTTTTCCTCTAAGATCTGGTACAAGGCAAGAATGCCACTCTTGCCACTTCAATTCAGTGTAGTAGTTTAAACAGTAGCAAGAATAATCAGACGAGAAAAAAAAAAAGACACTCACATAGGGAAGACATGTTTGCATACGATATGTTTCCATACACTGAAAACTCTAAAGACTCCCCCAAAGCAAAACCAAAAACCTGTCAGAACTAATAAATGAATTCAGTAAAGTTTCAGGATACAGAAAAGCGAAAAATAGAGGGGGGGGTGAACCAATTTGGGTTATAATACATATCTACATAGAAATGTCACAATGAAACACCATGTATAGTTATCTTAAACAAGTGAAAATGTCATTTTTTTTTTTACAAAAAGAGAGAAGAAGGCAAAACAAGTCCTGTCTGGGGGTGGTTAGTATCAGTGGGAGTGGAAAGACTATGAGGAAAAGGTGTGGGAGAGGTGAATATGGTGCAAATACTGTGTACATATGTATGTAAATGGAAAAATGAGACCTGTAGAAACTATTCCCAGAATGGAGGAGGGAGAATAAAGGAGAATGATGGAAGGGGTGAAAGCAAGTATGATATATTGTAAGAAATTTTGTAAATGTCACAATGTACTCCCAGTACAATAATAATTTAAAATTTCAATTGCGATTCTTTTTAACAATAATGATCTCTCTGAAAAATAAATTTTAAAAGTCCCATTTATAATAGCAACAAAGAAATAAGTAAAATACCTCATAATGAGTTTAACTAAAGAGGTGAAAGATCTCTAGTCTGAAAACTAAAAAAAAAAATGAAAAAAATAGAAAAAGACTCAAATAGATAAAAAGATATTTCAAGCTCATAAATTGGAAGAATTAACATCATTAAAATGCCCATGCTGCACAAAGAGACATACAGATTCAATACAATCCTTATCAAAATCCAATGGCAGTTTTCACAGAAGTAGAAAAAAAAGATTCTGAAATGTGTATGGAACCACAACAATTCCTGAATAACCAGAGCAATTCAAGAAAAGAAAAACAAATTTTGAGAAACAATAATTTCAAATTATACTACAAAGCAATAGTAATCGAAATAATGTACTACTTGCATAAAAGCACATAGATCAATGGAGCAAAATAGAGAGCCCAAATGTAAACTGTATACAAACAACTAACTTTTGACAGCAGTGCCAAGAAAACAGTGGGGCAGGATAGTCTTCAATAGAGGTATTGAGAAAACTGAATTTCCAAGTATAAAATAATAAAATTGAACTGTTATATTGCATCCTACACAAAAAGCAACTCAAAATGGATTAAAAGTCTAAACAAAAGGCCTGAAACCATAAAATTTCTAGAAGAAAAGCTCCGCAACATTGGTCTTGGTGATGATTTTTTTTTTTTGATGGAACACCAAAATTGTAAGCAAAAAATCTAAAATGGGTGAGGGACTACACCAAATTTAAAAACTTCTTTGGAAAGGAAACAATCAAATGAAAATGTAGGTATGGATTAAGACAAAATATTTGTGAACCATATATCTGAAGAGGGGTTAATAACCAAAATATATAAGTAACTCTCACAATCCAATAGCAAAACACGAATAGCTGAATTTTAAAATGGATGTAGTACCTAAATAGTCATTTCTCCAAAGGAAAAAACCAGCCAACCAATACGCAAAAAGGTGCTCTATATCACTAATCAGGGAAATGCCAATCAAAACCACAATGAAATATCACCTCATATCTCTAAGGGTGGCTATTATGTAAACTGTAAGAGATAACAAGTGTTCACGAAAGTGTAGAGAAAAAGAACCCTTGTTCAGTGTTCATAGGAATGTAAATTGGTGCACTTACTGTGGAAAATAGTATGGAGGTTCCTAAAGATATTGCTATCAAATGACGCAACAATACCCTTTCTGGATACATGCATAAAGGAAATCACCACCTTGTAAAGACATCTGCACTCCAATTTTCATTGCAGCATTATTCACAATAGCCAAGATTTACAAACAACCAAAGTGTGTGCTGATGGATGGATGAATGAATTTAAAATGCCACACATATAAAGCATATAATGATACTTTGATGATGGACTGCATATATGATGGTCACCCCATAAAATTATAAAGGAGCTGAAAATTCCTGTCAACTAGTATTTTTACTGGACCTTTTCTACGTTTAGATATATTTAGATTTATAAATATTAACAATTTATTACTGTGGACCTAGTGATATTCCAATCTAGCAATGAAATACTGTCATGAGTTTTGTTGTGTCCTCTATCCTGAGCCCTAATAATGGCACCTGGCCATCGGTTCTCTTCCTACCTGCTTTCTCTCCCTCTTCTTCTGGTCCTCGACTTGGTTGTGCCCTTGGTGCTCTCCCTGCAACCCCTGCAGGCTTTGCCATTCCTCCTTATGCAGGACCTGTGAGTGAAATAAATTGTTTCAACTCATAGCCTTCTCCAAGTGTAATTTCTGGCCTATTATTGAAACAATCCTTAAAGAACACACAAGGGGGATTTATTCCCTCATTTACAACACAACTTTTTTCTACATTAAGTGATCTGTTCACATTTTTCACCATATTATGCTTTGATTTCTTATATTTTGCTGACAATTCATCTAACTTTTCTACATTTTTTATTGTCTCCCATAGAGTCTAACAACTATCATCCTGTGTGTTTTTCCTCTTCTATTCTCATATGGAGATTATTTACTTAATTGGATTATTTGAGTGATTAGATTATGGATTTACTGATTGATTTATTATTTTAAATCAATTATAGTATTATTAATCTCTTTTTCCTACATTATTTTATTTTATTGTCATTTTCTAATTCCTTATGATGAGACTGAGTTTCCTGTCCTTTACTTTTTCTTAGTTAATAGAAAATGTGATGAAAATGACATGCCTTTTCCTCTGAGTGTAGGTTTGGCTATATTTCAGACTTGTGACTTGTATTTCTTATCAGTTTAATGCAGTCTATAATCAGAGGCTTATTTCCAGGTACATTTTCTTAATTTTCAGAGATAAAGATTTTTTTCTTTTTGTTTATGTTTATTTTATTGGGTTTCTGCATTTTAAAATTGGTAAAAGTCATTTAAGAAAATAAATAACAAAGAGATTAGCCTGAGCAGAGTGGAGTCTCTGCTGTGGTCTGAACATGGTTTGTGACTCCACACACCCTGAACTCACTCAAGAATTTAATCCCCAAAGTAACATGTTAATGGTATTAAAAGGTAGGGGCTTACTTATTCTCACTGTTGTTTTTAGAGGTGGAGTCTTTGGAAAATGATTAGATTTTTAAAAGATCATTAGGGTGGAGTCCCCACAATTGCATCCTGGTAGTTTTGAAAGAAGGGGGACAGAGACCAACCCACAGATATGCATATTGTCTGTTTCTTCCATATAATGCCATGTGCCACCCATGACTTCTAGTTAGAAGGCCATCACCAGAACTGAGGTGATGCCAGCACCATGCCCTTGAACCTCTAAAACTGTGAGCTAAATAAACATCTCTTTTTTATAAAGTCAGCCTGCCTCAGATATTTTGTTATAGTAGTGGAAATCTGACAAATACACACTTACTACATCATTGTGATATGAGAAAATGCAGATAGTAAAAGATAGAAAATACTATCTTGTAACACTTCCTCTTCAGAGCACATAGTGCTTGAAACACAGGCTTTAATTGGGTCTTTTGACCTATTGTCAGACTCCTAAAGAATGATAACTTGCTGCTGCCTGGACTTCTACATTCTTAAGCCCTAGATTCCCCATAATTGAATTGCCTTTATTTCTCAAGTGGTGGAGCACCTGTCCAGCAAACTAGAAAAGCCCTGAGCCCAAGCCCCAGTACCACCAAAAAAGTTTTCTTTAGCAATCCCAGGAAAGGCATTTAGTTGACCCTTCATGGATCACATATCCATCTTTTAATAATCAGTTTTTTAAAAAAAATAGAATACAGTTTAATGTGTCCACACCTGTGGCTGGGAGTGGTGAAGACAAACCACATGGACTAGGGGGAGAACATTTTCCCAAAGGAAAAGAAAAACTGAAACAACAGATGACTTTTGTTACAGTTTGTAAAACATTTAACACAATGCTTAGATAAAGCATTGTTGTGGTATGGAACTGGACTCGCAATATCTCTGAAATATGGCATATTTGTACTTGAAAACATCTATTTCTTCTATTTCTCTTCAGTTTTCTAGTTCTTTATGGTTGAAGGGCAAATGGAATACAAGTTATCCTAACATGGTCAGAAATAAATTTAATAATTACATCTAATATTAATGGAGTATGTTTTTAAGTAGATATGCATGCTAGAAACTTTTTTTAAAACCCTGCCTCTGGCAGCACAAGACTGAAATTGTTGATAAAAAAGCAAATAGGTAAGAATTACTCTGGTCTTCTACTAGAATTACGTTTCCAGTCACGACTCAGGAAGGGAAAACCCAAGCAAATTTTGGTGGTCATGCTGAGCTGTAAATTATTGAGCCAGAGTGTACAGTTTGAGGAGATGGACACACAAGAAACACTTGGCACAGAATACAATACAGGAAGGAGGAATTCAAAGGAGTGTTCCAGAAATCTGCACAGGAATCTTTTTGAATCTGTTTCTAAATACAAACCCCATCATACAAGGGGAAGAACTCCTGGGAAACAATAAACTGAATTATTCCCAGAGCTCACAGAACTGAGAGATGGTTAACTTCCAACAAGCCAAAGTGGAAAACCTTGCTGAATATTTAGCCCAAGGATTAGAAATGCTACTCCAGACTTACCCTAAGGGTAAAGAAAGACTAGAATGGATAAAGCTGATCTGCCAGAAAGACTAGAATGGATAAAGCTGATCTGCCAGTTACTTAAGTGTCTTGTAAAATGAAGTTCAATTTTCTTTAAAGAAATTAAAGTGGCTCAGCCCTGTAATCCCAGATACTTGGGAGGTGGAGATTGGGAGGATCATATTTAGAGGCTAGTCCACTCAAAAAGTTCATAAGACCCCATGTCAACCAATAAAAGCTGGGCATGGTGGTGCATGCCTGTCATCCCAGCTATGTGGGGAGAGTAAATAGGAGGGTAGCAATCCAGCCCAGTCTGGGCATAAAATTTGAGACTCTGTTCAAAAAAATACCTAAAGCAAAAAAGGACTGAGGGCATGGCTCAAGTGGTACAGAGCCTGCCTATCAAGTGCAAAGGCCCTTAATTTAAACCCCAGTACTGGAGATAGATAGATAGATAGATAGATAGATAGATAGATAGATAGATAGATATATCCTTCTTTAAAGGAAGACAAAATCCAAATACTCATATCCAAGGTATTGGTTCCAACAAAAAAATGACTAGAGGTACAAGAAAAGAGAAAAGTGTTAACATAACAAAGAAGTAAGTCAGTACATAATGATAGACTCCTAAGTGGATTATCAGATAAAAACATTAAATCTATTATAAATAGCAAAAGGAGTCAAAGAAAAACATAAAAATAATAAGGAAAGAAATGAATTATAAAAACTGAATTAAATTCTAAAAATGAAAAATACAATTTCTGAAAATGAAGATCTACTACATATGCATAAGGACTGGTTAGCCTCTGTGGAAGAGATCAGGGGACTAGAAATAAAAACTACCCACAACAAACCCAAATCCCAGTAACCGTGCACATCACTGAGTCTCACTTATGTGTAATTAGAGTCCCAAAAGGGAAAAGAGAGACGACCAAAAGACATATTTAATGATATTGTAGCCAAAAACTTTCTACTCAAAGAAAAAGCCCCAATTCAAGATCTCAATGAACCTCGAGCAGAAACAAACAAAAACACATATCAAGGAGAGTCACATTATTGAAAATCAAGGATTAAGATAGCACAAGGAAACTCCCTGTGCAGCTACCTTTATCTCAAATCAGTAAAAATGTCATTTTTTTCTTTTTTCTTCTACAAACTTGGAGAACAGGAGGGTGGAACAGGACCTGCAGGGGGTGGAGAGGTACCAGTGGGAAGGGAAAAGGTGGTAGGAGGGTGAATACAGTGCAAAAAATGTGTACACATGTATTTAAATACAAAAATGATAGCTGTTGAAACTGTTCCAGGAATCCTAGGAGGTGGGGATAAAGGAGAGCAGTGGAGGAGGTGAATCCAAGGATGATATATTTGATACATTGTAAGAACTTTTGTAAATGCCACAATGTACCCCCACCCAGCACAACAATAAAAAAATAAAATAAAATAAAAATAAATAACCTCTTAAAAGCAGTCATGGAGGAAAAGAGGCATTCAACATGAAGAAGCAAAGATAAGAATAACAGTGGAATTTTCATCAGAAAATATGCAAGAGAAGTCAGTGTAGTAACATATCTAAACTGCTGAAAATAAAACCACAAAAAAGCCCATCAGCCTAGTATTTTATATCCAGTGAAAATATACTTCAAAAATGAAGGACATGAAATAAAGTCATTTTATTTTCAGGTGAACAAAAGCTGAAAATTTTCACTGTCAGCACCTACTTTATAAGAAGGGAGCAATGGTAGAAAAATTATACCCTTCAGAAATATAGATATACAAAGAGCAACAGTGAGTGCTTAAAATGATAAATATAGGTAAACATAAAATTTATATTTTCATTTTAAATTTCATAAAGGTTATTTAAAGGTTACTACCAATAAAAATAACAAGGTATTTAGGGTTTGTAATACATACAGAAGAGAACCATAACAAAGCAATAACAGAAGAATGGAGGAGGGGAGATAAAATTACATCTTTATAAGATTCTTGCATCATATGTTTAGTAGCATAATATTACTCAAGGTAAAGTATGATAAGTTAAAATGGATACCATAAGTCTTAGCAACCACCAAAAAAAAGAGCAAAGAGATATAGCTAATAAGCCAATAGTAGAAATAATATACAATGTTAAAAAATATTTAATCCAAAAAGTCAGGAAAAGAATAGAAAAGGAACAAAAGCAGAAAAGACAATATAAAACAATATCAGTGAAGACTGAAACTCAACCATGCTGAGTTTAATAAACATATAGTAGAACCTTGGTATCTGTGGGTCCAAGGAGACCACCCTTGAGGAAAAACCATGAATGATCAGGATGACAGAGTTCAATACTGTACTATGCATACTTGATTCATTTTTCCCATAATGCCACCCAACTTCTGCTAAAGACATGCTATCTTTCAAAAAAAATCTAAAATTTTCACTTTATCAGTTACATTAAGCACATTAACTTTTACCTTGATTTTTGGGCACCATTTGCTTTTGGGGAGGCATATTTTCACAAAATGAAGGGCAGAGAAACACTCAATAGATCACACAAAGATTTAAACCCAACTAGTGATATAGTGGGACTGAGAGCATCTTCACATCAATTGAGCTATATAATGTGTGTGCATTATAAATGTTTCAGTTTTAAATTTTTTATTTTATTTATTATTATTATTTTTATCATGCTTGGCCAAAACTATGGGTTGAACATTAGAGTGTTATAAAAGATATACCATTTTATTCTAGTCATGAGAAAATTGGCATCAGGTTATTTAAACTTCAAGACACAAGATATTAACAGGGGTAGAAAGAACTGTTTCATAAGAATAGAAGAGTTAACTTATCAAGATTATAATAATCCTAAAAGTGTCTGCACATAAATATAGAACTCACATAACTGAAAGAAGGAATAGACAAACCTATAATTATAGCTGAAAATCTTAATACTCCTGTCTCAAAATTGATAAAACAAGTAGGCATAAAATCAGCAATGATACAGAAAACTTGAGCAAGACTTTTAATCAACTTGATTTAATGACAGTTATAGAATACTACACTCAACAAATGTGGAACACATTCTTTTAAAGTACCTAGAAAAAGTCACCAAAATGGTCATACATAGGCCATGCGACAATTCTCAACACTTAAAGGAACTGAAATGATAAAAGTAGGCTTTCTGACCATAGCAGAATAATATCTAAAAACAATAATACATAAAACAGCCAAGGGACTGAGAAATACAAGGGAACTTTCTCAATATTATAAAAGGCATTTATTGCCAGCCCACTAACACACTCGCCGCTGCCCTGCAGGCCCACCAGGCCACCACCCACTGACCCACCAGGCTGCTGTCCACCAGCCCACCAGTTTGCCAGCCCACTGGCATACTGGCCACCACCCACCACAGGAGGGCTCCAGCACCACCAGATGCTGGCTCCAAACCTGCCTAGGAGATGCAGACAAAAAGGACTAGATACTAAAGGAGTAACACCAGAACTACTAAGACTGAAATTCTACTGTTCATGAACTGGGAAATTTTTTTTCTTTCTTTTTTCTTTTTTGCTCTTTTTTCTTTTCTTTAAGTGTTTGTTTGTCGTGTTGGCTGCTTGATTGCCCACCATCCCTCCCTGTTGGTTTATTTGGTTCTCCTTTTTTAATTTTTTCTTTATTTTTCTTTTTCTCCTTATTTCTTGGTTTTGTTACTTTTACTATTGTAAGTTAGCTAATACTAAATTACACATAGACCAGGGACAGAAACAGTACCAAGTGAAACGATGAGAAGATGAAAAAAGGATGGAAACCATTCTCCCTCCAAAATAAATTAGTACAGGATTCAGGGGGAAATGAAGAAAATGGATACCCAGATACAGACTCCAACAAAACAAAGAGAAACTATACCAGTCACCCAACAAAGACCACAAGAACAACCTGAAAGAAGAAATTCTACAAGTAATCAGTGAAAATTTCATACAGATGTTACTAGACATGGTCAACCAAAAAGTACAGGAGGCACTCAAGAAATTCCAAGACAACAAAAATAAAGAATATGAGAAAACACAAAAACAAATAAATGAAATCATAGGAGACTTAAATAAACACCAAAGGGAAACAGAAAGCACCATAAATAGAAAGATAAATGAATTAAGTTTGAAAACTGACAATAGTAAAGAGGAAGTAACCCATGATATGGAAAACCTCAGAAAAAATATAAAATAGAAATACAAAACAAAATGGAAGGCCACTCCAGCAGACTAGAACAAGCAGAAGACAGAATCTCAGAACTTGAAGATGAAAGGGTAATTAAAGGAAAAACTAAAGAACTATTAGTCAGACAACTCAAGACCTGTGAAAGAAATATGCAAGAACTCACTGACTCCATCAAAAGACCAAACCTGAGAATCATGGGCATTGAAGAAGAAGAAGAGGCACAAGCAAAAGGAATTAGTAATATATTCAACAAAATAATAACAGAGAGTTTCCCAAATCTAGAAAAATCTATGCCCATACAGATGCAAGAGACCAGACTCAAACAAAATGAAGATAAATTATGCCACAGAACCCAATGAAGCCCACAAGAATAATCTAAAACATGAAATCCTCCAAGTAATCAATGAGAATTTTATAGAGATAATACTGGATATGGTCAACCAAAATGTACAGGACACACTCAAGAAATTCTAAGACAATAAAAATAGAGAATTTGAGAAAACACAAAAAGAAATAAAAGAAAGCATGGAAACACTATATAAACACCAAAGTGAAACAAAGAACTTAATTAAAAAAGAGAAAATGAACTCAGGATGAAAATAGACAACATTAAAGAGGAAACGACTCAGGATATGGAAAACATCAGAAAAAAGAACGAAACAGAACTGCAAAACTAAATGGAAGGCCAATCCAGCAGAATAGAACAAGCAGAAGACAGAATCTCAGAACTCGAAGATGAAATGGTAATTAAAGGAAAAAACCAAAGAACTATTACTGAAACAACTCAAGACCTGTGAAAAGAAAATGCAGGAACTCACTGAATCCATCATAAGACAAAACCTGAGAATCATGGGCATTGAAGAAGAAGAAGACATGCAAGCAAAGGGAATGTGTAATATATTCAACAAAACAATTACAGAAAATTTCCCAAATCTAGAAAACTCTATGCCCATACAGATGCAAGAGACCTCCAGAGCACCAAACAGACCAGACCAAAATAGAACTAACCCACAGAATATTATCATTAAAGCAATAAATTCAGAGACCTGAGAAAGAATATTGAAGGCTGTAAGAGAAAAAAAACAAATAACATACAAAGGTAAACCCATCAAAATCACAGCAGACTTCTCAACAGAAACATTAAAAGCAAGAAGAGCTTGGGGTGAGATCTTCTGGGCACTGAATGAAAATAACTTCAAACCCTGGATACTCTACCCAGCAAAACTATCATTCAAAATAGAAGGAGCAATAAAAGTCTTCCATGATAAGCAGAAACTAAAACAATATGTGACCACAAAGCCACCACTATAAAAGATTCTTCAAGTGATTCTGCACACAGAAAGAGAAACCCAACATAACCATGAAAGGGCAGGCAGCACCAAACTACAAGAAAAGAAAAAGCAAGAAAGTAGAGAGTAACCTCAACTTAAGGACACACAATCAAACCTTCAAACAACTAAGACAACAAAATGACAGGAATCACCACATACCTATCAGTACTAACACTGAATGTTAATGCACTTAATTCTCCCATCAAAAGGCACCATTTGACGAAATGAATTAAAAAGGAAGATCCAACAATTTGTTGCTTACAGGAGACCCATCTCACCAACAGAAATAAGCATAGGCTTAGCATGAAAGGCTGGAAAAAGGTTTACCAAGCCAATGGTCCCAAAAAACAGGCAGGAGCAATACTTCTCTCTGACAAAGTAGACATCAAACCTACATTGATCAAATGAGATAAAGAAGGACACTCCATACTAATAAAAGGGGAAATAAACCAAAAGGAAATAACAATTATCAATCTATATACACCCAATGTCAACGCACCCAATTTCATCAAACATACCTTGAATGACCTAAAAGCATATATTGACTCCAACACAGTGGTTGTGGGAGACTTTAACACCCCATTTTCATCAATAGATAGGTCATCCAAACAAAAAATCAGTAAAGAAATCCTAGATCTAAAATATACCATAGATCAAATGGACCTACTTGATGTCTACAGAACATTCCATCCAACTTCTACACAATAAACATTCTTCTCAGCAACCCACAGAACCTTCTCCAAAATAGATCATATCCTATGGCACAAAGCAATCCTCAGCAAATATAAGAAAATAGAAATTATACCATGCATTCTGTCTGATCACAATGCAATAAAACTAGAACTCAACAACAAAAATAAAGACAAAAAAAATGCAAACAGCTGGAAACTGAATAACTCATTACTTAATGAACAATGGGTCATTCATGAAACAAAAGAAAAAATTAAGAAGTTCCTGGAGGTCAATGAAAATGAAAACACAACCTCTCAGAACCTATGGGACACAGCAAAGGCAGTCCTGAGAGGAAAGTTTATACCATGAGTGCATGTATTAAAAAGATTAAAAGATCCGAAATCAATGACCTAATGATACATCTCAAACTCCTAGAAAAACAAGAACAAGCAAATCTCAAAACAAATAGAAGGAGAGAAATAATAAAAATAAGAGCTGAAATCAATGAAATAGAAACCAAAAAAACCATACAAAGAATTAATGAAAAAAAAAGTTGGTTCTTTGAAAAAATAAACAAGATCGACACACCCCTAGCAAACCTGACAAAAATGAGAGAAAAAACCCAAATTAGTAGAATCAGGAATGCAAAAGGGGAGATAACAAAAACACCACGGAAGTCCAGGAAATCTTCAGAGACTACTTCAAGAACCTATATTCAAGTAAATTCAAAAATCTTAAAGAAATGGACAGATTTCTTGATATACATGATCATCCAAAACTGAACCAAGAGGATATTAATCATCTGAATAGATCTATAACACAAAATGAAATTGAAGCACCAATCAAGAGACTCCCTAAAAAGAACAGTCCAGGGACTGATGGATTCTCTGCTGAATTCTATCAGACTTTTAAAGAAGAACTGATACCAACCCTCCTTAAACTGTTCCACAAAATTGAAAGGGAAGGAAACTGCATAACACATTTTATGAACCCAGTATTACACTTATCCCAAAACCAGGCAAAGACACCTCCAAAAAGGATACAAAGAATCAATGAAACAAAAAGCTGATTCTTTGAAAAAATAAATAAGATTGAAAAAATAAATAAGATAGAACTAAATCACACCATAGATCAACTGGACCTAGACATTGTCTACAGAATATTTCATCTAACTTCTACACAATATACATTCTTCTCAGCAGCTCATGGAACTTTCTCCAAAATTGATCATATCTTAGGGCACAAAGCAAGCCTTAGCAAATGTAAAAAAACAGAAATAATTCCATACATCCTATCTGATCACAAAGCATTAAACCCCTGGCAAACCTGACTAAAATGAGGAGAGAAAAAAACCCAAATCAGTAAAATCAGAAATGCAAAAGGAGAGATAACAACAAAACCCAAATCAGTAAAATCAGAAATGCAAAAGGAAAGATAACAACAAATACCATGGAAATCCAAGAAATCATCAGAGACAACTTTGAGAACCTATATTATAATAAATTTGAAGATTCTGAAGAAATGGACAGATTTCTAGATATTTACAACCATCCAAAACTGAACCAAGAGGACATTAATCACCTGAATAGATCTATAACAAAAAATGAAATTGAAACTGCAATAAAGAGTCTCCCAGAAAAGAAAAGTCCAGGACCTGATGGATTCTCTGCTGAATTCTATCAGATGTTTAAAGAAGAACTAATACCAACCCTCCTTAAACTGTTCCACAAAATAGAAAGGGAAGGAACACTACCTAATTCATTTTATTTTTCATTTATTACTCTCATCCCAAAACCAGACAAAGACACCTCCAAAAAGGCGGACTATAGGCCAATTTCCTTAATGAACATCAATGCAAAAATCCTCAATAAAATAACAGCAAACAGAATCCAACAACACATCACATCAGAAAGATCATCTACCATGACCAAGTCGGCTTCATCCCAGGGATGCAGGGATGGTTCAACATAACACAAATCTCTAAATGTAATACAGCACATTAACAGAAGCAAAGACAAAAACCACTTGATCATCTCAATAGATGCAAAAAAAGCCTTTGACAAGATCCAACACCACTTCATGATAAAAGCTCTAAGAAAACTAGGAATAGAAGGAATGTACCTCAACATTGTAAGGCTATATATGACAAACCTATAGCCAACATCATACTTAATGGTGAAAAACTGAAGCCATTCCCCTTAAAATCAGGAATGAGACAAGGATGCCAACTATCCCCACTCCTATTCAACATAGTACAGGAATTCCTAGCCAGAGCAATTAGGCAAGAAGAAGAAATAAAAGGAATACAAATAGTGAAGAAACTGTCAAAATATCCCTATTTGTAGACCATAGGATCTGTACCTTGAAGACCCAAAAAACTCTACCCAAAAACTCCTAGACACCATAAACAGCTATAGCAAGGTGGCAGGATACAAAATCAACTTACAAAAATCATTACCTTTTCTGTACACCAATAATGAACAAACTGAGAAGGAATATATGAAACAATTCCATTCACAATAGCCTCAAGAAAAATCAAATACCTAGGAGTAAACTTAACAAAGGATGTGAATGACCTCTACAAGGAGAACTACAAACCCCTGAAGAAAGAGATCAAGGAACAGTACAGAAGATGGAAAGATCTCCCGTGCTCATGGATCAGTAGAATCAACATGGTAAAAATGTCTATACTATCAAAAGCAATTTATATGTTTAATGCAATTCCCATCAAAATCCCAATGAATTTCATCACAGAGACTGAAAAATCTACCCTAAAGTTCACCTGGAAACACAAGAGACCGCAAATAGCCAAGACAATACTCAGCAAAAAGAGCAATGCTGGAGGTATCACAATACCAGACTTCAAACTATATTACAAAGCAATAACGATAAAAACAGCTTGGTACTGGCACAAAAACAGACATGAAGACCAGTGGAACAGAATAGAGGACCTGGATATGAATCCACACAACTATACCCATCTCATATTTGACAAAAGTGCCAAAAATATATGATGGAAAAGAGACAACCTCTTCAACAAATGTTACCGGGAAAAGTGTTTATCCATCTGCAAGAAACTGAAACTATATCAATGTTAATTAAAGACCTTAATATCAGACCCAAAACTCTGAAGTTAGTATAGGAAAGATCAGGAAACACTCTGGAAGTAATAGATATAGTATAGGCAGGACTTCCTCAATAGAACCCCAGCACCCCAGCAACTAAGAGAAAGAATGTACAAATGGGACCATAAAATTAAAAAGCTTCTGCACAATAAAAGAAATGGTCTCTAAACTGAAGAGACCACCCAGAGTGGGAGAAAATATTTGCCAACTATGCATCAGACAAAGGACTGATAACCAGAATATACAGGGAAATTAAGAAACTAAACTCTCCCAAAATCAATGAACCCATAAAGAAATGGGCAACTGAACTAAACAGAACTTTCTCAAAAGAAGAAATTCAAATGGCCAAAAACGCATGAAAAAATGCTCACCATCTCTGGCCCTAAAGGAAATGCAAATCAAAACCAAACTAAGATTCCACCTCACCCCTGTTAGAATAGTCATCATCAAAAATACCACCAACAACAGGTATTGGCGAGGATGTAGGGAAAATGGAACCCTTGTACACTGCTGGTGGGAATGCAAGCCAGTGCAACCACTCTGGCAAAAATATGGAGGCTTCTTAAAAATCTAAACATAGCTCTGCCATATGATCCAGCAATCCCACTCCTAGGGATATACACAAAGGAATGCGACACAGGTTACTCCAGAGGCACCTGCACACCCATGTTTATTGCAGCATTATTCACAATAGCCAAGTTATGGAATCAGCCAAGATGCCCCACTACTGACGAATGGATTAAGAAAATGTGATACTTATACACAATGGAGTTTTACTCAGCCATGAGAATGAAATCTTATCATTCACAAGTAACTAGATGGAACTGGAGAACATCATTCTGAGTGAGGTTAGCCAGGCTCAGAAGACCAAAAATCGTAAGTTCTCCCTCATATGCAGACTTTAGATCTAGGGCAAATATAGCAATGTGGTTGGATTTGGGTCACACAACAAGGGGAGAGCACAGGAGGTATGGGGATAGGTAGGAAACCCAAAACATGAAAGCATTGATGTCCCCACTCCAGAGGAGCTAATACAGCAACCTTAAAGTGACAGGGATCAACACAAGAAGGAGTTTAGGAACCAGTGTAAAGATCAGTTAGAGATGAATCAATTTTGGTTGTAATACATCTGTACATGGAATCAATGCTAGGAATCTCTCTGTATAGCTATACTTAACTCAACTAGCAAAAACACTTTGTCTTCCTTATTATGCTTATGTCTTCTCTTCAACAAAATTAGAGATAAGGGCAGAACAGATTCTGCCTGGAAGCAAGGGGGGAAGGAGGGAAGAGGGTGGGGGTCTGGGGGCAGGGGGGAGAAATGACCCAAACAATGTATGCACATGTGAATAAATGAAATAAATAAAATGCATTTGTGAATAGCCTACATTTGGCTGATGTTATGTTCAATAACAAAAGACTAAAGACTTCCTCCTCCCTAAGATTAGGAACAAGCCAATAACTCCTGCTTCACTAATCCTAATTCAACAATGTACTGGAAAGTCTAACCATAATTACAAAGAAAAGAAATGAAAAGAAAAAAAAATAAGGAAAGAAATGTATCCAAATTGAAAATGTATAAGTAAAGTTATGTATGTTATGATCTTGTACTATGGTATAAATGTTTCTGTTCCTCCTAAATACATGTGTTGAAATCATAATCCCAAAGGTAGTGGTATTAAGAGGTGAGTCCTTTAGAAGTTGATTGCATTGTAAGAGTGGGATCCTCATGAATGGAATTAGCGCCCTTATAAAAGAGACCCCAAGCTGGGGCCAGTGACTCATACCTGTAAGCCTAACTACTTGGGAGGCTAAGATTGGAGTATCAAGATTGGAGGCCAGCCTAGACAAGATATTCACAAGCCCACATCTTAACCAATAGCTGTTGCACACTGGTGCACATCTGATATCTCAAGCTAAGCAGGTGCTGAGGTGGAGAGGATTATGGTTCGATGCCAGACTGAGCAAAAATGTTCACAGACTTCACCTCAATGGAAAAAAGCTGGGTGTGATGGCATACACCTGTCATTCCAGCAAGGACAGGAAGTGTAAAATAGGAGGATTGTGGTCCAGGCTGGCCTGGGCAAAAGATAAAACCACCTTGTTTCCAAATAAGCCAGAGCAAAAAGAGCTGGAGGCATGGCTCAAGCATGGCACTCCCTGCCTAGCAAGCATAAAGACCTGGATTCAAACTCCAGTATCACCAGAAAAAGAGAGAAAGAGAAGAGAGAGAGAGAGATCTCATCTCTTCTATCATATGAGGATATGGTGAGAAGGTTCTATCTATGAACCATAAGGAAGGACCTCACCAAGTATGGAATCTTTCACTGCCTGAATCTTGGATCTTCCACTCTCTAGTACTGTGAGAAATAAATTGCTGTTGTTTGCTTATAAGCTTCTCAGTTCATGGTATTTTGTTATGGTAATGCAGGTTAAGAAACCTTATAGAGAAAAAATTTAAAGAACTCCCCAAAAAACTATAAGAGTTGATGAGTAAGTGCATTAAAGTAGCTGAATATACATTAACATACAAAAAATTGGTTTCTATATAATGAATGATGAAAAAGAAAATCGATCAAGAAGAATAGAATACTTAGAATAAATTTGACCAAGAAGGTGCAAGACTAATAGAGTGGGAACTACAAAATATTGTTGAAAGTTGTTAAAGAAGATCTAAATAAATAAAAAGATATTCATGTTCATGGATTCAAGAGCTAAATATTGTTAAGATGGCAACGCTCCTCAATGTCATCAGCAGATTCAATGCAGTCTCTATCAAAATCCCAAAGACATTTTTGGCAGAAATGGAAAAGTATACTCTAAATTCATACAGAATTTCCCATAAAACCAAATAGCTAAATCAATCTTGAAAAATAATAAAGTTAAAGGACTCACACTTTTGGATTTCAAAACTTATTACAAACCCACAGTGATCAAAACAGCATAATACTGTCATAAGAATGGACATATGTACCACTGGAATAGAATTAAGAGTCCAGAAATAAACACATACAGCAATGGTGAACTGATATTTAACAGCAGTGCCACGGTCATGCAATGAGCAAAGCATAGTCTCTTCAAGGAGAAAACATGGCAAATCTTCATGACTGTAGACTTAGCAATGGATTCTTAGCAACAAAACTAAAAGTATAGTATAATATCCATAAAGGATATGATCAAGAAAATGAAAACACAACTCACCAAATGGGAGAAAATATGTATAAACCATATATTTCATAAGGGTATACTATCCAGAATATCTAAAATACTTTTATAACTCAACCACAAAAAGACAAAACAATCCAATATAAAAATTGGTAAAGAACTTGAATGAATATTTTTCCCAAGAAAATACTTAAATGGACAACAAGTACACAACAAGATGCTTTAGCAAAAGCAAATCGAAACCATGATGAGATGCCACTTCATACCCACAATGCTGGTATAATAAAAAAATAGAAAATAAGCATTTGCATGGATGTGAAAAAATTGGGATCCTCAAACATTGATGGTGGGGATATAATATTATGTAGCACTATAGAAAACAGTTTTGTGGTTCCTGGAAATGTTACTAATAGAATTGCCATATGATCCAGAAATTCCACTCCTAGACACATGCCCCTAAAGAATCAAAAACAGATGTTCAGATAAAAACTTGTATGCAAATGTTTATAGAACCATTATTCTCAATAGTCAAAAAGTCTATCAAATGATGAACAGATATTTCATATGATGGAATAATATTCATTCATAAAGTACTGATACATGCTAATGATCCTCAAAAAATATTATAGTAAGTGAAAAGATTATATGTTGTATGATTCCATTTTCTTATGAAATATGTAGAATAGGAAAATTCATACACACAGAAAGAAGAGATAGTGACTTCCAGAGGAGAAAATGTGGAGTGACTGCTGACAGGGCACAGGGCTTCCACCAGGGGTGATGAAAATATTTTGGAACTTGATAAAGGTGATGGTTGTACAATATTTTGAATGTACTAAATGCCAATGGATTTTACACTTTAAATCAGTCAGTTACTTTTATGTTATGTAAATTTTAACCTCAGTAATAAAACAAATCAACAGCAAAATGAAAAATGGAAAATCCCAATTATTTATAAATTATCAGAACACCTCTAAATAACCCTTTAATCCAAGAAGAAACTAAATAGAGAAAAGAGAAATTAGAAATCATTTAAACAAGTTATAGTAAAAATACAGTACATTGAAGTTTATGGGATTTATAACAGTGTTTGGAATAATATTTATGGTTTTAAATGTGCATATTTAAAAAGAGTAAAAGTATAATCAATTACCTAAGCTTCTATTTTAATAAGCTGGATAAGAATGAAGAGAATGCAAAAGAATAAACCATCAAAATATCAATGACCAAAGAAGAAACGGGCAAATAAGCTGAACAGAGCTTTTTCAAAGGAATATGGCCAAAAAAAAAAAAAAAAACACATGAAGAAATGCTCAACAGCCTTGGCCATAAAGGAAATGCAAATCAAAACCACATTAAGATTCCCCCTCAGTCCTGTTAGAATGGCTACCATGAAAAACACCAACAACAACAAATGTTGGGGAGGATGTGGGGAAAAAGGAACCCTCATACATTGCTGGTGGGAATGTAAATTAGTACAACCACTATTAAAAACAGTATGAAAGCTACTCAAAAAACTAAAAATAGAACTGCCATATGATCCAACCATACCACTCCTTAGGAATATACCCAAAGGAATGTAAGTCAGATTACAATAAAGGCACCTGCACACCCATGTTTATTGCAGAATTATTCATAATAGCTAAGCTATGGAAACAGCCAAGGTGCCCCAGTACCAGAATTAATAAATTATGATTTTTATGTACAATGGAATTTTATTCAGCCACAAAGAAATGTAAAATTTTGTCATTTGCAGGTACATTGATGGAACAGGAAAACATTATCTTAAGTGAAGTTAGCCAAGTTCAGAAAGCCAAAGGTCACATGTTTTCTCTCATATGTGGAATATAGACCTAATACAAATACAGCAATATTATGAAAAACAGGTCACGCTAAGGGGAGGTCATATACGAAGAAGGAAAGGTTTAAAAAAAGAAAGCTAAGAAAGTGAATATGGTTGATGTACTTCCTATCAGGAATAAACTTAGAATTTTTAAACCTGTTGAAATCACCATAAGACGGGGACTAAGGTAGAAAGGAGAAAAATAGAGGGGATGAACCAATTTGGATTATTATAAGGAAACTCCCCTGTGTAGCTACTTAAACAAATAAAAATGTCTGGGTTTTTTTTTTCTTTTTTTACAAAAGCAAAGAACAGGAGGGCAGAACAGGTCCTGTCTGGGGAGGGGGAGTTGGCAACAGTGGGAAGGGGGAGAATGAGAGGAATCAATAAAATAAAAATTGATAATAGAGAAAGTCAGTGAATTCATAAGTTGGTTCTTTGAAAACAATCAATAAACTTATAAACATCTAGCTATTTTAATCAAGAAAAAAGAGATGACACAAATAAGCAATAGTAGTAATGAAAGAGGGGACATTATTAGATACAGATCCTAATAGTATTGAAAGAACACTAGGAGATTATTATGAAAAACTTCATGCCAATAAATCTTAGATAAAATGAACACATTTCTTAAAAGGTGATGGAAAACTATATTTTGCACAATTGGTATGGTAATAATTCTCACCCTACATGCCGTTTCAGAATTTTCCTCTCCATCATCAAGAGATAGAGTATGTGTTTCACACCTTTGAGCCTCAGCAGGCTTTTGCAACTGCTTCTACTCAAGAAGACAACAGAAGTGAAGGAGTGATAAAGATAAACAGACATTTTATGGCATGCATCCAATTCTTGGGACATATTGTCAAAATACACCTGCTTCATTTTCTCTCTTCAAACTGATTATTCCCAAACATGATGACACGAGTTTAGCTAATCCCAGCAGGAGAAATTATTATACTAAGTTTTTCCTCCACTTAGCTAGACAGTGATTCTGCAGCACAAGGTCAGAGTCTTTAGGCCTTAGTTATTCTCCTGCATTTTTACACTTGCCTCTGTACCCAGATGGTCTGAGTCACAACCTTCTTTGACACACATGTGCTTTGCCATTTCTTCTGGCTCCTTTCTTCTTAAGAGGTGAAGTCAAAAGATAAGTGACAATTTCTTAAAGGCTAATTAAGAACATTTCTGAATATGTCCTACTTAATTAGCTTCTGTCAACCTTGATTATACTCAAATTTTTTAAATTATACTTCATTTATATTTATTCAGCTTGTACGAATATCATGAAATAGCAGAAAACAGCTATTGTTCTGAGCTTTTCCTGTGAACAACTACTATATGGTAATAAAGGAATTATCAAAATAGCATAAATTCTAACCCAAAGACTCTTTCATATGAATCTATTTCATACTTTTAAATTCCATAATTGCTGTACATGCATAAGGGGACAAAGGTAATTTTTCTTCAGCATAACAGTTCCCTGTGACTGCCTTAGAGCTCTTAACATGAAAGTGACCAATGGAGAGGAAACCATCTCAAATTCTAAAGCTTCTCAAATTCTTCTGTGTCCAAGACTCATCTGTGGAGCTTGTTAAAAATTCAGATTCCCTGCCCCCACCTATACATGTGTCACCTTTATCCTGAACTTCCTCTGACTCCCTTCATGTATAAAAGGGAATTAGGTCTACTTTAAAGGTATTTAAGAAATTAAAATAAAACAATGAGTGCAAAAGTCTTAGCACAATACCCACATAGTCTCAAGATTCTGGCTAAGTGAAACTGGTTCCTGGTCTGCAAATCTGTGTATTAATAACAAGGTACCCCTTTCCTTGGTAATCCTACTGCAAGTGGTCTGGGAACTGATCATATTTTGAGAAACTATGTTTCTAGACAATGATTTCTGGCACTGTCTCTGCCTCAGAATGACCTGTACAGGTCTTAAAACTGAATCTTTGGGCTTCACTACCAGAAATTCTAACCCTACCTCTTTGGCAAAGAGCCCAAGCATGCCAAAACTTTTAAAAGTTCCACCAGTGATTCCAGTATTACCTAGAACTGAGAATCAGTACTTCAAAGTCTCCAAGTATTTTTGCTCATCTCCATAGTGGAAAAAAATTTCAGCATCTAATCCATGGCATATTGTATTAGTTCAACATCACTATGACAAATGATCTGAGGCATTGAACTTGTAAAGAGAAAAGTTTATTATGGTTTACAATTCTGGATGTTCTAGTACAAGATTAAGTTGCCCCATGTCTTTGAGCCTCTTGTGAAGACAGTACATCATGATGGGGGCATATGGTGAAATAAACCACTCACCTTACAAGCCAGAAAGCAAAGAAAAAAGACTGAGGCCAGGGCCCATAAACCCCTTCAAGGTAATGCCCCAAAGGCCTAAGAACCTCCCATTAGGCCCCACCTCCTAAAGGTTCCACCAGATCCCAATAGTGCCATCCTTGGGGCCAAGTCTTTAACACATGGGCCTGTGGGGGACATTTAACACCCACACTAAAACATACATACCATATAGATTTGTATATATACATTACATTATTTAGCATATATTCTATGACATATAATATGTACTGTAAATTTATAATGTACATGTATAAATACATATACATGTATATGTATATATATTTATAATACATATACACATATACTAGACTATGTTATATATTTAGAAAATACACAAAAATAGAAATATTAAAAATAAGATAAAACAAAACTACTGAATTATTTAAATTTATTAATGTAATAAAAATTTATTTTGTCTTCAGTATTAAGTAATTTTGGGGACTGGATATGAGCTCAGTGATAAAGCACTTGCCTAACGTGTAATGCTCCAGGTTTGATCCCCAGCACTACCAAAAAAATTATTTTAATAGATTCTGAAGCTTAGTTCTTAAATCTCTGTTAACAGTGATTACTTCATTATACCAACAGTTAAGCTCTTGTGGCATAATATATACTTTTTATATCTAAAAGGTGTCTCAAGGCACTATACATACTCAAAATGTAACTGTGCATCTAAAAATATACATCATTAATGATAGTGGCCATAAATTCCTATTTCAGAGTCTTCTTTCTTTTTTATTATTTATTTGTTTGTTTATTTGAAAGCAATGGGATTGATCTCAGGACAAATGCTCTACCACTTCAGCCACTCTCCCAGCCCTTTTTGCTTTACTTATTTTTCAGATAGGGTCTCAAACTTTTGCCCAGGGCCAGCCTTAGATAGCAATCCTCCTACCTCTGCCTCTTGCATAGCTGGGATTACAGATGTGCACCACCATGCAGGGCTTATTCTTTGAGATAGAATCTCTCTAACTTTATGCCTAGGTTGACTTTGAATCTCAATCCTCTATCTCTGCCTCCCAAATGGCTGGGGTTACAAGCATGAGCCATACCCAACTTAGAGTCCTATTGCTAATTCTAAACTTTTTGGCTGACTGCTTATTAGCTCTGACTACATTGTCACTATGTTTTACCTTGCAATGGGGCCTGACAAAGAGTTTATACTGGGTGGTGGAGTAGCCTGCCTAGCAAGCATGAGGCCCTGAGTTCAAATTTCACTGCTGCCAAAAAAAAAGAAAACTGTTTATACAAGGAGTCAAAGAAGTGTTGGCTCTGCCATTTTCTTCTTGTCTGCTTGTGTCTCTCTTATTAGTATGATTTCTAACCACCAAGATTTCTTTTGCAGGAACATTTTGAAGCCATTATGTCTTCTAAGGAGTCTTAAGGATCTACTAAGTATTCAGACTCTTAGACTATATTAAGCCACACTTGACTTTGGATTTCTCAGATAGATATAGGCTAGAAATCACAGCTTGCTGGAAGGCAGAGCTAGGCTTTCCTTTTCTTTTTGAACAGTCCTGTCACAGTGCAGAGTTGGCCTCTGACCTTCTTCCCGTGTGACAGCTCACACAGGAAACTAAAGAACACAAAATCCCCTATAGTAGCTAGTTTTAGAATTCTGCCTGACAGCCAATCCCATTGCTATGGTTTGAATGTACCCCCTAAAAGTTCATGTGTTGGAAATGTAACCCCCAAAACTCATATGTAAATGAGATTTAGAGGTGAGGCCTGTTAGGTAACTAGGATGAGATGAGGTATGAAGGTAGGGCTCCATGGTGGCTTAATGGAAAAGGAAGCATGCTCACTCTCTCACCATATCATACCCTCCACCATGATATAATGAAGCAAGAAAGTGCTCACCAAATGCTGGTGCCATGCCCTTGTACTAACTAGCCCCCAGACTGTGAGCCAAATAAATTTCTATTCTTTATAAATTACCCATTTTCATGTATTCTATTATAGTAACAGAAAATGGACTGTGACACTCACAAAGCAACTCCACAGGCATAGCTTCCAGGGTTCCCAGGGGACATACTCCAAGAATCACCCAATGAGTCAAAAGTTGAGAACTTAGTTTTCACAATCTGGCTGTGACTCTTTTACACAGTCATTTTTAGCATAAGCAATGTTGCCTAGCAACCTATTTGACACACTACCTTTTTCAGTACTCTAAGGGAAGAATTAGAAAGATAACAACAGGTCAAGTTCTCATGCAGAAGGAGAAAGTGTTCACTAACCCTTTACTGACACAAGTGTAGATATCCAGTTTTGTGGTGGATAGTGTAGTTAAAACCATATAATCTTTAAATTCATTTAACTGAGCACACACAGCACACATAAAAGTCTCTCTTAGCACCACAACCAGACCTCATGAAACTCATCTGCATTATCACCAAATAATAAAATGTGTAACTCTCTGCTCTAATGGCCTACAGAGGGTGGATTGTGCCTGTCTTGTTCACTATCCCCAGTGCTTGGCACTGTGCCCTACACAAGATAAAATTCAATTAATACCTATTAAGTAAATAAATTAGTTTTTTTAAATATAAATCTGAGTTTGTCAACATAATGCCAAGCAAACTGGGGAAACACTATGCCTATATTTCTAAACTGTATAAGGAACATATGTTATTATTTAATTACAAAATTGACACTTTTAGCAGCATTACCATTAGTAAAATATCATACACTGAGCACCTATTTTTGTCAGTCAATAGTTGATGGAAAAAAAATAGGAAGGATGCCAGACCCAACAAAGCTTGTTGTGCAGTAGGGAAGACAAATATTAAAGGTTTTAGAGTTCAAACATATCCCTCAAACCCAGGAAACTGATACTAAGAATTCCCCTTTTCTCCACAGTAGAGAGGAGGTTAAAAAATGACAAGAGTTGTACACTGATCTTAGCCAATTCATATAAATAATTACATGCATTAAATTAAATAATTTAATTTAGATGGGCTAAATTAGGTGCTATAAAACACAGGATGAGTCTGGAGAAGTGGGAAGTCTTCCATGGAGAAGTACATTTAGACTGAGATCTGAGCAATAGGTTAGCCAGTGAGCAGTCTGAAAGGTTCAGTAAGAAGGATCAGTGTGTTCAAGCCCTTCAAGGAGTCAAATGAGGCAGATCTGGAAGAAGAATTCAGTGGGGCTGGAGCAAACATCTGAGATGAGGCTGGAGAAAGAAGCAGGAAACAGGTCATACAGGGCTTTGTAGAAAATTCTGAACTTTAGTCTGAGTTCAATGGAAAGTCCCTGAGGAGTTTTAAGAAGGGGAACTATGTGTTTTAATTGTAATGTTAAAGATCTTCCTGGCTCCAGTAACTACAATTACATCAGGACAAACCAGATAAGCCTTTCCTTCTCTTAACGATTATTATTTCATTTTTATTTGGTTATTTATTCTTCAGTTTTCTCAACCATAAAATACCTGTCCTTTGTAAAGTACTTGGTGATTCATCCTGAACCTTATAAAGCTTAGCTAGAAGCAGTCTGATGTTTATGTTCTTTAGATTTTTTCCCTGAATAGAATCAAAATGCTATAATTCAATCTTTGATTGTTCTCAGTATGGTATGCTACCTTAACATATTATTTTACCCATTTTGGTAGCAATCTTTTAATCAAATATTAAAGTTTCAGAATTTAGAGCTTTGCTTCTACTATGAAAGATAAAGAAAGGTTTCTGGGAAGTAATGAAAATGATCATGAAGTTTGAGAAGAGAAAACCTGATTATTAATGTCAACACTAGAAATTATTATAACATTCCAAACACTCTAGGTCCTCTTTCCCCTGTATATCCCTGCTAGTGTCTGAATGTTTGTGACACCACAAAATCTGTATTTTGAAAACCTAATCCCCAGTGTAATAGCATTAGAAGGTGGGCTCACTGGAAGGTGACTAACTCATAAGGTCTGAGTCTTCATTAATGGGACTTGTGACCTTTTAAAAGAGATCTCAGAATGCTCACTTATTTCTTCCACCAAGTGAGAAGGCAGCTATCTTCAAGACAGCAAGAGAGCGCTCACCAAAACCCAACCATGCTGGCACCCTCACTTCAGCCTCCATAACTGGGAAAAATACAAATGTCTGTGTTTCAAATTATCCTGTCTATGGTATTTTATTATAGTAACTTGAGCAGACTAAGACAATTAGGAAGGGGCTCCTTATCTTGCCTTGGTTCTGCCAAGCAGTCCTGACAGCCTCAGATGATGGATGCAGCAGCTATTGCAAAGCACTGAGTGTGGTTTTCTTGGAATGCAGTAGAACTTCACTTTAGTCTGCTCCATCATAGACACCTATTGGGAACCAAAAGCCACAGTCTGACAAGGTCACTGTGCCTTAGCAGCATTCCAACAAGGTCAGAATCTGCAGGTGCACCATGTCCCTATCACGTTGGGAAGGAATGCTAAATGATTTCCCTTGACTAAAAAGAAGTTTATACTTAGTCAAGGACACTGGCAATAAGAATGCAAAAACAGAAAGGTTGTAACTAAGTCAGAGTGTTTTTGATGTTTAAGCCTCTTCCTCTTTTGTATAAAGCTTGCTGAGAAAAATAAAATTTTGCCAGTTGGTCATCAGCCTTCTGGCCCTCTCAATATGTGTCTTGTCTGTTTATTCCTTCCCTGAGCTCTTTTGGGTCAAGGACCTCTATGATCCCAGCAGACATCCTTCTCAAAATGGCAGCTGAGTCTAAGAAATGGTCTTGCCTAGACCTTCCAGTGATACAATGCCTTCTTTAGTTCTACCCTTTCCATAGTTTCTGGATTCTTTATGTGAAGTCTTCTTCCATACCCTCCAAGGACTTTAGAAAAATAAATTTTCTAATAATACCCCCCTCACACCTTCCCAACAACACAATAGCATAATTTCTTCAACTTAGGAAGCATTTTTTTCCTATACTGTTCCTACAGAGAGAAAAAGCCTATATATTTCTGGCCAACTTGAACAATATTGAGTTCACTAAATGAAAAATTTCTAATATTCATGACACTAATTAACAAAGATAACTGACATCAATGCTGTCTTAAGAAACAGCGCTTCTGATTAGTCATTCAAATGTTAACTACTTTAGGAATATGCATCCTGATAAGTATGCTTCAAATTTTAACTAACAATTAATGCATTAATAATGCATTAAAACTAATTAACATGCATATATCACACACTCTGTCAGGAAGCATATTAAACTAAATTTTAGATAGAGTATCAAGCAACCTGGTTGACCTGTTTCTTAGCCAGTATTCCATTACTATAACAAATGGCTCAGTTTTAGATGCTCCAGTCTCTCATCAACTGGCCCCATTGTTTTGGGCCTGTGGTGAGATAATGTATCATGGCAGGGATTGTGTTGCAGAGCAAATCACTGACTTTCTGGTGGGGAAATGCAAAAAAAATAATAAAAGAGAGAGAGAGAGAGAGAGGCAGATCCAAAGCAAGGCCCAATATCCCCTTCAAGGGCATATGCACAATGATCAGAAGACCTCCTACTAGTTTCCTCTTCTTAAAGTTTCTGTTACCTCCCAATAGCACCAAACTAAAGAACAAACTTTTATCACATGGAGCTTTGGGGCACATTCCAGATCCTAACTATAGCCACCTGGAAGAGTCTTATTTTACTCTTATAAATAGTTTCACCTTTCACTAGCAAAGTGCCCCAGTTTGGACAAAAACTAATCATCCTATTAATTAAAAAAGGGGGGGGAGTGGCCCCTAAGTTCCAGTATATTCTCTCTTATACAATTCTGAAGATATTTAAGTTGTGCCTGTACATTCTACAGCTCATCAACCATTCTGCAAATAACAAAATGCCAGCTTCGCCTGCTTGGAGGCCGTCCTCAATAGATAATAGGGACTCCCTAGAAAACCTTACTGTTGCATTAGGGAAGAAAGATCACTGCTCCCTAAGAAGGAAGAGAAGATAAAGTCACTCTTTGTGAGCTCCTTACAAGAACATACCTCCCATCTCCCCCATAAGTTTCTTACATGGAGCTGGGGGACCTGACAGGGCAAAGGCTGGTGGTTAGGCCTTGTTATTATAGGAATTCAAATCTTAAATGAGAACTCATTTCATTACTGCTGGTTCTGTGCACCAACTCATGCAGCAGGAGACTAACTTTAACCACTGGCAGTCTAGGCACAAAAGTTTTCATACAGGAATCCTTCAGCTGCTGCAGCTCCTGCACATCCTCCAAACTCCTGGCTCTAGAATTTCTCTTTCATGCTTTCCAAAAATGCGGAAATCAAAACTTGGATACAGAAGGATCTTGAAAACCATAAAAACCCAACTTAACTTATATAGACCTACGGCCCTCAAATTCAAGCAGACATTCAAAACTGTTAGATTGCCTGTTTATTTTATTCCCAAGTTTCTGGTATCTTCCCCCAGAAAAGTGGCTCTCTGGAGGAATGATGGCTCTATATCTCTCAAAAACAATGTTCAGAAAGCAGATTTGAACACACTCTTGATCTCATCCTTGTGAGTGATTCCCCAGCTGTCTTGTTTTAGGCAGAAGATATTCTAATCAATGGCAAACATACAGGCTCTGTTGCACACTCTGGCTATCTTACCCGTGGTGGAGTAGGGCAGGATGGGGACAGATTCACATACAGAGTTCAGGCTTGGGATTTAATTCCATATTCAATAGCAACTGGAACCCTCACAACTGAGGTTCCCTATACAGTCTCCAATACTGCAGGCAGTAGTCTTTAGCACCAGGCTTACTTGTGGCTGTTGCTGTTTCAGCCACTTCTGATCTGTATTTTCACCCTAGCCTCTCAGTTCCCTTAGAGCTATTTCTAAGATTGGAACATTTGACTAATGTCTTTTTAGTGCCAGAAAGAAGTAAGTAAGTAGTAAGCAGCAAAGAGATGTTTGATACAAGTTTTCCTAACTAAAGAAGCTAAGCTCTTATAGCTAAGTCAGTAGATCTCAGATTTATGCACCAAGAAATAAAATTTTAAATGCCAATCCACATAATTTAAAGTTTGAGAATCATTGTTCCTTGCAATTGACTTCATTTAATGCACTTAAAACATCTTGTAGCTTGTTCTGATTCCTTCTTCCTAATATGGCTTACAAGATTAATTGTTCTGGATCCCAGTAGCTGCAACATATTGGGTGGGTATAGAAATGGGAGGGATTGCAGACAGGGAGCAAGCATATGATGGATATGTAGTTATCAATCTTTCTAAGTAAAAGAGATAGAAACACAGAGGAAGGGCAGTAGCTTACGGAGTTCACACATACACAGTCATCCCCAAACACTTCCATCAGAACAAAACTAACCCTTCCAATGTCCATGATTATATAAATACTACCCCAGACCAACCTAGACATTTAGTATACCAACATAGAAGTTTTCTTTTTTTCCCTTAAGCTGTCCTGGCACTTGTTTCAACCTAATTGCTCCTATACCAAAATAGGGTTAGGGTTCTACAGAAGACTAGTTCTTCAAACTCTCCTCATAAAGTATCATTCTAGCTTTAAATATGTGTTAGATAATATATCTCATAATCTTTAGTCACCTTTAAAATGAAAACATTTCTAGATTTCTTACATCACAGTAAAGAATATGAGAAAATTAACAATTCCCTTTCCCAGTACTGTGATGGTGAACAAACCAAGTAAATGGACCCCTGCTCTGAAAATAGATTTCATTAGCTGAGGTAGCTGGCCCAGAAATGCTCCACTTTCTAGTTCAGCATAATAGCACTTCCTTGCCTTACACTTGAAAAGACTGCTAGGACACAATACCCAAGGCATTGACATTTCTTTGTCAATGTTGGCACCACTGTTTTCTTCTGAGTGAGTACTAGCCATACACATTATGTCCCTGAAATAATGGAATAAGTGGCTTCCAGTGTCAGAAGTCTTTCTTTATACTGTTTTCCAAACTGATACATACTGAAGTACATATTTCTCCTTCACAAGAAAATCTTCAATCTCAGGAAAAGCATTCTGATTGTACAACAGGAAAAACACAATATTCAAAACCATCCCCCTCAAGTGCAAAAGGGCTTTGTTTCCTCAAGACACCTGGCTAAGAGTCAGAGACATTCAGCAGCAATATGCCCATGAACTCACCAGCCTTCCTGATAGACAAAGTTTCATTAAAGCAATTTTCAACAGTTGATCCAAGAAGAGAACTTGAAAAGTCATGAATGCTCTATTCCCTTAAAAAGGCATCAAAGACCAGATTTTAAGAAGTTCATCCAAACCTTCAAAGAAAAAGGGAAAAAATTTATATACCTACATACACATATGACATATAAAAGATTGAAAGTCTCTCAACCCATTCTAGAAAGCCTGTGAAATCACCTAACAGTGATTTCAAAAGTGATCTAAAAGTCCTAAATAAGACATCAACAAAACTAATATGGTACTTCATTAAAAAGAACAAAAGAACCACACCCCCTGATGGAAGTTAAGATCTCTCCTAATATGGAAGGCTGATTCACCATTAGTAAATGTATTACTAGAATTCACTACACTGATATGATATATAGATACAAATTTATATATGATAATTTCAGTGGATGCTAAAAACAATTGAATTTAAAAAGCTGATAAACAGTAATTACAAGCAATAGTAAGCACCCTATTTAAGATTTAAACATTAAAAATATTCTTAATGGATATTAAACATGGAGATTTCTTATTTTGAGTGCTCTTCAATATTGAGGTTCAGGCCCTAACCAATACAAAAAAAAAAAAAAACCTGGGGAACATGATTAAAAGACATAAATATTAGAAAGTGGGCCAGTTCTAGGCCTTGCTGCTCAGATCCATTCCTGAACCACCACATGCTTTGCTCTATATCACATATTCCTTTCCTCTGCTGCATAGTAACAGAGCTCTGATGGAAGGCTTTGGTGTAGAGTATTGCTTAGGATGGGAGCTTTGTGGGAGCAGAGACAACATTAGCCTTAATCATGCAATAGCTGCTCCATAAAGACCTGGATTAGAGCTCCAGCTGTGTTAGGGAGCAATGACTTTGACATTATTTTTATGTGCCAGACAGCACTTTATACAACTCATAATCATACTCATGTGTCTTGTTCTGTTTTTTGCAATATGCAAAGTATACTTATGCTGAATATACTCTATGCTGAGTAACATCTAATGAACAGAAATTTATTTGGCTCATAGGAAATCCAAGAGAATGTCTCCAGCATCTGATGAGGGCTTTCTTGCTGCATCACAACATGGTGGAAGGAAACACATGGAGGAGACAGTGTATTCAAGAGAAGGCAGAACATGCTTTTAAAGCAAACACACCACTGAAATAATTAACCCATTCTTGTGATGATGACATTAAAACATTCGTGATGTCAGAGTCTTCATGACCTAATCACGTCTTTACTAGGCCCCATCTCCCAACACTATTCCACTGGGCATTAAGTTTCAAACCCATGAACTTTGGAAGCATCATATTACTGTTGAAGAAACCGATGTCCAGGCTGGTGTTATGCAGTGGGGAGTAGCACAGAGCTAATTAGACAGGTCTGTTTCTAGAATCTGAACTTTTAACCATACCCTGTACTCCCTGAGATTAAACTCACATGAGCATTGTTGCTACCTGAATAGACTTCATCCTATCTATAGACCAGAGAGAAGGAACAGAAAGGCAACTTTACAACAATCTCTTGGCTAGCTTGCTCCTCTGCAGAGCAATGTATCTGTGTCACTTAGCCCTGAGCCCTTGGGATAATACTTAGAAATGATTCTGGTCTATTTGTCTTGTGACCAATTAATAAAGTAAATTTAATTTATTCATTTAACCATTCAACATAACCAGCAATGGTCTTCTTTAGGCACAACTTTTATCCCAAAAATACACAGGTGAAGAAATTGAGGTTCAAATACATCAAACAAAAAATACTTTCCAAGTTCACATAGTTAATTAATAATATAACCCAGATTAAAACATACATATCTGACTTAACACTTACTTTGCAGAGGTTCTCAGAAACTGTTGAATGATATATGAATTAATAAATAACAATTATGTATATATATAATTTTAGTATTATACTCTGGCTATAGCTTTGCATGCATCATTACTGTCCAATTACAACTTGGAAAAGTCAGATAGAATACTCAATGGCACAAGCAAAGGCCCTCTCTATGTCTGATTATAAACACAGATGTCTGTCTGTCAAAAACAGAGACTGTCCCTCTCTATTCCATTTGACCTAGGAAAGGAGACAGATGGAGGAGGAGAAGAAGAAAATAGAGAAGCAATACATCACATTTTGCCTGCTGATCTCACCCTAGGGCAAGCCTTGACTTTAATATCCTGCTATGGTTTGGATATGCTTTAAATATGTCTCCCAATGGTTCATGTCTTAGAAACTTAGTCTCCAGTATGGTGGTGTTGACATGGTGGAACCTTAGAAAGATGGCACCCAGTAGAATATAAGTAGGATTTAAGGGTACCACCTTCAGAAGGGATTGACTCTGGTCTCAAGAAATCATTTAGTTCTCTAAGAACAGTTGTTATGAAGCAAGGCCATCCCATGTGTTGGTCCCTTCTGAATGCAGATACCTCCTTTTCTATTTCTCCATTTTTTGTCATAGCTTATAGAAAGACTCACCAGGATACCTACACCATGCTCTTTAGACTCTCCAATGACCAGAATCATGAGCCAAACAAACCACTTTACTTGATAAAGGACCCAGCATCTGGTATTTTGTTATATTAATACAAAATGAACTATACCACATTCTTAGCCTGACATGGTCAGAGCTACTCAGGTAATGTTGACATAGTTATTCTCATGTATGCACACTACATGGCACAAGAAGTGCTGAACTATGTGGACAATCCACTGTCCTTTACCACTGTAACAAGAGATTTGAAGAAATAGGCTGTCATCATAATTACTAAAGAAAAATGCTCATTCTCATTCTCTCTCTAGAGATGACCTGCTTTCAGTCTATTGAAAGTATATTCCTTTCTTAGTAAACATTTTTTTGGTGGCACTGGGGTTTGAACTCAGAGCCCCACACTTGCTAGGCAGTACTCTACCATTGGAGTCACTTTGCCAGCCCTCCTAATAAACTTTACTATCACTTTTACTACAAAAAAGAAAAAGAAAAATTATGTGATGTCAAAGAATAATTGTCTTATAACATGTGCAGACAATTCACAATATCAATAATACACATAGGAATAATCAGAAATCACTTGAATTTGATAATAACCAGAAGATAGGACTCTTTCTGAGTCATGAGCTCAGTAAACTGTCAGACTTGATGGTTATATTACTGGTTCAATACTGTGAAAAACTTGTTAAAAAAACATTTACCAGCTGGGCACAGTGGCACACATCTATAATGTCAGCACTCTGAGACTAAGGCAGGAGAATCATTAGATGGAGGCCAGCCTGGGCTACACAGTGCAACATTTTCTAGTCATAATGTGATTATGCTTTGGTGGACTCATATCAAAAGAGTACAAGTTATTGTTATGTGTGGCTCAAGTAGTACAGCACCTGCTTTGCAACAGCCTGAGTTCAAACCCCAGTCACACCCCAAAAAAATGTTATTGTTATGGAAGACTTGTGACCTCCAAAAATTTAGATGTCAAAGTTCATATTAGAGTTAGGTAGGCTTTTATTCCAATATGAGTGGTATTTTCATAAAAAGGGGGGAGCTTGAGAATGGCATGAATACAAGGAGAATGCCATGTGAAGATAAAGGCAAAGGTTGAGGCAGTATGTCTATAAGCCAAGGAACACGAAATATTTCCAGCAATTCATCAGAAGCTAACAGAGAGGTATGGTACAAATACTCCATCATAGCCATCAGAAACAATCGACCTCGTTAACACTTTATCTGAGAATTATATATCTAGAACTGTGAGACAAAAAAAACTTATTTGCATAGCTTGTGATACTTTGTTATGTCAGCCCTAGGAAACTCATACAGATACTATATATAGAATTTCATACCATGTTGGTTTCTTATAATTAAGAAAAGGGACAGTGTTTTATCAGTCTTACCATGGAAAAGACATTTATCAGAGTCTATCATCTTGGAAATATGATGCATATTTTCTACAACATCATTGTACACAACAATCGAAAACATTCTTTACTTTGCTCAAATTGTCTGACTTCTACCACAAGGGAAAAAAAAGCTGGCATCCTCAGAAACCGTGATAGAGGGAATGTAATTAAATAAGGAGTTATGATTAATATATTCTATTTGTGTACCATTTTAAAAAGAGAAGTTTGCCGGTAAGATTTCTACATTTACTGAGCATGTCTTTTAAATTAGATCCAAAATTCATAGGAAAAAATGAAACATAAAGATATGTTTGTTACCTTCAAGGCAGGATATGTGAGAATAAAGAGAAATAATACATATAACAGATGACCCAGGATTACTTACCTTTATGTCCTCATGTTGAACAGAAGAGAAAGAGAGAGAGAGGCAGAGACAGACAGACAGATCAGAGAAGATGTATAGGGTAAAGAATAAGCATACCTGCCCTAGAGTGTACCATGCAATCAAGGTTTTCATCTCCAGTCCCAGCTACTTGGAAGGCTGAGACAGGAGGATTGCTTGAGTCCAGCCTGGGCAACAGAGGAAGACTCCCTTCTCAAAAAGAAAATAGAATAAGCACACTCAAGTTTTGAATGAGAAACCTTAACATCATTTAATTTATAAGATTTATCTATTTTGCTAGAAACTTACTTTTCAACTGTAAGAGTAAAAACTATTTTATATTTCTATATAGATCTATACTGTCTAGAACTACACTCAATTTAAACTGCACCCAACTGCAAGACTCTTACTCATGTCCAGATGTCTAAATGTGGTTCACCCCTTGTTTCCATCACTCAATGCTTAGCCACACTGCATGTTAGAGGTTACTATCTGGTAGTTCTTTACTGTGAGTGTTGAGGTGACATTAACTGAATACAAAGATTTAAGGGCTGGTTCTTTACTTTTGGGTGGTCACACACTTCTGTGACAAGCTGATAAAAAAATTATGAACCTTCTCATGAGAAAAAAAATGCATAAACAAAAATATTCCTAAAATTTTGGAAACAATTTCGGGGATTTCCTGAAGTACAAGCATGGATACTGAGCTAAAAATCCCTGTTTAAAATGATAAGACCTCCTACCACCACTGCCACGAATATCTAATTTCAGTTTATCTTTTGTCTCAATCCATCCAGGCTGCTATAGCAAAATAACATAAACTAAGTGACTTGTAATATGAAACAGAAATTTGTTTCTCACATTTCTCAATGATGGGAAGTCCAACCTCAAGGAATTGGCAGATTCAAAGTCAGGTGAGGGCCTGAATTCCTGCTTATGGATGGCTGTCTTCTCACTGTATCCTCACATGGCAGAAGAGGAAAGACAGCTCTCTGGCACCTCTTCTATAAGGACACTGTCCAATTCATGAGTGTTTGGCCCTCATGACCTAATCACCTTCCAAAGACTCTACTTCTTTACTTCATCTTAACTTAATCAGGGATTAAGTTTCAACATATGAATTTTCAGGGTACACATAAATTCAGACCATAGCATTTTCAATAGCATCTTAAGTATCAATCTCTTCCAGGAAGCCTTCCCTATATATGCCAGGCCACACTGATTCTTCCTATCTCTGAACTTCTACTGCCTTCATAATATTCACCAATTAATTTTTTATTGATTTCTATTTTCTTGCACCTTTACTTCCTTTTGCCACTTCGACTGGAAACTTGTTGAAGAAAAGATGTCTTAAACATTACAGGACAGCAATATTATGGGACGTGGATCACACTTAGGGTAGGTTCCACACAAGAGGCATAGAGCAAGGGAAGGAAACTAAAAACTTGAATGTACAGAAATGAATATAGAAATCTTAAACTGGCCAAGACCACCATGAGAAAGGGACTAGGGAGGAGTGAAGAAGATTAGAGGAGATGAATCAACTGGGGTTGTAATACATATATTCATGGAAACAACACAAAAAAAGGCCCTGTGTAGCTACCTTTATCTCAAACCAGCAAAAACATCATGTTTTTTTTTTTATCTTTTATCTTTTTTCTTCTACAAAATTGGAGAACAGGAAGACAGAACAGGTTTTGCGGAGTTGAGGGGTTGAGTGAAAGGGGGAGGAAGTGTGGAAAGGGGTAGGAAGATGAATACAGTGCAAATAATGTGTACATGTATGTAAATGCAAAAATGATACCTGCTGAAACTGTTCCAGGAATCCAGGCAGGGGAGATGAAAGAGAGCAATGGAGAGGATGAATTCAAATTTGATACATTGTAAGAACCTTTGTAAATGCCATAATGTACCCCCATCCAGCACAACAATAAAAGGAAACAAATAAGTGGAAAAAAAATTATAGGATCTTTCAGAGACCTTAGCAATTGCTGATGACTTACTTCTTTGACTAATACATGCTACAAATTCTTCTCATCGTTCAGGAAAGAAGGGGCCCTTCATAACTCTACATAAAATGTAATGTCACAGTAAGTAGTTATGAGATACAATTCTATACTTCACAGAATAAGAAAGGAAAAGCAGTTGAAATGCAGAATAAATCCTTAGTGTGCAGTTACAGAGATTATGCTTGGGTGAGCCCTGATTCCCTACATCCCCTGCAGAGAGGACAAGCAGACTGAAAATGATTGATTAGTGAGAAACCAATTAGAGTAGAAACTTCTTTAACATGTTCACTAAGCAGAGAATATGTTTAATTAGTATGGGAAGATTTAGCATGCCATTGAAATAAAAGTTCTGGTCACTCATTTCAACTAATTAGGTGTAGAAGGAATTTTATTTCCTAAGTAATGTTAAGGGACAAGTTTCAAAAAAGCAGTAAATCAAGGGCTGGAGGAGTGTCTCAAATGATAGAGTACCTGCCTAGCAAGCGTGAGGCCTGAGTTCAAACCCTAGTACTGCCAAAAGATATAAAAATAAACACATACTAAAGATTTAGGGAAGGGCTGTAGTTCAATGGCAGAACACACATGCCTAGCATACTGTAAGGCCTTGGGTTTGATCCCCAACACCACATAAGAAAAAAAATTTTTTTCTTTAACTCATTAATGAGAAAATGGGTAAGCTGTCACATTCAGTCCAAAGAAGAAGTCAAAGAACAAACATAAGTATAGATAAGGAATGTTGAAATGAATGTACAAATAAAGGCAAAGTTGACTGAATTTTTCAGAAGGGAAGGCAATCTATTGAATTCTTTAGAAAACAGAGTTAGCATGTCATCTATGACCACACCACCCTGAATTTGCCCGATCTCTTCAGAGTTCTCATGTGTATAGGACAAGAAATATTTGGCATTTTTATCAGTTTTGTGAAACTTTCAGAGTTGTAAAATAGTTTCCATAGACTCAGAATTGCCAACATTTTAAATTTGCAGAAATTAGAAGGATCACCAAAGCACTAACAAGCTCTGTCATGGATGGCAACTTGGCCTTCACTTCTCTAAGAGTCTGGGGCATACTGAGAATGGTCACATTAGAGTAATTCCTACTGAGGTGCTGATTCTCTCTTCCCAGTGAGCTCTCTGATCTAGTGGACTTCTACTTATCTCCTGGTAATAAGCTCTTAAAACCTTATAAAAGAGTGTTTTATTGTGCCCATCTTGAATATCGACAGTTATATCGCTTGATGAGTCATGTCTATAAACATTTGCTTAATTTTAATTTTATGGCCTGGTTTATAGGGTTTAATATACTTTCTTTGCATTTTATATTTTGCTAATTTTTTTCAAGCCAATTTCACATAAAACACAAATATCCAAATTATAAACTCTATATTCTCTGCTTCGTTATCTCCCTAAATGTTTTAAATTCTAAATAAAATCATCCTAAAGGTAGGCTTACCTACTTGCCTATGTGAATCTTCAAATGTCATTTTCTCTCATTTTATTCATTTGTTCTTAGACAACTATTTATGGGTTTTTTTTAGTATTTAATGACATTTCTTGGATACATTTTTTATTTTACTATCCACTCATTTTCAGTTATCATCCATTTGCAATTTTTTAAATAGAATTCTATTCATAAACTATTTGAAACAAAAATTATCCATTGGGACAAAGTGAAGGATGAGGAAATTTAGTAACTATGGTCTTATAATATTTCCTCATATTGCTTAGATCAGATCTTAAATTTAACTGATTGACTCTGAGTACCAACTAAATCTAAGCGTGGGAAGACAAATGCAGATGTTAGCACATGGACAAAAAGATAATCTTATTTCTTTTAATAATAGAATGGCACTCCTCCTTCCCATCCTCACTCATAAGTTTTTGGATGTTACTACTTTGACTTGTTCCTTGGAGTACTGGACTACAGCTTCAGAGACAGTCTTAAGAAACAACAGAGGGACCCTGAGCCTGGACTGATTTCTCAAGGGGAAAAGTTGCCAGGTTAGTATACTTTGCTTTGAAGAGTGAGATATAGACAGAGCCGAAGGGCTCCAGAAGACAAATGGGGTTTTGGAGGCTGTGAGAGACATAAGGGTGTGGATATGGGTACATTATCAGTCAGCAGAAACTTTGGGAATAGATGAGGGGTGTAATGTAGTACTTTACTAAGCACTGCTGCTGCAATATATGTAATCAAAACTCCTGTCTTCTTTCCCCATTAATTCTTCAGTAAAAGTCGATATTTCTTGGGGGTGGGAAGACTAGCCTATTGTAACACAACATGCTAACAACAACTAGGTGAACGTGAGCAAGAGCTGCACATGAGTCTTACCAAGGTTACACATCAGAAATAAGCTTCCCCAAGGAGAATCACAAGAAGAGCAACACTATATAGACTTTTCCAAAATGCTAGCAAGCTAGACAGTACACATTTATATGACCTGACATCGTTTCTGGGCTTTGGATCAGGTCCGTTTTCACATCCATTTTGCCCACTAAAGGAGGTTTACTAAAGATTGATTCACTTCACCATCCAATTACTCTGCACTCTATTGAACAATCACAGTGCTTCTTCCTTTCAAAAAGTGCTTTATAAATATTTGTATCCACATCACTCCCATAAATTCTACTTTATTTTTGTTTGAAACAGGGTCTCACAATGCAGCCCATACTGGCCTTGAATTCATTATCCTCTTGTCTCAGACTCCTAAGCGTGGAGTTACAGGTGTGTGCCACCTGCTTAGGCATCTATTTTTTAAATAAAAAAACAGCTGTTTCCTGTTAATTATCATATCAGGATAATTGATTAGAAATTTATGAAATGTTTGACTACAAATACAGATTCTACCTCTAGGAGTCAAGAGTCCAAAAGCTGAAAAGTCCCAAAGGTTCAAGCCTTACCTTCATACTAACCAAATTTTAAAAGGCTAATTTAAATGAGGGGTAAGATGGCAGATATATAATATATAAATATATTAAATATGTGCATATATATGTATATACATATAGTTATATGAATAGAAATCCTCTCTTATAAGTCACATATTGGAAATTTCTTTGGCTGTGCTAGAGATCAAACCCAGGGACTCATACATGCTACATAAGTACTCTACATTGAGCTACATCCCAAACCCATCCCAACATATTGAATTTTTTATTTGTAAATTATGTTTTCTTCCTTCTTGGAAGTCTAATCTGTGATTTAGTTGAAATCCTTTGAAGTGCTCTAGTTCTTGTTTTGTCTAAGTTGCTGTCTATCTCATCCAGGATCTCCACATCATTACAGGCCAGTCCTGATATTTCCTTGTGCTTATTTCTTTCTGCTACTAGGACCTGCTTGGATGTGATATAATTCTTCTTCCTTTGAGCATTGGGATGTGGGTGTAGCTGCTGATACATTAAGTGAAGGTGGTCACAAGAGGTGGAGGGTCCTATGGTCTGACACTGCCACAACAGGCAGTTTGTCAGTTGTCCATCAAGGCATCAGCATAAATCCATTCTGCTACTAGCTCTCCACTCTCCACCTCAAGGTGAAGAATGATCAACCCATGATTCAATTCCTCCTCAATATCTTGGAGGCCAGGAAGAATGGGCACACTTCCATGACCAATGTTAACCCTTACCTTAAATGTCAAGGATCCTTAAAGCCAGTTCTCCCCAGGATCTCAACATGGAATGTACAGTGATGGCCTCCAGGATCTGGTTGGGCTCCAAGGAGAGAAAGCCCTATAACATTCTCTATCTGTCACCTTCTAGATCCCATGTTCCCTGCTTCAGAAGCTGCTAGGCCAAATAATATTGAGTAAGAGACTTGGAGTCCAACTTCAATTTCATAGGATGACATTTGCTTATGTCTTAGCCAAATTCTGGATATTAACCATATTTGATTTTGCCATTTATTATGCTGCAAACTTACCAAAAATTAATTATTCTTACTTATTTTGTTATCTTGAGAACAAGGAAAATGAAAACTGTACAAGCTGGAATCAGAGCATAAAAGAGACACCTTGCAAATTATCTTAATTTTCTGTTACTAGAAATAAAATATGGCATGCAGTTCATGCTCTTGAGGAAAAGGGCTTCTCTTCAGAGCCTACATTATAACATGTATGTGCTCAAAACCATTTATTGAATATATTAATAAACGAATGGGCAAATGAATGGATGAGGATACACTTAACAACAGAGAAGACTTTGGCCATGTTTATATAGTCGATTGTTTTCAAAGCATTTTTTTTTTTTTGCCTAAAAAGCTTTTGTTCAAATAGCACCAAATGAGGAATCTTAATGACAGATATAACTCTGAAATGAACACAGAGGGCTTGGACTTTACCCTTTCAGATGTCCCTAGCCACTAGGATGGCTCCCACAAACCCCTTTTCTCTGGAGATTGCAGCATTGCAGTAGATAGACCACACTCCTGAATGACTGTCATACTTACTTCAGCTACACTTACTTGCCATATGAATCACATCAGTTGAACAACTGAATTCAATGAACTGCATTAGTTATTGAGATGGATAAAATAAAAGAATGGGTCATTAATCTTATGTGCAGCCTAAGCTAGTCACTAAGGCTAAGTGACAAAAAGTCAAAGGGCCTAATGTAAAATTAAACAACAACTTTAAAAGAAGTTTAACGTACAGTAAGATATCAATTATTAAAACTTAACTAGCCAGAATTCTCAATAAACTGAATTTATTAGGAATGAAGCAGATGGATTAAGAGGCGTACTAAGATTGGTCAAAATATTGCCATGTTATGTGTACCTATCCAACACAGAGCTTACCACTCTGAAAAGTATAAAGATGTATAAAACATGGCCCTTCAATTTAAACCGCTTATCATTTAGGTCCGAAGATGAAAGTCACATAGGTAAAATAATCTGAAAACAATTAAGTGCTTAATTCTATATAATTAAATTTTAAAAACAAATAATTTAATTATTTTAGGGATACTCCTTATATTCTAAGCACTATGAAAGAAATAGAAAGAAATAAGGATTAAATAACAGTTTTTTAATATATTCTGCAATCAATACCGAACTTAGCATATTATGGTTTTAGCATAATTGAACCATAAAGTATAAGAGTTAAAGTAATAACCTTGAATCATTATTGAATCCACAACAGCAAAGTTTATATCAATCAAGAATTTCTGGCAAAAGTGATAGCGTAAGGCCACTAAGAGGATTTTACAATCAATTCTCAACAAATCTTCACAGAAATATTAATTCCTACTTTTTAAATAAACATGAGGAAAATAGTAGGCATCCCAACTAATTTTATAAGGTTAATATGATACTGATATCAACCAGTCATGGAAAGTAAAAGGAACACTTTAGGAAAAAAACTTAAAAAACAAAGTGCAACTATACCAAGCTCAATATCATTTAATCAATCTTGCAATATCGAGTGGAGATCATCCCAGGAATGCAAAATAACTCATCCTTAGAAATTCTGTCAATTCATTCTATGTAAAGATGATGTATTACACAAATGCATTTACTTTCCTTACCGCCCCCAAATTCATTTTTTATGTATTTACCCAACTGAGAACAGAAGGAGAGATACGGTGGCATAATTATGGAAATTGGGAAGTGGATGGATGAGTGGTAACCAATTCAGCATACTGGAGACAGATGAATCTTAAACAAACAAGGAGAATGCCAAGAAGCAACCAGATTTATAAAGCAAACCTGCAAAAAGCCAGGAATCTCTGACGGTGGGGTATAAGTGGAACCAAGAACAGAAAGATTACTGGAGTCTATTTAAGAATTCTGCCCAGTCACAAAACCAGATGAGACTGAAAGGCTTTTTCTCTGCAGAAAGTAAAGATGAAGGACTGGAGAGTGCCAGGCAGAGTGAGGAAAGGGTAATAGTAAAGAAAGCAGGATGATGAACTAAACGTTTATATGTCTAGAGCTCATCTTTCATTTGGATCTAGAATGTTGGCAGACAAGCTTAGACCCTTCAGGTAGGAGTTGCAAAAATCCTTGTCTTCAGAATTTGACTAGCCTAAGAGCAAAGACCTAAAAATACTTATATTGGGGTTCCTTAAAGAAATGGCTCTGCCACACCACTATACAGTGAGCTTACAACCAACAAGTCACACACAGACACTCTGGCCAGATGAACAAGTCAGTGGGTTTTACATATTTTACTTTATTTACAATATTGTGCTGCCATTCCCACCAGAAAATGTGAGCCAAAAAAATGTTCTTCACCCCAAAAGGAAACCCGTACCTACTAGCAGTAACTCTCCGTTGCTCACTCTTTCCACCCCCTGGCAACCATGAACCAACTCTCTATCTCTGTAGATTTGCTGTCTGGATATTTGATAAAAATTGAATCATACAAATTTAAGAACTGTGTTCTTTTGTGTTTGACTTCTTTTACTTGAGATACTGTTCTCAGGATTCATCCATATCGTAGCATGTATAAGCATGTCTCCCCTTTCTATGACAGAATAATACTTTGTTATGTGGATATACCATATTTTGTTTATCCATTCACCAGCTAACAAACATTTGGGGTGTTTCCCTATTTTGTGCTTGATCTTAGCCAAAAGACAGAGAAGCAATCTTTTCCCTACAGATGCTATTATGAATAATGCTATGGACACTGTGTGTAAGTTTTGTGTGGACATGTTTTCCATTCTTTTGGGCATACACTGTATTTTTACTGTCTTGATCGTCATATGAAGAGAAACTCAAGGACTACTCAGTATGTGAAGAAAGCCTCTTACAGAGAAGAAGCTGAAACAAGCAAAGGACAAAAGCAACTTAGACGAAAAGAGACTATATGGAAAAAGAAAAAGGAAAGAAAGTGTTATAGAGAGACTCAGGGAGAAAAGACAGAACCCACATCACAAAAGAGTATAATTTTATTTAGGGAAGAAACAGACATATCTTTAACTTGAAAATTTTAAATATAATGGGCAAAATTTGAAAACTTAATTAGAGCTTTGAAAGATAAAATGAAAATATCTTACAAAAAGTAAAGCCAAATAGATAAGAGACAGTAAATAGAAAAAATATAAGAGCACTAATCCAGAAGATCCAATATCCAAATAATATGAATTCTACAGAGAAAGAATGCAAAAAACAGGATAACATCAACAATGAAATTAGCCAGGAAGTTTTTCCTGAGTAAAAAAGATTGAAAGGACTTAGTGCCAACAAAATGGTGTGCAGGGAGGAGTTCCACAATAAGACAGATTCTGCCACTTCAACCACATCACCAGCCCTTTTTGTTCTGATTATTTTTGAGTTAGGTTCTCACATTTATGCCCAGGCAGGCCTGGACTAGGAAACCCCAATTTATACTTCCTGCAGTAGCTGGGATAACATGCATGTGCCACCACACCCTGCTAATATTGGTTTAGACAGGGTCATGCTAACATTTTGCCAGGGCTGGCCTCCAACTGCAACCCTCCTGATCTCTGCCTCCTGAGTAACTATGATTACAGTCTTGAGCAATCATGCCCAGCTGCATGCTTTAATTACTCTAATTTCTCCACAGTCTATCACCTATACTTTTTCCTATGTGTTTTATTTAAAATATCTTATTTATTCGCCTCTTATACTTTGTATTTTACTTCCTATCCTTTTTATTACAAATCATCTTACTTATTTTCAACCACAACTTGAATTTTAAGATTACTTATTTGAATTGGGCTTGGTGGCTCACTCTGAGTGAGCCCAGCTACTCAGAAGGAAAAGATCAGAAGGATCATAGTTCAAGGCAAGCCTGGGCAAAATGTTAACAAGCCCTCATCTCAACCAACAAGCCAGCCATGGTAGTGTATGTCTATTATCTCAGCTATGTAGGAGGCATAGAAGGATAGCTGTCTAAGGCTGCCCTGGGCAAAAACATGAGACCCTATAAAAAAAATAGCCTAAAGCCCAAGGGATGGAGATGTGGCACAAGTGATAGAGCTGCTTGCAAGTGCAAGGTCCTGAGTTCAAATCCCATACCACCAAAAAAGATTATTTATTTGAGCGCTATAAAAAAATTCTACTAGCTCTTAATAGAATTACTTTGAATTTGTATATGCATTGGGGAGGAATAACTATATTTTTATCATATCAAATCTTCAATCCAGTGAACATGGTACAAACGTCCATTTATTTATATATTTTTAATATTCTTCAATAAAGCTTATATAATTTTATCTGCAAAGATCTATGCTTTTTGGACATATTCTTCCATATCTCAAAAAATTTAATTACATTATTAATTGAACTGATGAAAAGGAATGTTATTGTTTTGTATTGATTTTGTACTGAGCAATTTTGATAAACATTTTTTAGTTTTAAGAATTTGGCTAAAAGGTCCATCTGTTTGGTAAAAAAAAAAAAAAAGAAAGAATTTGGCTAGCTGAGTGGCTCAATTGGTAGAACACCTACTTTACTTTGCAAGTATGAGGCCCTGAGTTCAAACCCCAGTATAAAAAAAAGAATTCATCTACAAAGTCTTTTGAATTTTATATGAAGGATATATCCTGTGTATATGTACATTTATGTCTCTTCTCTCCTAATCATTAAATCTCTCTTTGTCACTTTCTTAGTAAACTGGTGAGGCCTTCTAATTTAATGTTGAATGGGTGTGGTAAGGGGCTCATCCTTGTCCTGGCATCGATTTTAGTGGCATTGTTTTTACTATTTCACCATTAATATGGTATTTGTGGAAGGCTTGGTAGAAATCCTTTCTCTATTTTAGGAAGTGTTCTTCCATTATGCCAATGTGTTTTGTTTAGATAAAAAGTAGTTGAGTCTTACTGAATACTTTCTGTATATCCAGGGATGATTTTATGTCATCTACTTTTTGTTTTGTTTTTATCATAGGCACAGAGGCATACATTTCAATGCATTGAATAGTTCTAGAAGGCCTGGACCAAAACCAGCAAAACAAAATCCTGCAAACATTTGCTCCTCATGTTCCGATGCAAAGACAACCGTTTCCAGCCCTTTCAGGTGGCTTGATTGACATTTACTGCTATTGTCATCCCACTAAGACAGTGACTATTAGCTCTCTCACATCTCATCCATTCCCTGCAACTTTTCTTGTCCCTCTTCTTCTCTGTACTATTATACTGTCACTTTTTGAGGAATTAAGTATTCAATATTTTCATGAGTATGATTTGAAAACAGTATCTTAGCTGAGCCACATAGAAATTATGATTAATATTCCTTTTCTGCACAAGTATTTTTCCACTTTTGCTCAGTGGAACAAATAATTTCTTTTATGGTGAGATGTGGGAGCAGGAGAAACATTTCATAATAAGCATGAATAAGCATGTACCTCTGGATTGCGAACTTCACAGAACAAAGAATTTCTTAAGCAAGATACAGGGACAGAAATAATAAGGGAGCAGGCATACATTCGGTACAGAAATTATTCATTTCTATACAAAATTAAAACTCATGATGATAACATTTGGAACGTGTGTAATCAAAGAATGACTGATGCCCAGGTTATGTATGACATCCCTGTAAAAGACAAAGTTTTTCTTTCAGAAGAGAAAGTATAAATAGTGAATAACACTATGATAAGATGATTCCTTGATGAATTAAGGAGTAATTAAGGAAATACAGGTCAAAATGAGAGATAGTATCTCGTATCCTTCAGAAAAGCAAAGATTTTAAAGTTTTAAAAATGATAGTGTTACCTGGGTATCAGTTGCTCACACCTGTAATCCTAGCTACTTAGGAGGCAGAGATAAGGAGGATCGTGGTTCAAAGCCAACCCTGGGCAAATAGTTCGTGAGACCCTACGTAGAAAAAAGAAATCACAAAAAAAGTGCTGGTGGAGTGGCTCAAGGTGAAGACCCTGAGTTCAAACTCCAGTACTGCAAAAATAAAAAAGATAGTGTTGGCAGAAATGTGGATGAAATGGAAACTTTCATACATGACTTCTGGGAGTGAAAGTTGATACTACCCATAGGTAGATCTAGTTGCAGCACCTAGTAGAGAAGAAGCACTTAATTTAGATTCAGCAATTCCACTTAGGAATATACAAAAGAGAGCCTTGCACATGTGTACCGGGAGACATGTACAAGGATATTCCATGAAGTGGCTTTTACAATAAATTGAGAAATCAGAAACAATGGGGAAATGTATACATGAATTGTGGTACACTTACACAATGAAATGCTCCGCAGCCGTTATGATGGATGACTTAGAAGTATGTGTAATTCAAAAATATAATGTAAAATTAAAAATAATGTACATTGAAGTAGGTGATTCAGGTCATTTAAGAATCAGATGCCAAATGGGATTAAATATGCAAGAGATTTTATGAGGTACAAACACCTCTAAAGAAAAATAGGGCTGGTGCTGGCAAGGGTGGGAGAGCTCTTAGACTGTGCTGTAGGTCTGACCCATATGAGGAAGAGAGGGAGGGGAAAAAAGGTTTGGTGGAAATGTCTTAGACTGCAGTGTGACTCTAAGAAAGTTCTCAAGGGTCATCCTCAAGCCAATGTCACCTGTCAGAAGAGCTCATGCTTCCCCTAAATGGGCCAGCTCTACTATTCCTCTCATGGCTAACCACTAGCTAGACATAGCTCGTGGTAAATGTGGCCCCAGCGTGGATGTTGTTATGGAGTTCAAGCATAGTAGCTGGGGTTGTCAGTCAATTATACTCCCCATAATCAGAGACTCAGAGATTCATTTTCATGGCCACCACATGCTACAATCTTATCCCATCTATATTAACAATATATGCAAAATAATGCTATTTATTAGTCACAAATGCACAAATATGAACTCAAAGGTAAATAAAATATTTCCCACCTCAGAACTGTGGCTACTTCCAGAATAAAAAGAAGGCAACAAAATCACAGAGGAATACTTGGATCTTCAATTCATTCTGCCATGTATTTCTTTAAACAACAACAAAAAAATTTGGAGGGCTGGAGACATGGCTCAGGTGGTAGAGCACCTGCCCACCAAGTGCAAGGCTCTGAGTTCAAACCCAAGTACCAACAAAAAACCCAAAACAAAAAATCTTTCTAAACATATGTATTGGGACCCCCCCTAAATTTACCCTCAGGGTCAATGACTCACAAAAGGACTCATAGAAGTTGTTACATTCATGGCTGTGGTTTATTACAGCAAAAGAACACAGACCCAAATCACCGAATATAAAAGGCACATAGGGCAGAGTACAGGAGAAACCAGACACAAGTTGTCCTTTTCCAGTGGAGCAACACAAACCATGCTTAATTATCTCAGCAGCAGTGTCTGACAGTGTATACAAAATATTGCCAAAAAGGAAAATATACCCAGGCCTTGGGTAAGTCATATATGCACAACTTTAACTATCCAGTAGTATCTCAAAGATCATACTAATGCAACATGACGCAGGATCCAGGTGAATGAAAGCAGGCATTTACTAAAAATCACATTATTATCATAATCAATTTGGTATGGCCCAATATCCCATGTATGCAAACATCCTTATTAGGCAGCATATCCCAAAGGCTTTTGGTTGTCTCCCAGGAGCAATCAAGGTCAGTCCTTTCTTTGGAATATGTAGGATTAATGCACTGCAAGAGTACTGAATTTCTTTACAGTACACACCAAACAAATCTGGGAAGTGGAAGTTTGTTATATTATTCTCTTTTTATTGTAATTATTATAGAATAATTTTATTACTCTGTAATATAAAAGATAGGGAAAAGTTATTCAAGTGTTCGGGTATTAAATGAAATAAAATCTATCTGAGGTAGAAATGTATGGAATGAAATTCTATGTGTCATTGAAAAAATGATGTAAATCTTTATTGACATGAAATGATGATCATGATAAATTAAAATGTGCCACAAAACCGCATGAATACTGCAATACCATCTTTATTAAATAAATGAGTGTGGGTATATGTACAGGAAAGAAACCTGGTAGAATATATTCATATAATATTAACATATTAATAATATATTAATAATTGTTATTACTTGGGGTTAGATTTATAATTGATCTCTAGTCACTGCTTTGTATTTTCTCTATTTTTAACACAGTTATGCTTCTTTTTTAGTTCATTTATCACAGCAACAATATTTGTGAACAAACTGCATATCAAGACACTGTTGTAAGGACTGGCAGCAAATTCCAACACAATCTTCACCTTCAGCAAGTTTGTAATCAAGCAGGACACAGATGTTAGCAGTTACAAAGGACATGACTTTCTGAAAGCAAAAGTTTAGGGTGCTATAGGAACATATAATCAGGGACCTTCTTATATGGGAAAGGGACCAGCCCAGATTCAACACTTGCTTTCCTAATTTACCTATACTTGGTTCTTTTTAACTTTGAACTAATCTAGTGTGGTGGTGGTGGTGTGTGTAGTGATTAAAAAAAAAAAAGAGCTCATGACAATCTAATTTTCCTTCCCAGTCTTAAGCAAGGTGAAGGCAAAGGAATAGAAGACACCTAGGAAGTGAGTAGTGTAGCCACCAAAGGGGATAACAGATTGAGTGACCAAGAAAGGAAGGATATCAAATCTGAGAAAGAGTACTGGAGATGATCAGAGGAGATCCCCACATGTATTCTCTTAGCATTCTGAACAAAATTCAAAACAAGGAAGATACTGGGCTATCTAGTTAAGATGATATAAAACCATTCATCCATCCCTCTGACACATTTGTAAACTTTTCATTGCAGTCACATATTAAAAGCTCGGTCCTTCTTGGCACTTCAGAACACTATTTTCAACATTCTTCACCAGCTCTTATTATCTGAGCTCCCATCCAGATGGACAGTTCAGCTGTTAGCATTTTATAGAAGGGAAAGGAGCCAGCCCATACTCAATAGCTGTCCTCCCACTTTATCTACAATGGGTTATTTTTAACTTTGGGCTCCCAGATGCTGACAGGGGTAGCCAAACATCAAAACTAAATTCCTACCTTCACCCACTCAACAAAATGGCCAAAAAAAAGTAAAGTTTCTATGCCTTGCTTGATTCCAAATTTCTAAAAGCCCAGCTTTTTCTTCAAGCTGGGTACTTGTGATCTTTACCTATATTTCTCTGGGCCATGCTTTTAATAACAGCAGGTTCTACCAGGTCTCTTGGAGACCCTTAAACCAAAGCTTAATCATTTTAAATAAATAAGTCTCAAACATTGTATGCACATATGAATATAATAAAAAAGAAAAATAAATTTAAAAAATAAGTCTCACTCTCACTTTTGATTAAGTTGAGCTTTTAGGTTTTTAAATAAAGCTAACTCAACTTTCAGTTATTTGAAAAGTAGGAGGTGGTTTGGTTTAAGGATAGCAGATGACACATGCACTTCCTTACTATGACCTAACAAAAATAGACATCAGTATTCAAGAGGACTGGGACTGCAACCAGAGATTAACATCTTATTTTCCTTTCAGGTCTTGGAGTTTAAATTATTAGTCTTAAAGAGAAAGAGAAGAATAGGGCTAAGCAAAGGGTACTACATATAAGGCCAGTTTGTGACAGATAAAGCTACACTGCTCTACACCACTCTCACCTTCATAGTTCACACCCAAACACCTCCCCTTGCACGGAAGATGAACAGGTTTGTGCCAAGTAAGCCTTTCCCAGAAAAGTACTACTCATTTTTTCTTTACCCTGGCCTTAACACAGCCAATACCTCCTTTTCCTTTTTCCCAACTGTGAAAAGCCAAATAACAGGAAGACTCTTAAAATTCTCAAAGCAGCTGGACATTGTGATGCATGCCTATAGTCTCAGCACTGGGGAGGCTGAGACAAAAGGATCCTAAGTTTGAGATCACCTGGGCTACATGGCAAGACTCTGTCTCAAAAAACAAAATAAAAGTCTCTAAGCAAGAAGAACTGTCCCTTTTGTCTTTTGTACTCAGAATATGTCTTAGGTGCCCAGCTCCCTCCCGAGTCTTCCTCAAAGAAGGAAACAAGAAAAAGAGAGCTCTTGCCTCTCAAGTCTACCATTAAGTTTCATATGTTCATCTACCCCACATGCAAAGGTCTGAGTGGTGGCAAGGTAAATACCTGACAACCTCTTCTCTCACAGGAACCTAGGCTTTCTGTACAACCAGATTCCCTTTAGATACAGCTATGCTTTTTTAAACAACTTTAAAAACTTGCTTTTAAAAAAAATGGTGCTAAAACTTTTCAATATTTTTCAAAATATTTTTTCTTAACCTTTGTGTTCAATTACATTCAGCCTTATTCCTGTCTCTACAAATCCTGTGTCATCAACTCTTTTTATTATCACTTATTAGTTATACAGAGGGGTTTTATTTCCATACATGCATATAATGTTCTTTGATCAAATTCACCTGTCTATTATTCTTTCTTATTCCCCCTTTTAAAACAATTTAACGTCCTTCACTTTTCTATTTCCATACATATGTATGAAGTACTTCAATCATGTTCACTCTCCCTTTCACCCTCTCCCTGCCGTTGATTCCCATCCCCAAACAGTCACCCTGTTTTACACTTGTGTCGTTCATTTTTTCAGGTCTAGATTCCCCATAGGAAAGAAAACATGCAATATTTTTCTTTCTCAGTCTGGTTTATTTCACTTAACATTATGATTTCCATTTCCATTCATTTTCCTGCAAATAATGTAATTTCATTCTTTTTATGGCTGAATAAAATTCTTTCTCCTCTCTCTCTCAATGTAGCTCCCTGTATAACTATTATATGCTAATAGAAAGATATTTAAAAAGACTATTTCCACTAATAAAGAGTACATTTGTAGTGTGGTGTGGCAATAGAGATATGTAAAACATCACCATTTGACACTCCTAGTCAAATACCTGTAGAAAATCACATTCAGCATGACTATGCATTTGACACCTTGAACACTTCAGTTGAACTAAAGGATATCATGAGATTGGCTGTTGGCTCCAAACTGTACTTGAGAAATGGGAAAGAAAAGGATGGGGTCTGGAGAAGGCTTCAAATTCCCAGCCCCAACGCTGCATCAATGACCTAAAAGTCTCTATGTCTGACTTAAAAGAGATCTTTATCTCCTATAGCTACAGGGATGAGATTTCTGAAAACTGAACCCAGAATTTCATTCTGCAAGTGACTGAAAAAAAATACAAACTGAATTCTCAACATCATTGTCTATAAAAATAATGTCATTGACTGGGAAGAAATGAGATCCCAACAATTACAATGGGGACATTTGGGAGGATCCCAATGAAGCTGAAGACACTGAAGTCCTAAATTCCACTAATAGAACTATCTCTTCCAACCTTGTCTGTATAGGTTAACCCTGCTTTTTTTAATGCACCTCTCCAAAGTACTTGCCTTGCAAGACATTGCTGATTCACTTCAGGACATACCACCCCTTGGTTTTTAGACCTAAAACTAACTCAAGTCCTAGCAAACCCTAAACTCAAGTGTAGCAATATTCATTAGTATAACTGCAGAGTGGATATTCTATTCAACAAAAAAGCAGCACATTTTTCTAATTTAAAAAGACATAAATCTAGGGAGTATGGGTAAGAATTAACATTAAATATGGGATAATAAAGGAATATAAAGTTGGACCAGGCCAAATATAGTGATATGAGCCAACAAGCAGAGATATTAGACTCAGTGGTTTAGCTTGAGGGATTAGAAAAGGTTTTGACAGTTCATTTCATTGACTGAAATATGGATCACAAGATGTACTACAACTAAGTAAACTAAAATGCTAGAACTGGTCTATTGTAGTGGTACAAAAGGCTTAGGGGGATCGGGATGTTAGAATAGATTTATCATGTCGATCCTGCTCACCCACACTGGAAAGACCCAGAGGAGAATTTGAACATCCCATAGAATGAAATGCTGTCTTACGGCTGTTAGCCAGCCTCCTGCCCCAGCCACTACTGTCATTGCCCATTGGGCTCATGAACAAAATGGCCAATCTGTCATAATTGGAGTCATTACAGGGGCTAAGAAGCAGGGGCTTCCACTGAAGGCTGATCTGGCTGTTGCCACTGCTGAGTGCTCAATCTTCTAACAGCAGAGACCAACTCTGAGTCTTTTTAATATGACACCATTCCCTGGGGTGATCAGCCAGACACCCAGTGACAGAATGATTACATTGGACTGCTTCCATCATTGAAGGGGTAGTGTTTTGTTCTTCTTGGAATAGACATTGTTTTTTGCCTTCCCTGCCCAAAACCTGGTTTCTTGCCAAAATTAGAGCATAGCATGCCTTATCCACCATCATGGTATCCCACATAGCATTGCTTGTGATGAAGGAACTCGCTTCAAAGAAAATGAAGTGTAGCAATGAATGAGCATGCTAAAGGAATTACTGGCTCTTACCATGCTACCTTCCATCTTGAAGCAGCTGGCTTGGCAGGAGGGTGGAATGGTCTTTTGAAGACAGTTACAGCAACCATCTTGGTAGCAATACCTTGTAGGGCTATGGCAAAGGAGCCTAGGCGTGCTCTAAGTTAGCGTACAATATATGGTGCTCTTTCTCCCATAGTCAGGATTCACAGATCTAAGATTGGGGATGCAAATGGAAATGGCACGACTCACCATTACCCCTAGCAATCCACTAGCAAGACTTTTACCTCACATTCCCATGAACTTCTCTTATGCTACTCTAAAGGACTTAGTTCCAAAGGGAGATAGTTTTTAATTTCAAAAATACAAAAAATATAGTCACTTATAATCCTACTGTTTGTTTTCAAAAAGTTATATAAAAATAAGAAAGACTCCTTTTTTCTTACTTTAACCTACTCTTATGTATAATCATTATTCTGTGTGAAGTTTTAATTTTTTAAATATGCTCTGTCTGTACACACACACATGAATTTTAAATAAAAATTTATATAAGTAAATCATGAACACCTAAGATCACTATAATGGTAAACCTTCCAGAATTTTAACTATAACTCTAACTTACTCTTCAGAAGTCAGTCATATCCACTTGTAGGATGTTCTACAAATTTGAGACTACATTCCTTCTGGGCTGCGCCTGGCTAATGACACATTGTGGGTGTTTAAGTCAGGCAATTTCTGCCCAATGAAGACTCTTCTAATGGACAATCTTTGCTCTGGGACTCCCCATTAAATTTTCTGAGACTTTGTGGTTAAAATCTGAAGCTTTTACTCCTTCTAAGTCCTTTCCCCTCTTCTTTCACAGGAATCAGACAGCATGGCTCTATGCTTACATCTTCGCCTTTACCCCTTAACTTTTTAACGTATTTCCCCCAATATATTTCTAGTGTTTCTAATTCTGTCTTGACATCTGTTTCTCAGAGCACCCAAACTGAACCAGGATGGGGCCTCAAAAAATCATCTAGGCTCATATAAACTTTTAAACACAGAAATATGATGTTTAAATGATTTGCTGAATGTCACATGGTACTATGGGACAGACCAGGATTAGCAACAGGTTTCACAATCCACAATCAGGTGCTTTTTCTACCCAAACAAGAAAGATTCTAAATAAAGGTGACTTCATTGGAAAATAAGAAAATGCAAGTAATAAAAAAAAAAAACTTCGTAATTTATACTGGGTAGGAAGATTGAAAGTACTGATGGAACTTTAACAACAAGACTCACAAAATATAACAGGCAAAGCATACAGACAGCAGCAGGAGAATGAGATTAGAGGCAAACATTAGAAACATCCAGGTGAAGTTTCAGGTCCTCTCTCAGTCTAGAATGCAAACCACCAAAATATGGACAAGATACCACATTCTCGGGGAAGTCAATGCTGTGGTTGAATACAGTGCCTCCAAAACTTGTGTTCACTTGGTACCTCAGAACGTAACCTTATTTGAAGTAGAGTCTTTGCAGATGTTCTAAAGGATTAAGATGAGGTCACCCTGAATTAGAGAGAGCCCTAAATTCAATGAGAGTGTCCTTATAGGAGACAGAAAAGAACACACAGAGGAGAAGATAATGTGACCAGAGAGGCAGAGGTTGGAAGGATGCACTCACAAGCCATGGATTGTCGGGTGGAGCTGGATGAGGCCTGGAGTTGTTCTCCCCATGAACCTCCAGTGGGAACATGGTTCTGCTAGGACCTTCATTTTAGACTTCTGGCCTCCAGAACTGTGAGAAGATAAATGTCTGTTGTATTAAGACACTGAATTTGTGGTAATTTGTTATAGCAACCCTAAGAACTAATAATATACTGAAGGCACAAATTTACTGAGGGGTCTTTTACACTGCACTAGTGACATAGCAGAAACAGGCTGTGCAACTAAGTATAAAAATCAAAACCGTCACTCATATTTTCAATAAAAAAAAAATGTAGAGAAGCTTGTACCTCACACTTCCAGGGAGTTTTGGACTTAAAAGAGTGCATTGTATTATAAATCACGAGCTAGCATATTCCATTCCCATGCTGGTCAAGGGCCAGTGCTCTAGCTGCAGGTGGTCCAAGAGATAAATACAGAGCCACCACAAAACAGCTGCAAGTTAAACTGTCCTCTAATTCCAACTTGAGTTGACATCCAGATGCTCAGAGATCAATGACTAGATCTTCTCAGCCTTTTCATGCCAATACCTTTTAATTTAAGACATGTGGCCAGGTATATATGGATCAAGCCTGTCATTTGGGAAAAGGGCAGTTTAGCAATTTTATAAGCCAGAGAAAGAGTAGAGTAACAGTATCTTTTGACAAATTTTCAGTTAGTTCCTGTGTCAGGTGCCCTAAGACCACCCTCAAATCATGGTGATTTCCAAGGACTCACAGGACTCAAAAACTGTTACACTGACTTAACTATGCAGTATGGTAAAAGGATGAGGATTAAGGTTATTAAAGGGAAAGGCACAGGCAGAACGAGGAAAATCCAGGTACAAGCTTTTAGATGTTTCTTCCCAGTGGAATTGCATGGGGACACCCTCACTTTTTGCAGCAATGATGTGTGACAATGTGTATGAAGTGCTGTCAACCAGGGAACTCTCTGAGCCTTCAGGTTCAGCATTTCTATTGGGGGATCGGTCATGTATGCTCAAGCACTCTAACCCCAGAGTGAAAACAATTATTGGCATGAATTACATTAGTAGGATATATTTAACTGATCACACTGGTACCTCATGGCTTGAGGTCTCAAGCATACAAAACCACTTTCATCAGCGAGACCATTTCAAAGGCTTTGCATTTCAGCTTCTGTGTCTGAGAGATTCCATAGTATCCACATAATAACGTAGCCCAAGTACATGTTAAAAAATTTGAACCCAGCGTCTTGACAGATACTTTATATTTCTTAATAAATTATCTGTGTCTTGTAATACTAGGTGTTTTGTAAAAACACCTAGAATACAGTTTTTAAACATTAAATTCCTAACAACAGTTGAATGTACAGGCTGAGGAACCCGGAGAACTGCCACAGCCCTATGTGTCATTTTATCCACCTCTGCCGCCAGCACCCAGTTCCACACTCCCGCCTCCAACATCAGATGGGGAAGCTCAAGGGACAGTCACAACTGTAAAATCTGATTCTGAGGCCTCTGAGGCCTTTTGACTCTCCTGATCTCCCTAGTCCTATGGACCTCATACTCACTCTGAGTTCACTGGTGCTCACTCCACATCCCTCACTCAATCAGGAACATCTAACCAGTCTCTATGAGGACTCCTCCTCTCCTCAGACTCCTGATGCCCTGCAGATGCCCCTGAAGGAAGCCTAGAGTCCCATGTATTATGACCAGGAAGGCCAAATACAAGGAGGAGGATGCGTATCTTTCTATCAGCTCTTTACTACCACAGATCTCCTCAACTGGAAACATCATACTCCCTCCTTCATGGAAAAGCCTCAGATTCTGATTGATTTGATGCAGTCTATCATCCAGACTCACAAACCCACCTGGACAGGCTGTCAACAGCTTCTCCTGACTCTATGGAATGCTGAAGAGCAGTGCCATAGACCGTTGGCAGCTCTCAAGTGGTTAGAATATCATGTCCCTGAGGACACCCTAAATGCCCAAGCATACACTCAGGCCAATTTCCTGAGGAAAACCCCCATTGGGACCCCAATAATAACCAAGATTATCAGCAACTTGAATGGTATCAGGAGGCATTATTGGGAGGCATGAAGGAAAGAGGAAAACAAGGCCATGAACATGAACAAAACATCAGAACTCCTCCATGGGCCAGATGAGGGTCCCAGCCAGTTCTATGAGCATTTGTGTGAGACCTTCCATTTGTACACCCCCTTTGACCCGAAAGCCACTGAAAACCAGCAGATGATTAATGCCACTTTTGTTGGCCAGGCCCAGGGAGACATAAGGCAAAAATTGCAGAAACTGGAGGGATATGCTGGAATGAATGCTAGCCAGCTTCTGGAGGTGGCCACAAAAGTCTTTATCAATCAAGGTCAGGAGGCTAGAGAGGAGGTTGACAGAAAGATGAAAAGGAAAGTGGACCTCCTTGCAGCAGCCCTTGCTGGACAGTTAAATGAATCCCAACAAGCTAATCCAGGCAGAGACAGAGGCAATCCCTGAGGATAACGACAGATGCCCCCAGGACATCCCTGCCTTAAGGAGGAACTAGGGTGAAATCAATGTGCCTACTGTCATCAGGAAGGGCACTGGAAGAATGAATGTTCCCAATGGGTCAGGGATTCCCAAAAGGCCCCCCAGACCAGATGTAGATGCCAGGTTGTTGAAGGAAAATATCAGCCCACCCACAGGGGAGCCAGCCCCTTGGGGAAAAAACACTGCCAGTCTGGCAGGCCTGGAAGGCTACGAGGAGGACTAGGACAGACAGGGCTCCATTCTACTGGGCCCCTTGGAGCCTATAGTCCAAATGAAAAAGGGGGCCACCCCACTGATTTCATGTGGACATGGGTGCAGAGCATTCAGTTGTGACCTAACCAGTGGATCCTCTTTCCAACAAGCACACCACTATTGTTGGGGCTATAGAAGACCAGGTCTGCTTCCCCTTCTTAATGGCTGGACAACACAATCTTGGGAGTCATGAAGTAAGGCATGAATTCCTCTATCTCCCTGATTGCCCTGTGGGCCTGATGGGCAGGGACTTGCTATGAAAAATGACGACACAGATAACTTTGATTCAGATGGCACAGCAGCCTTAAAGTTGAGAAGACCTGAGGCAAAGACTCTAATCCTCATGGTTGCACAAGAAAAGGAATAGTGGCTCTATGCCCCTGAAGGGAAGGCCTCTTGAGATTCCTAAGCTTCCCTTCAAGATTCCAGGTGTATGGCTGAAGATAACCCCACATGTCTGGCCCAAAATGTGCCCCTAGTAGTGTGGAACTAAAGCGAGGAGTCACCCCTGTCAGCCAGAAACAGTACTTCATTCCTCACAAGACCCCGTTGGAATTCAAAAACATTTTGACAGACTCTTAAAATATGGAATCCTTTGAGTTGTCAGTCATCCTGAAACACCCCCTTTCCTATCCAGAAACTGGGGACTGAGGATTTCAGGCCAGTTCAGGAGCTCTAGGTAGTAAATTCAGGAACTGTCGCTTTGCACTCAGTAGTCCCAAATTCATACATGCTTTTAGGCTTTGTCCTAGCTGAGGCAAAGTTTTTTACTTGCCTAGATCTTAAAGACACATTCTTCTGCATCTGTCTGGACCCACAGAGTCAGCCTATTTTTGCCTTCCACTGGGAAGGCAAACACTGGGGAAAAAGGGGCAGCTAACCTGGACTTGATTGCCACAAGGTTTCAAAGACTCACCCACTAGTTTTGGAACTGCCTTGGCATCTGACCTAAAAGCCTTCTCAGCCAAACAGGACGGCTGCACACTCCTCCAATACATAGATGACCTCCTGCTGGCTGGACCAACCTGGGAGGACTGTATGGAAGGGACATGCCTTCTCCTTTCTCTTTTATGGGAAGCAGGATACAAAGTCTCTAGGAAAAAGGCCCAAATTTGCCAAAACACTGTCAAATATCTCAGCTTTCACTTGTCCCAGAGACAATGCAGGCTCAACCCTGAGAGGAAACAGGCTGTTTTCCATCCCATCCCTTAAGATATGCCAGCAAATTAGAGTTTTTGGGAGCTGCAAGTTTCTGTCGAACCTGGGTCTCTAACTACTCCCTCTTGATCAAACCCCTCTATGAAGCCACAAAGGGGGGAGAATGGGAGCCTTTAGTATGAGGGAGGAAGCAAGAGAAAGCCTTTAAAGAAATCAAGGAGGCATTCACAAATGCCCCGGCTCTAGGCCTGCCAGATGTGACAAATCCCTTTTCCCTGTATGTCCATGAGCTAAAGGAAACAGCTATTGGGTTCTTGACTCAGTTACCAGGCTCCTGGCACCATCCAGTGGCTTCCTTGTCAAAACAACTTAATGCCGTTTCCCAAGGGTGGCCGCCTTGCCTGCATGCCCTAGCAGCCACTGTTGACCTGGTGACAGAAGCACACAAGCTCACCCTAGGGCAAGAACTCACTGTCTTAGTTCCCCACTCCATCCTGACACTCATGGAATATAATGGAAATTATTGGCTGACTAACTCTTTGATGGTCAAATACCAGAGTATGCTATGTGAAAACCCATGTATTCAGCTGGAGAGTGTTAAGACTCTAAATCCAGCCACTTTATTGCCAATTGACTCAGGCTCCCCAGGGCATGACTGCTTAAAGGTTATGGATGAGGTTTTCTCAAGCCAGTCAGATCTAACCGATCACTCAATTGACATTCCAGATGTTGAATATTTCACAGATGGGAGCAGCTTTGTCCAGGATGGCACATGCTTTGCCGGTTATGTGATGGTGACTTTGGACTCAGTTATTGAGGCTCACTCACTGCCAGTAGGGACTTCTGCACAAAAGGCTGAACTTGCTGCCCTCATGTGGGCACTCCAGCTCACTGCAGGAGTATGAGTAAATATTTACACTGACTCTAAATATGCCTTCACAACCATTCGTGTCCATAGGGCCTTATATAAAGTGAGGGGACTCATTAACATGGGAGGAAAAAGTATCAAGTATGGGCAGGAAACCCATGAACTGCTAGATGCTGTGTGGGTCTCTAAACAGGTGGCAGTTATACACTCACCAGAAGGAAGATGCAACAATTGCTTGGGGAAACCAGAAAGCTGACAAAGAGGTCAAACAAGTGGCACTCACAAGGGGACCTGACTCAACTGTTCTGACAGCTGCCTTGTTCCCATGCCCCTTAGCTGAATGGGACCTATGGTAAACACCACAAGAACAAGCTTGGTTTAAGACTGAGGAGGGAGAATTTCTACCAAACGGATGGTGGAAGTTTGCTGATAGCCACATTGCCATACCTGAGTCACTGGCCCCTACATTTGTCAAGCAGTTCCATGACGGAACTCATTCAGGGTGAACAGTCCTTGAGACCACCCTAACCCAGCATTTTTATGTCCCCAAGTTCTCCAGAATAAGTAAGGCAGTTTGTGAGAGATGTACCCTATGTGCTAAAAATAACACCAGACAAGGGCTGAGAGAGCCCCCTCAGGCACAGGGTGTTGGTGGAATTCCTCTTGAAAACTTGATCATGGACTTCACTGAAATGCAAGAAGTTCAAGGATGCAAATATCTGTTGGTGTTTGTACTTTCTCAGGATGGGTGGAAGTCTTCCCCACATGGACTGAAAAGGCCCAGGAGGTGGCCAGATGTTTGTTAAAGAAAATCATCCCTCAGTTTGCAATACTTGTGCCTCATGGGTCAAATAATGGGCCAGCCTTTGTGGCAGAGATGGTACAGCTAATGGCTAAGGGCATAGGAATGACTGGAAGTTGCATATGGCCTATTGCCCCCAGAGTTCAGGAAAAGTGGAGCATATGAATAGAACCCTAAAATCACAGTAAGGAAAACTGTGTCAGTAGACCCATCTGCAGCAGATCAAATACTGCCCATAGCATTACTGATGATTAGGTCTAGTCATGAAGTGGACAGGGCTCTTATCCTTTGAAGTCCTTTATGGATGCCCATCCCCCTTAATCAGGGGCATAAGAGGGGACTTTAAGAAATGGGTGACCTCACCTTGAGGGAGCAGATGCAGGCCCTTGGGTTGAATCTCTCAAAGATCAATGACTGGGTCCAGGAGAAACTTCCTGTCAGCCTGACAACTCCTACACACCCTAACAGGCCATGGGATGCAATCTGGGTAAAGGAATGGAATGTGCAACCACTAAAGCCTCATTGGAAAGGCCCTTTTGTTGTTATTTTGTCTACCCTTATCATAGTCAAAGTAGCAGAGATAGCTCCTTGGATCCACTACATCCAAGTCAAGCCAATTTCTCTCAAGTGGGAGTGCATCCCCAATCTGGCTTTGCCATGTAGGATCACTCTCTGGAACATCACCACCACCTTCAGGAAACAACAGGGGACCACAAACGAGATGATAGCCCTGCTCTAGTCACTCCAGAAGCTGACTAGTCTACACACAGCAAAAGCATGAAGAATCAACTGTCTAACAGGATAGAAGAAATGTTTCTATGTCAGTGACGCATTGTCACCCCTTCTGTATCCGTTGCTGTAGTTCTTACCCTAATCTTTGCCATAGGTTTGTGAAACTGCCCCCACTGACTGGACTAATGGTGAAAAGTTTTTATTAGCTCTCTTCTACCTCTTTTGGGCAGGATACATAATTACAATTTATTGTTACTGATGTGTTTTCCCTTTGTGGTCCCAGAGCCCTCATCCTGTGACCTATGTATGCATACAACTCAGGCTGAAAGTGTTGTCACCAGGACTTTGCTTTTCCATACTTACTATTCCTGTGCAAGCACCATCATCGTGTTATGCACTCACAACTATAATATCTACTCAGTGTGTTCCCATGGTACTCAGCATGTCTGTTTTAACCCCACCTACAGCCCTCAGGAACAATGGTTGGAGGTCTGGAGATTTAACAGCACTATTAAGGGAGGAATTAGGGACCTCATTAACTGTACCCAGGTATTCAACCCTGATAAACCAGTGTCAGTGTTTTTTGATGTATGTGCAGCCCTAGCTGAGACAGCGGGGGATGTGGAGGCCTAACCCGGGAGAGAGTCTATATGTTAAATGATAAATACATGTGCCCAGACTCATGTGGCAAGTCATGTGGTGGTGCAGGTTGGCATTATTTTGCTTATTGGAGTTGTGTTTCATGGGCTACTTGGCAGAAAGTAGGGCACTCGGCTCTCCTCCACAAGGGAACACCTACACCTGACTGTATGCTTGGAAATTATAAATTTTACTATACTAAAGCACTCAGATTGGGAGCAGAGATGTATGGTTGGTGTAAAGATAAATGGAAAGGGGTACAATCCCAGGACCCTACTGCACCTTAAGTTAGTGACTATCAACCATGAGAGTTCCTTTTACCAAGTCTTTCATTCCTTTTACAAGAAAATGAAAAGTGAGTTTACTATATCTGACAAGACCAAAAACTTGTTCCTCTCATTGGCTGAGTCTATAGCCTAGGCACTGAATGTTACATCATGCTATGTTTGTGGGGGAACCAATATGGGAGACCACCAGCCATGGGAAGCAAGGGAGCTAGACCTACAGGTACCTTTTGATGAGACCACCTCTCCCAATCACAGGGAAAGTGTCTGGCTCCTAAAAACTTCTAATATTGGGAATTACTGTATCTCCTGCCCAAAAGGCCTGTTCTCTATCTCGGTAGGAGATTTAATTTGTTTGGGACAGAAGTTTTACAATGACACTTCCCAAGAGTTCCAATGCTGGGGAGCTCCAAACCACACAGAACCCTGCCCCACCCACTGGCCAACTTTTCTAATCTCCAGAAAGCTTGGGACAATCTTACTGCAAAAATAGATTGATGGGCACCCAGCAGGCTATCCTGGATCTGTGGGAAGCAAGCTTCTATGGTGCTACCCAGCAGCTGATTTGGGTCTTGTATACTGGACTCGATCAGGCCATCCTTCTTCTTGCTTCCCCTCAGGCAAGGTGAAAAACTGGGAGTCCTTATATATGAAGAAAAAATAAGTAGACAAAAGTGGGATGCCTTACAAATTGGCAATTGGAAAGATAACAAATGGCCTCCTGAGCAAATCATCCAGTACTATGGTCCTGCCACCTGGGCAGAAGACGGGCTATCGCACCCCTATATATATGTTCAATCACATCATCAGGCTGCAGGCTGTTGTTGAAATTATAACCAATGAAACTGCAAGAGATCTCGATTTGCTGGCAAAACAAAGCACTAAGATGCGCAATGCCATCTATCAGAACAGCTTGGCCTTAGACTATTTGTTTGCTTCGGAGGGAGGAGTTCGTGGAAAATTTAACCTGAGCAACTGCTCCTTACAGATTGATAATGAAGGAAAGGTAATAGAAGAAATCACAGACTGAATGAGAAAAATTGCCCATAGCCCAGTCCAGACCTGGAAAGATTGGAACCTGGAGAATTAGTTGGAGGATGGTTTTCAGCTTTTGGGGGATTCCAAACCCTCATAAGTATTATGCTTTTGATTTTAGGGGCTTGCCTGGTTTTGCCCTGCATGGGCCCCCTGATTGTAAGGTCTGTCTCCAGCCTCATTGAGGCCACAGTTGAAAGAAAAATGGCCTCCTATGTAATGATGCTATGAAATATAAACCCCTAAATCAAGATGATACTCTTTGACCCTATGTGGGTCCGAGCATCAAAGGGGGAATAATGTAGCAGGAAGGACCAGAAGAAAAACAGACAGGCCTGTGTTCTGATAAAGTAGCAGGGGGGAAGGGATGGCATAGCAGAGAGATAAAACCTAAAGAATCCAAATGTGAAGAAGGTCACCGTATCACTAGTGGTAGAAGAGCACTAGCACTAGGGTGAAGTAGCCTATAGAATTGCATATAACCATATATGGGTTAAACCTTGTTTTTTAAAGTTTTTATTGCCTCTATAACCTGCTTGCAAGGGTACATAGGTGACACCCCTTTGTTCCCCAGGCTCAGCCTTTGGACACAAGTCCACTGAGTCTGTGCTGGCACAATAAAGTGTTGCTTCCTCGCCTCAGAGTCCAGTGTCTCTGTTCAGGTTTCCTGTAACAGAGCTAGCTTTGGACCATAATACTCCTAACTGCAGCATCTGGTATAGTTGAAGTTACAATGTAACCACCAGGGCCAACTTGTTTGTTCAGATGAGGATCTCATTAACTTTTCATACAGGCTGGCTTTAAACTTCAATCTTCCTGATTGCTGGGATTATAGTATTGAGCCACTGCACCTGGCCCTCATTTATTTAAATGACTAACTAATATTCCATTGTGAGGAACAAAATATATTCAATCGATTCTCTATTGTGACCAGTTACTGCTATTTGCTATTAAAATTATTGTTCAATGATACCCCTGAAAACATGGACAAACAGAGCTACAGGATTTAACTCTGCATCATGAAGGAATTTTTGTTATTGCTTTCTGACACTATTGTTTTCTGGCAACTCCAATTGTTAGATAAGAAAACCACCCCTTCTCTTATTTCTAAGGAAACAATATGCGCCAGGGAATTTCATGCCCTGTATTTCCTTGGGCACTGGGAGGATATACATACTTCACCTACATTATAAGATTTTTCTGCTTTTAATGCTAAGAAATTTCCATTTGCTTAAGATTTTCAATTTTGAGATGGGGTATATTTGCCTTTTTGGGGTAGCAATATGCTACAAAAGTTACTTAAATTTTTTTCTACGATTATTCTCTGAAAAACCTTATTTTTCCTTATATGCATAGGTTTATAGTACAAAAAAAACACTTTAACCCATTAACTCTACTTCCAAGACACAAAAGAAAAATTCAATTCTTACTGAGAAATAGAGAAATAGAAACTATTAATGAGTCTGATTTACAAAATACACTTCCATGACTTTTTAATTGTTTCTGCAGACTTATACTTGCCATGACAGTACAAAATTTTATTAGGAAAGATTTTTTTAAATGTTTCCTGAGACTCAATCTAGTTCTTTCAATTTAAAACAATTTCTTACATAAATTATGTAAAATGTTTCTTATTGGATGCCTTCATGAAACTTAAAATTAGTGTAACTCTCACTTTGTCCCTCCTACCTGAATACAAATGGAAACTTAGTCAATCTGAAAGTATAATTTTCATATAAAACTGGTGGAGAATAAATGTCGCACTGGATATTTTATATCAATAGGAACTTGTAATACCCAACAGCATAGACATTAGCCGTATTTAATGCAAAATGGAAAATTATACTGTCATTATATTTTTAGATTCAGTATATTGACTTTCACCTTAGGCAGATTTGTTCAACATCAAGAATTATAACTGATTATAACTTGCCCAGAAGTAATAATTACTTTCTCAGTACCTAGCTAAAATACACTATTAAAGTCCTATCTTTTTGAAATATAAGTTGTACTGACAGATTTTAACATGCTAAGTTTTTTTTTTTTTAAAGGCTATTGTTTCACAGCAAAACTAACACCTCCTACAAAAGGTGTGGGGTAGTCAGGACTGTGTTTTTAATTTTGAATAGCCCTTAGGAATTCATGTCTTCCCTAGCAAATGACACTGAATTGACTATCAGGTTCATTCTGGAGCTGTCCGAAAGTCAACAAAGTGGCTATAGTCTTCTCTAAAGAGAATGAAAATAGTAGTGGAGTGTGTCCAGGATGGGGGCAACTCAGCAATTAATTCCACATTAACAAGTGTGAAATAAAGCTGATGTCTGGAAATGCAGGGAGGATCAGGGAGTATTGTGCTGGCAAAGGTGTCATCAAAATGGTTATGTTTTGTTGGAAAGAAAAGGCTGCTAGATAAATGTCAGAAACTAATAGTTCATCCAGCTAGTCCTCTTTCATACTGGTAACCCAAATCTTCACTGCTTTCCAGAGCTTTCTTCCCCCATAAAGGTATAAGATTAATTATACCTTTGAAGCATTCCACCTTTAAAAACTACAGCATTTATCATCCATGGTTTTATAAACCTTCATCAAAGCTATTGAGATTTTTAGCTCATATCTTCAGGTTGAAAATCTATTTCATAAATTTGTGGTGCACTGAGGAATTTTTTTTTAATTCTAAAACTACCACTTAGAAGCCCTACTGAACCTTTATTATCATATATACCGGGAATTTATACCAATTCATTTTAATTCTGTTCATTTTCTTTACCAGTTCCTCTGTGTGTGTGTGTGTGTGTGTGTCTGATACTGGGGTTTGAACTCAGGGCCTTACATTTGCTAGACAAGCACTACCACTTGAGACAACTCCCCTGCCCTTTTTCCTTTATCAGATAGGGTCCTGTGTTCTTGCCCAGGCCAAGCTTCAACTGTGATAATAACTTCATCTCCTGAGTAACAGAGACAACAGGCAAGTGCCACCATATCAGCTTATTTATGAGACAGGGTCTTGCTGACTTTTTGCCCTGGCTGGCCTAAAACTGTGATCTTTTGGGCTCTATATCGCAAGAAGCTGAAATTATAGGCATGAACTACCACATCGGGTTACTTACCAGTTTTTAAACCACTACTAACTCCCATCCAAACCTAGATACATTTTTTTTGGGTCCTGGGGTTTGAACTGAGGGCTTCATGCTTGCGAGGTAGACACTCTACCATTTGTGCCACATCTCCAGCTCTGCTCTGGTTATTTTGGAGTCATTTTTGTAAAGTTTTTCCAACTCCCAATATGTTGGAGAACTTAGTGTCGTCTGTAAATCCAGGTGTGGTGGTGTGCAATTTTCAGTTTAAAAATATTGCTATAAGTACTGACCTTTGATGAACCTTGTCACATTGTTGGATACTTTTTTTTATACAAAGAAGTGACATTTTTGTACTGATACATTAATTTATAACATGTGCATAAATTACATTCTCTGTCTGTTAATCACACCACTTATTGGCTTTGTCCACTGACACTGAAAATGGTAAGATTTGAAGGAAATGCAAGGATATGCTTTATTTAAAAAATAATACTACATATCCCAAACTAGCAAAAACGATATGTCTTTCTTATTATCCCTTAAGTTTTCTCTTCAAAAAATCAGAGAAGATGAGGGTGGAACAGGTTCTGCCTGGAAGCTGGGGTTGGAGGGGTAGGAGACGGCACAGACAATGTAAACACATGTAAGAAAATATAAAAATGATAAAATTTAAAAAACCATACTACCTACCCCTTTTCATATTTTTGAAAGATGTTTGATATTATATAAGTAGATATTTGGGAATGTTTATTGGTATTAAGCTTTCTTGTACATCTTATGTGAAGCCATTTTTTCAAAAATTATTTATTATTCCTTATAAGGCTGTAATTCTATGCACAAATTAGGTGCTTAGTAAATGTCATAAACAATTTCTAAGTACTTGCTATTTGTAATTTCTGCCTAGGTACTACATACACAAAAAAAAGTCTAAAAGACTCTTTAGGATGACAAATCATAAAATAATAAGGCTGGATAACATATAATTCAAAAAAATGAGTCCAGGTGGCAGATGTCATGGTGAAACAAAGTTTGTTTTTTCAAGAAAGAAGTTTTGTGGAAAGTAGTGGTGGAGAGTTAAGACATGATGGATGTATGGTTCTTGGCTTTAAACACTGGAATCTAACTTTGGCTAGCTTACAAACATAATTTTATTATGTGGTTAGGGAGTAGCTCACAGAATTGAAGGAAAGGCCAGGGAATTAGGATCATAAAACACATTAAAAAATAATAAAACAGCAAGAGCAACAACAAAAATGACTAGGGAAAGCTTCAAAATAGTCTGGCTAGTATTCTATTACTGGCCCAAAGACTGGCAAGGACTGCTAGAAATCATCACCACTACCACAGAATAACACAGTTATGCATGAATTCTAAACTTTGTCACTGTGACAGTCACTCACAAGTCAAAGATTGGGCAGAAGCATACAATTGGTGGTACTAAGGTTACACACAGCAGCAATGCACTGGGAGAAAGGAAAAGGGTGGAGGTGAGTTGGGAAATAATGGGTATTGAGTTACGGGTAGAAAGGATCAAGAAGTCCCGATGTGGCCATTTCTCTCCACAGGCCAGTTTCAAAGCTGCCTGCGTAAACCTGTGAGCAACATGCATCACACACAACTCCCCTACCCACCCCCCAGGAATAAAATCCAGCACAGCCCCTGGGCGGATTGGAATCCCCTCACCCCCCACAGTGAAACTGAAAAGCATAAACAGTAAATCATAATCTAACACTGACAATGGGTGGGGGTTGGGTGTGTGGGGGGGGTGGAACACTGAACCTACCCCCGAGAACTGGGGTGGGGCAAGGGGCCAACTCTCAGTGAACAAAGGCAGGAAAAGTAACAAAGGCTGAGAGTGGAGCCCATGGTGGATGCTGAGCAAGTCTCACAGCACTGTACTCAAAACTGAATGGTCCCACCTTACTGAAGGAGAAGCTGACCAGCGAGAGTTGCAGCTGTAGGGCAACACAGCTGCTGCCTGGTGAAAACAACAACAGACTTGACCCCTTGGACAAACTGGCAGTGAGTTACCTCAGGTCCCAATTGCAACCTGCACTGTGGACAGAAGGAACCAAATACTGCTCACAAGCCAGTTACATGGTGAGAACACTTAGAAGCTCCCACTTATAACAGATGGATGGACTGTAGACTAAGGAAAGCAGAAAAAAAGAAAAGAAAAACCCTCCAGCCATCTCCACTTCAAGCTGTCTGACAAGAGGGGCAGCACCCTTCCCCACAAAGCCCAGAAAACCAAGTGCCAATACCAGAATTGGATGCCAAAGGAAAAAGTCCAGAACTTTTAACAAGCAGACTGAACTTTTTTGTTGTTGCTGTACCTGTTTTTGTTTTTTTGCATTATTAAGTTTGCCATCACTATTTTCCTACCCCTATTCTTACCCCCTTCACCTTCCCTCCTTTTCTTGTGCTACAATCTATTGTTCTCCCTCCCAACTACTTTCTGCCCCTTTTCATCCACTCTCCTCCCCTGCCATCTTTGCCTCCCCCTTCTATCCTTCTCCAACCTACCACCACACTACCCCTTCTTCCTACACACTCACTATCTGCTGACTAGCTTACTGTACCAACTGAACACACCCCCAGCCCCTGCATCCCTGACATAAGCACCCTCCACTACAACAGTGTAAATACACCCAAACACACACACAAGGGCCACAAAACCCAGCAATCCATATACCTCTTCCTCCACTCTCCTCTCCACCTTCCCTTTTAGTGCTACGTTTACCAATTACTCAAGTTTCTATTTCTAGCCAAACAACCATTTACCGACCCCCTCCAACTCCTACTGTTTATAAATATTATCACCAAGGAGTTTTCTATATAACAGATAAACAACTGGTCTGGCATTAAACCTGTGAATTTGATACTGGTAATTTATACCTCCAGGCCAGGGACGGAAATAGCACATCATTCTAGCTAACAACTAAGTCAGTCACAACACAAAAATTAAATCAAGGGAAAGAAAACAGGTAATTAAAACCACCAACTAGCCAATCAAGAACAGAGTTGCACAGCACCAATTGCAGTGATGGGGAGAAGAAGAAGGGAAGGAAACTATACTCCTTAAAAAAAAAAATTCAATAGAGGATTTAGTGGAAAATGTAGAAAATGGATATCCAATTCCTGACCCCAATAAAACAGTGATAAATGTCACTAATGAGCCCAGTGTTGCCCATAAAAAAAAATCCCTCAAAGAGGAAGTCATAAAAGAGGTCATTGAGAAACACATGGAGAAGATACTAGACATGGTTAACCAGAAAGTACAGGATGCACTCAAGAAATTTCAAGACTTCACAAATAAAGAACTTGAGACAACACAGAAACAACTAAATGAACTCAGAAAGGACTTCAGCAAACACCACAGTGAAACAAAGGTCACTATAAAAAAAGAGATATATAAAATAAAGGAGACAGTACAAAATATAAAAGAAGAGTTGAACAAAGATATGGAAAAACTCAAAAAACAGAATCAAACAGAAATCATGGAAATAAAGAGTCCCTTTAGTCAAACAAAAAACACAGTGAAAGGCCACTCCAGCAGACTATAACAAGTGGAAGACAGAATCTCAGAGCTCAAAGATAAAATAGAAATTAAAGAAAAAACAGAAGAACTTTTAGTCAAACAACTCAAGAGCTGTGAAAGGAATATGCAAGAACTCAGTGACTCCATCAAAAGACCAAACTTGAGAATCATGGGCATTGAAGAAGGAGAAAAGCTGCAAGCCAAAGGGATATGTAATATATTCAATAAAATAATAACAGAAAATCTCCCAAATCTTGAGAAAGATTTGTCCATTCAGGAAGGCTCTAAGACACTAAACAGACTTGACCAAGACACTAAACAGACTTGACCAAAATAGAACCTCTCCACAGCATATTATCATTAAAACAACTAGCACAGAGAACAGAGAAAGAATATTGAAGGCTGTAAGAGAGAAAAAACCAAGTAATGTATAAAGGTAAACCCATCAAAATAATAGATTTCTCAACAGAAACCTTAAGAGCAAGGGCATGGAGTGAGGTGTTTCTCACACTGAATGAAAATAATTTCAGGCCTAGGATACTCTACCTAGCAAAACCACAAGAGGATGGGAAGTATTAAACCACAGCAGAAGAAAGGACAAATAATCAGAGAGTAGCATTGATTCAGTTGTACACACTCAAATCCTTAAACAACAGAAACAACTAAATGGCAGGAATCACCACATACCCATCAATTTTAAATCTAAATGTCAGTAGACTCAACTCCCCCACAAAAGACACCATTTGGCAAACAGGATTAAAAAGGAAGATTCAACAATCTGTTGTTTACAAGAAACTTACCTTATTGACAGAAATAAACACTGACTTAGGATAAAAGGCTGGAAGAAGATTTACCGAGCTAATGGCCCCTGAAAATAGGCAGGAGTAGCAATACTTACATCAGACAAAGTAAACTTCAAACTTACATTGGTCAACTGAGACAAAGAAGGTCATTTCATACTAATAAAAGGGCAATACATCAAAAAGAAATAACAATTATCAACCTATATGCACTCAGTGTTAGTGCACCCAACTTCATCAAACATACACTAAAGGACTTAAAAGCACATTTAGACTCCAACACAGTGGTAGTGGGAGACTTTAATACCCCTCTATCACCAATAGATAGGTCACCCAGACAAAAAAAATCAACAAAGAAATCCTAGGCCTAAATGATATCATAGATCAAATGAACCTAACGGATGTCTACAGAATATTTCATCCAGCAACAGCACAATATACATTCTTCTCAGCAGCCCAAAATAGACAATATCTTAGGGCACAAAGCAAATCTCAACAAATATAAGAAAATTGAAACAACCCCTTGCATTCTACCTGATCACAATGCAATAAAACTAGAACTCAACAACAAAACTAGCAGCAGAAAATATGCAAACAATTGGAGGCTGAACACATTGCTCAATGATCAGTGGGTCATAGAAGAAATAAGAAAGGAAATCAAAAAGTTCCTGGAATTTCATGAAAATGAAAATACAACTTATCAGAATCTATGGGGCACAACAAAGGCAGTCCTAAGAGGAAAGTTTATTGCCATGAGTGCCTATATTAAAAGGACAGAAAGATCTCAAATAAATGACCTAATGCTACATCTCAAATGTCTAGAAAAACAAGAACAAGCAAAACCCAAAACAAGCAGAAGGAGAGAAATAATAAAAATAAGGACCAAAATTAATGAAATAGAAACCAAAAAAAGCATATCCATAAGAATCAACAAAATGAAAAGCTGGTTCTTTGAAAAAATAAGCAAGATTGACAAGGCTCTGGCAAATCTGACTAAAATGTGGAGGGAAAAGACCCAAATTAGTAAAATCAAAAACAAAAAAGGAGAGATAACAACAAACACCAAGAAAATTATCAGAGACTACTTTGAGAACCTATATTCAAATAAATTGGAAAATCTTGAAGAAATGAACAAATTTCTAGATACTTATGACCATCCAAAACTGAACCAAAAGAATATTAACCACCTAAACACATCTATAACATGTAATAAAATTGAAGCAGCAATTATTGAAGTCTCCCAAAAAAGAAAAGCCCAGGACTTAAAGGATTCTCTGAATACTACCAGACCATTAAAGAGAACTAATACTAACATTTCTTAAACTTTTCCATGAAATAAAAAGGGAAGGAACACTGCCTAACTCATTCTATGAAGCCAGCATAATACTTGTCCCAAAACCAGACAAGGACACATCAAGAAAGGAGAACTACAGGCCAATCTCCTTAATGAACATTGATGTAAAAATCCTCAATAAAATAACGGCAAACCGAATCCAACAACAGATCAGAAAGAACATTCACCCCTACCAAGTCGGCTTCATCTGAGGAATGCAGGGATGGTTCAACATAAGCAAATCAATAATTGTAATACAGCACATTAATAGAAGCAAAGACAAAAACCACATGATCATCTCAATAGATGCAGAAAAAGTCTTCGGTAAGATTCAACACAATTTCATGATAAAACTGCTAAGGAAACTATAAATAGAAGGAATGTACCACAGCATTGTAAAGACTACACATGACAAAACTGTATGCAACATCATACTTGGTGGGGAAAAACTGAAACCATTTCCCCTAAAGTCAGGAAAGAGAAAAGGGTGCCCTCTCTCCCTACTCCTTTTCAACCTAGTCCTGGAATTCCTAGCCATAGAAATAAGATAAGAAGGAAAAAAAGGAATACAAATAAGTAAAGAAGTAGTTAAACTATCCCTATTTGCAAGTGACATGATCCTAAACCTTAAAGACCGAAAAACTCCACCCAATAACTCCTAGACACCAAAACACCTTCAACAAAGTAGCAGGATACAAAATCAACTTACAAAAATCAGTAGCTTTTCTATACAACAATGAACAAACTGAGAAAGAATATAGGAAAACAATTCCATCTACAATAGCCTCAAAAAAAAATCAAATACCTAGGAATAAACTTAACAAAGAATATGAATGACCTTTACAAGGAGAACTACAAACCACTGAAGAGATCAAAGAAAATTACAGAAGCTGGAAAGATCTCCCATGCTCATGGACTGGCAGAATCAGCATACTAAAATGGCTATCCTACCAAAAGTAATCTATATGTTCAACACAATTCCCATCAAAATCCCAATGACATTCATCACAGAGATTGAAAAATCTACCCTAAGGCTCATTTGGAAACACAAAAGACCATGAATAGCCAAGGAAATACTGAGCAAAAAGAGCAATGGGTGGGAGTACTACAATACCTGACTTCATACTATACTACAGAGCCATAGCTATAAAACCAGCATGGTACTGGCACAAAAACAGACATGAAGACCAGTGGAACAGAATAGAGGACCCAGATATGAATCCACGGAGCTATGCCCACCTAATTTTAGACAAAGTTGTCAAAAACATATGATGGAGAAAAGAAAGCCTCTTCAACAAATGTTGCTGGGAAAGTGGCTATCTGTCTACAGGAAACTGAAACTAGATCCTTGCCTGTCACCCTGTACTAGTATCAACTCAAAGTGGATTAAGGACCTTAATATGAGACCTAAAACCTTGAAGTTAGTATAAGAAAGAGCAGGGAATACACTGGAAGCAATAGATATAGGCAAGGATTCCTCAGTAGAACTCAAGCAGCTTAGCAACTAAGAGAAAGGACTGATAAACGGGACTACACACTATTAAAAAACTTCTGCACAACAGAAGAAATCGTCTCTACATTAAAGAGACCACCTACAGAATGGGAGAAAACCTTTAATAGCTCTACATGAGACAAGGGACTGATAACCAGAATATGTAGGGATCTCAAAAAAAACTAAACTCCCCCAAAATCAATGAACCAATAAAGAAGTGGGCAGCTAAACTAAACAGACCTTTTTCAGAGGAAGAAGTCCAAATGGCCAAAAAACACATGAAAAAATGTGCACCATCCCTGGCCATAAAGGAAAAGCAAATCAAAACCACACTAAGATTCATCCTTATGTCTCTTAGAATTGCTACCATCAAGAACACCAACACCAACAAATGTTGGCAAGGATGTGGGGAAAAAGGAATACATTGCTGGTGGGAATGTAAGCTAGTACAACCACTACGGAAAATAATATGGAGGCTTCTTAAAAAACTAAACATAGATCTGCCATATGATCCAGCAATACCACTCCTAGGGATATACCCAAATGTGACTTGGGTTACTAGAAAGGCAACTCTATACCCATGTTTATTGCAGCACTATTCACAATAGCTAAGCTATTGAAACAGCCAAGATGCCCCACTACTGACAAATAGGTTAAGAAAATGTGGTATTTATACACAATGGAATTTTATTCAGCCACAAAAAAAGAATGAAATGTTGTCATTAGCAGGTAAGTGAATGGAACTCTAAACATCTTAAGCAATGTTAGTAGGCTCAGAGGGCCAAAAATCACGTTTTCCCTCATATGCGGATTATAGACCTAGAACAAATGCAATGATATTATTGGACATGGGTCATACACTATGGGGAGACCATGTATGGGAGGAATAGGGAAAGGGAAGGAAACCAAAACCTTGAATATGGTTGACATGCTCACTGTATAGGAGCGAATAATGTAATCTTAAACTGGCTGAGGCCACTATGGGAAGGAGGCTAGGAAGTAGTGAAGAGGTCTGGTAGAGATGAACCAACGTGGGTTGCAATACACAGGTACATGGAAGCGACACTAGGAATCTCTCTGTATAGCTATCTTTAGTTCAAACTAGCAAAATCGCTATGTCTCTTATGTTTTCTCTTCAACAAAATTGAAGAACAAGAGTGCAAAACAGGTTCTGCCTAGAGATGAAAGGGAGGGGGGCAATGAGGTGGCCCAAACAATGTATGCACATGTCAGTAAATATAAAAATAATAAAATAAAGAAGTCCTGGTGTGCTATGCACAGAAGGGTGACTACGGATAATGATAATGCACTTTCTAAAAGAAAACAGGGTTTTGAAAATTTTCACCTTAAAGAAATGATGCTTAGGGACATTCAAACCTGATATAAACATTATTTATGCATGCATTAAAACCTAATAGGGCAACTCATTAATAGGTACATTGTTTGTTTTTATGTATTAGCTAAAAAAAGAAAAAAGGTAAGTCTAATTTCTTAGCACTCTGTAATGTATCTTGGAGCCTTGCTTCCCACAAACACTCACATAACAAGAATTTCTCTCAAAATACAAATGGGCTTGTGGGTGATGAATAGTCAAAACAAGAATATCTACTAGAGTCCATTTCTTTGCCTATATAATATATACAAACTCATCACTTCCCATGATAACATTTTCAAAAAACTATCCCACCTCACACTGTACAAACATTTCTTGTTCAAATGAGAATACACTGGAAGATAGGACAAAGTCTCACAGGTACCATATTCACTGCCACATCCATGATGATCTCAAGGAATGGCCATTCCTCCCCGGTTCTGTAGTAATCCCATCACAATATTCTATGACCTATGTAAACCTAGGATTTTATCCAGGTCAAAAATCCTACATACAATAATGGGGAAAACTGAGGGACAATCAGTAGTTAAAATGTACATAAAGAAATATGGAACAATTTTTGTCTTTGAAACTGGTTATGAGACTCTAGGTTAGTACTTATTTCATCCAATACCTATTTCATGGTTCCTGGATTTTCAGCCAGAATTCTAACAAATGTAGGGTTTTTTTAATCCAGATGTGCAACCAAATCCTCCTTTCAGAAGCATCTGAGTCTCTGCCCATGTAAAGTTGTGATGTTTCACTAACTAAATACACTGAGAGTGTAACAAAGAAGCAACTTGCGGTCTTTGAGGTTTTGCCCATATTCCTTCTGGCTCCCAAAGTGTTGCAGTGACTTGACTCCTCCTTGGTGGATTATCAATTGCTCCAGTCAACACTGTAATACCAATTTTGCCTTTTTTGTCCAGTGGAATAAGGAACTTGAAATGATCGAATATAGTCTGTTTCTAATTCAATAATAGCACGGTTGTGTGTAATTTTCGTATTCTCCTTTGAGAATTCTGTGGTCAGAAGCTATATTATGTGGTGAACTTTAATAATATACAAGATCATAGTACTGAAAGGCCCATGTCTCTGACAGACATTGCCAGGCAGAGGTCCATAGGAACGGGCACAGAGACAAATCCTCTTAAACTAATACCTCCTTTTGAGAAAGCTTTTTATTGGGCCTTTAGCAGAACAAACATTTATCCTGGAGCTCCAGGAAATTCTGTGACCCCAGCTGTCCATTCAGAACAGATATCATCTGACTCACCCAGTCATGAACATAGATCTGGGTTCCTCAACCTTGGCACTACTGACATTTGAGACTGGTGGGAAGCAACCTGTGCATTGTAGAATCTTCAGCATCATCACAGGCCTCTATAAACTAGTTGCCAACACCATCCCCAATTGTGACAAAAACATTTCCAAACACGGCCAAGTGTTTAACTGTTAAAATTTTGCCAATGGAAGGCAAAATTGCCCTTAGTTGAAAACCACTGACATAGATGCATCCTCTGAATTCCATCATCCAGGAGAGTCCTGAGCAGTACTGAAGGAAGTAATGAGTAAACTGAAATCACATCTCCATTGCTGCATTTTCTTGTCACACAGACTCTCTCCATTCAGAATGAATTCCATATGGATAATGGACTGATAAAAAACAGTCAGACCTGATTTATACATGGTTCTGTGTAATACCTTACAAGCTAGCTAAGAATAGGTATGGGAGGGATTAAAGACAATGAAAGAAAACCTGCTAAGGGGAAATCTCAAATAGAACTTCATAGTCTTGTGTAGAGGAATATGGCATGAAATTAGCATTGTGAGTGTGAGTGAATTAATAATTTGGTGGGAATGTGAAGGGCTTTAAGGACTGGTGACAATAAGAAAAGTTGGGAAGGGGTATATAGATGCATCTCTTAAAACAGATTCAGAATGTGAGACTGTTTGAGCTACGTGAATGCTCACAACAAAGTCCTCATCAGAAAAAAGGCTCTAAATAAGCAGGTACACGAGATAACCTAAAGTATAGATGTCAGTTTCCTTGACCAGCCAGTGCTTCATGGGAACATAAAGTGGCAGGGTGAAAAGGTGGAGTCTTTGAACCTGCACTTCCACAGGTTTCCTGGCTACTGCTACCTGCCCAGCCTTGTTCTCTATCCTGCACTTACTCCAGCTGTCAAGAGTCCTTTTTCAGGCATCATATCTTGGAGGATAAGCCTGATAGCCGATTAACTGCTTTAGAAGGGCCAGCACTGTAGCAGTTCCATCCTCATTAGTAGACGTATTATGGTAGTAGCTTTGCTTCCTTTGCCTCTGGCAACACTGTATTTATAGATTTACTGAATATTTTATACATTATGCTGGATTCCCATAACATTGCTTGGGCCAAGAACTTACTAACCAAAAAGGTAAGATAATGTGCCTAGTTCTTATTTTGTTGACTTTTTTTCTTACTACATACCCCTATCAGCTACTGTTACCCAACACTCAAATAATCTTCTGAAAATGGTTCTGAAGCCAGCTGAAAGACATTTAAAGTTGGGTTCTTTCTGGAGGTAGTGGTTTTTTTTTTTTAATCCAACAACTGATATTTGATGCTGTTTCTCCCATGTTTATATGAGATGGGGTCAAGAACCAATAGGGTGACATTTGCCTAATGCTTCTTTCACTGTTACGTCTGACCATTAATAAAGTATTTTACTTTCTTTTCCTGTTCTAGACTCTGTCATCTTAAAGGTTTTAATACTTAAGGAGCTAAAATGTAATTTAAAAGAACTCGAAATTTAAACTGCTGTATGGTCATTTTAGATTTTCTATGACACAGATAATTAGGCTAAAAAAGGTCACACTGTTAGTTGGGGTGTTTTGACCTTATAATAGTTCTTGCTACACAATGAGAGCAAGGAGGAATATTGGGGGTAAACTGGTGACAATTGAAGGAATGTTCATATACTACCATATACAATGGCAAAAGATAAAACAACAAGAGCTTAAACATGTCAGAAATAGCTTTGGGAAGTGTATCAAGTAAAAAACCTAATGAGCTAAGGTGATAGACAAAACAAAGAACAAATATACAAGAGGGAAGGTCTCAATACCAAGTGCCTAAACAAGAGAATAACTTCTATCTGTATTTTCTTACTATCACATATAACATGTATTTTAAATTTCTCATCTCTAATTATTAAAAATAATTAATGTAATTTTTATCAATAAGCCAACTTTGCAAAACTAGAATAGACATAATCCGAAGGTCCTGGCCTTGGCATCTGATGTAGTAGATACAATGGCTGCATTATTTACACGAGTACTATTGCAGGTTTTAGTATGAAAGGAAGGTATGACCAACAAGGAGTAAAATGAAGTATTTATCCATTTTAGTTAATATCCAATCATTCCAAAAAAAATTCCAGATGCTTTCAATTACAGAATTTACCATACTGCTTAACCTTGGTTAATTGGCAGTCTTTCCAAGGACTTTGAACCTTGAGCCTATTTTACAAGGATAAGAACAAATGGCACATTTATTTACATCTTCCTGACCAGGCTAGTCCCACAGTCCATAGTCCTTTTGTTAGCTGGTAGGCAGGACTTCATAGAATTAAGCTTGTGAAAGAAAAATCTGTTGACTGCTACCTGTTTCAGAAAAGGCTTTCCGGAGAAAACCACAGGAAAAGGGCTAAACCAGCCAAAGCCGCTCAGCCTCTCTTCCAGGTGACCTAAATTTTGCTCATTACAACAAATTCTCCACACTGGAAGCGCTGCTGTCCCTCTGCATATGAGTATATTTCTCTAGTAAAAATCCCTTGACCAGAAGAAAGGATAAAATGCATAACAAGGATGGCAAAGTGGGGCAGATAGGAGTATCAAGGGAAAAAGGGTGGTACCATGATCTATTTTCTTTTTTAGCAAATTGGTAAGGTTTTAATTTTTTTTACTGTCTACCTTCCTAAGGAACTTTTTTCTTCAAGTTTTGAAATGGAAAAAAGGTCTAATTTTTTCCCGTATACTGGGAATACTATTTGTTATTGTAAACATATTTGATGACCTTTTGATGAATTTCTTCCAATGAATAAGAAAACTTAGTGGCTTAATTTAGGACATTTAATAGGACATTGTTTTTTGAAGAAATTGTAACAATCTACATTGGGGACATAGGTTCAAAGAATAAAAAAAAAGTCCCGTGCATCCTTTGTTTAGGGAGACACTGCTTTGGGAGTTATCCCGTGTTCTTCTGACTTGCTGCAAATAATAAACCCCTTTTCGTTCTTTTACCTACTGCATGCTGTTATTTGAGTTTGCACCCATCAAGGAGCAAAACTATTGTGCTTGATTACAACTATGCTTTATTCTTCTTGACCTTGTGACACTTTCTTGTGTCCTACGCACCTGTTATGAGCCACTGAATATGATTTAAATAAACTCCCTTTTCCTTAATCAGGTGATTTCTCCTGCATGCAATACAGGAACCTAATTGACATAATCAAGAAAATGAGTAGAAATGGAAAAATAAACAGAAAGTCCTTTTTATATCTATCAGAAGTCTACCTTATTTTTCTAAAGAACCACTTTTGGTACTGGATACTGCTTTTTTTTTTGGTATTGTTTTCCATTAATTGTATACTTATCTTTCTATCTAACTTCTCATTTGTGCATGTGGCGGGTATTATTCTATTGATTTTTTTTAATGCTTGATTTGCATCTTGGCTCCTTAGTTTTCAACCCTCTTTCCTGCTACATGTACTTTTATCAATTACCCTTAGTGTTTTACCAGGTTCTACAAACTAGCATGCAGTGTTTTCATTGTAGTTGGAAGTATTTTGTTAAGTATTATTCTTTCCATTTAACAGATAAGGAAACATGCTAAGTGATCATGTACACTCAGTGTATAACTGTGTTATACATCAGATGTTTGTATCTACAATAAATTTTTGGTAACAAGTTATAACTGAATTTGAGAACACCTTATACACCCACACATATATAATTGAGATTAATCACTAGCCCCAGGTACCTGTAAGCCACGTATTCTTCACAAATAACTGAACGTGATGCGCAAGGTATACATAAAAGATGGGATCTGAGTCAGTTTTGTAACGAAGATGGATTCCAACTGCTAAGTAAACTCTCCTTGACTCTCCTTGTTAAAAATCACAAAAGCCACCGTCAACAGTAAAAGCCAAGAGAAATGTATTGGAATACTGTAATCAAATTTCAAGAATACCAGGATTGCCACTGGGTTTCACAGATCAGAGGAATGTGTCTAGCAGTATCCATATCAGCCTTATTCTTTTGAGTTTGGCTGAACCACGCTGCCAGCACTTCCTGGATTTGTATCTTTCCAGCTTCATCATTTTAATTTCAAGTTGAAAAATCCTGGTAAGGGATTGGTTTACTTGAATCATGTCTCTATATTTCTGTTGCAATCACTGGCAAGGAGAAATGAAGGAAGAAACTAAAATTAGCTCACCTTGGGTAATAGATGTATCTTTAGTCAATTACTTTGCTTATAGATGATTTATACTTGGACCTTACCTTAACCTGGAGAGAACGGCAATTTCCCAAAGGGGAGTCCTAGTCAAGAAATAAGATTCCAGAGAAATATCATAGGCCTGTATCTCTATACATATATAAATTAAAGATAGCTTGTGTGTACACATACACACATTTTCTACTGTACTAACTTTTTTAGTCATTAGACACAAAGAATCTGGATGGAGCTATGTAAATTGGGGAAAAAACACTTCAGAGGTGTAGACAGAAGATAAACTGGATTTTGTTACATGTACATTTCTTTGCAACGGAAAAGCCCTTTAGAAGAGTAGAAGGAGGAGTAGAAAGAGGAGAAGGAGGAGGCAAGGAGGAAGGCAGCAAGTGAAAAAAGATTGATTGCGACCACCACACTGGTATAAATACTTAAGTCACAGGATTGATATATACACATACACACCCACATTAGTATAAACATTTCAGATCATTTAAAGTAGAGCAATAATTAGTCTTTCCAACTAAATGGAAATGATCTTTTTTGTAACAGTCTTAAAAAGTCAGATTTTTAGAACCCTTGTTTACTTAGTAACAACATTCAGCAGAGTAATGTACTACACATGTCATTTTCCACTTAGTCTGAATTAGCAGTTTGATTATACAAGAATCTCCTAATGTTAAGTTTTTATTTGGCCAGGGAAAACAGCTGTGTAAATCATTGGTCTTTCTAAAACTGAGGTGACTTTCTACACATTTAAGGTATTTAGTAAGAAAGGGGAACAATTAAGGTTTAATTACTATGAAAACAAGAACAACAAAAACTCTTCACATCACAATTAAAAAGTAACACCTAAACTGGAAAAATTATAAAACTGTATGGTATAGTGTTACATACAACATAGTTTTATTATATACATATATATGTACAGAGTATTAAAATATACTTTGGAAATTGTATTTTTTAGATTAAAAATAAAGTAGTTCAAGCATTTCTGCATACAAAAATTTCAGTTTTCATTTATTAAAAACAAAGCAATATAGTTCTGTTGAAGTAATCATACGTACATCAAGATATTTAAATTTATGGAAAATAGAAATAATCAACAGCCTCAAATTTCTGTTTTTATGACTTAATTTACCTTTTTCAGACTTTTTTTGTTAAAATAATTTTAATTTAAAACTTAGGTCAATGTGTTTTTCTGCTTTTGTTAATAGTCAAAATACTTAGTAAAAATGACGAGCTTGCACCAGCTATGAAATAACATTTACAGTTGTCTAGATATGTAGTAGGAAAATATGTAAAATATATAAGGAATTATTCCCCATAAGAAGTATAAATTCACCTTCTATGAATATCAAAACCTATCCTGACTTAAAAGAAGCTTCTATAAAATATTGTAATAGGCATTACTTGTTCTCCAAATGTTATGTATAAATAAATAATATTACTGTCTTAATTAAACAGTAATATCAGTATTTCTTAGCAAAAATGTTGTATATATATGGTAAGGTAGTCCTTGGCCTATAGTCAGTTTTCCAAGTTTGATCTCCATTAAAATGTTCTCTAAAACTGGTAAGAACTACCACACCAAAATAAAAAGATGAGGTAAACATCTTATACTTCTAAGAAAGTACTCGAAACTTCACACTCAACTATTCCCTAATGCCTAGACTCTAGAATAATGCTTTGAAAGGTCCTCCACAATGATGACGATGATGACATGTATTTGAGCCACATAATAGTTTCCTAAGTCTTCTGAGTAGGTAATGATGTTCTTTTCTGTTATTACAAAACAATCATGACTTTTGCCAAAAGTATTATTCCAGTGTGGGTTTACAGGAGGCACCATGCCACAGTAAGAGCAGCTACAATGCCATTCAAAATCGCCATGCTGTACCCCATGTGGAAAGAATGTCCAGTGAGTTTCCTAGAAAAAAAGGAAAGACACAAATCAAAAAAAGGAACATGTAGTTTGGTATAAAAACCAAAACAAAAAATACATCAACAGTTTTCACTGAAAATGCTAAAGACTGAGAATAAGCTTACCAAATGCATACACAGTAATTCACAAGTTAAAAAGACTGTTGGACACCTGCAGAATTAGTACTTACAGCAAAACACTGAATTTGATCCCTATACCTTTTTACTGTTTCATCATTTGCATCATTTGGGAGTCATATGAAGAACACATCTATGGGAATGGTTCAGATTAAATCTTTAGGAACATTTCAGTTCTCAACCTAACAGATTACATAATAAGTGTTTTTCAATAAGTTTCTAAGTATCAGCAAAGACATCTATTTATGGTTACTGTAAGTTCCAACTAGCTTAAGAAATTTACATGAGATTTTTCCTGACACGTTCCTTTATAACGAATTCACTTAATTTCATGTCTTTTATTTTTATTGGTGTCCTGGGTGTGGGTACACTGTAGCATTTATAAAGGTTCTTACAATGTATTAACTATATCATACTTGCCTTCCCCCTCCATTTCTCTTCCCCACACCCTTCCCCGATTCCTAGAACAGTTTCAACAGGCATCATTTTTCATTTACATACATGTGTTTACATTATTTGCAATAATACATTTTTGCTTTTCTTAGTAAAAATGAGACATACAAAAAAGGGGGTTTTATCCAATAGGTATCAGAAGGCTAAGCAAGGGCACCCTCTCTTGGGACTCCTCCCTGCTCTGGGAGCTCTACCTCCCTTATCAGACAGATTGTGTGCAAAATTTTTTGGGTTGTTTTTCTTTCTTAGTTGTGTTCTTTGAAACTCAAGTTTTTAATCCTGTGGAGTCTAACTTATCAATTTTTTTCTTTAATTTCTTCTGTTTTTGGTGTCATATCTAAGAATCCATTGCTTCACTCAAGGTCATAAAGATTTATGCCTGCATTTCCTTCTGAACTTTAGTTTTAGTACTTACGTTTATATCTTGAGTTCATTTTGAGCTAACACTTGTATGTTGTGTTGAGGACCAAATTCATTCTTTTTGTGGGGGCAGTACTGGGTTTTTGAACTTAGGGTCTTGTGCTTGGTAGGCATGCACCCTACCACTTGAGCCACACCTCTAGTCCTTTTTTGCTTTAGTCCTTTTTTGTTTTTCAGATAGGATCTCTCATTTTTTCCAGGGGCCAGCCTCAGACCATGATCATCCTACTTATTCCTCCTGTGTAACTGGGGTTACAGATGTGAACCACCATGCCCAGTTTATTTGTTGAGATGGGGGTCTCCCCAACATTTGCCTGTGCTGACCTTTAACGTCCAACCTCCTGATCTCTACCTTCCAAGTAGCTAGGATTATAAGCATGTGCCGCCATGCCTGGCCACCAAATTAATCTTTTGCATCTAGTTGTTCTAGCACCACTGGTTAAATGGAGTGTCTTTTTGACACCCTGTAGAAACTTAATTGACCACAGATGTATCTGGACTCTGAATTGTATTCCACTGGCCTACATGTCTATCTTAATGCCACTGCCACACTGTTTGATCACTGTTGCTTTATAGTGAAGTTTGAAATAGGGAAGTGTTTGTTTTTGATGTCAAGACTGTTTTGCCTGTTTTGGGGGGAGGGTGGATCCTTTGTAATTCCAAATGAGTTTTAAGTTGAATTTGTCCTTCTCTGCAAAAAATGGCAATTGGAATTTTGAGGCCATGCATTGAACATGTAGATGAATTTGAGGAGTGTGCCTTCTTAAGTTTTCCAGTCAATGAACACAGATGTCTTTCAATTTATTTAGATCTTCTATAAAGTTTATGATTACCTTCATGGGAGTCTTGCATATTATTATTAGTTGCATTTCTAAGATATTTTAATTTTTTGCTATTAAGGATCTTTTAGCAAATTTTTAATTTGGTCACTGATAGTATTGACTAGTGCTGATTTTTGTAATTACATTTTGAAATACTCCCAGTCACTATGCTGACTTCACATTGAAATACTGTAGTATTTTTATACAATTGTATCTGGGAAAACAACTTTATTTCTTTCTAATGTTACAACTTCTTTTATTATTACACTGACTAAAATTTTCAGGCATTATGACTTCAGATGGTTTCAGTCCTTTGGTTTTATTTTGCTATTTCACAAGTTCTACTGACTGCTGAAACAGAGTGTGACTAACCTCCTATTTTTAGATTAGTAGGAGCAAATAATGCAGTTTGAGTATCTGTAGGTTCTCAGCTGGATAAGCTCACTCTGAACATAAAGCTCAGAAGGTACTCATAAATTCTTCTTTTTAAACTTTTTTTGCATATGTGTCTAAGAAGTCACTATACATCTTACACAAATTAAAAATAAAACTCCGTTTGTCCAAACCACCAAATGAGTATTATTCTATTCAAAGTTCCATCACAGAATGATTACAAAATGGTTCTTATAAGTCATGACTGTTTATTTCCATCAAGTGAAGCAGGCACATACTGCTAAGCAATTGATATTAATATGGGAGTTGGGGTTTGAGAAGATTACATACAGCATATGTAATTTCATGAAAGAAAAGGTAAGAAGAAGGGCCTAATCTCAGAAAAATGATACACCAAATTAGGGGGAAAAACCCCCTTTTATTAGGTAATTTAGACCAATAAGGCAAAGTGAATATAATTTCTTAAATCCTATGTAATATCGTCTAACATAGGAAATTGCCAGATAAAATTTTTTTAAAAATCCCCATCAAGAATAAGTAAAACTTTAGCATTAGTAATTATTAATACTGCCAAACCCAAAAAACCTGGCCCTGCTTAGCTGATTTTCTTTTTTTGCTTGTTTGTTTGCTTGTTGAGCCCAGGCTGTCCTCAAACTTGTGATTCCCCTGCCTCAGCCTTCTGAATCTGGGATTACAGATGTGCACCACTATGCCCAGAATGATCTGGTTTTCTTTCATGTTACATGGATTTCTAACCTAGACTACATGATGAATGAAGGAAAAAAACCAAACAAATTCCACGGTCTTTTAGCAATACAATGAAAATGTTTAACTTTGAAGACTACACTTTATTTCAAAATTTAATTATTTTTGTGGTACTAGGGAGTGAACCTAAGGCCTTACACATGCAAGTGCTCAACCTCTTAAGCCAATGCCATGCCATGCCCCCTCCCCTTATTTCAACATTTATATAAAGATTTTAAAATTAGTTTAAAGAACTTTTGAAACTGCCAGGGCTATTTTTGGAGATAATGTTATAATTATTGTTTGTATATGTGAATGTGAAAGAGAAAACCAACTCAAAATCAAATTATGTGTTAACATTTTCTCTCTCTCCATACACATACACACACACACACACACACACACACACACTGTACAAATTAATTTTCCTAAAATATTCTTTGTCAAAATACTTTTGTATTAATTGGTTATAAAATGTAAGTGAGCAAACAATACTGTTAACAAGGTCAAGATTCCTTAGTGATGTAAGTTTTCCTGTATACTTTTTTTTTTTTTGCAGTTCTGGGGTGGGGTTTGAACTCAGGGCCTTGAGCTTGCTAGGCAGGTGCTCAACCATTAGAGCACTCCTAGCCTGTGATACAAGTTTTGACCCAGGTTTTAAAAGACATGTCAATGGATTGGCACACAAAAGGAGAAGTGAAACTCACACTTAAGATTTCATGTTTGAGTTGATGGAATGGCTCAAAATGGTAGACAGAGCTCCTGCCTAGCAAATGGAAGGCCCTGAGTTCAAACCCCAGTACTGGCTCCCCCTCAAAGTATTTCTTGTTTATCAAGCAATAGAGAAGACCAGATGAACTTAAGGTCCCTATTAGTTGTAAATTTCTATGACTATTCCAGGTAGCAGATACAGAATAAGTAAAAACACTTCAAAGAACTTACTTATTTCTTTAGTAATTTTCTACCTATTAATAGATTACTTATCAACATTAGTTGTATTTAAACTAGAACATCAATGCAGGAAGTACAACTACATAAATACCTTAGTTCGAAAGAGTAAATCAAAGAGAGGTACTGATATAATGGACATAGTATAAGCAGATATATAGACCAAAATTGAATGATGGAAGTTTAATGTTTTAGTAAAAGTTAGGATCCTAAATGTGGATTTTAAGTTTAGATAAAAGTTCTCTTCTACTTACACATTTCTGAAATCAAAATGGGAAACACTGTTCAATAAAAATAAAATACCACTGAAAATAAAGTTACAAAGAAAGGTTCATTATGATAGAATCACTGCCATATCTTAGAAGATGAACTATACAAAAGGTATTATCTTGTTCTAGTTTTAAAGAAATTGGTTCCAAAAATAAAGACCCATACAATGAAGTACTTATGTGGTTCCCTGTTAGTGGTTAAGAGTTCAAGCTCTACAGTAGACAGACATGGGTTTGAACGCCAACTGTGCCACTTACAGAGAAACTATTTGATTTTTTTTAACCTTCATTTCCTCCTCTATAAAAGGGCAATAAAAATAGAAATTTTACAAAGTTGTAAAAGATCAGGTATCTGGCATATAGCAAATGATCAATAATATTAGATAAATAGTATAGAAAAGGAAGCTTAGCTCTCAAAGAGATCTTTAAAACTTCTTTTTGACTATTTCTTTTCTTCCTTCTAAGCAAAACACCTAAACCTAAATCTACATCAAAACCAAAACAATACAAAAAACCTAGGAAGTACATGGAAGAAAGGATGGAAAAATTATAGGTTATATGCATATATTGTTTTTGCTTGCTATTTATCTTATTTGTTCACAGTCACTTCTTCCTTTATAATTCTCTACAGAACCTACATCGTTATTTATATCCAGATAGTGTACTATAGAAATTAATTTCTAGTAATATATTTCTATTAATATCTGACACAAACTTGTAAAGTAAGAGTATCATAAAATAATTCCATCTTTATTATTTTCATTTTTCAGGAATGAAATACATTTAAAATTTAAGATTCAAATGAATTCAGTAACTGCCAATTTAAGTGACTGTATTTTTACTTTTGAACCACAAAGTAATGCATTGAGTAAACAACTGCCCAATGTTCCAAGTAAGTTGCCTTTTTTTCTTTTTTTAATTTAAAAGACAGAACACCAGATTCAAATAGATCTCTTCATGTTTTCAGTTGCTTACTGTTTTTACATTAGCCTTCAGATTCATTTGAACTAAATCTCTGCATATCACAGTGATAAATACTAGACTCTATTCTTTGAATCTTCTTTCCTAACACATGTTAATTCCTGTATTTCCTTTCTTTTATACATATTCGTACATATCAGAGACGCTTTTATGACAGAATTCTTGTGATTTAAAATAGAAACTTCATTGCCAACTGATTTTGCTTTAAGCAGAATATGCTTGCCAGAATAAGGAACTACATTAGAGGCTCACATCAAGAACCAACTGGCTATTTGTTTCTTGTCTGACAAGCTTAGCAGGAGACAGGATGAGCTAGCTGGTACTAATCTACTTTTTCAGACATCTGAGCTGCCTTTTATTTCTCATTCTATTCTGAGCCAAGGAAATCTCCAACCCTAAAGAATTTTAAGATGAGTTTTAGTTGGACTAATAACTAGCGGTTAGTTCCTTATTTGGAATTAAAAGTTCCTACCCCAAATCTGGAAACTAAAAACACTAAGCAACATGGGCCTTCCATATCTGCAGGCTCCACATCTACAGATTCAACCAATTTCAAATAAAAAATATTTGGGAAAATAATAAACATGCACAGACTTTGTGCTTATGCTAATTCCTAAACACTACTATGTAACAACTATTTACATAGCACTTCTATTGTATTAGGTATTATAAGAAAAATCTAGAGATGATTTAAAGTACACAGGAGGGTATATATAAGTTTAATGCAAATAGTATGCCATTTCTTATAAAGACTTTTGAGTATGCATGAATTTTGGTATCTGTTCCCTGCAGAGGGACAAATGTATTTATATTTAGTTGTGTATATTCCCTTTATCAGTGTTACTTAAGAAAACAAAGGTTAGAATTTCAAAGAACTTCTGACTTCTTTGCCATGTCTTTCATAAATGAAAAGATAGCAGAAGTTACATTCACCTCTTATTTTTACTCTAGGGATGGAAATTTTTTTGGTGGGACTGGGGTTTAAACTCAGGACTTCAAGCTTGCAAGGCAGGCACTGTACCATTTGAGGCAACTCTCCAGCTACTTTTTTACTCTAAAGTTCTTTACAATTTTTCCCCCCATCCCTTTCCCATTTGCCAAGATTTATAGAATGAACACTCAACATCAATATTATATGGAAGACAGAGAAATGTTAAGAATCACCATTGCCCTTCAAAATATAGTGACACACTGTGCTAAGTGTTGTTAAAGTGTGGCAGATGGGTTGGTGGCTTGGCTCAAGTGGTAGAGTACCTGCCTAGCAAGTGAGAAGGCCCTGAGTTCAAACCCCAGTATAGAAAAAGAAAGAAAAAAAGGAAAAAGGGTTTGGCATTTACTGGAATATAAAGGATTCATTCAGCTTATAGAATGGGAGAAATTTTAAAAGATTAAATTTGAGCAAAAAATGGAATACAGAGGATTTAGAGTTCTAGACAAATAATAGTTTGTGCAGAAATAAGAAACAATGGAGAGGACGAGAAAGTTAATAGTTTGAAGGACCCAAAAAGCTAACAATCCTCTTTGGTTTAATTATGGTTCTATTACTTATAGGACTATTGTAACCTACCTGAAAATCTAATTCTCCATCTTTAAAATGAAGATAATTCCTGTCATTAGTGTTCTTGAGAAAGCAAAATGAGATGCCTGGAATTTATACACTCAATAAGGCATAAATGCCAGCAATGTTATTATAAGGATCCAGGGCACAGTAGGATTCTAAAGATGAGCAGAGTTTTTTAAATGGAATTACACACATGCATATTTTAAATACTTCTTATTGTACTAATTTACCTGAAAACCTATGAGAGAAATGAATGAAGGTACATCTGGTTGGATGAAACCTATGGTGTATTTTACCTTTAAGGCAATCCATTCAGCTGGTAAGAAAAGAATGTCAGACACGTTAACTTTATTCATTGGAATGTCATGGTAGAAAAAAATGTCCAAGAACAACTATCCATGCAGGATACTTGGATTACATATGAAAGTCCTTATTCACTGAAAGTCAGGACGAATAATATAAAAGTTAAAAAAAAATGAAATTCCCAGATCTTAAAATTATATGAGTTAAAAAAAAAAAACTGAAACAGTTATTTTGCCAAAAACAAAACTTAAACCACTACCATCTATTACCAGCATTATTTAAAAGAAAGGCCACCTTAATATCAAAGAATTAAAAGAAAAATGAATAGAAAGAATAAATTCTCAGAATAAATAATAAGTACTCCCTGAAAAGACAGTAGGCAACCTATGGTATACCATGGTCAGACTTACAACTTGGAAAAAAAATCTCAAGAAAAACGTAAAACAAACCTCTGGCATCATGCCTGCCATGATGTCATTCAGATTGTCATTCGACATATCTGTTGCTTTAACTAGTAAATTTATTCCAGATGCTAAATGACTTACTCAAAAGTCCTTCTGCTAGTATATGCAGTAGGCTGGATTTGAAGTTACCACTTTTGACTTGAAAGTCCTCTCTAATGATTTACATATATTGCTGAGCACATAGAAAGGGTCCCAAATGTAAGACTGTTACTGTGCTTTTTGAACAGCCCACAAATAACACATTGTAAACAGCATAAGCAAGTTAAATGGCAAACAGGAACAAAGTAAATACCAAGAAAAGCACGAATAGTTTAGACAATTTCTTAGAAGACTTTGTTACAATTATGTATTTTCTGTTTAGAAAAGCAATGGAATGTTTTAAAAAATGTGCATGTATTTTAACCCTGCACTCCCAGGGTAGTACCATCAACATATTCACTAATAGTAAGAGCATTGCAAATGATGCCCAGTCTCTAGAGAATGAAACTTCATGACACTCAAATATCAAGGCCAAGTCTATGACCTATCTCTTTTGTCAGTAGCTTTTTTTCTCCTACTACAATTAGCCATCTGACATCTGTTTCATTAGTTCATGGCAAAAAAGAATCTGATTCAACAAGGAGGCAGCACTCCAAAATCTGTATCAAAGAGTAGAAACAGTCAATTCACTGTGCTCAATGTTAAGTCTAATGTGCCTGGAAATGATACTAAGTTACTCATTTTTCTTGAGCTCCAAGGCTTATATTACTGCTAAGAATCTGTAACACTTTTCTATTATGCTTTTTTATTTTGCTATTTAATTTGTTCTGGATACCCAAGGAGAAGTAAAGGAAAAAACATTAATAATGCCTGAATTTTCCAGGCAATTCACATAAAATATTTTACTTTTGTCTGCTGCCCCCTACAGGAACAGTTAAAACATGCTTTCACGTGCAAATGTCAGAAATTCAAACATCTCAGCATCTAATTACATTCAGAATATTTTCTATTGGAAGTAATACACGTAACAGAGTAGATCATGTGTTAGCCTGAAAAATAGTTGCCAAAACAGCTTACCAAAAAGCAAATCATTTTGAGATTCCAAATAGCATTATAAGGCAATACTTAAAGAAAAACAATGGGTTACAAATAATGTTAAATACAAATTGAGGGGGAAGAGGAGGTTGAAGGAGAATGGTTGAGGAGGTGAATTCATGTATGATATATTTGTACATTGTAAGAACCTGTGTAAATGCCACAATGTACTCCCCCACCCATCATAATAAAGGGAAAAAAATTGAAACCATCTGCTATTTAAAATTAAGTGTGTGAACACTTATCAAATATTGTTTGTGATTAGAACAGTAAGAAATAGGAGGGTATAAAACTCAGGGATCCAGACCAAAAAAAGACCAACAATATCAGGAAGGCAGCAGATAGCCCCTGGTTTGTATATTAACATTGAAATACTACGGATTGCCAACCTAATCCTACAGATTATATTTTAAAAAGGGTTTTGTGACGACAGTGCCATTATTTAACCTTAGCACATTTCCAGAAATTGCAACACTGGTGACTGTACTTTCCTTGGATTTTGACTATTAACCTCATATCAAATAAGCCACAAATATAACCAATAATAAATCTAAAAAGTAGATACCAAACCTCAAACTTCTCTGAAAATATTACATAATGGATTTATGCACTGATTTCTTTAAAATGAATACCCAAATAGGTCTTTCAGTCTGTATCAGTCTAGGAAATACATACATGTGATTATTTAAGAGGCATCAGAAGTATACAAATTGTGACTTAAATGTAAGTCAAGTTACAACAAAATATAGTATTTTTTTCCTTGTTTCTGATAATTCAAAATGCCTAGTTTCAGGGATGATTTTTGAAGGTTCAGGACTCTTAAAAAAATTTTTTAAAAAGCTATCTAGGAACATCTAAAAATACATCTTTTTTCTTTTAATAAATATTCCTATTCTATAAACAGATATTCATGTTTATTAAACTGAACACAGAATTGTGCTCAAGGCTGAGATAATTCTTTCTAAAACTATCCAAGCTATGCCTCAAATAGGCTCACCTTCAGTTGTGAGATTCAAAATGAGCAGTCTCTTAGCACAGAAGTCAACATAGGATTTATGAAGAACTGAGAGTCTTCAAAATCTACAGTGCTGTGACTGCAGGACATGTTATTTCAACAGTATTTCTCAACAGAAGGAGAGAAACTAAAATCAGTTTCTCAGTAAGTAACTGGATAATCTAAGCTGTGGATTCAAACATGCAGTTTACCAGAAATCTTATTTGTATATAACCTTTGATCAGCGTAAGCTTGAAAATTTGAAATTTCTAGCAGCACTTAGTTTCAAAAATAGAATTAGTCCATCCTTGTAATTTTAAACACAAGCACTGATTTTTTTTTCTTCTTTGACAATAAGTCTCCATGGGTATCTACAGCATAAAATAGTTTCATCTTACTGACAAAGTTTCTTTGCCATGGTAACACCCTTCACAATGTTTTCAGCTAATTTACTAAGGAAAGCCCTAGGTGCTAGGAGTGTTTGCCACTTTACTCCATATAGGTCATGCAAATTAACTCTGGATTTAAAATAAACCAGCTTTATTTGTTGAGTATGGCTTATTTTAGAATCCCTGGGTCATTTTAGTTTTTTACATCCTTACAAAGCTACTGTCTTAGCATCAAGGTTTAGGAGATTTGAATAATGGCTCTGATTTAAATAATGGGCATTATTTTCATATCAGCAATAAGACTTGCAGTACTTTGCCTTAACTTCTAAGAATGTTGGCCTTTCATCTCCAACACTACACTAAAATTTCTGTAAGGTAGACAAAATACATTAACTTATTTTGTCATTTTTCATATTATTCTTTACTATTTTGGTAACAAATTACAATAATCTTCCTATATTGCTTTTTGCTTACACCCTTCACCTATATTATCATTTTCTACTAGACTATGAAGTAATAATTCTATCCAAGTGGGACTATCAATAATTAAATGGTTTTTATTTTTAGCACACAGAACTACAAGCTTTAGCTACATCATTTCACCACTAGATGGTGCTTGTGGCACAAGTAATATGAAATGTGGGCAGTTTAAAAACAGAGTGTTCTGATGATTGGGAGGAAATAAGACAATAAAGATAGATGTTAGGGAGAGATTTTTTTAAATTAGATTTTTCAACACTGCAGGGCAAAACTGCCATATAATAAGAGTTCAGAATGCTGGACAATTAAGAAAATTCCTTCTATTGATTCAATTCATCATGAAGAGGTAGGTTAGTTACTATGGCAAACAAAACAATCAACAGAGTCAGGTGCCAGCTATGGTATATGCAAATAATCTGACTTTGTGCAGGTTGCTTAAACTCCTGGGACTCAGTTTCTTCAACTGTTAAAAAATAAGGCAAGTAGACTAATACAATATTTATAGGTGGCTTAAGAAGGACTTGGTTAATAGAAACCTCTAAGACATCTCTAGTAATTCTAAAATAATATAGCTTAAAAGTTAACTTGTTAGGAAAAATGCAACTTCAAGGCAGATCTTGTATCTAACTTCTTCCCCAATCAGGAAGATTTAAATAAAATATCTGGTCCTGCCATTGGTCCATCTTAAAATGAAACCCAGATTACTTAAAACTCTGGGTTCTCTTTGTAGGCAGTATTTTTGCATGGTAGGTGTTATATACAGATTTATAAACTTCTGGAAACTATGAAAAAAGAAGATAAACACAATGCGAAATAATGACTATGTATACTGTTATATTTGCTTGCTTAGAAATCACTGACAGAAGCAAAAGAACGCAAAGGGAAAACTGAAAAGGAAAGTAAACTGGAGACGTTAATTAGGTAGTGTGGAAAAAAGGTTAATGAATTATAAGCTGATGAGAAATAAGAATGTGTATTTACATACTTTAAGGAATACAAACTTACTTCTGCTTCGTTCTTCAACACTGCTAATAGATTTTCAGCAATAGCTAAGGCAAAGCCCTCCACATGATTTAGATATAAATAGGGCGAAAGACACACCTAAGTCTATTTATATGACATTGTAGTATATCTTTTTAACTCAGCAAACTTTACAAATGCATGGAAGCATCCTTCTGAAAATCTTGCCTGTTGTAAGGACCTGTCTAAAAATATACCGTTCTTTAGCTATCTTTTATTTCCAAAGGTCTGTGCTTATGTAAAAGTGAAAGTTTCTAGGCTATAACTAATCTAGAATAGTAAATATGAAAATAGCTATAAAAGATTTTATTTCTAATCTCAATCTAATGATTGGTTTAAATGGCTGATTTCATTAAATGCTTCACCTAATATTTACCAAATGTCAATAAAAGCTATTTCCCCCCTGAAGAGTTGTCTTAATAAAACACAATATGCACCCATATCGATTTTTCCCCACAATTAAGTTATTCCCTTAAAATTATACTTTGAAGGATATATTTTGTGCAAAACCCTTGCCACACTCCCCTTCTGGCTAGATAGATAACTAGGCTGTTCAGCTCAGTTTTGCTGTCAGCTGGAGACACCCTCCTGTGCTGTCCCCTGGTGCTGCAACATTATAGGCCCAATAAAAGAATTCACTAAATAGCTTTTTTTAAAAAATGGACTGGAGGTGTGGCTTATTTGGTATAGCATCTGCCTAGCAAGCAAGAAACTCAGAGTTCCAACACCATTACTACCAAAAAATAAAAATAAAAACAACCAAGAAAAAAGAAAAAAACTACCACCAAAACAAAAACCACATGCTTTACTCTGTAAAGGATATCAAGAATACTTTTTGTTGTCATTTTGTTTTGGTGGTACTGGGGATCGAACACAGGGCTTCACACATGCTAGGCAAGCACTGTAACACTAAGCTCCACCTCCAGCCCCAAGGAACTACCATTTTAACAAACCAATTAGATACAATTTTTTTTTTTTTGCTGTTTAATAAAACAGTATGTACTTTGTGATCCACTTCCCATTTCTAAAATAAGCTTAAAAAATAGAAATATACACATCGAAATGGTGATAGTCATTTTCCCTGGTTGATGATTTCCATAATTTTTCTTTTTTAAATTTTCAACAAAGAACCAAATATTAATGTCATTACTTATTTTAGATTGTAAGAGACAATATTTTTATAAAAATGTGGTGTTGCATATTAAAGAAACTTGTTAATCTGATTTCTACGAAAATTAGGTATGATGATCTCAACTTTCTCAAAATCCAGAGGCTATTTCCCTGTACAAGGACTCACTCTACGGGTTACTCAGATAATATATACTTACTCTAACATTTCTAAAGTAATTGTGAATTTTCTAAAAACACAAGAGGGCAGTGTTTTATGTTTCAAACTCAATTTCTTTTAATTTCTGTGTACACACACACTTTTCATTTGTGTAATATAAAATATTTTTGTATGTTATGTACATTTTATATTTATTTCAAATATTAAAGTGAATACAACATATTAAAATATACTTTTCTTTCTTGGTGGTACTGAAGTTTGAACTCAGGACCTCAAACTTGCTAGCAAGTTTGCTTGAGCCACTCTGCCAGCCCCTAAAATATACTTCATATTATCTATATCTAACCTTTTTAGGGCTGTATTAACAAGTACATAATCTAAGTATGTGACCTGATACTATGTCATATTAAAACTAAATTACTAATAAGCACATTGAAAATAGAGGCTTATTAGTACTGGTTAAAACTTCATTAAAATTGCAAAAATAATTTTGTAAAAATTAAATACTATAGTTAAAACTGGATCTTTAAGAAAACACTGAAATTCTTTTCTCTAACTCTTAAATTTTCTAACTATTTTTGGGGCAGTTCTGGGGTTTGAACTCAGAGCTTTGCATTTGCTAAGCAAGGGCAAGATTTAAAATACATAATTATCACTTAAGCCAGACCCCCCAGCCTAAAACTTGTAACATTTACAAGTCTTATGACTCATAGTGGTGGTAAAAGACAAGCTGAGAGGAAAAGGACATTCCAGGAAGAGAAAACAGTAGAAGCAAAGTCATGTCATCTTAAAATTACATAGTTTACTTAGGGGATGTCAAGGTATGTGACTATGATATAGGCTGCACTGAGAAAATAGATAAAGATGAAGTTGGGAAAAGTACGACAGGATCATTTGGGAGAAGAATGATATGTTATTCTTTGAGATTGAACTTTAAATTAAAGGCAGTGGGGAAGTCACTGAAAACTTAAAGAAGAGAAAGCTGTGACTAGATCTATAAGGCAAATTAGAAGAGCAAAAGCTTGGAAAATGGGAGACAAAGGAGTAAAGTACATTAGTCAAATCCTTAAATAGTGCAAAAACAATGGAGGTGAAAAGAGGAAGTTTTTCATGGACATCTGTAAACTGAACTTTGTGAAGGGATAATCATAGTGAACGAGGGTAAGTGGGTGGTTAGATAAGCCTTACAGACTATATAGAGAGTTTTTAATCACTCTGCAAGATACTTTTTGAAATCCAGGTAGCAAGATCTACTAAATAGCTGGAAATGTAGAGCTGCAATTCAGGGGAGAAGTGAGATACAAGTAAAAGAGGTAAAAATGAGATTGAGTTTTTTTATAATTTATGAAATAACTCTATTACATGACATTCATACTCCCTATTAAAAGTTGTGGATGTTAAGAGATAGTGGATAAATATAAATTTGAAACCTATCTATTGGCAAAATAAACTTTTCAATTGAATACTAACCATGTAGTCTATGGAATGTACTGCACTGTTAGATATAACTCTTAGTCAATTTAGATTATTAATTAAATATCTACCCCACCCACAAATTTATTTTCAAGTATAAAATTTATTTTCATATACACAGAGGGATTTACTAAAACAAAATACATAAACATATTTACATTTCATTTGAAGTGAAGATAACTTTATTAACCACATGTATAAGGGAGAAAAATACATGGAAGTTTACTAATAATATAAGTCAATAGCCTCACGTTTATAAAGTCCTTTGAATAGATGTTCCTATCTCTATCATCTGTGATAGTAACAATTATAATAATATATATAAATTTAACAATTTATTTTCTAGTCTTTACCAACCCCATCCTGACTCCTATTTGTGCAAAACTAGACACTTGTGATGCTCTTACTTGGAAATAAATATTTAAAACCGGGGCTTTCCTGGCATGAATAAACTTCATTAGATCACTGCCTACTAAATTTTCTGAACATGTTTAAAACACGGAAAATATAGACCAAAGAAATTTAACTCAGTTCCATTATAAAAAGTATCTGATCTGGTTTAGATAAATTTATAGATAAATTAGGAGTCACAGGTGCTTGATGATTATTATACAAAGCTTAAATTCTAAGGAAAAGTCCAATCTAATTGTTTTTAAATTGCTATGAAGTCTGACCATAAGTTTAGTATAACTTTCAAAGTACTGGCATTAATTTTTGCCTTTCTAAACTGTTTGACATGAAGTTCTATCCAAAAGGACAGTCAGAAGTTTCTCAGTTTTTAGGTACTTCCTTGAAATTCATTTTTTTAAAAGTTACATTACCTATATATGGAATTTAAAATATTCTTCTCCATTTATCTGGAGGAGTAGTCAACAAGCTAAAAATTTTGTGTCATTTGCACTTCACAGATTAAAGACTAGAGCGTCCACATATTTCCAAATAGACCACCTCTTGCTTATAGCTATTTTAGAATTTTTAGCAGAGTTCGAATGAGTCACACACACAGCAATACTTACTTGAACCTGGCAGGTGAAAGAGGAGTAGGAGGAAACATTCCTGGTTCAAAAGAATCAAAATAAGTCACAGTCCAAGAAAAGCTGCAACAGGAGAATCCAGCAGTTAGGGATACTATAAGCAGAGTCCAGAATCCTGAATGGGAAGAGAAAGGGGGAAAACAACTTAACAGTAAAACTAAGCTAGTATCTTTATGTTGAGAAGATTATGTGTATTTCTGGTCTTCTGAGTTAGATGTAACTGATAATTTGTAAGAAATTTGAGCTTAGCACAAACTGACACATGTGGAAGTCTAAATTACTAAAGTACAAGTAAAAGTTAATATTATTTTAATTAAATTATAATAGATGGAAAGGACAAATTCAACTGAAGAATATAATACCTTTGGTTTTATAAAACTCAACTATGGGAAAAGCTAAAACAGTTCACTCTTAAGGTATCTTGATATTTTTTCATTTAACTTCATGAATAATAGCTTGCTATCTTCTATTACTAAGTGTTAAGTGATTCCTTTCATTCCATACCATGTACTTTTGACATGTGGATCAATTGTAGAGCATCTCCTCTTTATTCCTACTAAATCATAAACCTAATCTGACTTATCACCCTTCCTCAACATAGAAACGAAAGTTCATTCCCAACTTACGAATGAGTTGGGAACCTAGATTTTTTGGTTTTTTTTGCAGTCAATCATGAACTGCGAGGTTTTTTTGTTTTTCACAGAAATATATCAAAAGCATGGTGTGGAACTCAAAGAAAGAGGTAAGGGTTGAGAAGTGGAAGAAAGAGAGGCACAGACAAAGTAAAAAGACATAGTAATAAATTAATTTGAAGATTTTTAGACAGTACTTACAGCCCATTAAAGATATTAAAGAGATGACTTGTTGCAAATCTAACTCCATGGTCAGTAGCAATTCTCTTTTGTAGCTGTACAGTTTTATTCAACGTTAAAATTTTTAAATTCTTTCTTAAATTGATTCATCTACTCAAAAAATATATTGAGTGGTTACTATGTTTTTGTTACTAAGATGATGGGGAACAAAACATTTTGCTGTTTTCATGGAGTAATTATGGTGAGAGAAAGATAATAAACATGCCAATAAATTAATAAGATAACCAAAGATTGTGATAACTGGTTTTGAATAAACAAGATGTTACCTCTCAAACTTCAGACTGAGAACATGAACACTTTTTTCTTGGAAGAGAAGAAGCAAATTCTGAAGTTCTTTTGATGAGAGACGATAATAATCAAAGGGAGACTAATCCTAACAGATAAAGAAGTATTCTGTAGGACCTTAATATTTAACAGTCAGTACTGACATACAAACAGGTAACAAAAGAACAGAGCAAAAAATAAAGTTTAGAAGAAGAGCCAAATAGATTTAAAAATTAAATGTTACTAGGGGCTGGGGATGTAGCCCAGTGGTGGAACACTTGCCTAACATACACAAGGCCTTGGGTTTGATCCCTAGCAATACCTTCCAACACAAAAAAATGGTACTGATTAAATAGGGTGACCACTGAAAAAAAGGAAAAAAAAAAGAAAAGACTTGATCCATACCATACACTCTATATTATATGCTAAATTCTAAAACATATGAAAGAGCCAGGCATTGGTGGCACATGCCTGATTCCAGGACTTGGGAGACTAAAACAAGAGTATCCTGAGTCTGAGGCCATCTGGGCTATATAACAAGACTCTGCCTCAATTCACTAAAATCAGTGATCTACATATATAGGTCATAGAAGGAATTACTGTAAGTCATTTTATAGCCTCTGATAAAGTCTTTTAACAACAAATTTTATGAACCATTATTTAAGATATATAAATTCAAAAATATATCTACACACAACTAAATCTGCACAGCAAAAATCAAATGACAAATGTTTAAAATAAAATATAAATTTACAACATATGGCACAAAGGGAAAATTTTCTATAACAGAATTCCTAGAAACCAGTTAAAAAAAGCTCAACAATCCAAAACTCCAGTATTAAAACAGGCAAGGAATTTGACCACAAAACAGGAAACATATGAAAAGGTTAATGCAGTATCATTAATAATCAGAAAAAATATTGTTTTTCATCAATTGGCAAAAATCTAAAATGCTGTTATATAACATTCTTTGACACTGAGACTATGAATAAACACACTCTTCATGCATCGCTGATAACCTCCTGAGACTGATTTGACAGTATTTGTTAGAACAACCCATATATGTTTCCTTTCACTCAGAATTCTACTTCTAGATATCTGTCCTATACATATAAACATATATAAAATATATATACAAGATTATTCTCCATAGCATTATTTATAATAAGGACTGAAAATAATCTAAGTGATAGCAATGGGAGAGATATACCATTAATCTACAGGGAATATGTTCTAAGACCCCCCTCCCCCCAGTGAATTCCTGAAACTGCAAAGTACCAAACCCTATCTTATTTTTCTAATACATATGGGTAGGATAAATTTTAATTTATAAATTAGGTCTAGTAACTAATAAAATATAATAAATACAACACTGCAGTAAGTTATGTGAATGTGGTCTCTCTCCTGTTACTTCAGCATAAGCACTACAATAACCCAACAGTTGATGTGATAACCAAGAGGATTACTAAGTGACTAATGGGTGGGTAGGTAGCACATACAATGTGGATATGCTTGACAAAGAAATGATTCATGTCCCAGGAAGGATGAAACTGGAAGGTGCAAGATTTGAAACAATGTGCAATTTAAAACTACTTCTAGAAACTTCCATTAAATATTTTTCAACAGCCATAGATAACAGTTACCTGAAACCACAGGAAGCAAAACTACAGATAAGGGAGCTACTGTATAGGTCAATAAAGCACATCAATGTAATATAATGCTATGTACCTGTAAAAAATAAGGAAGTTCTTTATGCATTGATATAGAAAAATTTCTAAGATATACTGGTGAGTCCCCAAAATGAAGATTCAGAACTGCACACACACTTACACCAAAAAAGAGAAAATTAATGTACAGATTACATATGTGCATACGCAATTTATGTGGAGAACTGAATATATATTTTACTTATGTATTAATTAAAAATTTCTGAAAGGATTAAGAATTTAACCTTGGTCCTTTATGGGGAGAAGGAATTAGTGGTTGTAGAAAAGGAGTGAGAAGCCCCTTCTGTATATACTTTTCTGAAATTCTGAATTTTGACTCATATATTATTATACCTACTCAGAAAATTAAAAAGTACAAAAAAATTCCAGTAAGGTGGTCCTTTTTTGAATAAGGGACGGACAGGAACGTTGTATCCTAATCTATACGGAGTCATATTCAAACTGCCTTAGTATATTAAGCTTCTACTATGAAAAAAGTGTATGTCCTATGCTTTCAGAGTATAGGAAGGAAAGACTAAGTAAGAACACTAGAGGAAGAGTTAAGAATTACCAGATTTCCTGGTTACACAACATGACTTACTACAGAAGCCTTTATTTTAGCAAAAAGCAGTTAAGAAATACGTACACTGTCTTATTTGTAAGCCATGGGAAGCTCAGTAACAGACTGATAAAAATGCTAAAATACAAGGTAATTAAGCAATAATGAATATGTGGTAAACTATCTTTGGAAGATTAACCTAATGTTTTCTGATAGCTCCCTTTCCCTCCCTCCCTACCCCTGATCAGAGATAAAGAGCTCTATGTTCATTACCCCTCAAGAGGGATGTAATAAGCAGAAAAGAAAAACAGCCTATCTTTCTGGCCTTTATGTTGCAGAATAATTACAAAAACTAGTGCAGGGATACAATCAGGGAGGGTAAAAACACAGAATGTCTTGAACAGCCAACAAAGATGAGTTGATTGGGGAATAGATGAAATGTTTGTATGGCACAGGAAGGTGAGAAAGGCACTCCCAGTTCAAATAAATCACGTGTGTGCTTCAATTTAGGTGTGTATGGGGAGCAGGAGAGTGTTGTTGGAGTGTTCCAGCAAAGCTATGTAGAAGAGGACACACACCAGGAAGGGAATATAGCTGTGTACATCTTGGCAGATGAGCCCTGACTACAGGACCTCTGTCTTTAGCAGGGCACAGAAACAGTGGATGGTGCTGTGGTGTAATTGTAATATCTAAAAGGGCATCCTGACCAGAATGAAAGACATTTCAATAGTAACTCACTTTAACAAAATGTCTTGAGGGTCAGAATGTACCTCCGTCCCAAAATTCTAGCGTAATGCCTCCAGAACCTCAACCTAACCTGGAATTGTACGAGTGGTACCGCAGTAAAGGCTGGCAAACAACTCTGCCAACCCAGTGAGAACAAAACAGAAATGGTAAGATTTAGTGTACACCTACAATTTGTGGGTGGCTCTATTGCCAAATGGCTATTATTTGCACTATTTCAATGAAAACCTCTAAAATGAGGGGAAGAAATAATCAAAAAGTTTACTCTAAGTTTAGCATAATAGGTAAAGTCTCTAGAATAAAGATGTTAATTAACCCAGTTAGTATTTGTGAACTGCTATGGAATAATGAAATTTCTAGATTCCTAAAAAAGTAAAGACATATAACAACATTTAGAAATAACCAAACATCAAGGTCTGTGAAGCCAATCAAGCTTTTTCACTTGGGTGCTTTGATAGAATACCCGGAAAATAAGAATGTTTTTGAGTTTTTCTGAAATGACTACTATTCCAGTCTAAGTGGTGCCAAACACTGGAAATTTTAACTGTTTTATATTCCTTTTGAACTCATCAAAAGCTGTATCACACACTGTATAACTCATGTCAGAATACAAGAGTTCATTCTATTATCGTAGTAGTTACTGTGGTCTAATAGTGACTATCTGACTATTAAAAAACTCATATACGAATAAGCAGAAAAGTCACGACATTTACTCCCAACAAATGAATTTGCTACAAGTCAGTATCTTCAGAATCCTTAAGGTAAAACTTTAATAACTAGCTTTATAAACTCACTTTACCAAGAATTTACTAAAAATCTGAAAGCGTTTAAAAATTTTTAGAATACTGTAAAAGTGTAATACATAGTGCTAAATTTTGCATACTGTTAAGCTTAATAAATAACTTTACTGTTACTGTTTCTCTAAACTTAAATTTATGCTTTTAAAAAAACTTTTCTCCTAGATAGCTACACTTATGAGGACTACAGAAAACAAACAAAAATGTGCAATTCCAAAGCCCAGATAAACAACATTTTAGTCCTATCTTTCCAGTTCTTTTTTCCCCCTAGTCGTTCTTTTGATAATGTCATACACAACTTTTTAAAGGTTTGTGCTATAGAACAGAACATATTTGTGAATTTTAGATGAAATAACTACACTCAGTTGGGGATAGCACCATAACATTTCTTTAATAGATTGTGGGCTCAAATTAAAAGGTTCCTTCATTGGTTAATTTTCAAACTTAAGAGTTTCCATAATTTTTGGCTATCAAAAATTGAATTTTTCTCAATTTGTGTCTAAGAATGAATCGCCTCCACCATATGGCCTCTCTTGAAAATTTTTACTGTGTTTCTAACGTTCTGTATCATGAAGTCATGTTCTTAAGGAAAAGGGGATGAGTTTTTCAGATGATATAGCTTCACTTTGATTAAACTCAGTATGTCAGTCCTTTCTTCTTTGTACGTGTGCAGAAGGGTGAAAAACTCTCAGCTATAAAGTAAAACAGCAGCGTACTGAAAGATGATACAAATCTGGATATAGACACAAAAGGTACTTAATGTTGGGCTGCAGGTATGACTCAAGCAGTAGTGTGCCTGCCTCGTAAGGTCAAAGCTATGAGTTCAAAACGCAATACCATTAAAAGAAAAAAGAAAGAAAAACAAGATGTTAAGGAATGACAGGCATTAAAGATGACAGATTCTGAAGCTTAGTTTTTGTTTGTTTTGAGATATAGTCTTGCTATATTGCCCTGGCTGGTCTCGACCACCTGGGATCAAGTAATCATCCTGCTTCAGTCTCCCAAGTAGCTAGGACTATAGGTGTGACCACCAGGTCCAGCCCAGAAGCTTCTTAAGACACAGAAAGCATTCCATCAAGTCTCATACTACAAATTCTATAGCACTGACTATACAGGACACAGATATAAAATAATAAAATAGACTATCACCTTTTTAAGAACTTAATCATCTTGGCACTGCTCCTCTGAAGTAGATTTTTAAAGAACCCTCTTCTGATAGAGAAGACTGTTCTCTATGTACATGTTATAACAGACATATTTTCAATAAACATAACTACACCTTAAAATCAATCTTAAAAGAATCTGATTTAGCCTATTAGGTGATGATAACTGTATTTTTCACTTGATCACTGGTTCAAAATAAGGACCTTTGTCTTGATATAGTTTAGCTTTTCTGCTGTAAAAATACAGCAATTTTCCTCATTCCTGAAATTTTTTTTTTAACAGCACCAGAGTTTGAACTCAGGGCTTTTCATTTGCTGGACAGGTGTCCTACCACTTGAGCCACGCCCCAACCCTTTTTGCTCCAGGTTATTTTCTGAAATGGTCTTGCTTTTTGCCTGGGGCCAGCCTTGAGCTATGCTCCTTTTACCTATGGCCTACCACATAGCTTGGATGACAGACATGCACCACCACATCCAGCTTATTTGTTGTTGAGATGAGGCCTTGCCAGCCTTTTCCCTGGGTTGAGGGAGACAACATGCCCAGCCTCTCATTCCTAAATCTTGATAGTAAATTCCTGTCATAATTAAAGACTTAGATATTGCTATTCCTATCTTTTATAGGATTATCAAGCATACCTAAAAGCTATATGAGATTATTTAAATGGAAGTAGAAAACGAGGCAGGTCAATGACGAAAATCTAGCATATTCCTTTTGATATTAAGCAAACTATTCTTTCGGCTAACAGTTGCTGGATATCCATTCTATTCATATGAATTCAGGCCCCTTTTAAGTAGCAATAGTTTAGAATTCACGCCCAGTCATGATTCTGTTTCTACTCTTTAAAGATGATAGTTCAACAAATGCTATGAAAAGTCTAATAATCTTGTTTGTTTCCAAGAGATGAAACAGAGTAACATAAATTGATAAAACGAGTAATTAAAATTGTTTTCTCATGCAAGAAGTTGAGAGGAACACACAAATTTCTATGTGATATCTAATTAACTTCTTCGTAATTTGAACATAAACCTTTCCCATTCTATAAAATTAGGCAGACTATTCTTTGGGTCACTGTGAAGACATTACCCTTATAAACATAGATGAAAAGGTTTAACAAACATTGGGAGTGGGGGTTAACATGCATGACAAAACCTTAACCGTTTAGAATAACCACATCAGATTATTTGATTTAGATTGATTTAGAATGATCAAAAAATGAATTACAGCAAAAAGGAGTGAAGTACATCAAATTGGTAAAGTTTTGAACTCTTCAAAATTATTTTGGTGGAGAAAAAAAAATACAGCTATATATCACCTTTTAAACTGTAAATCTGTTAACTGTACTATTTTATAAACCCTATAGAAACTTGTGTCTGACTTTTCTAGTCATTAACCTGGTACAACTGTGGCCAGTAATTCTATTTTCTTTTTCAAAAAAAGTTGCTTATAGAAGTAAACACAAAGGCACATGCAGTAGCTCAAGCCTGTAATCCCAGCTACTCAGGAGGCAGGGCTCCAGAGGATGGTGGTTGGAAGCCCAAACCAAAAATTAATTAAGACCTCGCCCAGCTCAACAAATAAACTGGACATGGTGAGGAGGCCTCTTATCTCAGTTGATGGTGCTCAGAGGTCAGCCTCAGGCAAAAGGGAGACTATCTGAAAAAAATAACTAAGGCCAAAAATGAGCTGGCAGTGTGGTTCAAGTGCTAAAGCAACTGCCTACCAAGTGCAAGGACCCAAGAGACCAAAAACAAATAAACAAAAAAATCTCAAAATTCTCCTGAAGTCTGCTTATGATATTATCTTAGCTATTTTTTTTTTTAAGTTCTGAGAAGTGGTATGAGGAGGCTCTTCCAGAAGATAATTAGAAAATGCTAACTATTTGCTGTACCAGAGTCATATATGGTTATGCTTAAAATATTTTACAAACACACACACTGGTGGCCCATTATAAAATTACAGAAAATAAATAAGTACACATATACATACCCCACATATATACATTAAAAGGAAATCTATTAACATTTACCACAAACACATGCAAATGAAAAATACTAAATCAACTACACATGGAAATATAAAATAGTTTATTCCAAGTTTGTATAAATTTAAACATAACTTTTAAAAACAAAAATGAGTCACTGGATGAATTAAGTAGAAAGTTCATACCTAATAGCCCAGTATCTACATCCTCTTCATTCTTCAAATTTTCAGCATGCAACTCTGTAAACACAAAGAGAAGCTCAGGGAGAAAAGTAAGACTATTTCATAATTTTAAGAATAAACCAAAGCCTTGGAAGACACTGTAGAACTTACTCCAGAGTCAGAACTGGGTTCAAATTGTTTTTAGTAGCTATGTGCTCTTCAACAACAAAGAAGAACTCTACAGGAAATTTAAGGGCATACTAGATTTTAAGTTCAATTCTTTTCTCCATTCTCCAACATATCAATGTCTTCTACAATGAACTTCCAGTTACAATTGATCACATGACTTTGACACAAAAAAAAAACGATCTCTTAGAAGAGAAGCTATGTACAAAACTCTCAGAGTTGCAGAGAAAAAAAGGGGGAAGAGTGATAAAGAAATAAAAGATGGCCAAACAGTTGACACCCAGTGAATGCTATGTTAAGGTAAAACTTTTTAACTTGCCAATTTGTTTTCTACATTAAAATAAAGTAGGCTAAGTGATTAGAGGCCATCTGTAGCCCATTAAGGCCTGGAAGGTAATGAGGAAAAATAAAAGTTGGAGTTAAAATAGATTTAACTAGCAAAGCCAATTCCTAAGTGACAAAGTGTTGAGTCCTTTTTATGCAACAAATCCCGGTTTGTTTGTTTTGGGGAGGGGGGAGCTTAAATGTTTCTATTTAATAATTCAGCCTAGGTCACATACTAGTTAGAACTGATATTTAAACTCAAATTTGATTCTTTCCACTGTAAGAAATACCCAACCACATATAATACATCTCTATAACCCTTACTTGTTTTTTTAACACTCAAAGCACACCTATTTTCATTCCAATTTGGCCACTATTTCAACTTCAGACACAGAAAAAGAAAATTATTCCGAGGAGGAATAGACTATCTCCAGGAATACAACTTTGAACACTACACCTGGTTACAAACAGAACTCAGAGAAGTTAATTATTTCATCTATTAAAGTAGAAATCTGGCTGTGGGATGGAATTCTTGTCCTCCAAGAACTTTCAGTGTTGAGAAGGGAAGTGGCCAGTGTGCCGGCCTTTGAATGTTTTAAAGACACGCACTTGTCACCGCTTACAGTCGGGTGCTCTGCATTTTGCTTCAACAGTCGCGCTATTTCTCCCGATGTATTCACTGGCTTTAAGGCATTTCTTCCAGAGCGCCCATTTAATCAAAACGTCCTTTCCTAACGCGGTGTCACAACAAACCAAAGGCCCAGGCAGACGAGAAGACAAAAGGAGAAGGGCGGGGACAGGTAAGACGGGGAAGGGGACCGCGGCGAAGAGGGAGGTGTAACCAAGCTCCACCTGACACCGTCCCGGCCCGGGCTCTATACCTTTAACGACCAAGTAGGCGATGGCGAGGAGGAAAGCCAGGAGGGCGGCGAACAGCAGCGAACAAACAATAGAGAGGAGCTGGACGGGCCACCGCCGAGCCTGCGCCCGGCTGCCCGCGCCCACTGGAAAGACCCCGTTGCGCTTGTCGCGCAGCACTGGCGACCCGTCCCCGTCCAGCGGCCGGAGTGTGGCCCTCCGAGGCTCGGACGCCGCGCCCGCCGAGAACTCCGCCCTCAAGTCGCGGGCCACCTGGTCACATCCCTCCTCTTCATCTACTTCGCCCTCACCCCAACTATCTCCTTGACTGAAGGCTGAATACACAGATCGAGAGAGAGGAGCTGGCGTGGCCAGGCGGCGATGCCGCGGCGCCAAACTTGTCCCGCTTTCCACAAACGACATGGTGGGAAAGACCAGGACCCGCAGAGGTCGAACGTCTCCCACCGCCCCGCCCCCGAAACAGCCAATCAGCGCCGGGCGTCACAGCAGCCTCCACCACAGTGCCCGGGCACGCAGGGGTCCAAAACCGGGAGCGGTGGGGTGGGGTGGGGCGGGGCGGAGGCCGTGGAGCGCCCCGCCTCGGGTCTTAGGCGGGAAGTGGAACCCGGAAGCGCGCAGGAAAAGAGACCGCACAGGGGCGGATGTAGCCGAATCTCCCTCCCCTTCTTGCTGCTCTTCGTCCAAGCCGGGATCGTCCGCCGCTGCCGCGGGACCTTCAAGCACATTCCCAACTTATTTCCTGTTTCCATCCTTCCCCTTTACAATCGCACTCTGCTCCGGAATGCTCCTCCTACCCCTTAACAGCAACTCATTACTAGGTACTGGCGCCCTGTATTTGAACCACCCGCTCCTGTCTTTTGCATTGTCCCCCCGGCCTCCAATTTCTTAGGCTGCTCGACACGCCCCCGGCGTGCGCTGGCGGTCCGGAACTTAAACCCTGCTCAGGATCCCGCCTCGCCTTCCCCGCCTTCTCCCCTCCGCCTCCGCCTCCAGCGAGACGCAAGCGCGCGCGCATTTGGCCCCGGGCGCCGCTAACGCTAGCAGCTGCTTGCCCCGCCCCCACTCAACCCCACCCCACCCCTGGCTACCTCAGGTTTGTTGGGGGTGTATGTAACTCGGACGGGGAGGGGAGGTGAAGGTGGTTAGGTCCCCAGTGCTCCACCCCCTATGGGGTAAGGCGGGCTAAGCCCTGGAAACTAGGATGCAGTTGTCTTTCCTTCCCCGGGGGAAGTTGGTTGAGTTTTCCCGGCAGACCACTCGACACGGAAACTTCCTCCGTCGTCTTCCCTCCCTCCATGCAGGCGACGCCAAGTGAGGCTGGGGGCGAATTACGGCAGAGCTGCGTGTCAGCGGCGCACTCTGATTGGTCAGTGAGGAAGCCTGTCAGCTTATTGGCCCCGCTGGTTCCGCCCCGTAGCGCAGGGCAGCCTTTACCCTTTGGCCCCAGCGGGCGCCAGCCACTCAGATCGCTTCTTGTTGGTATGTGTAGCGGCAGTGGCCGCCGGCGGAGCAGTCTGAGCCCGACGATGAGGCCGGGAACGGGAGCTGAGCGTGGAGGCCTCATGGTGAGTGAAATGGAGAGCCATCCTCCTTCGCGGGGTCCCGGGGACGGGGAGCGGAGATTGTCCGGCTCAAGCCTCTGCTCCAGCTCTTGGGTCTCTGCTGACGGCTTCCTGAGAAGACGGCCCTCGGTAAGGGCTCGGTGGGGCAGGGAGAAAGCGGCACAATGAAAAACGGAGTCAGAGAGACAGGAAGCGTTCTCCAAAAGGAGAAGAAGATGAGAGTGGACGAAGGAACAGCTCGAGATGGTGGGATACGTCCCGGGGGAGAGAAGTGGAGGGCGGGGACACACAAAGAGGAAGATCGAGTTCCGAGTCGTCCTGGCCTAGGCAGATGCGCGGTCAGGGCGCGGGGCCCTGGGCGGGCGGTGCGTCCTGGGGCCGCAGGCCTAGCCTTGCAGGGAGACCTGATCCTGTGGGCTTCACAGGGCTGCCAAGTGACTGTTCTCCAGCAGTGGTGGTGGGCTGCCCGGCGACTCCCGGGAGAACTTGCAGGGAGTAACCGACTGGCCTCAAACCTGGAACAATGGGCACCCATGTAAAAGTGCACCAAAATAGACGAGTTGGTTGTTTGCACTTGGTGTTGTGAGTGACAGAAGCACAGTCTTCGAAAATGTGTTTTTGGCAAAAGCAATACTAGTTGACTTAATTCTTAGGTTAGTTTGAAGGGTTCCTGACTTCCCACAAGACATATAAATTAATTTGGTAAACTTAACGTTTTAAAGTTAAAAGTTAGTAGCATTATAAAATGCCAGCTGGTTATCGTTTCTGTCTGTATGAGATGGGACAAAGTTGTTTTCGTTGTAACAGCTTTTAAGTTCGGATTCAATACATGTCCTCCAGGTTAAACAAGTTGATTAGTAGGTGATTAAATCAGTGCAGTGTGCGGAACCCTATAGTCCTCCTATACAGTAATGATTTTAACTTTCTCCACTTTGCCAGGGAATTTCCAAGCTTCTTAAAAATAGTGTACCGAATTTTGTTTAAAGCAAGGTGTAAACTAATCCAATATTTTAATCCCACATTAGCCTAATACTGTGCCACTTCGAATAAGTGATTGATTGATGTGAGGTTTTAGAGAAGCATATAATGTGACATTATAATGTTAATTTTTCAATTTTCACTGTTTTTCAGATGGGGCACCCTGGCATGCATTATGCACCAATGGGAATGCACCCTATGGGTCAGAGAGCAAATATGCCTCCTGTACCTCATGGAATGATGCCACAAATGATGCCCCCTATGGGAGGGCCGCCAATGGGACAAGTAAGAATGTTATGGTTTTGTTTTGGTTTGTATTTATTTTGGGCTCAGGTTTTATTGTGTCAAGATTTCAGAGTTAAGTCAATATTGTACTTGTAGCTGTTTGAGGATTAGTTTATGACCATCTAGTGTTTTCAAGTAAGACAATGTTGAATCATGACTGTAACAAGAGTTTGAATGCAATGAAAAACTTACTGTCTGTCTCTCTTTTAAAATTAAGATTTTTAAAAAATTTATGACAGTGTACATCTAGGTCTTTTAACTTAATGATTTTTTTCAAGTATGTCAATTGAAGTTAATATTCTAAAAGCCAATATTATCTGCTGTGTCAACATAGCTTATTTTGGGGACCATGTAAATGCATAGAATCAGCTGGTAATTATTTAGGCTTTTAGCTTAGAATGAATTTTTATTTCTAAAATATCTTCCTCTTTGTTGGGGGATTGGGGAGATTTTTCTGCTCTATAATTCTGATTATTCATAGGACAGTGCCAAATGGATAGTTCATTTTCCACTTAGATTATTTTTTTTAAATCTTATTGCTTCTACACTCCTGCTTATGAGCTGCCCCTTCCATCTCTAGCATAAATTGTAAATGGACATTTTGTTGGAGTGATTTGGATCTAAAGGTTTTAATGCTGACTCAGTGACTAGTAGAACTGAGTTTCTAGAGAAGCATGCAAGAAAGGCAACAGGTTCAGTTATCATGAATAATTGTGTGCCCTATGCTAGGTTCTTTAATACACAGATCCTTAGTTGGCTAGGTTTTTTCCATTTGAGTTTCTTGATATATAATGAAAAGTTTAGGCTAACAAAATATTTTGGAAAGCCAATTATGCATTTTCTTTTGCTAATGAGTACTGTTTACTTTGATAATTATTTATGCTTTGATGACTAAAGTTACTGGTGAAAATTGCAGTGGAAAAAGGAGCTTCTGTGTCTCTCTCTTATTTAATCTTAAGAGTAGAAGGGCTCGATGTCAAGTGGTTTTCTTCTTTTATATTTGGAATATAGCCCTTAATTTTGTATAAAAATCTTTATTCAATGGCACCAGACCTGAAAGATTCTGCCTGCAGGAGTTCTTTATGTAAAAGATTCTTTTTTTTTTTTTTCTTTTTCTTTCTGTTCTAGATTACCACAAGTTTTTAAATGCCTTAGGAGATGCAGAGGCAACTCTGATTCCTCTTCTGTTTCTTTCCATCTCTAAGCAGCAAGGAGCTCTTCTTGTTTTCTTGGTAGAGCTGCTCTAACTAGATAATGAGCTTTAAAAAATATTAATTCTAAATGCTCTGGTTCTTATTTAAAATTAGTTTCTTTCCACAGAAAGATAAAATAAAACAATTTGCTACTGCCAGATGCTTCTCTCTTTTCTGGGGCCTTCTGTTTCCATTGGGCCAACCAAGGTAAGTTTTGCAAGGGCTTGACCTGCTTACCCTTGCTGTAATGGTGCTGTTGCACTATCAAAGCCAAGATACCAGCTAGTCATTTCTAGTAAAATGCAGATTTTACTTTTTAAAACTGCTTTCATATATCTCATTGACGTAAGCTGGTCACATTGTTACATGGCCCTTTCTCTTTAGCTGTATCAGTGACCACCTTCCTAGTAAGTTTACTTGCTACTTGGTGTACATCCATTCACATACTTTGAATTTTGCCTTGTGGTTTTCTTCTTCTTTTTTTTTTTTTTTTTTTTTTTTTTTGCTTAGGCCAGTATATTTTATGTGCCTAAGTATACCTGAGTACTTAGTTGTCTGGAGATTTCTCCCTCTGTTGGTTCCTGATAGGATAATGAATGAATGTTTTAGGAGTCCAGCTTTGAGGGTCTCAAGAGAATTGTCATTGTTTTTTCAAAATTAGATCATTCTCTTCTCTCCCCTTACTATCTCACAGATACAGGTCCTAACTCTTGATAAAGCTAATCCTTATTTTAATTTTATAAGAGATTCAGGAATCTTATTTAAAATCTGTAAACATTTCCTTAAAGATAAAAATCAGTAATAGCAAAATTGATCTTTTTTTATTTCATCTGTCTTACATATGCTCAAAAGTATTAATGAGTAGTAAGTGGTTAGAAGATAATTGAGAAATAACGGGACACCTGTATCATTCATACCAGTGATGATAAGGTTTTGCTATTCAATTTTAGGATTCTTTAGATTTTGGGACTGAAGTTTATAGGACCTTCACAAATAATTGGTTCTTCATAGCTGCTGAGTTCCACATCCATGAATTCAACTAGCTGCGAGTTGACATTATTTGAAAAATAAGTTGCGTTTGTACTGAACAGGAAAAACTTCTTTCCTCCTCATTATTCCCTAAACAATATAATGTGACAGCATGTATCACATATATCTTATTGGGTATTATAAATAACCTGGAAGTTATTTAAAGTATACCAGAGGTTGTACATAGGTCATATGCAAGTACTGCATCATTTTATGTATAAGGGACTTAAGCATCTGTGGGTTTTAGTAAACGAGGGGTCCTGGAGTCAGTCCCCCTCAGATACCAAGGGACAACTGTATTGATCATGTCTCATTAAGATACCTTGATGAGACCAGCCAAAGGCCAAAATCAATGACAGTCTGTCTTGTAGTCTTTGGAATGCTACTAAATATGACATGAACTTTTAAAACGTGTTTGTAAAATAATATGTAGACAGGACAGAATGGTCTACGGAAGTCAGAGTTTGCAATTTTTGAACTGCCACAAGTTATTTAACTTAAAGGAAAGTGATATATTCAACTTTTTTTTCTTGATTCATAGGACAGTGTATACTGCCAGTTTTACAATTCAGGCTGAATCTGTTAGTAGTTAGAAAGATTTGGAAATATCAAATGGTAGCTTAATATCTTTCAGGTTTATTGCAGTTATCTAGTCTGTAGTTTAAATTTACCTCTTTCTTGAATATAACTATGGGAAAGTCATATTCCTACTTTTATAGAATTGGGATTTTATGGCTGAAAGGGACCTTACAAATCATATATACTTTTAATCCCTGATTGTGATTTAAATAATGTTGGCCTTTTTTGTGTGTGTGTGTGTGCATTACTGAAGTTTTAACTCAGATCTCATGCTTGCCTATCACTTGAACCTAGCCCTTTTTGCTTTGGTTATTTTTTTGAATAGGGTCTCAAGAGTTTTGCCTGGGCTGAGATCCTTCTATTTGCATCTCCTACATAGCTGGGGTGACAGGCAGCCAGTGCACCCAGCTTCATTGTTTGAAATGAATTCTTTCTAACTTTTTACCCATGCTGGACTAGATCCTAGAACCTAGAACTGTGATCCTTCTGATCTCTGCCTCCTTAGTTGCTGGGACTACAGGTATGAACAACCTTGCCTAGCTGAGGAATTGTTTTTTTAAAAAAATATAATGAAAAAAATTCTTCTGCCTCCTGGTAAGACTCAAAAATTTCTAGTAGAAGTTGCTATTAAAATATGAAGGCTGTCTTCTATCTTACTCTTTTTTTGCCTTTTCTACACCAAGTACATTAAGTTCTGCCATCTTTTTCACAGGTGATTTTACCTTTGGTTAACAGTTCTACTAGATGGCTCTTTTGTTCTCCTCTTTTGAGTCTTAATTTTTCTCTTTTAATGAGAATAGAATAAGAGATGTTGATCCCTTTCAGATCTAGCAGCCTATGATTCAATTCAGATAATTTGCTAAGAGGAGATGATAGTAAGATTTTATGGATTGATGTGGAAATGATTCTTTTATTGATATCTCCCTAATTCTAATCAGTCCTTTTTTTTTTTCTTTTGGGGGATGGTAGGGATCTTTGATCAATAAACTGATAAATGAATAATTGCTTTTTACAAATCAGTTTAATTTTCATATTGAGTAAGACTAACAAATCTGTGATAGTCCAAGTTGTCACATTCTATATTAAGGTTACTCAACAAGTTTTGAGCTAGTGTTCTTGCTTCAAGGCTGCCCAGGTTCCCATCCTGTTCTCCCCCTGCCCCCCCAAAAAAACAAAATTCTAGACTTCTGTGTATTATCTCCTTACCCAAGAATCTCCTCCAGTGCTTTTCCTTGCCTGTGGCATAGTATCTAAATTCCAAAGCACTATTCAGTTATATGTTTCACACCCCCTCACTTGAATTCAGACTGGTCTTTTCATGGTTTCTTTAGTGATTGTGTTAGTTTATGACTTTAAGCTTATGTTGCTGTTCTTGCCTTTCTGGCCCCAAGTTCACCATCACCATGAACTTTCCTTTGCTTATCTCTTTTCTACTTTCTCCAGGAGGCCCTCAGAAATAATTTTGGCCAAAAATTTACCTCTCTTTTAAATTATTAAATTTATAATCTGCTCGAGCTCTTACTATTTCCCTTATTTTGGCACTTAGCTATTGATTTTGTTTTGTTTTATGGTTTCTTATTTGCTGCTTTCCCAACAAGTAACAGTTTTTAAGCTCTTAAGCGGCAGGGGCTGAGTTCTGGACTTTTCAAGAAATGCAAGGTATATAAATGCTGAACACAGTTCTTGGCACAGCATGCGTGCTCAGTAAAATACTTGTTGAATGAATGAAACAAATACATAGATACTCTTTCCTACAGTGTAAGCTAGAAAATTAATCATTGATACAAGTGTCTGTTTTTAGTGGTCACTTATAAGTTTATATTGTAGCATTTTATTCTTGGTTTTTAGTTGTGCCTTTTTACTATTGCTTTTTTACTTAGAAAAATAGTAGATAAGATGAAATGAGAGCAATTTTGTTTGGTGAATAAATCTAAAATACCTATATCCACTTACTTTAAATGATAGGCAAATTATTTATCTGTGTGCTGTCAGTGATGATCAAGTTTTACAATGTATTTTTCCATAAATTAGAGAAAAATGATGATTTGGAATACAGGTCTTCCAGAGAAATGCAATGTATTGGTATATTAGATTTATCTGATTAGACACATTTATTCGTTTTGTTTTTAAATTATCCCTACTTTGGGGGGTAGTTACAGAATCCATGCTCTTGAATTGGGTATTAGCCATTACAAAAAGAAACTTTTTTTTTAGGTCATCTCATAATTCCTAAGCCTATTATGCATTCACATTTCTCAGACAAATACTTCTTTAAAAATACTATAACCTTGACCGAATGAATGTGTAACTTTTAGATTGTTGTGGTTAGTTTGACAAGTTTTTGCTGGTAAGACTACTGATATGCTTATTTTCATTACCATTAGATAGCAATTTATTTAAATAGGAACTAAATATTTAGAGACATCTGAGATGACCACATCAGTTTGGAAGAATGAACTGTATCCCTCCCTCTTTGAGACTCAACAGGCACAATATTAAGATGCTGGGAAGTCTTAAAGAAGCCTTTAAAAAAAACTTTTATCTTGTATTTCTGTCTTACTGAACTATCTCTTCTTACCTCCCTTCCCCAGACTCTCAGTGACCCCTCCCTCTCAGCCCTGTCCTCTCAATTTTCTCTTTATCTTGCTTTGTCTAGCACACTACATGGAATTAACATTTTGTGGAAAATGCTGAGTGAGGGCCATTAATGCATTTAGTTCGCTCTGTGGGAGAAAAAGGCAACTTTGAAATAAGTTAGTATTAACACACACGAATGAAGGAGTTTATAGCATGACATTCATTAAATACTAAGATCAAACAGAAGAGGGAACAATGTCAGCAGACTATCCTGTTGATTTTGAATTTCATTTATTTAGAAATATTGATGCCATGACGTCCAATCATAAGTATCGTATCACTAGGTAATAAAGGCTGTGTACTAGGGGTTTTTTGTTCTTGCTTATTTTTAGTCTAGAGAAATAGGTCTGAGTTTTGAAGATTCCTAAGTAGGAGTGAGTACTTTCTCATGTAGAGGTTGTCCTTTTCATTATTTGTTTTTCTCATACCTCCTTCATCATTATTATTTTTTTGTCAATAGACATTGTCCCTTGGGCATGGCGCTCATGTAAAGATGAATGATGTATATCTTGCTCTTGAACTTACCACTATTTCTGAGATGCCTGTCTGAACTATGTGTTTTAATTTTCTTCTGTAAAGCTGTCAGGATATTGCTGGACACTTGGAAATCTTGCGGACATGAATCTTATATTTGTTTCCTTTCTCAAGTTTCCATACATTATCTTTCACTTTAAGCAATAGTTATAGTTAGCAGTTACTCCAGATGGGTAATTTTGAATTTGTGGGCTTGAAAGAAAATCTGTTACTTCTTAGTGTAATCTCTGAATCTTCTTAAAATATGAATGATGCTGTTAGATATGTCTGTCAAAGAATTGCAGGTAGGCCAGCAATTGAGCTCTGTGCTGAGTTGAAATACAGTTTGCTTTATATGCGTCTCTGGTTTGTTTATCTTAGACTTTAATTTTTGAAAAAAATTCTCATTACAGGACAAACAGAATTATTCATCAGGTCCTGATCTTCTGAACATTAAGTTCCTATTTACAGACACAGATTTGTTGTTGTGGTCTTTGGTCATGTAGTATCCAGGAAGTTGTTACTTCTGCAATACGACTTCAGTAATTTCTACTTCATTACATATTTATGATCTTATACACCTGTGCTACACAGTAATGTTTCAGTCAATTATGGACTGTGTGTGGTGGTAGCCTCATAAGATTATAACGGAGCCGAAGAATTCTGCGGCCTGGCTTTTTCACTGTACTTTTTCTACATTTAGATACACAAATACTTCATGTTGCTGTTCCCTCCAGTATTTAGTACAATAACATGCTGTACAGGTTTATAGTCTGGAAGCAATAGATTACACTATGTAACATCAGTGTGTAGTGGGCTACATAGGTACAGTAATGAGTAATGCACCCCACAAAGATGCTTTGCTGAACAATAGACTACATATATGGCCATCATCACATAAGATTATGGAGCTGAAAAATTCTTATGACCTATAGTTGTCCTGTTGTCCATAAATAAACCTACTGCACTGCCAGTCATAGAAAAGTATGTCCCACACAATTATATAGACAGCATAGTAGTTGATAATGATGCAAAAGAACAATGTTACTGATTTATATATTTAGTGTGATATACTTATCCTTTAGAATGTACAATTTACAAAAAAAAGTTTACTGTAAAACAGTATGTCATGTTACATCTGCAGTAGCCTCACACATCTCATTTTTACTGAATCTCTTGGTGCATCAAAAGGTCATGTCCAGTGATCTATACCATCTTAGGTTTGTGTAAGTACACACTGATGTCTGCACAGTGAAATAATGCGATACATTTAATAGAATGGCCCCATCATTAAACAACACCTGATTGTATCTAATATAATAGAAAATTACCCTTTTTTTTTATACTGAAAGTATGAAGATTCAGATACATATAGCACTGAATCCCAGCTTGAAGGATTTGAGGAGGGGATAATAATGGTCTTGTGTCCTTGTTACGATACTTACGTCCCAGAGAAGGCTTACATGAATTTATAATGTAAGTTTTAAAAGTCTTTAAATTTGTAAGTCTTTAAATTGTAACATGGCAATATTCTGTGTATCCCTAGTTATATTTAAAACTTATTTTAAACAAGGTGGGTGATTCATTTTCTTTCAGCTCCTTTTCTAAGTTTTTGTGTTTCATAAACTGTGTTAGAAACGATTATAATTCTGATCCCATGTTTAAATAAACTTGATCTTCCTGGCTCTAAAGTGGATTGACTAGATAGGTGTCCACTTATAGATGGTAATAATAGGGTACAGAGTGTTAAAGTGAACTATACAGTGACATTGCAGAGCCAGCAGTCTATGTGATACTTAATCTGGGATTGACTTCTTATTACATGTATTGGTTATTGAAATGATAATCTCATAGTATTTGCTAGATATCTTTAAAGAACTAAAATGCCCAAGATAAAGAATGGGTGAGGGTAGGAGCTACAAAGAAGAGCCTTTTATTGTGTGAGTTAAAGAGCAATGATAATACATTGGCCCTCCATATCTGCAGGTTCCACATCCATGAATTCAGCTAGTCATCTGTCAAAAATATTTTGGAAGAAGGTTTCATCTGTATTGAACAGGCATTTTTTTGTTATTCCCTAAATGATAACAGTAACTATTTACATTGTATTAGCTAATATCAGTAAGGTGATTTAAAAGATTAAAGGAGAATTTATGTTATATGCAAATATTGTGCCATTTTATAAAAGAGACTTAAGCATCCAAGGATTTTGGTATCCTCAGGGAATGCTAGAACCAGTACCCCATGCATACCAAGGGACAATTGTGGTAGCTGTCATACCATTGTAATCAAACACTGTTCTAAGCGCATTACATTCACTGTCTCATTTGATTCCTTAACAATAATCAGATAGGTACTATTTTTGTCATGATGAGAAAATTGAGGTCCAGAGAGACACCAAGATTACATAGCTGGTAAGTGGTCAAGCTAGGGTAGGATTTCTGCTAATCTGACTTTGGACTATGTGAGCACATGAACAGAAGCATTGCAATACCTTTATAGTTGATCTGATAACCAAGGCAGCTACCACAGGTGGTGGGGTAAGTATTAGCATGTTGAAAGGGGATGACTCACAAATCTGGCAGGGTAGGGGAGGACTGGTCAAGATTTCATCACATTAAGATGGGTTATTTCAGGAATTTCCCATTTATGATATAAAAAACTTGATAAAGTTTATGTTTTCCTTTTTAGAGTATATATTGATGCACTATAATGATGAAATGATACAATGAAATGTGCTCATTTTCTAAATAACATTAGAAATTCTTTGTGATGCCAAGAGTGACTGACCAGGTTGGGTGCACTCTAGGTTTTGCTTATTTGTTTATCTTCCTCATACTTGTGATTCTTCTTGAATACTTTCTTTTTTCAGTATTAGAAATTAAATCCAGGGCTTCACATTTGCTAATTAAGTGTTCAATCACTGAGTTATATCCCCAACCCCTTCTTTATTTTTATTTTTGAAGCAGGATTTCCCAAAATTGCCCAAGCTGGCCTTTAACTTTTGATCCTCTTTCCTTGGCTGGGAGTACCTCACTATGACTGGCTTGAACGTGTCAGTTATGTTTTTAAAATGTATTAAAGTATTTATAAAAGATTAATATTTTAGGAAATTTAGTTTACTTCTCACATATCTATCTTTTGCCTTCCCCCCATACTCTGTGTCTGATCCTAACAATTAAAAGTTCTAATTATAGTGCTTTTCATGTTTGCCAAAGTAGTTTGAACAGAAATATGTAAAGCAATGCATGTTTTGATTTTATAGTATGGTTCACATTAAGTTAATGTACTTTGCATCTTCAAAAGTTATGTAGTTCATGATATTTATGGCATTATTATGGTGATTAAGTTAAGAATTTTTTCCTTGTCATTTTTAACTAATATGCCATCTTCAAAAAACTTTGTTATGAGTGTTTCAACTTTGGTTGCTGGAAATAGGGAAGGACAAATAACTTCTTAAACACAAGCTAGTTCTCATAAGCTTGCAGAGTGCATTGCCATTAACAGTGGTGTTAGAATAAAAAAAGCAAAGAGCGAGAAGAGAGAAGAGAATAGATACCAGGAATTTTTTATTTTTTTTTTGGTGGTGGTGGTACTCAGGGCCTATACCTTGAGCCACTCCACCAGCCCTTTTTTGTGTGAAGGGTTTTTTCGAGATAGGGTCTCATGGAACTATTTGCCTGAGCTGGCTTGGAACCGCAATCCTCCTGATCTCTTCCTCCTGAGTAGCTAGGGTTATAGGCATGAGCCACTGGTGCCGAGTGAAAAACTTACCCTTTGAAAGAATTCAGCTTCAAGGACAGGGATTGTAAAATGAACCTCAGGTTTTATGTGTCCTAGAATTAATAGAAATGAGAATCATTGTAACATTTCCAAAGTAGATTCCTAAGGCTCTGAGAAGCAGACTTTTCTGTGATGCTTAGGCCTCTGAGGGAGCTGTAAATTTGTCAGATTCTTGTAGTAGCTTTTCATATGAAGTACATTATTTTGCATACCAGTATTTTTTGTTGTTGTTGTTCTTTGGTTTCATCTTCTTAACATTAGGTTTTGACTTAAAATTTTCTTATCTGTTTACTTTTAGAATATTCGTTGTATATAATTGTAAAATCTTTTGGGTAAGCTTGTAAGACAAGCTTAACTAGTCTTCACCTCCCACAATTTACAGAGAATACTCAAGGAAGATGTGGTTTTTATTTGCTATTAAACGTCACTCTGTAATAGTTACTATGAATTCTGTTCTAAACAAAATTTTTGATCTTTTAACGTTTTGAAGTATGGGTAGAAGGACAATGTGAGAAACACTTCTGTCAAACTTTGAATGTTCCTTGGTAGTTTTAAATATTATTTGTTGTCTCATTAGCCTGGTCTAGAAAGCTTGTGGCTTTGTTTTTAAAAATGTGATTTGATCTCTGTGTTAGGAAGTCAGTAACTGAAGTTAGTAACTTCAGTTGAAGTTAACATTCATTTGTACAATCTGCTACTCCCATCTAATAATGTTCTCTTGCATTATGAGGATGTATGTTTTTGGGAGGTGGGTGGGTTTGGGGTTTCTTTTGGTTTTTTTAGTTTTTTTGGCAGTACAGAGTTTTGAAGTCAGGACCTCATGCCTGCTAGGCTGTACTACTTGAGCCACTCCACCAGCCCTCTTTTGTGTTGGATTTTTTTTTTAAGGTAGGGTGTTATGAACTGTTTGCCTGGGCTGGCCTCAAACTGTGATCATCCTGATCTCTGCCTCACAAGTAGGTAGGATTATAAGCGTAAGCCACTGGCACCCATCTTGGAAAGAGTTTTTTCTTAATTCCATTTTTTAAAATACCTTTCATTCTTAGGAGAAAAATGTTTTTCTGTTAGGTTTTCAAAGTTTGATTTCTGAAACTAGCTTAGAATTCTAGCTTTGGATATTCTTTTAATGTGTATGTTATTTCTCTAGTCTTTTAGTCTGGTTGTGGAATCTTGTTAGGACTTCTGTTTTTAATTCCTATGTCTTTTTATAAATATTATTTTGACCATATGTTCCAAGTAGGCTACCACATTCTTCTAATCACAGTTTCTGTCAACAAGTTCTTGTTTAATGATGCTTAATCAGTTTATTGGTGCTTTTTTAACCCATTAACTCCGTGGTAGTTCATTTTAAGGGTACTTTGGTTCATAAGTAAACTTTAACAAGTAATAAAATTAAACATGATAGTTCTCATCTAACTTTAGTAGGATTTAATTCATATGTTCCTATTGATCAGTATGCTTACATTTTTCTGTTATTCCCATTTGTCACATTGTTCATTTAATTTGAAACTTGAATAGCCAATTACCTTGTTCCAATACCTGTGATTATTGTATTTAAATTTACCCCTCCCAGCTTCCCTAGATAATTGATATTAAAATCCAAATTGTAATGTAGGAGTATACTAATATAGGTAAACTCAGTTGAATCCTTTAGAAACTAAATTTTCATTATTTTTATTTATATAGAGAAGATTAATTCATAGATTTGGATGGTACTTGTTGGTAAACTAGTCTGAGATCTCAAACTAGTATCTTCAGATATGCATGTACTTTTACGTTTTCTGTATGAGAAGGGAAAGAAGATTTATGATTAAACTTATATTTTTTATATATTTTTAAGCTAATGTTTAGATTTTAAGCACCTTTGATCTAGGAGTTTGAAAAGGACTAGATTGTTGTAAATTATTCATTACACATTAATCAAATGTAAAAAATGTTGAAAATTTTTATCTTGGCTTCTCTTCCTTCAAAAAGGGGAGAAAACTATTGAATCAAGACTGAAAGGAAAGTATTCATACTTTTAGGCTAGCAATAATGTAAAAGTCCATACTTTTAAGTTTACTTTGTAACATAGTTTTGAGGTCTTGTGGAGAGGCTCAGTTGGTAGAGCCACCTGCCTAGCAGGCATTAGGCCTTGAGTTCAAACCCCAGTACCACCAAAAAAAAAAAAAAATTTTTTTTGAGTACTCATATAAACTATGATTTAAGTATTAAAATAGGCCATTTATTAAGTACTTCATTCATTCAACAAGCACTTACTAAGCATACTATCCATATAGTATAATAGTGGAGTTTCAGTGGTCTTTATTCTTAAGTTGTATGATGTTTAAGTTGTGAAGTATTTTCGTCTTGGGTAGTAATCTTGTTTTACTTTTATTTTAGATGCCTGGAATGATGTCATCAGTAATGCCTGGAATGATGATGTCTCATATGTCTCAGGCTTCCATGCAACCTGCTTTACCGGTAATCTTGTGAACATAACTATTTGCTATGATGTTTTGACTTTTTTTTTAATATATGAAATAATACCTGTGTACCCTATAGCCAATCATATTAGCCTTTTAAATGCCTCTCAGTTATAAAAATTACATTGGAATTTAGTTTTTGTAACTGAATGATAAGAATTTACATTTTTTCCCAACATTATAAAATATGTACATGCTTTTATTAAGTTAATTCTAACTTAAACAAGGAACCAGAATACTAAAAAACGTAATTTGTGAGTCAAAAGTTTTTAGTAGTCTGGTATTATATTAAAGGGTGGAGAGACGTTTACTGAACAGTAGTTAAAAATTGATAATTCAAAATGATTATTCAAATTAGTTTAACTTCTTTATTTCCTGAAAGCATATTGGTTGTATGAACAGGTATGACATACTCCCTTGGGGTGATTAGTTTTATACAAAACCCATTAGGCCATATATTTTCAAAATTCTAATATTGGAATTATTACTGCTAATGTTAAAATGTTACTAGACTACTAAATTTGTTAATATTTGCATATACTATGTTATGTGAAAATTTCCTGTGGGATCTGAGACAATGCCCTATAATTTCCAACATTAAGATTTCTAGAGTAAAACTCATGGATAGTCAGTCTTGAGGTAGAATAAATAATTGTGTAGAGTTTCATATTCATTCTGGACACACTTTGCCACAGTAATGAATTTTATTGTCATACTTGGAAAATCTTGGTTTTCAGGGCTTTGTGGATTTCCAAATGGTGACTATAGGTTTGTGAATCTATGACTGCGACCATATAACACTTAATTAAAATGCCAATTTAGTTAAGTATCTGCAAGTTGCCAATCTCTTAAAATTTTTAACAATCGTAGGGAACTGAGACTGCTAAAACTTTTATAAAGAATCTTTGGGTCAGTAATTTGACTTATGAGTAGCATTTATAAAATGTTGTTTAAATGAGGTATATATTAGTAATTTCATCTTTCTTCTTGCAGCCAGGAGTAAATAGTATGGATATAGCAGCAGGTATGTATACTACATATGGTGGATTTCACTTGGAGAGTAGCAGCCATATTATATTGAGGAATAAAAGCAGTGTCTTGGCCTTTATTATCAATTCCTAACGTTTTCTTTATTTTGTTTTATCTTTTTTGCAATAGGAATAGTGTTCTTAAGAAATTGTCGTAGTTTTAGGTTAAGGGTCTGGACCAAATTTGTTGTGCAAACAGGCTTTTGCCCCATGCAATGTTTATAAATCTTAAAATTACTGCTAACATTTAAAGTCTATGTTTTATGTATATTGAACTCATGTTGAAACTTTGGATGATGTGAATTTCAGTACTTAACAGTAGTCCTATTAACATAGCAGGTGCTCACAGGATATTTGTAAAATGAATTTACAAATATTTGTACTCAGTAAACATGGGAATGGGGTAGTGGCTCCATAAGTGAGATGTGGAAAATTCATTCCTTTTGGACTTTTTTTTTTTTTTGGACTGCTGAGCTATCTCATAGTCATTTTTCTGTTACCCACCTAGTCCTTGTAGTCATTAGCATTTATAAGCCCTATTTTTATTATTTTTTTTCCCTACTTTTACCAATACCTGGTCATTTCAACAAATGAGGCTTTAATATATTTCTCTTTAATTACTGTCAAAATGCTTTGTCCCATTAATGTCCATAATAACTTCTTCTGAGTGTCCGTTATATTTGAACTTTCTTTTGTTTTGCAGTCTTTGTTTTCTTTTTACATGCAGCTTTAAATTAGCTAGCTTCTAGAGTTAGACATCTGTATGAGCTTCTGAGTAATATGCATTTCAAAATCTTACATCTTTGGGGATTTTCTGTATTACTGTAGCACTATACTATTATAACACTATACATAGAACTTCTGTAATAATGGAAATGTTCTGTAATTGGTACTGTAAAGTACAGTAGCCACTAGCCACATGTAGTTATTGAATATTTGAAATGTGGCTAGTATGTTGAGGAACCAGTTCTATTTTTAAAAATTAATTGTAAAATGTTTTAAGTTTTGATATAAGCAGGAATGTGTGGTGGGTGATGGCTATTGTTCTGTACAGCAAGAAGAGGAATAAAAGGCAAGATATTATTTCTCAAACTGGCTCCAAGTGACGTTGAAGATTAAAAGCTCAAAGTCTGAAAATGCTTTGCACAATAGAAGCTTATTTGTAGAAAAGAGCAAGCATGAGGCATGCAGGTCATGTGAGAGAGTACCATAATCATTAGTGAGAAAGAATGAAACAAAAATAATATAAATAAATATTGAAACTGTTGAAGAAAGCATGATTTATCACTAAATATTTTACCTTTTTTTTTTTTAGGTGCAACTGCTGGCGCAGTAAGTATTGTTTAAAACCGTTATGTATTTGTTTCATAATATTTCCTTAATCTGTTACATTGATCTTATTTCTTTTCTAAAGGTTATCTCAGGCCTTAGTTTTCCATGTCAAATGTTGATAAATTGGTGTATTTTAAAGTTTAATTTGATTGGACTTAGAAGACCAATCATGACTTGGTTGTGTGTCTCAAAATACTGAGGCTGGTTACTTTATAAAGAAAGAAGTTTACGCAACACATGGATTGGGAGGCTAAAAATCCAAGGTCAGTCCACTTCATCTGTTCAGCCTCTGGTAAGGGCCACCTAGCTACTTCACAGCATGACAGAAGACAATTAGATAGGAAGAGTGCATAAGAGAACAGTATGCAGTATATGTAGAAGAGATCATGTGAGATAGGAAGAAAGGTATGAAGCTTAGTCAGGCTAAAACATTTTATAACAACCAATTCCAAGTTCAAGTCCATGAGCCCAAGAACTTGTTCTCTGGAGAAAATCATTAATTCCTCTTAATAACCCATTCACCTCCCAGAGACACCACTTAACATTGCCACATTGGAGAACAAGCCTTAACATGAATTTTAGTGAGGAGAAACTATACTGAACTATAGCAAGTAGAAATTATGTTACCAGTTTTTATAAAAATTTGAATTTGTCATAATTAAGAGGGAAGGAGAACTTGTTAATTCTTAACCTTTTAATTTGAATTCTTTTAATTTGAATTCAGTTAAGTATCACGTTACAAGATACCCCTTGTATACAGATTTTTATTTACCTTTGTTTATTACTGTAAACTTAATGTAGACATTTTTGGTTTTTTGAGACAGGATCTCATTATGTAGTTCAGTATGGCCTGTCATTTGTAATTATCCTGCCTCAGCCTCCCGAGTGCTGGAATTAACAAGCTTGTGTAACCATGCCTGGCCCTAACATAGACATTTTCTATAGGAGGTTCCTCTGTTCTAGTACCTCCAGTTGGATACCTGAGTCCATGGATGTGCAGGTCCCTTATATAAAATGGCATACTATTTGCTTATAAGCTGTGTATATCCTGTATATACTTTAAATCATTATTAAGTTACTTATACCTAATAACAATATAAGGCTGTAAATAGTTGTTAATACTGTGTAAATCAGAGAATAATGACTAGAAAAGGTATGTACATAGCACAGAGTTTTTATTGTTGCTGTTGGGTGTTTTTCTCAGTACTGGGAACCCAGAACTTTGACATGCTAGGACAAACACTCTTCCACTTGAGCTATATCCCAGCCCTATATATGCTTTAAAAAATTTTTTTTAAAACAAAAAGAAAATTTTTTTGATAGATCTAGAAAGTTTATTTAAGTTATGTTATAATTGTGGATAACTGAAAACCACTCTCCATCAATGGAAATAAATGATAGAAACAAATAAATTATGGCACATCAACCCAAAAAAGTAAGTTTCATCTACCAGAGGTAATGGTCCAAACTTAATTTATCCATTTGAGAAGATAGCCAGAGATTGTTATTTTATATTTTGTACTTTCTTTTTTTTTTTTTTAATTTTATTTTATCATTTTTACATTTACTTATATGTGTATATATTATTTGGGCCACCTCCCCCCTCCCCCCCACCATCCCCCCTTTCTGGACAGAACCTGTTCTGCCCTCTTGTTCTCAGATTTTGTTGAACAGAAAACATGGAAATAATAAGAAAGACATAGAGTTTTTGCTAGTTTGTGATAAAGACAGCTATACAGAAAGATTCCTAGTGTTGCCTCCATGCACTTGTGTATTGAAACCCACATTGGTTCATCTCTACCAGACCTCTTCACTACTTCCTGGTCCTCTTCCTATAGTGGCTTCTACCAGTTTAAGGTAACTTTGTTCGTTCCTCTACAATGAGCACATAACCACATTCAACTTTTAGGTTTCCTTCCCTTTCCCTATACCTCCTATGTGTATTCTCCCCTTAGTGTGTTACCCATGTCCAATAATATTACTGCGTCTGTTTTAGGTCTATAATCCACATATGAGGGAGAACACGCAAGTTTTGGCCTTCTAAGCCTAATTAACTTCACTTAAGATGATGTTCTCCAGTTGCATCCATTTGCTTGCAAATGACAAAATTTCACTCTTCTTTGTGGCTGAGTAAAATTCCATTGTGTGTAAATACCACATATTCTTAATCTATTCCTTGGTAGTGGGGGCATCTTGATTGTTTCCATAGCTTGGCTATTGTAAATAATGCTGCAATAAACATGGCTGTTACATGCTTTTACTGTTTTATTTTGTTGTTCTTGTTTAAAGTTGTGAAAAATCTGTACAATTCACCTCTTACAAATACTACATTTGTTTGAAGGACTTTATAAAGTATTCTTTGGCACAGATATAATTATTTATTTTGTTATTTTGTTACTATTTATTTTGTCTCCCTGTGTATCCCAGACTCACCTAGAACTTGCTTTGTATAGCCCAGACTTGCCTCAAACTGGTGATCCTCCTGCCTCAGCCTCCCAAGTGCTGGGATTAAAGGCATGAATCAACATTCCTGGCTACATTAATTTATTTAACTATTTGCTTATTTGTAGATAGTTTTTTTTTAAATTCCCCTTCCCCGCTCCAATTTGTTCTTTCACTCCTAGAAGATTCCAGGAATAGCATTTCTGGGATGGAGAGCATGTAAGTAGCCATTTTTTAAAGAATGTATAGTGGCTTTTTTTTTTGGAGGCAAGGTCTTGCTTAGTACTGGCTGAGCTTGAACTTTTGATCCTCCACTCTGTGCTATCAAGCCCAGCTCTACAGTATATGTTTTTAATAACAGAATAGTACCATGTCCTTATCTTGAAGAATCTGTCATAGCAACAGTCAGTATCATTCATTGGAATTTTGATGCATGGACATATATTTGACCTCAGACTCCTTAATGTGATTCCTTCATGAGACTCAGCATTTTATCTGCTCTTTCGGTTTCTCTCGTCTGTTAACTTGTTTTCATCCTTTCGTGTTTTTCTGTTGAACTGTCTTTTGGGGTTTGTTTGCTTGTTTTTCACAATTTTATTTTGAGTTCTTTAAATATTACTGGTATTAAACTTTTACCAGTCATGAATTTCAAATATTTTTTTTCTTGTCTGTTTCACTTTCACAGCACTTGCCTGAGCCATTTTTTATTTTAATGTAGTCTGATACATGATTTTTTTTAGTTTCTAAGTTTCATGAAATTTATCTTCATCTCTTAACATTATTCATAGTTTCTCATATTTACTTAGAAGATTGTTACTGCTTTCACTTTTACTATTTAAGTGTTTGAGTCTTCGGTAACTGTGAAACCATTTCTTTCTCATGTAATTGAACTCTTGTCATATGTTAAATTTTCACATTGTGTCATCTATTTCTGGGTTTTCTTTTCAGCTGTTTTTCTGTGTATTTATAACTCAGTATTATACTTTTCTCCAAGTAGATTACCTTTAATATTAGTATGCAAGCTCTTACGGTTTAAATTACTGTTAGCTTTTTTTCTAGATAGCATGTTTTCCTATTGTCCTGTGTAAATAAAACTAAACAAGTCCACACATCTACTCAAAAAAATTGATTTTTAACCTACATTATATTTAGTTCAATTGTATACATTTCTATTAAACCTTTTCAGACAAAATTTATTTGGTTGAAAACTTACTCATATTCTCTTTAGAGAATAGGCCTTTAACACTGATATTCAACACACCTTTCCCTTTGTTTTTCTTCATCTTTTTTCTCATCTTCCTTCTACCAAAGGTCCTCTCTTAGGATATTTGTCCCAAGATGTGTATGTATTGCAAGAAATTTATGGAATTTTCTGCCTTGTTTTTGTATGTATTTGTTATTAAATCACTTCATCAGACACATGGTAATCAGGTTATCTTTTGTATTCTATCAGAAAGTTTAATAAGAGTCTTATGCATCCTTCATTTTGTTAGTTTACAGATATTATTTAGGATTTGGTACTGTTTTGAGTATTTTGCTATTAAATCATTTTTATATGCGATGTTACATCAAATGTGCTTGATGAACTCTTGTTTCTTGATTGGTTTTTGAAGTATGTTATACTATCATCCTCAAATGACAGTTTTGTCTCCTTTCTTCTAATCCTTATGACTGTTAGTTTTTCTTATCCTCTTAGCCAAAGCCTCCAGTACTATATAATGAGCAGTAGAAATGATAAACTGATATCATTTTGTTTCCTCTTTTAAAGGAACTATGTGTTAGCTTCTCCATTAAATGCCTATTCTAAAGAAGCCTCTTCCTGTTCTTCGTTTGCTGGTAGAGTTCAGTGCATACTTATTTTTGAAATTCTCTAATGATTTTCTTATGTCAGATGTGGTGATCATATAATTCTTCTCTAGTTGGTTAATGTGTAACAGATAGATAAATTTCCTGGCATTAGCTCATCTGCATTATTACGGGAAATTCAACTCAACTGTACATGCTCGGGATGTGTATGTATGTATGTGTGTGTTTAATTCCTTGTAATTTCAGTTTGTTAAAATTTAGGTTCTTTGCAGTAATCCACTTTTTTTGGTCCCTAGAACAAATTTTGTAAGTTAGATGTAATTTATTTCTTAACAGCTAATACAACACAACTAAAAAGTGACTGAATAGGATTTGGATCACCTTTAGCGATTATTGACCTGTTCAGTTTTCTCATTTTATTTTTCCAGAAATCATCCGTTACATTGAGGGTTATTAAATTATTTAGCATAGTTGAAAATGATAATAGCTATTATCAACCTTATTTTTTTCTTTTGCTTTTGGTTTTGTGGCAAAAACTTCATTTTACTTTTACTATATCTTTATTTTCTTCTTGATTAATCTTTTTTCTTGCTCTTAAGATGTATTAGCTCACTGGTTTTCAAAAGGACAGCTTTTCTTTTTTTTGTACTTGTTGGTGTTACATAATTGTTCACAATACATCAGTGCATACATAAATGTTGACAATTAGAGCATCATTCTGCTCTAATCCATATCTTGCTACTCTGTAGAAAGTGTTTTATTAGATCAAAGCGTATTCTGCAGTCTAGCCTTTTAAGTAGGATCGTATTGTCTATAAATAAGGATAATTTGACATCTTTCCTATTTCTATTTCTTTTAATTCTTTTTCTTACCTTATTGCTTTCACTAAGAATTCAAGCGTGACATTCAACAAGGGTGAAGAGAGTAAATACATCTCATTCCTGATTTTAGAGGAAATACTTTCATGTTTTTCCCAATCAGAATAATACCCAGTCATAATACTCAGAATTATGTTGAGGTTTGAGTCTTTTTTCTTTTTTCAAAACTGAGATAGAGTCTACTTATTTAACCTAAGCTGGCCTCAAATTTACAGTTCTCCTGCCTCTGCTTCCAAGCTAGGATTGGAGTTGCAGACTGTTCCCTAATTTTCTCTTTGTCACCTTTCTGTTAACTTGTGGTTTTTAGCTATCCTGTTTTATCGTTTCCCAATGTTCTTCACCTCTTTTTCTTTCTCTTCTTGGAATATATAATCTCTTTTTTATCCTAACTTCTTATTCATGAGGTCGCACGGAGGAAAATTCCATCATCTTATTATATTTCCTATATTTCTAATTTGCACATTAGATGTTTTTAAAGAAAAGCAGTTATGAATAAAAAATCTTCTCAGTGAAGTCATTTTTCTTCAAGCGTGATTTCTATAAATGGCATTTTGTAGTATTTAAGGAATTAGTACAAAAATTTATCTCTGAGTGATTCAGCTTTTATTATGTCAGGTTTTGGAGCCTTATTCCATAATAGGATCTTAGCAGGGACAATGTTATAATGAACTTCCTGACTATTTTACCTTGAGCATGTTACTTTGTTTCCTGTGCCTCTTTTCTCATGCTCAAAGTGGAGATAAATAAGTAGCACCTACCTCATGGAATTATTACCGCCTGAGGCCTAATTCCTGGTCTACTATGTGGATTAGAAATTTGTCTGTCATTATAATAATGAAACTTTCTACATACAATGAGCTTGAAACAGTATTTTAGGGTAGTTAAAATGTGGTCTTTAAGATCAAATATGACTGAATTCTTCTCACTTAGTCATTTATTTCTTGAACCCCTCTAAGCAAGTTTTTAATGGTTCTAAACCTTGATTTTCTTATCTATAGAATGGAGATAGTGGTTATACCTGCTTTGTAGTGTACTTGTGAGGTTCCAATGGAGTAGGAGATAATGAATATCAAATTGATAACTACTGGTTTAAATTGCTTGTTTACCATTCTCTCTATTATTTAGTCATTTGTATACTGTCCCTATTTTTTTTTTTCATTATAAATTCTGCTGAACTTGCCTTCTTTCCTTAATGCCCTGTAACAGGTGTGACTTGGGAAGTTTAAAGAGTTTTAAAAGTTGTGTTAGACTTCCATTTAGGTAGTTAGAATTTTGAGATGGTACCCATTACATTAAAAAAAAATTTTTAAATAAGTACAAACCCCTTTATTTTAACACCATTTATTTTATGGAATAAATAAACATACTGGTAAAGTGTCCATATATATGTCTATAGTTATATTTCCTTTTGGTGCAAAGATGCTAATGTAGGTGAATTAACTGAAAGCTATATATTTTCCAGCACCCAAAATAATATTTGTTCCAGAATATTGTAGTTGTCTTAATCCAGTACAAAATATGAGAACAAATTAAAGAATTTGACACAAATTTGGAATTATCTATGTCATGTAGAAATCCATTTTATAAATGCTTATGTCAGATGACTCACTCAATCTCCATAGCAAAGGCCAATCATTTTGTTACCAAAGAGCTTAAATTTTGTAAAATTGTTTCTTTGAATTTTAGTGACTGTACATCCTTTACATTAGAACTAGTTCTTTTTTCAGAAGTTACAGAAGATAAACATCATCTTAATCATTACACTTGCAGTAATTTAGTCATCATTTCTTGGCTCTCGAAGGTGTAATTGTTACTTAGCTAGTTCTCTTTTCTTTTTCTGGAGAGAGAGTGGTACTGGGGTTAGAACTTAGAGCTTTTGTGCTTTTAAGGCAGCCACTGTACTGCTTGAGCCATGCGTGGTTATTTTTAAGATAACATTTTTCCACTGAGATGAAGTCTTTGTCTGGGCTGGCTTAGAACCTCAAACTTCCCAGATCTGAGCCTCCCAAGTTGTTAGGATTACAGGTGTGATGCACCAATACCTGGTTTCATCTCATCTTCTAAAATCTGTGAAATTTGGGATGTGTATATTACATGGTATCTTGTGACCTTTATCATCTTACAAGTACTTATGGCTTAGTTTTGCTTGAGTTAATAGCATTAGTGCCAACATGAAAAAAATAGAAGTCAGTGATTTGTAAGGAAATCAGAAAAGTAACAGCCCAGCACTTTTTAATCAACTAATAATAAAATGACAATGGGGAATAAATGGAAAAGGTGGTAAATGGCATCTATTCAGACATAGTCCCTAAGCAAATGTCAGCTCTTAATAAATCAGTGAGAAAAGAAACGTAGTTCAGCTTTAAATAAGTACATCAGAAGGTTAAGAAACAGTACTGGTGGTTCTCAAATATTTTTTTTTAAAAGAAGAAATAATATTACCAATGTACTTGATGCCACATTGGATAATATTGTTTGTTATATAATGAACATCAGACATTAATAAAAAAGGTCCCTGTGAAAAAAAGTAACTTTGTTGTTTTCCTTTTTTGAACTCCAGGGCCTCAGGCTTGTTAGGCAGGCTCTCTACCATTTGAGTCATTCTGCCAACCAGCCAGCCCTGTTTTGTATTGTGTATTGGATATTTTCTAGATAGGGTTTGGCCAAAGTATTTGCCTGGGCAGTTTGTCTGGCTTTGAATTGTGATCCTCTTGATCTGTGCCTTCTCAGTAGCTAGGATTACAGGCGTGAGCCCTGACACCTGGCTTTGTCTTCCTTTTGATGCATGCTTAAAAGTGATTTTGTAATGAAAAAGTTTAAGAATAAAATTTTCAGTAACTTTCAAGTCTTTGTGGTCAAAAAATCATGATCGTGTGACAGTGATTATAATTTCTTTTTTCATTCTTAGAGGTGTGTGCAGTAATGACTTAGATTTAAAGAAACAGTACAGTTCATCATTGTAGCCCTCTTTGAACCATTGTTTGCTACCATCTGGAAATTCTGGTGCTCAGAACTGACCCCACTACCTTTGATAACCAATCATTCATTATTCATAATAGCTTATAAATCCTTACCAATGCTGATTTGAATTATGTCTATTAGGGCCTGGCAACTTTTAGCAGATTCTTAGTAGTTGTGTTGGACCCTAAAGTGTAAATTAATATTCTGTATCACACTAGTTTCATGTAAAATTTTGAGGCATTTGGATTCACATTCCTGTTAAATTTCATCTTGTTGATAAAATCTGATTTTCATCCAAAAGCCATCTTTTCCAGTTTTGAGATGTATCTTTATGTTTTGCCAATTTAGGACTTTGTCCGATTTGATATACTGATTGTTTAGACAAGAGTCAATGAGTACATGGCCAGTCCACATATGTTATATTACCATCTAGTTCATGTGTTTTCTTTCATTCATTAAGCATAGATTTGTATTGCCGGAGTATTGTGTTATGTGCAAAAGTTAATGTTATGTGCAACAGTTAATGTTTCAAGAACAGTCATATCTTTGTAATTCTTAGATAAATCCTAAATTTGTCATCCTGCTTTACAAGTATTTTTTAAATGTTCAGTTTCTTCCTTCCATTGAGAAATTATTCTAAATGACTTGAACTTTCAAAGTATGCTCATTTTATACTTGGAATTGATACTTCATATATTTATTGCCTTAAAACTCATGTTACTTTTATTCACTGTCATGAATGTTACGTAATTTGCATCTTCGGTGATTTTCTTCCTTCAGAAGTCAATGTGGACAGAACATAAATCACCCGATGGCAGGACATATTACTACAATACTGAAACAAAACAGTCTACCTGGGAGAAACCTGATGATCTTAAAACACCTGCTGAGGTAAAAGTTTGAGGGCTAGAAATCATTCAGGGACTGTTAAGTAAACTGGGCTATAATTTTTAGAATTTTGTGTTCATCTGTCCAAAGAGCAATAGAACTTATGTTTCAGAAGATCTGTAAAAACATTCAGAAATGGGGTTAATACACACAGTGAATATGAATCACCAAGAAGAGCAATTAACGTCAATTAATTCTATAGAATTACTCTGAAAGGTGATTTGAGTCTTTTAAAATTTTCCCACTATAGCTGGGTGCTGTTGATTTTCTTCTATAATCCTACCTACCTGGGAGACTGAGATTGGGAGGATTGTGGTTTGAGTCCAACCCAGGTAAATACTTCTTGAGACCCCTTCTCCAAAAATAAAAGAGCAGAATGGACTGGAGGTGTGACTCAAGCAGTAAAGTGCCTGTCTTGCAAGCGTGAAGCCCTGAGTTCAAACCACAGACCGACACACGCGCACACACACACACACACTCACACACACGCGCACACACACACAAATAATTCCATGGTGTTAGGGGTAATAGAGATGAAGTTAGATTACCTAAAATACTTTCTTAAGAGTGAATTGTCTCATTGTAGAAAATGCCCCTGAAAAAGTATATTTTATTTTGTGTTGGCAATTTTTTTTTTGCCATTCAAAATATAGATATGGCAGTAAAAGTCCCATTACTGACTTATAGTTAGTGATTTTTCTTATTTATATGTATTGTGCAAGGCACACAAGTTTTCAGTTACTTTCTTACACCATTCTAGGTAGTATATATTAGGTTTTTTCATATCTACATTGTTTCCTTAAATTAGTTCAGATAGAGTTGTAATAAATTATGAAAGTAAAAATATATGCATGGCTAAATCAGATTTTGCTTCTCCCCAATTTTTATGTTTTCCTTACTTGCATTAGTATTTGAGAAGTCTACTTATTATATATGAGTGGCTATAAATGAGCACAAAGGATTTGAATTTCAGTTAGACCTGGCTTTGAATCTTAATTCTGCTCCTTAGTAGATGCATTACCTGAAACAGGTTACTTTGTCTCTCCAAGTAACAGTCTATGGTGGGGAATAATTAAGTTGAGCAGTAAAAATTAATATAATAAAGTCAGTTATTAAATATCTAGTAATTGATAACTTTTTACCATTATGTCACAAGATTTAAAATTGCAAACCAGCAATGTGAATGATCAGTGATGCTGAAAATATTACTATTTACTAAAAGCTTTTTCTTCTTTAGCAACTGTTATCTAAATGCCCCTGGAAGGAGTACAAATCTGATTCAGGAAAGCCTTATTATTATAATTCTCAAACAAAAGAATCCCGCTGGGCCAAACCTAAAGAACTTGAAGATCTTGAAGGTAAAACAGGAAAAAATATATGTACTGTAAAGTTGTTACATATGTATTTCATTCACTTTGAAACAATTCTTCCTGAGTAAGATTGTTCAAAGAAAGGACTTGTTTTTATATAACTAAATGATCAGTACATTTTAAATGATGTAATAGTTTTATGGGCTCTTATTTTCTTGTTGCTCTAAATCTCAGTTATATAGATTTTAAATAGATTTTTATTTGATTTGATTCCACTGAAACTAGGATACCAGAATACCATTGTTGCTGGAGGTCTTATTACAAAATCAAACCTGCATGGTGAGCTGCTTTGATAATTCATTTTCTGTCCTATTTAACATTTTTAGAGTATGTCTATAATGTCCACTAACCATGATTGAATAAATCTGCAGTGAAAAATCTCTAATTCAAAGAATTCCTTTTCATTTAAGGGTTATATTATAAATGAGCTTGTAGCTTTTAAAGTTGTGCTTGGTCTTTTAAAAAGTCATGTTTTATGATTGGAAAATTAAACAAGGACTTCACATACAAATTTTCTAAATACTCTGTTGGTGCATACATGAACCATGATTTAACACACTAAATGATAGTAGACAGCAAAAACCTTTTAATATTTATCAGTTTATATTTTATTAGTATATTGTCAGGCTGTGCATTCAATGCTAATTATGTTTTAGCATAACATTGCAAAATAGCTTTAGTATGTTTCTCATGGAAGAATTAAGGTAAAGAAAATAACATGCTTCAGTTATGTAAAGGAAAAATATTTTAACATTGTCATCTATTCAGAATACCTCTGAAAGTTTGGTAAAACTTACTACCTAACGTAAAAACTCAAGGCTTTATATCCAGAGATTATGAGTAAGAATTGAGAATTTATTCTCACTTGTAATACAATATTTAGTGTCGTGAACTATACTAGACTAGAACCAAGAGGTTGCAGGAGAGTGGGGCTGGTAACCTAGGTAGCAGTATGGAATGACATCTGGCAGGGAAGAAAATTAATAATTTCTTAAAGTATTGTCATCTTAAGTACATTTACCTTTCCTGTATGTTACCTCATTAGTTTAGATCATCCTTGTATCAGAAAATACATTAATTTATTTTAGTATTATGTATGTTTTTTTAGCCATCCTAAATTGATTTTCATAAATGTTTTTTTTCTTTAATGAGCAGTAAGTTTGAAAAATATTTCATAAAATTTTGAGCTCATGTCATCACTTACTTGGAGTACTTCATTTCGTAGTGATGCTAAATTAAAAATCTTTTTTGTTACCACCAAATTAAAAATTTACTCAAACTGAAATAACTGAAATGTTGAGGGCAGATCTTTAAAGTTCACTTGAATCTATCAGTACTGTCATTGGCTAATTATAATATTGTGATAGATGGGTTCTTTGTTTATTCATTTAGAGTATCAAGCTCACTTATGATATAACCTTAATAGAAATAATCTGTATGCATAGCTATCTATCTACTTGTCAGTGCTAGTTAGTTTGTGAATTTGATAACCATTTTGAATTTAGTGCATTTAAAAATCAATTCAGGAAAGTGTTACTTTATACCAGAATTATGTAGACTCTCAGGGAGTAGTTGCAAGGCCAGCAACCTTTGGAAAAATAGCAGCATGGTATAAGCTTTCCTAATAACTGTTCTTTTTAAAATTTGTCTTCACTGTTTAATTGCTGCTCTGAAATTAGAGCATTTGCTCTTCAACATGATTTTTAATTTTTTTTCAGATGATACTTTTCTCTTACCTCCTTTTAAAGATTGTTTTCAGTGGTTACATTTAAATAAATATGTAATAGATTACTTTTCTTTTTTCTCTTTAATAGCCATGATCAAAGCTGAAGAAAGCAGGTAAGCAATTTTGCAAATCAGTGTATTTCACAAATTAGTCTCTTCTATAATACCCTTGTTTTAGCTGTCTACTTTCTTTGTAATATTGTTTAACATGTTAGGCCTAATGATTTGATGTCTTTGGAAGATTTGGCAGGGTAAAATTTAGGAGGGAGGAGTGGACAAATAAGTATTTGAATGTGGACAGCTTGTCTCATGAATTACTAAGACTTGTTACTTCGGAAATGGATGAGAGATTAGTCATACCTATGTTTCCTTGTACACAAAGTTTCCTTTTAGTGGAAGAAATGCAGAAGATTTAAAGTTCTTATAGAAACATAATATGTCAGATTTCAAGGTGTATAATCAAGATTTTTCACTTGATAAATAATTATTGGACTTTTGGAAGTGCAAACTCTTGAATGAGTATCTGTTATATATCATCATAAAAGTTTGCTAAGTTAAAGTTAATAACGGTAGTAGCTGGGTGTGGTGGTGGTGGTGGTGGTGGTGGTGGTGGTGGTAGTGGTGGTGGTACATCTGCCTGTAGTCCCAGCTTTGCTCAGGAGACACAAAACACAGTTTTAGTCTGTGATTTCAATCATTGAATGGCTCACTAGTTTACCATAACTGTAATTTTGTCCTTCAGTTGTTTTCTCTGTTTCTTAGATTTTATGATAATTTAAAAACTGGCTTAAATGCAATGACCAGTTTTCTCTTTTTTTTAATGTATAGCAAACAAGAAGAGTGCACCACAACATCAACAGCCCCAGTCCCTACAACAGAAATTCCCACCACTATGAGCACCATGGCTGCTGCAGAAGCAGCAGCTGCTGTTGTTGCAGCTGCAGCCGCAGCCGCAGCAGCTGCGGCTGCAGCCAATGCCAGTGCTTCCACTTCTACTAGTAATACTGCCGGAAGTGTTCCAGTGGTTCCCGAGCCTGAAGTTACTTCCATCGTAGCTACTGTTGTAGATAATGAAAATACAGTAACTATATCAACTGAGGAACAAGCACAACTTACTAATATCTCTGCTATTCAAGATCTAAGTGTTGAAGTAGCCAGTAATACTGGAGAAGAAACATCTAAGCAAGAAACTGTAGCTGAGTAAGTGTATTGACTTGCCTTCTGAAAATCAGTACTAGACTTAATATAAGAAATTGCCAGCTTATGAGAAAACTGTCACATTGCTCTTAGCTAGACTAAAGTGGTATAGCTTTTTAATACAGCAAAAGCTGCATCTGTCAAAGTTTACAGTTGGCATATATTTGCATACCCTGTAGTCTAGCCATATTTTATGTGGCTGAGCTTTATATAGCTATAACAAGTGAAGTCAGATTAAACCTCTTGACGTAAAGGATGTTCCTAACTTAAAAAAAAAAAAAAAAAAAACTCATTCAAACATTCATATTTATTTAGATTGCCTAATCCTTCCACCCCTTATTATATGTGTTTTGTTTTGTTTGTAGTTGCTCAAAGTGAAAATAGCTTTGTAATTTATTTGATGTTTAGAAGTTCAAAAGGAAAATATGTGGTATACTTGTAGGCATAAAAAGTGAAATTAACATTTTGTTTATATTTTATCCTTTTCTATCTATTTAAAATATATGTGTAAATATTTAACAGTATATGTCAGAGACATCTTCCACATTGAGAAAGCTAAGTACTCCATCATTTGCACTGATGGCATGTTACCATTTAGGTTATGTAATATCATTCTTTGATAGCTTTTTACACTTACTCTTTTAAATGCCAAAATCCACAGGTGTTCAAGTCCATCAGCATAAATGGCACTGTATTTGTATGTACCTGTGCACATCTGCCTGTGTAGTTAATATCTCTATTGTTATATGTGTTATATAAATAATTATTATACTTCATTGTTTAGGAAATAATGAAAAACTGTGTATAGTTGGTACTTATGCAACTCTTTTTCTTTTTTTTTTTTTTTTTTGCATGAATATTTTCAGTCCTCATTTGAATCTATGAATGCAGGGGCTGAGTAATTTTCATAATTTTAACTAGTTTTTCTTTCCAGCATTTCCATATTTATAGTGACTGACTCCTTATTATAAACTTGGTTTTAGTTACTGTAAATTAGGCCTTTTATAGCTGTTAATTTTTCTCTGGGCTCCTTATTTGGCAATTTAGATAACTGGACCTCCCAAAGTGGAGACTTAATTCATGGCCTAAATTTGTATTTTTCTGTTAGTATCTACTTCAGTGTCTCTTCTGCTAAACTTTCTACTTACAGTGGTTTTTTAAATTTCATTTTTTTCTTACATTCCTTTATTTTTATATAGAACAAACTGTAAGACTATAATTTTTTCATTTCACAGTGACCCCCCCCAAGCAAATACAGTTAATAATACCTATTCATACTTTTTGTTGGAGGTGATTATATAGAAAACTTTCACAAAAGTACCAAATAATATTTTAAGTTTTTTGTGTTACATAGTTTCTGTCACAGTGATCCAACTCTGCTGTGATAGCACAGAATGAGCCATAAATAGTATGTAAACATATTAGCATGACTGTGTTCTGTTAAAACTGTATTTATCAAAACTAACAGTGAGGGGTTGAACGGACCAAAGTAAAGTATACCCACAATAGGCATATATTGAGACAACCCTTTGAACATAAGACTTAGATATTAGTAATGAAAACCATGACTGTAAAATAGGCACAGTGGGGTAACAAGTGGGAGAGGAATTGAAGATTAAGGTATATGGTAGATGGACTTCATGTGTTTATATGAAACAGAACTAAGAAACTTATTGCAATTGCTTTAAGTGTGGTGGGGAGGGATTGAGGGGGAGAGACAATGGGGGTAATATGAATGATGTACACTGTAAGTGTAATCGGAATTGTCACTATGAATCCCCTCTGTATAAGCAATATATCCTAATAAAAAATTTTTAAAAAACTTAACAGTGAGATGGATTTGGCTAATGGATCATTTTTGTCTGACCCTGATTTAGTCCTCTACTTCCTTTTATTTATGTATATTGACCTGAGTGTTAGGTCTTTTAATAGGAAACCACTGACTAAGTCTAATAAACCATTTAAAAGTATTAACTGTAAACTAATGAAACTCATTTATTGCAATTAAATATTTTGGCATTTGGATAGAATCTTAACTGATGTTACAGAAAAAACTGTACTTTTATGTCTTTAGCTTCAGATAATTGTGTTTTCAGGGTTCATGTAGGATTAAATGGTAAACAATTTTCCTGGGTGAAGCAAGTATTTATTTAAATTGTGAATAACATGTTTGAATTTGTCTCCAGTTTTACTCCCAAGAAAGAAGAGGAGGAGAGCCAACCAGCCAAAAAAACATATACTTGGAATACAAAGGAGGAAGCAAAGCAAGCATTTAAAGAATTATTGAAAGAGAAGGTAATTTTATATTATATATAGTAATTCCCTACTGAATGAAGTTTCAATTTAATCTCCTTGATGCTTTTTGTATTAGGTTTTTCTTTTTTTAATTCATTTTTATTAGGATATATTTTTCGTGTGTGGGGGGGTGATTAACTGTGACAATTTCCAATAGGCTTATATTAGACATTGGTTAGATCGCTCCCACCATCTCACTCCCCCCACAACCCCCTCCTTACCCCTCTTAAAGCAATTATAAGAGGTTTCATCAATTTCATACATGGGTATGAAGCCCATCAACCATATTCCTTCACCTTTATCTCTGTTCATCCTGCCCCCTTCCACAAGTACAGCCCTCATATTGTACCTATTTTACAGTCCTGTCTTTCATCATTAATTCCAAAGTCATTGTTCAAAGGTGTCATGTTTTTTTATTGAAGAGCACTTCTGTGAAACTCAGCAAGGAACTATACACATTTCTACCTCAATATTCAATGTAAGATTTTTTATTTATGATCTTTGTTTATCTTCTAATCACTGGCCTACAGAAAACATCATATGTCACAGACTTCAAAAAAAAAAAAACTATTTTAGAAAGCTGGGTAGAGTGGCTCAAGTATGTAATCCTAGCTACTTGAGAGGTAGAGATTGAGAGGATCTTGGTTCCAGGCCAAACCTGGCAAAAAGTTCATGAGACACCCCCCCACCCCCATCTCAACTAAAGGCTGGATGTGGTATTCCAACAACTGTCATTCCAGATAAGCAAAGTAGCACAAATAGGTAGATTACAGTTCAGGCTGTGGGCATAAAATGAGACCCTGTTTCAAAACCAGGACTGGGGGAGTGGCTCATGTGGTAGCATGCCTTCCTAGCATATGTGAGGCTCTGAGTTCAACCTTTAGTATCATTAAAAAAAAAAAAAGCCATGTTAGGCCTTTTTCAGATTCCTTCAAAGGAAGTGCTTGATGTTTTCAGCAGAACACTGGGTTTCCTGTTACGACATTTTCTATACCTCTGTGAAATTTTAACTTTTCCTTTAAATGGTTTTCAGCGGGTGCCATCCAATGCTTCATGGGAGCAAGCTATGAAAATGATCATTAATGATCCACGATACAGGTAATGCTCCAGGTTTTTTTTATTTACTTTTAACTTTGAGCATAGCAAACCTAGCACATTTAAAATTGCATACTGATACATTTTTTAAAACATCCATTTATATCTGTTATTTTGATTCCAAGTATATAGTTGTTTTATATGTGATATAAATCAAAAATCTAAAAGACTTGTGATAAAATTTGAGTGCCCTGCTACAAATGGAATTAGAATTATTTTAAAACTAGAAATTACTTTTTAAAACCATTTCATCTTTTATTATAGAAATTTTCTTAATTTACACTGTTTCCAAAGCACTAACATTTGGTTCTCCTGCCTTCATTTACTCTTAAATGTTTTTCTGATATTTAGTGCTTTAGCAAAGTTGAGTGAAAAGAAGCAGGCCTTCAATGCGTATAAAGTCCAGACAGAGAAAGAAGAAAAAGAAGAAGCAAGATCAAAATATAAAGAGGCTAAGGAATCCTTTCAGCGTTTTCTTGAAAATCATGAAAAAATGACTTCCACAACCAGATACAAGTAAGATTTTTAAAGATGTATGTAATATGCTTATCCTATTGTTTTTTTCATATTTTTTGCCATGTAACTGACCCAAACTACATAATATTAAGTAAATGTATATGATTGTGGATGTGTCACTTTCATAAGGGACTTGAAATGTCAGCCCTTATGTAGAATTTAGTGTACAGATATAATTGAGGTATTAATTAGGATTGAAAGAAAATGGAAAGGACTAAATTTAGCTTCATTTTACTTAAAAGAATTGACTTTATATTTGTGGAGTAGAAATTGGCTATTTGCATTAAGTAGATACAGCATTTTTAAAAATTGCTTTTATATAACATTCTTAATTTCAATTTGCTTTATTAAGGTTGGAGGTAATTCACTAAGGTTTAGCGGTACATTTTTAAGCTTACTTTCCCTACATGATGCTTTATTTTCCTCTTTCAGAAAAGTTTTAATGAAGAAATCTTCTAAGTAGTAGTATTTTATGTATTAACTAAATTTTTGATAACTTTTTTAAGGCCTTTAATTTAGCTCGGGGCAGTTTGGTAATCTCTGTGAGCTGCCTTATGGAGTAAAGATAGTTTAGACTATAACATATTGCACAATGTGAGTTACCCTGTCTCTAAGGAGAATGGAGGAAGCCTTTGCTATTTTAAAGTTGTCCTGCAGTTATGAAAGAGTGTTCTTTTCAATGGTTTTGAATTTAGCTTAAATTAAAATAATTTAGAATTTTAATAGTAAATTCAAAAGTAACATTTAATTTCTTGATGTATAGAAAAGCAGAACAAATGTTTGGAGAGCTGGAAGTCTGGAACGCAATATCAGAACGTGATCGTCTTGAAATATATGAAGATGTTTTGTTCTTTCTGTCAAAAAAAGAAAAGGTATTATTTATTCTTAGTGAATAGTGTTTGTGGACAAAACAAGATGTTTCCTCATTTTGAGTAAGTTTTTTGCTTTGCTTTGTTTTATGATACTGGAGATTGAACCAGGGCCCTCCAGCATGTGAGGCAGGCACTGTACCTCTAAAGCCACACTCCTCAACCCTGAATAAGTTATTTTATAACATGTCAATTTTTGTTGTTTCGTTTGCCTAAAGTGGTACATCAAATCTATTTATTAGAAGATGAGTTTAAAGATAGAATGGGTAACTCCTATAATAATCTTTTTTAGCTCTCTCTCACACAGAAGTATTGTTGTAGTGGGATACTGATACATCCAACTACTACTTGTCAGTAATTGCCCACTTTGAAAAATAAGATTTTATTTATTTTTTTAGTTTATTAGGTTGTTCTTTTGCTTATATTGTAACTGTGATTCTGTTACAAGAGTAGCAGTAATATACAATTGTTTCCACTAAATTGAACTTGTTGGATATTGTTTTAAAACACTTATTTTATTTAAATTGTATATTATCCAGTCTTGAAGGAATAGACATGATAATGGGGGTACTGTTAAATATTTGAAATAGTTGAAGGAATTGAAGATACTAGCATTTATCCACATAGTAACTTTAATTATAGACTATGGCTGTACTTCAGAGTTATAGGAAAAGAGGTTTATGAAGGACAAAACCTAAAAACATGGTTTTCAGATTCTGACTTTAAAGAGAGGTGAAAAAATTGAAAATAGGACCAAGCCATGCACATAGGCAAGAACACTGACAAAATAAATGGTGCTGACATTTAAAACACATATACATAATATTTGAAAGTCGTTACCAGTTAGAATGTAAAGAAACCTTCAGTAAATCAAGTTTCTTTGAACTCGTATTCATACTTTCCTTGTAGGAACAAGCAAAGCAGTTACGAAAGAGGAATTGGGAGGCTTTAAAAAACATTCTTGACAACATGGCTAATGTAACTTACTCCACTACTTGGTCTGAAGCCCAGCAGTATCTGATGGATAATCCAACTTTTGCAGAAGATGAGGAATTACAGAGTAAGGATAATGACTAAATAAGAAAGACAATGTTAAACAGTTTACTTCAGTGACAAAGAATTATTCTCTTTATATGAAATCTCTAACTCAACTTTTCACAGTGGTTTGTCCATTTCTGGATAGGGTTTGTTTTCAAGTGTGTTATTTCTCTCTAATTGAGATTTGTGATAAAGGGCGAAATATTTTTCCAAAAATCCAGGTTAGCTTTAACAGTTAATTTTTGAAATGTGAATCTTAGGTTAAACTTAATAATTGCCACATTTTACAAATGCTGACTTCTTAGGTAGTAATACTTTTGTGTATGCAGAGCATAGGGCCTCTGACATGCTAGGCAAGTGCTGTACCACTGAGCTGTACCCCATTCCCAGAGTAGTAACTTTATAGTTTTGCAAAAAGAAAAAAAAAAAAAAAGGATCAGAATTATCTTACTAGGCATCCCCCAGTACTTTTAAAGTCTAGCTTTCCTTGTTTGCCACTCCTCTGAAAATCATGCTTCAGTAGGCTTTTCAGCAGGGCTTAGAATTTTGTATAATCATTCACTACATAATGACATTTCAGTTAATGATGTACCACATATTTGTGGTAGTGCCATAAGATTATATTGCTTAGTGATGTCACTATCTCAGTTACATAAGTATACTCTATAGTGTATGCAGAATGATGAAATCACCTCATAACTTACCCGTTGTTGAAGTGATACATGACTGCTTTTAAAAGCTTCTGGGTAATTATATTGCTGACGTGTTGAAATAACAGTTTCATTTTCATTTTGTCGTTAATATGCATGCCTTTTCATCCTCATCTTTCAGTGGTGTTCGTGAAATTTTCCTTAAAACTTTCCTTTCAAGATAATTATAAACCATATTTGAGGCTAAATATAAGTATTTTTGAGCAGTGAATTTGAAATTTTTAGGGAGTCACTGCAAATAGTCAACCTATTTTCATTATTGGTATTTGAAATTTAAATTTTTATCTGAAAAATATTTTAGACATGGACAAAGAAGATGCATTAATTTGCTTTGAAGAACACATTCGGGCTTTAGAAAAGGAAGAAGAAGAAGAAAAACAGAAGAGTTTGCTGAGAGAAAGGAGACGACAGCGTAAAAATAGGGAATCTTTTCAGGTAATATAAAAATCTCTTGTCCAACTTAATTTTATAATAGGGTTATAGAGCTTGAACAAATAATTCTGAGATTCCTGTTGTTGTCTTAGACTTTATGGAGGACCCATACCCGGTAACTCTTTTTTATAATTAATTACCAGTCTATTTAGATAGTCTTTTTCATCAAGAAAACATACAAGACTGTAGCAGATGTTATTTAAGGTGAGCATTTATAGGTAAGGTTTTAGTTGAGAAAAACAAATAGCTCGTGGGATGACTGAAAACAAGATGTGTGTGATGAGTCAGTAGTTTCCAGAGAACATAGGATATACTGTATAGTTTAGAGATGGATCTTAATTTCTTAAGTTTTGGGGTTACAAAGAATTTTTTCATTTCATTTCATATCTCACCAGATTACCCATCTCAGTAAGAATCATAATAGTACTTAACATTCATTTGGTTACTGTTACACATTTTACATTTATAATCTTGGGGTTTATGACAGCCTCATCTTATAAGAGTAGGTATTGATTTTGTTGTATCCATTCAGATAGATAAGGAAATGGACTTGGAGAAGTGAAGTGCCTGCCCACCTTCAACAACTACTGATTATAAAGCCACAAAGTCTTGATTACAAGCTCTCTTTCATTAACCACTGTATTGAGATAAAATCTAAGTTGAAGTGGCTCAAATAAGCTTATTAACTAATAGTCTTTGATCTAGGGAAAGGCTTATTGCCATCCTCAAGGGCAGTAGTTCTCAGCATTTCATGTGTCTCAAAATCACCTAAAGAACTTTTAACAAATTATTCCCACCATGCTGAAAGTCAGTAGCCAATTTCAGTCCTTATTCCATGAAAACTTTTAATAGGTTCCTTTGTCTTAGTGGGTTTCCAGATAGAGTAGCCAGTTATTAAAACCTCAGATTATAGAGCTTCTCCCCTAAAAATGATTTAGTAGATCTGGGGTAGAATCTGAAAATTTGCATTTCTTAGTGTCTAGATCATATTAATACTGATGAACCATATTTTGAGATCTAGTGACCTATCACATTAGGCCTGACTACATGGTTGGTCATTTTAGTCTGGAAAAAACTCAAATGACAATTCTTTGTTAGAGATGTAAAGTTCTACTCACCACCTTTATTTATATTCAGTGATTGAGAATTTAGTCACACTGTCACAGCTAACTAGAAAAGAAAGTAGGAAAACTTAGTTTTTAGATAAGCAGATATTTGACCAGAAAGGAGGAAACAGATTTTTAGGACCATTCTGCTCTTTTGCAACTTTGAGCTTTAATGCCTTTATAAAGATTTAAAGTTTACAGTGGTGTAAAATAAAGATGCACATAAAAGATAATGCAATGAAAATGCAAAGGTGATGTTGACATCATTTAGTGAGTAGAGACCAGAGAAGTTTGTAAGCATCTTGCAATTGCAAGACTACCACCTCTACCATTAAAAAAAAAAAGCAGAGATTCTGGAAATAAAATACTAGCAAAGCAAATATAAGTTGGGAGTAGGTTCTAAGGTTCCATTCCTGAAGATAGATGGAGTCTCAGTATGTTGATCTGAGTGTCAACAATGGGGAGGGGAGGTAATTAGGATAAACTTTTTTTTTTTTTAAAGATTTAGACATAAGGTATAATAGTAATGTGAAGTAAAGGGAAAGGTTCTGAAACCAAATATGAGATTTAATTCTAGCAATCTCAGCTACTTTGGAGAAATTACACATCTTCCTGTTAGAAGCATACATTTGTTCAAAGAAAAATGTTTAATGTCAGTAAAAAAATACCTAGAGCATCCCAGACACTATTTTAAAACGAAAAATATATTTTTGCAGGAAACATGCACATTATTCATTCTTTAGCTTCATTTGAGATAGGTAATATATAATACTTTGAATTATCTTTTCCACATTTATATAATTTTTTTTTTTTTTTTTTTTAAGAACTAGAAATGGTATTCTACCTTAAGGTACAGGAAACAGATGCCTAAAAAAATAATGTAGTATTTGAAAGGATAAAATTTGTATTTATGTGTGTCTAAAACAGTTTTTACTTTCATCAAATAACAAATACTCTTTGTACCTGAACATGTTTGGGATAACATTGGTAGAATAGTTTGAAATATTGCTGTTTTTGATGTACATTTTCATTTTATACTGGTATTTCTTAATGTACTTAAAAATAACTTTTCAAATATAATTTTTCCCCAGATATTTTTAGATGAATTGCATGAACATGGACAACTACATTCTATGTCATCTTGGATGGAATTGTATCCAACTATTAGTTCTGACATTAGATTCACTAATATGCTTGGTCAGCCTGGTGAGATTCTTTTCTCTCCAAATTTTTGTAGTTACAGTAGTAGTGGGCCAAAGGGGAAGGTGGTTGTGTTGGGGGAAGGGTGTTTAATTTTATGTTTGTTTTATAAACAAAAAGTAATTGCAGCTCTTTGGTTAGAGCTAGCTTTTGACTTCTTTAGTTTTTTCATTAGGATCAACTGCACTTGATCTTTTCAAGTTTTATGTTGAGGATCTTAAAGCACGTTATCATGATGAAAAAAAGATAATAAAGGATATTCTAAAGGTAAGTAAGGACATTCTTACTTGTTAATTTATAGTATACATATGTGTTATTTATAATAAGATTTCTTGTTTTTAGGATAAAGGATTTGTAGTTGAAGTAAATACTACTTTTGAAGATTTTGTGGCAATAATCAGTTCAACTAAAAGATCAACTACTTTGGATGCTGGAAATATCAAATTGGCTTTCAATAGTGTAAGTTTCACTACTACAAAAACTCATTTAACAGTACAGTTCTTTGATTTTGTTGTTTGGCAGTATGGGGGATTGAACTCAGGACCTCATACCTGTTAGGCATTTTACCACTTGAGCCATTTCACCAGCCTTATAGTTTTTAATTATTCAGCTAAATTAAGTTTTAGGCTATTGGGAAAGGACAATATGAATAGGATTTTATAGAGTACTAGAGAGTTAGGTAAGGTAAAAGAAAATAAAATATTTAGATGATGGACTATGTTAAGTTTCCTTTGCTTGAACTAACTAGTGTTATAAACAAATTATCCCTTATAAACAATATGAGGGTACTTCTAAATTCAGAGCAATTGATTCCTTACCAGTAATAATGATTATACTATTGTAATGTATTAAATATGATTTTCTAAAAGTTACTAGAAAAGGCAGAAGCCCGAGAACGTGAAAGAGAAAAGGAAGAGGCTCGGAAGATGAAACGAAAGGAATCTGCATTTAAGAGTATGTTGAAACAAGCTACTCCTCCAATAGAGTTGGATGCTGTCTGGGAAGATGTATGTATGCTTGTAAATTTTGTGTAATGAACTGTTTGAACAGTTGAAAATAAAAATGTGTTTCATTCCTTTCCCATTTTATAGCCACAAAATAAGCTAAAATTATCTGTAGAATATAGTAAATATATTTGGAAAATGACAGAAGTATTAAGTCAACTGTTGCTCTACATTCAAGAATATTTGTTAAAAATATATACACTTTAAGGGAATGAGTTTTTCTCAGTTTTCACCTGCTGATATGACTCCTTCTAGGCATATTGATACACTTCTTGGAATTCATCTATTTCCTATCTTTAATTTTTTAGATCCGGGAGAGATTTGTAAAAGAGCCAGCATTTGAAGACATAACTCTAGAATCTGAAAGAAAAAGAATATTTAAAGATTTTATGCATGTGCTTGAGGTAATCTTAATTGTCATCTGAGGTATTATAAAATGACCCTGCGGGGAAGGGATTCCAACTCAGGCTGTTTGACTCTAGGGTCAGTACTCTTTTGAATATGTTTACTATGGTGTCAGTTCTAAACAGCTGATACTTTGCAATTTATAGTCTTGGCATGGTAATTAGGCATAAGAGTCACCTACTTGACTGTTCACTATTTCTGTAGATTTATTGTTCTTGATTAATATATTAACATTTTTTATATGTTATTTATAATAATGTTTTTTGTTTTTAGGATAAAAAATTTGTCTCAGGTGGGCCCCATGTTGTTTCACAGCTGCCTCTGTAATATGGTCCTGTTGACCTCTAGCTCTTTTCTACTTTAAGTATAGCTTAGGTCCCACAGCCTTTGTATTATCTACAAGCTTCTTAGGCGTGCAGAACCTCAGGCCCCGTCAGCAAAAATTCCTACATCATAATCTTAACCAGATTCCTAAGCATTAGAATGTACTTTGAATTTTGAGATGCTGTGCTTCAGTTAGTGTCCTATCTGTTTTTTGCCAGTTCAGGAATCTTCAAGCAGTTGTGCGAGGGGTAATGTAGTGAGGTGATAAACAGAGCTAAAGATGGTAGCATGGAAAAAGACCAAAAAGCATATTTGGATTTTAGAACTCCATGAATTGAGCCTTGAGATGGCACTCAGTGAAACACAAAAGATAAGAGTTCCTTCTGAGCCATAGTTTCCACATCAAATTATGCAACTGAAACAGTTTATTTTCAGAGTCATAAGTGTGTTTAGAGGCAAGGGGCATTTATTAACAGCACTTCTCCTTTTAGCTAGCCTGATAATTTAGTTTTAATAAGAGTTGAAAATAATCATTTCTAATGATGAGCAAGATGGAAATACTTCCTGGGGGAAAGAAAGAGGAGTAGATTTTTGCATTTATTCTGAAACCAACCTTGCTCAAGGGTGGCTATAAGGTTGTTCTTCATCTAAGTGTCTGGTGTAGCTTATACCTTGCTAACCAAAGCCAGCAAGATTCATCAGCAACAGTATGCCTAAATGTCATTGCATTTCATTGTAAGTATAAGTTCTTGAAATGTTTTTCTTTTTGCCTCTGTAGCATGAATGTCAACATCATCATTCAAAGAACAAGAAACACTCAAAGAAATCAAAAAAACATCATAGGAAACGTTCCCGATCTCGATCGGTAAGAAAAGGTTCTTAGATGACACCATGAATGTAATACTAAAATATTTCCTAGCATCATTGTAGATGAAATTATTCATTTTGTGTAGGGGTCAGATTCAGATGATGATGACAGCCACTCAAAGAAAAAAAGGCAGCGGTCAGAATCCCGTTCTGCTTCAGAACATTCTTCCAGCGCGGAGTCTGGTGAGCATTTCTGTTTACTTGGTTATAATCATTGATACTTCATTTGCTCATATTCTGACACTTTCTTCCTTCTATACTCCTCAGAGAGAAGTTATAAGAAATCAAAAAAGCATAAGAAGAAAAGCAAGAAAAGGAGACATAAATCTGTAAGCAAGCTCTAATTTTTACATTCACCTAGGCTTTTGTTCTTAATTTCCTCAGTGACAATAGGTAGGCACCCAAATGTAAAGTTCTTGTCTTAGTCTTGGATTTTAAAGTCCTTTAGTGAGCTTTGAACAAAAACAACAGTGTTAGTTAATTTTAAAGACAAGGGTAGGAATCCTAAGAGCCATGTATGTATATTGCAGCTGTTTTGAGATGTACAAATATAAATGTTTTCCTGCTTCTGTAGATAAACATTAGCATTACTTAAGGAGCTTTTTCAGAATGTAAGGGCTTGGCTGCGTCTACAAACCTAGATTGGTTTTTGCCTTTTTTTCATGCTGTTCACTCTAATTTTGCATGCTTATTGATATATTAATACTATGTTTTAAATAATTTCTCCTCCATAATAATTTTGAAGAATAATTTTATACAGCTGTTAACCTCATGTGTGAATAGGCTAACAGCTTAATCAGCAGCATCCTTATACATTTGTAAATAAACTAATATTATAATGGGTTGCTGAAAAAATGTATCTGAGCTGGGGGTGTAGGTTCAGTGGTAAAGTGTACAAGGATGGGACCCTGGGTTCGACTCCCCAGTAGCACTAAAAACGTTTGTCTATGTTTGCATCATCAATATAACCCATATGAAGTGGTAGGTCTTCTAATGGTGTTTTATCCTGTGAGAATATCATCCTGCCCCATTTCACTTCTCTATAGACTCATAACCTAATACATGTAAGTCTTTTCAAATATTACCTAAAGATGTTAAAATAGAACAATACACTTCTCAAAATGCTAACTTTTTTTTTTTTTTTTTTTTTTTGTCTATATAGGACTCTCCAGAATCTGATGCTGAGCGAGAGAAGGATAAAAAAGAAAAAGACCGGGAAAGTGAAAAAGACAGAACTAGACAAAGATCAGAATCAAAACACAAATCACCCAAGAAAAAGACTGGAAAGGATTCTGTATGTATTTAGGATTGTTTCATTCCTATATTTACAAAATGAAAAAATGAATAGTGTAGTTGAAATAATATTTTTAAAGAATACATTGTTTTCTGGGTTTGCTACCATTGAAGAAACAGTGATAAATCTGTTAACTTCTTTTTACACAAACTAATTTTCTAGCGTATGTTGTCATGAATGACCCTGGATTTGAGTCTCTTTAAGTTTTGTATTCCTTAAAAAAAAAATAACAAAGCACTGGCACAGTGGTTCAAGCCTGTAACCCTAGCTACTTGGGAAGTGGAGATCCGGAAGATTGTGTGGTCCAAGGCCAGCCTGGGCAAAAAAGTTAGAAAGACTCCATCTCAATCAAGAGTTAGGTGCAATGGTATGTAGTATAATTGGGAGTATTGCAGTCAAATACTTAACTAAAGCAGGAAGGACTGGGTGCATGGCCCAAGTGGTAGAGCACCTGCCTAGCAAGCCTAAGGTCTAGAGTTCAGTTCCTGGTACCCACCCCCTCAACCACCTCCACCCCCAAAAAAATTGTTTTCTTAGTATTAACCTAAGAAAAAGGATATGGTCTTATTCATTCTAAGGAATATAAAATATAGGAGGCTCAAATCAGGGGTCCTCCAAATGTCAATCAGTAGTTGTCATTGTTCCTAAATCCAGTTTTCAAAAAAATAGCATTTGCTAATGTCTTTGAAATATTGAGGGAGAAGGGTGGGCACAAAGGAATAGGAGGTAAATATATGCCAAAGTTAGTATTTTAATATCATTAAATACCATTACCTTAATATCATTTGCCTTTAGTTTCTCACATGTACATAATGTAGGAAAGACAACACACAATAATGCAGACTTTAAGTTTTGACAGTTCTTTGTACATATATGAATATGCAGAAAGGTGAGTTTGATTCACACCCTCATGAAGAATTGCTTCCTCTACACCTAACTGGAAGTTCAACAGTTTCTTTAACAGTGGGAGTGACAAAATCCATGAAGCGGAGGAAGATGGGAGAACGATCTACTTTTCAAAGTTTGTACTTCAAGATAATGCAGTACTATTTTTGTTTTTCAGTCTAAATCTTGTCCTCATAAATCTATTTACTTGAGCATTAGAATCATAATTAGGATATACTTGATTTTTATGGGCTCACCTACAATCTATATAAAATGAGCAAGGAATTATTACCTAAGAAGTGAACACTTCCATTAAGTAGAAATGAGATGCTACATAATTAGTTATGTAAAAGGAAGGAACAGAAACTAGTGTATACCATTCTGGTTCATATATTAATGTAAGCTGAAAGTAGCACCATAAAAATTCCATTGTAAATTATGCATTTCCTCTAATAGAACCAAAGAGTATTCAATCAGCAGTCTTAAGCAGTTGGGAAAGAGGTCTGAAGACTGCAAAATTTGTTTTTGTGGAAGAAAATCTGTATAGAGTTTGGATTCTTTTTGCACAGGTCATTATTTCTTAATCTTCTGTGTATTAACTTTATATTCATTGTCTTTTCAGGGTAATTGGGATACTTCTGGCAGTGAACTGAGTGAAGGGGAATTAGAAAAACGAAGAAGAACCCTTTTGGAACAGCTGGATGATGATCAATAAATTATACCAAATATATGTTTATAGTATGATTTAAGTCTGATTCAGACCAGGGACTCTATTTTAAGTTCAATTTAAATAACACTGGCTTTTAATTGTATCACAGAAAAAAAAAAGTGCATTTAAGTATTGTTATTGTGGACTTTATAAAAGCAAAGGAAATTGAAAATAACTTTTGATTCTGTATCAAGAATCATATTTTCCTACGGTCATAACTGTCTTTCTGTGACCCTTTCATAGGGCACTGCAGGATGGATTAAAGGTGGCAATTTACTGATAACTGCAGATGTCTCTACTTTGTTCTAAAGTCTAAGTCGTGAGGTAATTTGATTTACTTTATAGAAGTTGGATTTTGAAGATAAAATGAAAATTTTTTGATAATGTAGTACAAAAAAAAGCACCAGCAACTAATAACTGCTTTTTTGTGCACTACCCAACTGGTTAAAGCCAATATGATCTTTTATGGTGAGCTCCTAAGAAATAGGTGTTTTTGATGGAAACTTGGTAAACCCTTAACTGTAGTGGTGCTAACAAGCGCTACTGTAATAAAGCCACCATTATTTTTTATGAAACATCTGACTACGTTTTAAAAAGGCTATTATGAGGGCATTATTTTGAGCATCTATTTTGAGGTGATGTTTTAAAAAGTTAACATCAAATTGTAAATTAGTTGAAATATATTGCCTTAAGGACCTACTAAAGAATGTGCCACCAAACTTTGAGTGGTAGTTGAAATATCCTTGTCTAGAAAAAAGAAAAAAGAAAAAAAAAAAATCAATGTTGACTTTAAGCATTTTCTTTAACAGCTGTCTTTTTTTTTTTTTTTTTTTTTAAATCCAATCTTTCTCACTTTTTTTTCATTGAGGAAGTCTTTTATCTTCCCTACTCACTGAGAAGTATTGACTTCATGGTACACATTCTAAAGCATTTCTGATTTGAATATTTTTGTACATTTTTATCAATTATTAAACCTTCTCTTCTAGTGTGTACTAGTATTTATTTCTACTTAAACTGCTCAGCTCTAAAGAGTGTGTGATCATTTTAAAGATAGTAAATCCCTGAAATTTTGCTTCATCTTGCCCACAATAGCTACGTTCCTTTTTTTAATATTTAAGAATATTATATAAATTAGTGTATTTGAGGTCCCTACATTTGTTTTTCACCTATAAATTTCCTATGGAATATTTGAGAGGTAATGGTTTAAAGATAGAATACTCTTTACATGCTAACTTTTGAAGGTTAGTAATGTAATTTATACTATTTTCCTTCAGTGCAGGAGGTTTTTTTAATTAAATTTTAGCACTTAGTCTTTGTTATTGTTCTTTTAATTTGGATACTTTGTCTTTCAAATTGAGATTTAGAAGAAAACAAGTTGTTCTCAGACAAATCAGGTAAACACTTTCCCATCCTGCCCAGTGTTTTAAGTAAATCTCGTGTCTACTGTTTAAAAGTTCAAATAGGGGAAAAGTTGTTTCTAAACTTTTGGATGGTATGTCATTTTTCTGCTGTGAAATATGGCATAACTATGTAGAAAGTAAGAATCCAACTGCTTGAGTCTCCTATTGTATCTTAGTCAAAACACCTTTACAGCTTTGGCAACAGAATTACCTTCAGTTAATTTTCAGAGATCCCGTTCTTATGATAGTTAATTAAGATTGCTAATCATGTCAAATGACTTTGAAGTCAGTGGTAAAATCTTTAAACATGCATATAATATTGGCAGGTATGATAGTGTTGTTTCACAGGAGAATTTAGAATCTGTAAAACATTGTTTTAATTACTTCCATGAATGATGATTTTTAAAATACAACTTTAAAGTTTTGATTTTTCTATTTAAATAAAAAGTTATTGATGTGTTTTAGCATGTCCTTAAAATAGGTTTCTGTATTTTTTATAACAGCCTCAAACCCCTAATAAGGGAATAATAAAGTATCCCTGTAGTTTACCCATGCAGGTTATTTTACCTGAAAACAAAGAACTGAAGAAATCACAACTCAAATACATCATCCTTGATTATAAATGATAAACGAAGTGACTGTACTCCTTTGGCTACCTTTGATGATCTCATCAAAGGGACTTTAGTTGCCAGAAAGATCCCTTATTCTCTGAAGGCACAGGTAATGGGAAGACTTTATTCACAGAAAACTATTAGTTTAATAAAGTTTAATAATTTTAATAGCTTAGTATTTCTAGATCTTCAGTTTGGTAAGCATGGAAATATCTTGCAATATTATTTCTATTAGACCTGAACAAATGAGTTCAAACAGGAAAGCCTTTTATTTTCAAATAAGAGGAATTTGTACATTTCAATTAAGACTTGGGACTCCTAAGAAAATGAGAAATTAACTGCCCTGAGTATCACTAATATTAGATTAAATTCACTTATGTCCAAGTCAGAACCACAAATATTTACTATTCTTATTTTCTCCCAGTCCATAGTTGGAAAAGTTGAATAAGATCTTAAATAACTTACCCAATTAAGTATGAAGAATAATTGATAATCTTCCTAAGTGCATTTAAATAATTTAATATTTTAAAAATAAAGGTCCCACTTTTTTCAACATGTAAAATACTTTTACAGCTCCCAGTAAAATTGATAGTGATTTATCACAGTTTGTTCATCTTTTAACTTCTAAACTGGACCTGAAATTCTGCAACCACAAAAATGAAAAAGAATTGTCCTAGAATAAGGCAATCAATTCTTGAGATTTGGAAAGTATTCATAGTTTTAAACTATGCAGTACATTGTTTTCATTTAATTATACACTTCAAAAGGATTTGCCTAAATGCTTCTGGTTTTATTCCAGTGCTTACAGTTAGCTAAGCCCTGGATAGTCAGCCACTTTTATGTTTGCATCCAAAAACGGATAAGCCCTTTATATGAAAACTTTTTTAAAGCTTACGTTCTCTGTAAGAAAGAACTATTTCTAATCAGCAGTACCTAGGGAATAAGCCCTTTATATGAAAACTTTTTTAAAGCTTATGTTCTCTGTAAGAAAGAACTATTTCTAATCAGCAGTACCTAGGGAAGAGTGATAATGAATGCCCTTTTAAGTTTATAGGATTTTAGTTATACTATGTAATTTAAATGTAAAATTTAAAATGAAACATTTTTTTAAAGTATTTCTTTGAGATATGACAAAGTACATTAATTCCTTAAATCTAAGGGGTTTTTTTGGGGTTTCTTTGTCCCCTCTTTGGAGATGCATCTCTCACTACCAGGTAGAGTTTAACTCATTCTCTAGATTAAACTATAATCATTTTACATAAAATAAAAGCAAAATAATATTTTTTTTCCATGGAACTGTGTCCAGAAAGGCTTATATTCTCATTCTATGTTTCTGATAATGGTGTAGGCCAGTATAATAATTCTTACTTTGCACTTAAGTTTTCCAGCTTCAATTATGTGATGGTCATGTAAATTCCTAAGGAGGGAGGATTTGTCTCTTACATTCACTGCTGCATGTATGTAGGGACATATATATCCCTGTGAATTAGGAAAGTGCCCAGTACACAGTAGGCACTAAATGAATGTAAAAAATTAGTTGACACATGTACTCAGATACATGGAACATGTATTCATCATTGCAATAACCCATACAATTGAAGCCACAGTCATAATTAAAGTAAACCTACGGTGAGATCTAGTGACTATACTTTGGCAGTGTCCAAAAGCTTCTTAATGAGCACAAAGAACAAATTCTAAGATCATTGTTGGGACTATTTTTGAATAGGGGGATATGGCAGGTACTCCATTTATTGGAGCTGACTTAAAAGCAGGTAGGAAGTAAAAGGTGATTACACTTCAGTTACCCTGTGCACTTTTCTTAGCCCTCTATTTTAGTTTTTCTACCTGGCCTTAAGTTCCTTAATGATAGTTTCTCTTAAGACTAGCTATGTAAAGGGTCAAAACTGCCTTTGTGATTCTCAGTAGGATCTAGTTCAAGGGCACCTCATTCATTGTTGGTGGCTAACTGATTTAATTATTAATTTGATAGAAATTACCCTGGGTGTAAAGTTGATGTTTATACTTCAGAGGAACTGGCTAATCACACCAGATTTAAACTAAGCCCTTTCTTGATGTTCTGTGTATTCTTTAGGTTATCTAAATGTATTACTTACAAACTTCTTTTTTTTTTTGGTTCTGCCTGCAAACATTTTGGGTAGGTGTTAGTCTTCTTGCCTGCCCTCTAATTGAGCTGAGGACTTGTTCTGAAAGGCAGTAAACGAACAAGGTTTTGGTTTTCTGTGCTTGTAGTTCCAGATTTTCACTTGTTTGTGTTATTCTGATGGATAAAACCTCAGAAATATATAAAGTTACACCTTTTGTAAATATACCTTATTAGAAAAACTGGCATATTTTACTACATAAATTAGAATTGTCAGTGTTTTTTTCTTAAGCCCCCCCCCCTCAGGCAGTTCTCTGCTGTGAGTTGTTAAACACCTATAACATCCTTACTGTGTAGTGTCTTTTCTTTCTTGATCAAAAGTTAGATACCCTTCCCTCCCCCCAAAAATACATGAATATGTGCTTTATGCATTTGGTTTTTTCTTACTAATTTAAAAGATGAAAATGAAGAAATTAATCCTTCTGTATGAACTGTGCTGGTAAAGTCATCTTTGTAGATATTTCTAATAAAAACTAGAAAATCACTACATTAGGGCTAACAGAAGAGTTTTATCAAATACTAAAGTTAACAGGTATGTGATTTGTAAAGCTAGCATTAAGTATCTCATCTTCCAGTGTAAAATTAGGTCGTATATTGAACACCGAAGGAGTGTTAGTGGGGTGCATGCTGAGCAAACAGAAAGATCTTGGAGCATTGCAGTGAACTTCAGTGTTTGGGAGTGGGGAGAAAGGTACTTAATTTTGAGCCACTGGTAAAGCACTTTAGTTTGCCTAGCATGTGCACTGTCCTGGATTCAGTCCCTAGCACCACTAAAACAAGCAACAACAAAAAATAGATGGTGCTGGTGTATGATGCCCTAAGCTTAATCGAATCTGCCTTGTTTGAGCAGCTATAGTTAGGGTTTTACAACATTCTGAATTTGTACAATATTAAAGCCTGTACAGTCTGTTACCAGCCAGGAGATACATGCCTTTAATCCCAGCACTTGGGGGTCTGAGCTAGGAGGATTGCAGGTTCAAGGTCAAGGCCACTCTGGGCTATGTAGTAAACTCCTTTAAAAAGGAAAAAAAGGTTAATATGGGGAGGAATTTTTCCTAAAATTTACCAACTGTGAAATTCTGAGTTCAAATAAGACATCTGTTCTGAGAAGATGAAAGTCTGCATAAAATAAAACCATTTAAAATACCATCAAAAGATTACATACAACATATTACAGAATAGTAGTGTAAATAGTTTATTTGCTCATATGGTGTGAAAAGACCAGAAAAGTAACAGGAATTGCTTTTATAAAACATTTCTAATATTGCTAAGAAGCAGGCCCATTAATAAACAAAAGAACATGCCAGCATTATTGTCTGTTTGTACATTAATAAATAGGGAATTATTTTAACGAATGCATACCAGCATTGACCTTTGGAAAACAGCTGCTTAGTGGTAAAGATTCGGCTATTTTTCTTATCTCATGGACAAATTGCAGTTTTCATCAAAATGCATGTTAACAGAAAGACAACATCTTGGCATGTTCTTTTTAAGGTACACATGAAATGTGCCAGCAGATGTCAGCTTAAAAGTAATCTGTAAATAGGTACTAAGCGGAAACATGGCAACTGACCCCTAAACTGTCCTTATAGTTAAATATATATATTAAAAAAACTATTAAGTTAAAATAACATTCAGATTGTATAGCACAGGCTGATGCATTTTAAACAATATTTACATTATTACCCAGTGGCTTAGGTGGGAATTAAAGAGAAGTGTAAAAACCATAAAAAACTGCACCAATTTTATAGCAAAATATCTGTACATTTAAAAAGAGATCATATAACTACACATTATTCAAGGAAAGAAGAATTTCAAGCGGTTCACATGAGCACAACAAAAGAAATACAGTGGTTAAATACTATACAATAAACTTTACAATTAATATACTGATGTAATGTACCAAGATGATAAGCCAGAAGCAGAATGTGTATTATGAAAAGAACAAATTTAGCTTCAGTCCAGTTTTTGCCTTTGGAATGGGTCAAGTGCCTTACCAGAGAGGAAGTGACTTAGATACAACTATTTAGGCCTGTTATGTACCATTTAAAGTTAATATTTTTTGATGCTTTAATTACAGTTCCTCTTGTAAGTGGGGAATGCAGGAACAATTCAGTTTTGATACATAATGCGATTTATCAGTATTCTCCAATTTCCCAAAAAAAGATTGTCAGAGGAGAATAAGGCCAGATTCCTAACACTGCTAGTAGATGTAATCTGGAATGCTTGCTAGCTAGTAAACTCCCTGACTAACAAGGCACCAATTTCTATTCTCAGAATTAACCCATAATGGTCCTCAGAAATCCTAATACTGATTATTGAGATGTTAATTTTAGTGCTAATTAAATAAATATATTTGCATTATTTAAAAAGCTGCCTCTAGCTTAAGAACACAGTACTGCAAATAAGTTTTCAACATTTATGCCATAATCTTGGACTCATACCAGTAAATGTCTCTCTCAGGGCATGGCACCCTAGCACAGAAGTAGAATGTGAAACCGGAAACTAGAGTTGAGTGACCTCTTGTGCCACTGCAATTGTATCCTGTTTGCACTTCTTTGGGGCTTAGACATTGAAGGAGTTTGTCATGGGACTTTTTCCTTCCATGTTGCAAGTCCTTAAAAATACAAAGTTGATGGATATGGCTGAAACACAAAATTAATTCCTTAGGAGACATCTTAACAAAGGAAGCCCAAAGCAGATGCATCCATGTTATTTACAGCTTATCAGGAAACCAGGGTGGGCCATCATGGGACAATCACAATGGCAAGTAATGAATTTAATAGGAAATTTACATTTTGGTTAAAAAACTGAGCAACATACTGATGTAAAAAGATAAATCAAATCCTATTGCTTTGATTAATCTGAGCAGGTACTTCCATTTTTAGGCACTTGTTAACGAGGGTTGAAAGAATCATTTTTAAATTCCTATGTTGTTTGCTAAGTCTGAGCCCTTAATATTTTATCTGTGTTCAAGGCTGCAACTAAATTGTAACACGTAAAGTTCATGTAGGCAATTCCATTCACGAACACCCTCTATTCATGTAGGCAGATCGTGGGTTCACATTGTTATCTCGGCACCGTTAACAGAACGCAAGTTCTGATCATCAAAGCGCCGCCTGACACTTCTCCTCACCGCATCGGCTCGTCTGTATGGTTGGTTTCTAAGATCTGTAAAGAGAGGAGTGCCAATGAAAGACCAGCAAATTTGAGTATGTCTAAGCAAGACAAAGGCCCAGTTGGCAGCCAATCAAAGCAGCTTGTGTAGAATGGGTCCGTCAAACCCATTGAGCAAGGGCATGTACATTTGCTTTCAATATTTACAAACAAAATAAGATGTAATACTGGTAGGATTCTGGGATTCACAGAGAGAAAAATATAGGTTATTTCTGTCATTGGCCAGAGAATCTAATTTGGTTGTAAGTCTTATTTTAAAGTATTCTATTGAAAGCAACTGTGGCTTACTGTTTTCTGTTTGTTTGTTTTTTCCTGGAAGCCTGAATATCAACAATTGCAGTGAATTATAAACTGTAAAACTACTAACCGACTACTCTGTCCTATCTTTGAAGTTTTAACAAGGAAGGAACTACAAGACCTTAGTTTTATATAGAGGTTCTATTGTTTTCATCTTACTAAGCAAGCTGAAATTGTTTTTTTATTTTGTGAATTAGAAACTTATTCAACTAACAAATTAAATCAAAATAATACTGAATTCCCTCCATATTCTTTCTTGCCACCCAATATTTTTGTGCTTCATCAGCTGGGAGAGAATGGGCCCCTCTCATTTTCCAGTTTGTGTTGCTAGTACAAAGCGGATTGCTTAACATTAAAAAAATAATAATAAAAAGCTTTGAATGAATGAATAAAATTACTGCATACTGGCTCAAGAAGGTATTGCTCTAAGTGTATAAACGGGGATGAGCAGAGGAATTTCATGTAAGTACTATTAGTATGAATACATGATTCCAAGAATATAAGGTAGGTAGTCTAGCAATTCTTTTGATGGAATCAGGTCACAGTAAAGAAACTAAAGCAGCTTAATTTTTTCCCCTTGTTTTAATTAGTACCTATTTTCTTTTTGTTAGTATTGATGATTTCTGTGAGGAAACATTCCACCTTTAGAAAACAATACAAAAAGAAACTAAACAATCTTTTTTCATCCCTTCGCCTACTGAGTCAATTGAAAATGAAGTTAGTGAGCCCTAGTTGGCCTACACAATGTTTGCCCTAATGCATACCCTCCCATACTTGTAAAGATAGTTATCAGATCTTTAAGTTGCTAACTAATATTAAAAACCAGGGCTTCTAGTTCTTTTGAAAATTTAAAGATCAGGCAATAATGGCAAAAACAAGCAGAAACTGAGTGAGACTGAGATCTAACCTCTCAGGTTCCACAGAGTCCCCACAAGGGAATCATTGGGCTATCCTTTCTAGATTCAAACAAAGAACAGTCATGTATGAAGACCAGAATTCCACTTTTAAGTAAGGATATCTAGTTGTGTGGGTTTTGAGTCTTGGGAAAAACTAGTTCTAAAAATCCCAATCTTTCAAAGCTGTAGATCATGTTCCCTAGCCAGGACCTGCTCTCTACCTTCACATAAATGACGTAACTGAACTCAAAGGCCAGGAAGGGTAAAGGCTGGTTAGCCTACTACACAAAGCAAGTACAATCATCAGCAAATACCCTTGCCCAAGCCAGCATACTTGAACATTGAAGCAGGCTGAGAAGTAAGACCAACAGAGAGGCTTACCCTCACATCATTGCAATGTGAGTTTCAAAGACTTCTCCCTGGGCAGATTCTCACCAATATTACCCTTAGCCATAAATCAAAACCATTGATCTGTATACAGAGAGAGGAGGAAGCTAAGTAAAAAGTGATGCTTGCCAGCTCTGTGTATCCTCCACCACCGGTGTGCTAGAAGAAATCCTTACCCTCGTGTGAACATTTGGAAATTTAGTGATATTATTCTTCTTTAAGGCTAAACAGAAAAAAAAACAAAAACACAAAATGATGGTTAAGTAAAAATGGGATGAAAATGGAAAGCAACTCAACTTAGTGCTTAACATTCCCAGGCATGTTAGCCAACAGACAAGGAGAGTGGGAGGCCATTACTACAAGTAGTGTTAAATAAAACAAGGGTAGGATGAGTGTGTCTTCCCACTCAGCTCTCTGACCACCCAGTTTCAAGCTGCTTTGAAGATTGGCTCCAGAAAGATAGTCCAACAGCAAAACTGACAGCAAAGAACCTGGGAAGATGACAGTTTCCAGCCTGTTAATAAGCACTGGTGGGTAAGTACACTGCAGAGCAGGCAATGATACTGTATCTTTTGATATCTTCAAAAACAGAACACATAACATTCAGCCACAAAATAAACACCCCATTCCATGTCAGTCTCAGCATGGGTGTCAATCAATGGCTATTTCCAATTAGAGTATGTTCTTCCCTTGTCTCTTTTCTAATCAACTAAGCATAGAAGTTTATTCCTTTTTTAAGCATCAAAAACTAAATCCAGTAAGTTATATTCTTGGACAAATTTAATCATTTTTTAAAATTCTAAGTAGTAAATATCGGCCTATTCACATTTCTGGTGCCACTATCCTGACTAAAAGAAGCAGATCCAGGTATGACCTCAACACAGGAGAAATGCTATAGCTTGACATGGAACAGAGCTACCAGTGAAGAGGCATGAATAAGATGGTGGGGAGCTCTTACACCTTTGTTTTTCACTTCCTGCTTTATAGCTTTGCTCCAACATGAATTGGTTAAGAGCTGAAGGTGGGCATGACAGTGAATAGAAATGACCTACCATGTTTGGGTATCATCAGGCCACGAATTGCCAATAGGAGCATGTCGGCTTCTAGGTCAAAAGGGAAGCCATAGAATGACCTAAGCTCATACTGTGCGTCTCGTTACACTTTGGACTATATAAGACAGTTTAGAAAAGGCCCAGTTTGCAGTTGCATGTAGTGCAGTTTCTTCTGCAAACATAGCTTTAGTGCCCTTTTTATTTCTGAGCACTTTTGTATAAATGGGTAATTTTACTACCAAAGAATGTTAACTGGAGTATAAAAAGGGTTGGTTTAAGGTGTATAAACCAACAACAGTAAGTGCTTAGTATTTTAGTAGTTATTCTGCACTCAAAGATAATAGCTCAAAAATCTTACAAGCAATCTACTTGGTTCCAATCCTAATTTTCAAAGAAGTACTCCACTATTTTTCTGAAAAATTCTGGAAACAATTCTATTAACTGTCACACAGAGACCATCACAGCAATATGAATACATTATGTACTGAAAGTGGCAGTGAGTGGGCAGTAATGACTGAAATGCAAAACCATGCAGCATGAAGACAACATAAAATACAGCACAATGAAGATGGTGGTTCCATGCTATAGCACATTAGTTGACCCTAAGAGACACACAGACATAAGAGGTAAAAAAAAAAAAAAAAAAAAACCAAAAAACAAAAAACCTGTAGCAACCTTTTAATAGCATCAGGTGAGAAAGAGTAATAATTTAGTAATGGTATTCTTCAGTGAGAACAGGTTCGCAGAAAAACCGAGAGCCACGCTTGGCGGTGCGAGCAGTAAAGGGCACAGTCTTCAGCACTGCGTTGAAAATGCAGCCAGACAACACAAACAGAAGAGAGTAAAAAGCACAATCGATTGCATTAGTACCTGGTTAGTACTTTGTTAACCATACCTGGGGACTGGGGATTGGGGATGGGAGTTGGGGGACAGGAAGGGAGAAAGGCAATGTACACTTCAGTTAGTTCACATAGCTATAAGACTTCATTTGGGGCTTGGAAGTGGAACAGAAAACTGTAAGTAGATAGACATTAACATCCTCTGTTATATTAATGATTTAGTTCAGCAAACCTTTTTTTTTTTTTTTGAGGTACTGGGGTTTTGAACTCGCATCACATGTTTGCTAGGCAGGCACTCTACCACTTCAGCTACTCCACCAGCCCTAAGGCAAGCATCTTTGATTTTACAATATTTACAAGACATACGTCATTTTACAAGTCAGGTGTCTTGGGGATGGAGGGCATACAGATGAAAAAGTTCTTTATACACAAGGTGGACTGTTTCCCTACCTGTAAGTTGATCTTACTGTTTCACTGGAACTGGCTTTGAGTGGAGACAAAGAGAAAGGCTAGACAATGCGGGCTTGACTGGGGAGGCCTCTGCAAGCCACTGCATGCTGTACACTGAGATCCAGTAACCACAAGGGTACATCAAAAGTAAAGAGCACCATTCTCACCAGCGGCTTACTTATCTACTCATTTACACTACTGTAATTCATGACTTCCTTTTTTACCCATCTAATCTAATCTAATCATTTTCCCGAGTCTGAGTTGGTGAAAAAAAATTTACCTTTTTTTTGTGGCAATTTAGAATCCTTATTAACAATGCTGACTAGATTATATCAAGAAATAGAAGTCTAGTAATTATATTTTTAAAAAAGGATAATTGGGGAAATGTTAATCAAATAACTAGACATTTGATACTAAGGGACTGTTCAGTTTTTGGTGTGTAATATTGTTACTGTAGTATTAATGGTAATAATGGTACTGGGTAATAATGGCATACTTTTGCTTTGTTTTTTAAGAGCTCTTATCTTTTAAAGATACAAACCTAAATATTTCCAAGTGAAATTATACTCTTGGATGTGCTTCAAAAAAATCCCAAGGATTGGGGGTTAGGAAGAGGTGGGTAGAGGATACATGGACCAAGACTAGCCTATGACTGGTGGTATGGCTTAGGTGTTAGAGCACTTGCCTCACAAACACAAGGTCCTGAGTTCAAACACCCCAGTATTGCCTAAAATAAGTGAATCAAGAAAAAATAAAGAACACAACGATTCGGAAGAATCTCAACTGGAGGTATGGCTCAGTGGTAGACTGCCTGCTTTACAAGTGCAAAATCCTGAGCTCAAACCCCATTCCTCCCCCCCGCCCAAAAAAAATGGGTGAGTGGCATGTGGACGCACATCCTACACTATCCACACTTGTTTGAGCCTTATCATAATACAATGCTTTAAATGGGCTGGGACATGGCTCAGTAGTAGAGTGCTTACCTAGCATTTTCAAGGCTCTGGGTTCAATCCCCAGCAAAAAAACACACACACACATACACACACACACACACACACACACACACACAGCTTTAAGTGTCTTAGAAGCTGATTAACAGCATTCACCTAAAAGAGACATGAAATAAAAAGTCACTTGCTGCCATTGCTAATACACAGGGGCCCAAGTTAACATCCTGATTGATAAGAGAGAGTACAGAAACCCGGGAGAATTGGTTCAAGCAGAAAACATTAAGCTAGAATTTCATGAGACAAGAACCAAACTGGGTTACACATGATTCCTAGATGATAAAACAATCAGTTCCCAATCCTGAGCTAGACGCCTATGGGTTCATCCAAATTAAAAGTACTAGACCATGATTTCCTGTTGAATTTAGTTACTCTGAGTGCACAAAGTAGCTTTTAAAGAGCATGCTAGAAAAGTTCACATGGACTGTGGATGGTACAGAGCTGAATGGGTCCTATCCACAATATTTATTATTCAGGCAGATGAGCAGGAGTGACCACAAGGAAGAAAATGGAGCATGATGGTAAATAAAAACCAGTGGAAAACCATTAAGAGAAGGATCTCCTTGTTGAAACTACAGGGTTTCACTGATACTGAGAAAGATTTTTTTTCAGAGTGTTGAAGATTATATGCTACTGTGCAGGACTACCACTCCACCTCCAATAAAGATGTCCACTCTAATTGTTTCTGGGAGTCTACACGAACTGTCTCACAAGCTCACGAATGATCTGCTCAACTACTGTGAGCCTTCTCCATGTCCCCTGTTATAAATATACTTTAAACTCTAGTATGGAGTCTTTGCATAACTCTGAATCTAAAGTAAAGTCATCTGAAGAACTTGCCAACCATGGTCAAAAGAAGCTGCAAAGTCAGCAAGTGGCCTAGGTCTAGGAGAGGCCAGTGGGAGCTCCACAGGCCAGAGAGAGGAAATACCCTTTACCTGTGATAATATCTTCAATGGCACCATCTTTTCCCTCATATACATGTCTGTTATCTTTAACTTGTCGCCTTCTTAACTCTGCAATTAACTCTTGCTGCTGTCTCTTTGATTTATGGGAAGGAGACTGGGAAGAAAGAAGGGCAGAGATTAGTGGGACCAGCACCCATTGGGAGTCTAAGGATAATTCAAAATGGGCCTGAGCTTTATATTATTTTAATAAGCAGTCTTAGCCAAAAACATACATAGCACCATCCCAAAAATTTGCTGAAAACCAGAAAAAACTCAGAAAGTTTCCTTCCAGGCAACAGAAACTTTCCTCCAAGAACACACAGAACCTCACCAGGCAGCAACAGGAAGGCTGGGTCACAGCCACAGACTTCTCAAACGATGGATCAAGGGCCTGCCAGTCTTCATGATTTTATCCTGTGATGCTGCCCTTTATGAAAAGCTACCTCCCAACCCCCCACCCCACCCCAGTCAAGTGTGCCATAAGTCAAGGCTGGCACACAGCCCCATCACCACAGAGACATCTTTGGACACAAGCCCTCTGGTCAGTCATCAGGTCACCTGGTGTGGCCTAGCCAATACGTTCAACTGAGATTTAAATTCCAGATCTCTATAAACTTGGAAATGCTATGCAAACATGCTCTTAGCCTCATTCCAATGGCTGCTGATCTAAGTAATGAATGAACAAGTTTCCATGTGTCAAGCCCTAGAAGGTGGTCAAGGCCATGTGTCCCTCTCTACTCTCATCTCACATGTGCCCTTCTTACCTTTGAGTCCTGCTGCTCCATCAGAGCTTCTTGCTCCAGTAGTTTTTCCATGAGAGCTTGTTCCTGCTTTTTCCTCAGTTCATTTTCCTCTTCTGCTTGCTGAGAAAAAAGCATCACATAAGTGAAATGACAGCAGTCAAGATTTTTTAAAGCCATTCTTTAAGAATCTTTGATGAGTTGAAAATTAGTATGAACGGAAGGGGAAGAAAGTCTGCATTTCTTGCCTCCATTCTACTCTGAGTCTTTGTTTCATTGTCCAGCTATCATATGCCTTTGAAAGCTGGTAGCTGAGATTCACCTCATCCAGAAGGCCTTTCCTGATGATCCTCTCCCTGTTTGAAAGGCTTCCGAGTTCTAGTCCCTCATATTTGGTGGGGACTTCCTCCTTTTGGCCACCGTGCTCAGTGATTTCCATGTGAGTTTATTTTGCTTCCAGAATCTGCTAACTATAGCTTCTCTAAAAGCAGGATCAATGATTCCTCTGCCTTTTGCCCAATTTGGGGAGGAAAACTTCATTCCCTTGGGATCTTGTTTCCTCTAGGGGCCTCAACAGTGATGCTCTTGGACTCTCCCTACAGCTCACTCCTTGCCATGGGAGGCAGAGTGACTGGTCTGATAACTGGAGAGAAGAAACTGACCGGGCTCAGCCTTCTCAGGCACTCAAGTTCTTTTTTGGAAGTCACCCCACTGAAGAGACTTCTCACTGTTGTGCTGTGAACTGAAGGAAAAGTCATCTAAAGTCCAATTTAGGGCTGAAGTATATTTCACAGATCCCATGTCCTTCAGCACAATTTATATCAGTAATAAAGTTTGTATTTTGATCTGTCGCCTTTGTTATAAGTTTCATTGTGGTTCAAAATTAAGAAGGGAAAACAGAAATGAATTCCTAAACCCCCAACTGCTGCCAATCAAGGGCCATGATCAGTGTCAAGTTTGGAGGTTGTTCAGCACACATAGGGCAAGGAACACATCCTATCACATCACTGCCTGACAAGCACCTCAATGAGGCAGCTAAGACAACCATGGGGAGAAATGGTAAGGCAGAGTAGCTCGCTCATATACATACTGTGACAGGACACCCCACAGATCTCCAAGGGCAGCTTCTCTTTCCTCTGCTCCAAGCACACCCCACTGAAGCCTCTGGCATTGTGACCAACTCCAGCACTTCCTAGATTGTCTTATACAATTTTAAAATAGCATGTGTTTTCTGTTTTGACTTTAGACTTGCATGTTTTGATGTGAAGAAATGTGAATGTGGCACATAACAGGAGCATCCTCAGGGCGTCTCTGCACTTCATTCGTGCTGGCTGCCAGGGACTGCAGAGCACCAGCCAGCAGCAGCTGGTGGCCAGTGACCTCTCCTTCACAGTTCCTTGCGTCTTGTGCACAGAGTTTGTGTTGTATGTGTGTTCATCTGCATAGCCAAGGATACTTTCCTACTGCTAAAAGCTTGTGATATCATTGCTACACTGGCCATGCTGGGAGGATATGACTGAATATTCTGACCTTTAAAAGGCCCAAAGATGATTCTCTAAGTTATTAACCTCTACTCCTATTAATTCCATTGTGATTTTTTTTTCTCTAAAGTATACATAACCCCGACACATCCTTCCTTCCTTTATAATAAATACTTCTTCCTCCACCAACATTACCTATAATTGTGCTTAGAGAAGCCCAAAGAATACAATTGGCCTTCTGTATATGTGGGTTCCAGGTCCATGGGTTCAACCAAACATGGATTGAAAATATTAGAAAAATTGCATCTGTACAGGACATTAAATGTCATTATTCCTTAAATTATACAGTATTACAGCTACTTACACAGCACTTACATAGTATTAGGTATTACAAGTAATATAGAGACAGTATACAGGAAGTATACAGGAAGGTATGTACAGGTGCTACATAAACACTGTGTCATTCCATACAGATTCTGGTATCCTTGGGGGTCCTGGAACCAAAACTCCACAAAAAACTGAGGGTCAACTATATAGATTGCAATACTTCCTTAATACACTAAAATGTTAAACACTTTCCTTAGTCTTTTTCAAAGGACAAGCTCTTCAGATACAAAACTCTTTGGGTTGCAATCTTTTTCAGAACAATGGCCCTGCATTATGTCCAGGAGGGCTTCTTGTTTAAAGGAAGGGGTGTTACTGGTTCAGATAAATAAACAAAGAATGACCATCCTGAATAGTACCATCCTTCAATCCACACCAACAGATGCTGGTCTTAAGTCTCACAGCTGGGCAAGGTAGAACCCAGAAGGCTCTCCCTGATATCAGCTATAGCATGTACTTTCACCACAGATCTGCTTATTTTATCCATTCAGCAACTCCACGGAAGGCCTGGACTTTCTAAGTCCGTTTTCTTGCCTGCATGGTCATCAGTCAGAGATAGGACAACAATGGTCTTGGAGCATCTCACTTGCACCAAGAGGACAACCAAGAGCTTTTTGTTTTCTGCCTGAGGCTCAAGCTTGACTCCATGGAGAAAGAGAACATCATGGCCTGAGGACCACAGGAGTCTCATCCTCTGCAGGACCAGAGACTCAGTTGTCCATCACTGACCACCCAAATCTGCCACCCACAGGAAGAGCCCAGGAGACCTCAGAAGAGCAGCTGGAATATGGACACATCTGAAAGAGGGCACCTCCCTAATAATTAATGACAAGAAGAGTCATTACCTTATATGCTTTCACAAACCGGACAAACACAGGAAAGAAGACAGAAGGTGGTGTTGTCTTGGGGTTTTCTCCAAAATACTTCACCACATCATCAAAGGCATCCTGTGAAGAAGCAAATTTCTCCTGAATCACATCATTTCCAGCATTTGGACTGGATGCTCTGGTGGGAACTGGAGCAAAGAAGTGTGAGAGACAGAGGCTTCTCACCCCAAACCCCTCTCACCCTCCCATGATTCTCTACAGTCTCCACATCTCTGATACCTTGCCAAAGGCATCCAGAAGTGTGCACAGGAACTCATTTCCAGGACCTTCTGGCATTCTACATCCCATTCCCCCCACACACATACACCCAAAATGAGGAGCTATTTCTTCCAAGAATTTCCTAAGGCCATGGCAAAACCCCTTAAAGCAGAATGTCAAAGGGATCTTAGAAGTCTCTCTGACTCTGAGTCCCTTTCTTCATGCTTCTGCTTGGCAGAACACAGGCCTGATACATATTGCTGAATTGAGCATAAACCTGTGCTAAAAGGAGTCTAGGAGAGAAGGGAAGAGGGAATGGGAAGAAAGGGCACAAATTAGCAAAGAACGATGAGCAAGGCAAGAGCATGTCCAAGGCAACACTGGTAAAAATGCCCTGTAACGATTACCTACATAAGAAATCTACCCTCTGAAGTCAGAGAAATGGAGTTCTCGCCTGCCCAAGGCCCGTTCCATGGTGGACTTAAGGGACCCATTCCCTTCCATTACCTGTGCGATCTTGGCATCATCCTGAAGCTTCTTCAGCTTCCCCTCATTGTGGATGAGGAACTCCTTCAGCAGCGTGTTGTGGTCATGCATGGTGTACTCCCTCTTGGTCAAGTCCATGCCCCTCTGTAGCTCCTTGACATCCAGTAGAACATTCTCAAGAGAGACTGTCATAGAGAAAATAATGCATGCAGAGTTAAAATCACATTGAGTCCAACTGCTAAGTTCTCAGTACTTTCTTAGGCTCACTCCGGGTTCTTAGACCTAGTTCCCAGTTTAAGTGCAGAGAGCCTTTAAAGTGAGTAACTTTGAAGTACTCATGATCAAGCACTACAAAAAGTTCTGTATATGCAGCAATTCCAATGCACCATTAGCCCATTGTGCCATAGAGGAAAAGTAGAATAAAGAGGTTCTGTGCCACACAGCTAGTAGGTGGCAGGTCATGAGTTCAAATAACAATTATGGGCTCCAAATTCTATGCTGAACACAACATTCTCTCCAAGCAAACAACCTATTGGTTTGGGTGTAGGCTCAGAGGTCCTTTCTTGTGATGGGTTCAAGATCTCTTGTTTTCTACCTCTTGACTCATCTGCCTTCCGTGGCTGTCCAGCAGAGGGCAGCATTTTATCTGTTGAACTGAAGTTGTACTACTTCCACAGCTTCTTTGTTGAACAGCCCTTCCTTGTTTCAAAAGGTTTGCATGAACTTTTCCACCTGTAGTACAGACAGCTACCACCCAGAATAGACACATTCCTAGCGCTTCCTGAGCCAGCTTCCCTGGAGAGGTTGGTGTCATCTCTGCACATGAATTACAAAGCAATGCAGTATGTTTTCCCCCTCACTAGACTCATACTGATTTTGTTGTTGTTTTTGGTTATACTGGGGGTTGAACTCAGGACCTTACACTTACTGTACTACTTGAGTCACATCCTCAGTCCTTTTTGCTTTGGCTATTTTTGAGATTTCACTGTGCTTCATGCCGGGGCTGGTCTGGATCACAGTCTTCCTATTTATGTTCCCCCACATAGCTGAGGTGACAGGTGCATGCCACCACACCCAAGCTGAGATGGAGTCTCATGAAATTTTTGCACAGGCTGGCTTCTTGCGATCCTTGTGATCTCTGCTACTTAATAGCTAGAATTATAAGTGTAAGCCTCTGTGCTGGGCCTTGCTTTATTCATTTTTGATTCCCCAATCCTTTGGACAGGGCCAAGTACACAAAAGACACTCAAAAGTGTTTGCTTAATAGATGAAGGAGTGAAGGCATACAAAAAGAACCTGGGTAGGTTCACCTGGGCACCAGCAAGCAAACACAGAACAATTCAGTCAGTGAGCACCCTAGTCTCTGCATTTTTCCCACTGAATTTTTCCGAATGACACTTTACAGGACAAACTACGCTACTAATCACTAAAGCAGGAATTTTCTATTTAACTTTCCCCTCTGATTTGTAATGTTTAAGAATCTTAATTTACGCAAGGGAAAACTTGAAAGAAGGAAAACCACTCCACCAGAATAGAAATTCTGCTAACTTCCTAGGTGAACCTGAGCCCTCAATGGATCTGGCCCAATCTGTTCTTCATTGTCACGAAGTCATTTCCACCTGACTCTCCCAGTCTTCACTGGGGCTTCCACAGCATCTATCCCAGCAACAGTGCATCATTTCACTCCTTCATTTGCTCTTTCATTTATTCCCACATCCAATTTGCCAGAAAATGAGTGAGTTATAAAGTAAAAAACTGACCACAGCCTTAAGAAATGTACAGGTTTCGATAGACATGTAAATTGTTTATCAAATAAAATATGATAAATCTTGCATGAGAAGGTAATACAGACTACTATTTGGTAAGAATGCCGAAGCAATAGCAATGTAGTCTGGCTAAGAAAGTCATAAAAGGCCTTACCCTAAAAGATTCAGTAACTCTAGGGTAGACCTCAAGAATCTAAACTGTTAATAAAACTGGTCAAGACTACATTTGAAAGTCAAGACCTGTAACTAACTCCAAGAAGAATTTGCATATTATTCCTTTTTCAACTGTAGTATTTTCTTAAGAAGACATGGTACATAGGATAATATACCACATGAAAAGTAAGACTGGGGTTGCAGCCCTGTTTCTATCACATGACTTTGGGCAGGACAATTAGCCTCTACAAATGACAATTTCTTTACCTACCACATGGAGTCACCACTACTTGTACATCCCAACTATCTTAAAATCATTGGCACTTTGAATGAGAAAATGTTAACTGCCACTGCAAAGTAGCAACCAAGAAATACTAGTAATTTAACTAGTGTTTAGGCAAGGGCAAAGTGAGCAAGTGGAATGGCATGGCATGAAATGAAATTAAAAGATTTTCTGGGAGGTAACTCTCAGATTCTTATTCTCCTATTTCATAATAGCAACAAAGCAAAAAGCTTAAGAGATTGACAAGCGAAAGCACATAAGCATCAAACACCTGGATCTTACAGATAGGACACTGAGAGCTACGACATTCATGACTGCATTCACCACTGTTCTTAGGAGTGGGTGGCACCATCCCAATGTGTTCCAGCTAAGAATTTCTGATTTATTGGTCCTGTCTTTTTAAATAGGTTCTGAAGCGTGTTAAAGCAGGGAGTGCCCCCACCCCTGCAAAAAAAAAAAAAAGGCATTAAATATGCAAGAATAACATTACTAGCTACAAATTAAGTACCTGCAGCAGCTTTTTCCACATAATGAAGCTCGTTATAAAACAGAGACACTTGGTGATATTTTTCTTTTACAACATTTGATATATAGTGCAACAGCGTTTGCTTTCGGTCTGTTGACTTTGTATCCAAGAGCTGAAAACAAAAGGAGGGCATGAGTTAGGTACAGTAGCAAGCATGAAGGGAAAACTGCCCACCAGGCTATGTCCCACATAGAATAAACAACTTAGTGCAGTTGCCCAACAATGTCCTCTTCTGTGAGCCCAGCCCACAGATGTGATTAAATGACTTGAGGACTTTCTGACATGGTATATGCTAAAGGTCAGAATTAACTCTAAGCACCTAGGAATCATTCAGATCCTTATCCTACTCATAAGAACTTTCCTATTCCTGCATCTGCTGTCCCACCTCACTTGGCTTACAAAGCAAGACGACTCCCATGTAAGAGCTCTTCAACACGAAGGACCAGAGCAGAAGTGGAAATGGAAGTGAAGTCAGCAGGTATGTGTGAGTGCTCCCGGCACCACAGGGCTACCCCTCTTACTCCCTAGCTTCTGATGATCCAAAACAAATAGATCCAGCCCTCTGTATCTGCTTGTTCTGCATGGGTGGACTCCACCAAGCACCAACAGAAAATACTGTGGGAAAACTGTCTGTACTGAACATGCACTGACTTTTTCTCATTATTCCCTAAACAATACCATGTAACAGCTATTTGCAAATCATTTACAGTGTATTAGGTATTACAAGTAAAGAAGAGGTGATTTAAAGTATAAAGGATATGTGTGTAGGTTACATACAAATACTACCCCATTTTGTAGAAGGGATTGAGCAACTGAGAATTTTGTTAACCTCAGAGGTCCTGGAACAAATCTGCCACAGATACCAAGGGACAACTCTGTCTTGAACTGACCATGATCTTCTGGAGGCCAGAACTGTGACTGAGAGGACACTCACTATTAAATACCCACGTCTCCCCCAGTCTGTGGATTCGGTCCATTGCCCTCCCTTCCATAGGGAAGACATATTAGGCCTGCACAGCCTGGACAAGATTTTGTGGAGGATTTTCCCTAGTCCTATTCACAAAAGTCAAATGACTTTAAGAGGATAGCATTTTTGTCTATGTAGAAAAAAAGAAATTAGACTATATCTGCAACTTATACTCTGCTTTCTAAACACAAAATTATCCATTTGTCTGGAAATTCTTCCAAAGTATTTAAACAGCTAAAGAACAGTTCACTGTATTAACTATTATTCTAGCATATTTAATCATTTCCCACAATACTGGACCTTGAGATCATTAGTAATATTTGCAATTATAAATAAAGTATAGCATTTATAAATCAGTCTTGAGAAAAGATTCCTAGAAATGGAAATACTAGGCAAAAGGGCATAACTATTTCTAAGGTTTTAAGTCCTTCCTGTCAAATGGTATTCCAGAAATTTATACCAACTGCTCCTCCCACTAGCAGAGAATCTTCATCAACTCCCCTTCCAATCCTCCCCCCACCCAGAACGGACTCCCCATTCCAGGACTTAATCTCTGCCAGCTGTTTATCCTTCAAAGCTTTTTTAGTTCACGCACCAGATCTAAACTCTGAAGTTTAAATCCATAAACGGCTCCTCGTTTGCTACTATTCATATAGTTTCCAAGGGCCAAGATGATCTGCAAGAGAGAAAAGAGAGCCATCAGGCTTTGGAAGGCAGCTGACGAGTCAGTATGTACGTACACAAGGAAAACTTCACTTGCCTCCAAAATTTTCTTGAGCTTCTGAGATGACTTTATAGAGACAGATGCTGCTATAATTGCATGCAGTTGCTAGATTCCAATCAAAGGAAGGAAGTGGAGAGAAAAAAAAAAGAGGTATTTAAAAATGAGAAACTAATTGGCAACTAAAAACTAACATAGAAGAAAACAGGCCTACATTTAGACCTTGAAGTCTCAATGCTGAGATTCGATTTATGCCCAAACATAACAAATGTAGCTGTCAGGTTAGGTCTTAGATGACCATATCATTACATGCAAGCTCTTCTCTAAAACTATTCACAGTAACAAGTTAACATAGGAACTTATTACAAAGTCTGTAACCCATCTATAATCAATATGACTCAGAGTTATGAGTCAACAGTCTCTTCTAGCAGAACTGAATTCCCTGCCCATTACTCCTAATCATATATACTTCATACTTTCAAATCCGTGGAGCTATCCAAGAATGGGGAGACATGGATATAACACTCTCCAGAAATTCTCAAAACATGTTTTGAACAGACATGCTACTATAAGCAGTAAATAAAAAATTCTTTTTAGAAACAGAACTGGGAACAAACTGAAGCTTATGACATTCATAAGTCTCCACCAGATTAACACAGGGAGTGAAAGATAGTTGGCTATGATTTATACATTACCACAGCCTACTGTAACAAAGTTCCAAAGAAGAAAAATCCTATGATGGAATTAATTAATGCCTCTAACAAAACCTTATAAGTTTACTCAGTAAAGATATGGGATTGTTTTTAAAAGTGAAAGTCACACTTTCAGTCTTCCTAGCCCAGCCAGAGAACTACTCCCTTCAGGGGACAACCAAGTTTTAGAAAATGGTTTTCGTTGGCCCCTGTATTGAAGTGTCTTTTGAAATCTAGAGGATTTCACACAGAAAATAGACTTCTCCTTGGAGAACAGCAATATGGAATAGAAAAATTCACCATTTTTTACTTTGCATACACCATGTGAAAATTATAGCTGAAACTGTAATCTGGACTGTTACTGGAAGGAGTCCTTAGAGCCCATTACGCTGAGCACAATTCCAGGAGAGACTTAAAAATAAATGATTCTTTTCTATTTGGACCACTCCCCTGCCAGAGCCAGTCAGAGCTGGTCACTCACAGGAGTCAGCATCTGAATGCTTTCTGCAAAGTTTCCAATGAAGGCCATGATGGTCATCTTCTGCATGAGCCTCTCAATCTTACTGAACTGCATCATGAAGCGATCTTCGTCCGACAAGTTCTCCAAGGGCTTCCTTTCCCGCTCGTAGAGCCGAAGCACTTTCACCTCGTTCTCAGTTGGCAAGAACCTCATCAAACATTCTACGAAGTCTACAGGCAGTGTCTTCAGGTCAAATCTGAAGTCAATGTGGACAGTTCAGTGTTGGAGAGAAAACCTACCCCTTTCCAACACACCTCCATTGAGTTCAGCTCATCTACAACTAAGTCAACGGGGCTGGTTCTGACCACTGCACTGTGAAGCTCAGCCCTGGTGCTTGTTCTTACTGAGCAGCAGGTACCCTGACTGGCAATTCCCGAAAACCTGGACCTTGTTACAGCTACCGTAATCAGATTTTAGAGTTAGACGCTTAGAGCACTGAGGTAACTCTAGTTCTAAGAAATCAAAAGTAAATGAAAATGGAAGGCAAAATGAAGGCTGGAGTATGGTTAAGTGGTTCTAGGACATGGTTTTAGGCATTATGAGGTACTGCAAGTTAAAGTGGTTAATGCTGTATAAATAAGTATAGACTATCTGGTGAATTCTGTAAAATATTTTAGTTAAATCAACAGTCTACAAGCATATTTTCGTTTTTGGAAAAGGCCATCAAAATGCCTATACTGGGCTCATGGCATGGATGAAGTGATACAGCACCTGCCTAGCAAGCAAGAGGCCCTGACTTCAATATCCAATACCACACACACACACACACACACACACACACACAGAGTTTCTACATAGATGTTTTGGTGTAAATACATATATTCCTTGAAGGAATATCAGGTCTTTGGGGATGCTTGCTCAACTTGAACAAATAAAGTACTCGTTACAACTTCTATTTTGCTCTCTGAACAATGCTCAGCAAAATAATAATAGCATTAGACTTTATTTTATCAAGATTAAAAAACCAGACTGCATCCCAGGTTTCAGTACCAGAACTCAGAGCAGACTATGGAGGCACTATTGTATTTACACTAAGACCTTGGCTGAAAATACAAAATCAGAGCATGCTATCGCTTAGGATCACGTGCTCTACCACAGGACTAGAGTCTCTAGTCAAAATTTATAAAATACCACATCATGAAAAACTTCTTAAACCAATAATATCCTATCATCATTGCCCCAAAGAGTAGAATGATTCTTCTAAATAGGAAAATAAAACAAAATCAATGCCTTCTGAGTAGTTCAAAATTAAAAAAAAAAAAACCATTGTTTAAAATGTTCTGAAAGCACTAAGAGCAACAGAATTCACATTCCTATCATTATGAATTAAAATATGCATCTGTGTCATATTTGCATCTGGCACTAAACTCTATCATTCCACAAATGCTATTGAATTTGTGTTCAACAAATCTGGATACAATCCAAACACTCCAGTAAAAACTGCCATTTTTCCCTTTTCTTAACCTCTACAATGCTCAGCTCAGCTTTCCTTTTATGTAAGCATTACTTCAGGACTATATAAGAGAGCAGACCAAGACAATAAATGCTGTCACAATCCAGATGTTATTCTTCTAAAGTGATTAATGACTCATGAGAATATAGCACCGTCCTGAGTATCTTCTGATCTGCCTCTTCAGTGCTAGCATCTTATTCAACTCTGAAGCAGCACATAGGTGACAAGGGGCATCTCTGAAGTACAGATGTCAAGAATTGTTCCATTTTGATCTCAGATCTTGCCCTAGTCCTATATTCTGCTCACTTAAAACTTTCTTATTTTCATTCTCTTGTCACTCTAAACTTACTAGGGTGTAACTTTCAAGGATTGTCCTGAACTTACACATGAATAGCTTTGCAGATCTCATCAGCAGTCTTTCCAGCTTTCCTTAAAGTTATGGCAAGATTTTTGGCCCTATTTGCTTCTAGTAATGTCACTTTATTTGATCCCTTCTGTGTTATCTTCTGCTTGCTTGAAGAAAGATCAATGGCAGGACCTTGGGCTTTTGTCTTGAATATTTCCTCAAATTCATCCACATTTAAGTCCTGGGGGAGAGAGGGATGACATTGGCAAACTGGATTATGCTTGAAAATTAAGTCATGGTGCTACCATTTAGACCATTTTTTAAGCAATGACAGTCATGTTTTTTACTAAGTACTTGTTTGGTCATACCTTGCTCTATTTTTCTTGATTTTGTTGGCATGCCAAGTTCTATCACACAAACAGAAGTGAATGTTCAAAGTACACTACTGATTACAACTAGCCAATTCACCTGCTTTTGATAACTAGCTTTCATGGACAGCTGCCACAGACTAAGTCCACCAAGCAAGGTAGTCAGTATGATCACTGAGTTCTTAATTAAGAATTCAACAGGTTTTATGCTTTTTTATAAATTAAAGGACAGGACTGTGTTAAACATATATCTGTGGCATGCACTGAAGAAACGTGAAGCTAGTTATCAGCTTAACTTACAAAACTGACTCATAAAATAGTGTCCATTCTTACTCTTTGATAGTATAAATCGGTTTCACCATGAAGATACTTGAAACGTAAGTACTCTGTTAGTGACAGTCACAGGTTAACAGAACCTGTTCTGCTGCAGAGAGAAGACCCCCAATTTCTAATCAATGAGAAAGATACCTCCAGAATCCGCTCATCATCAATCTCATTGAAGACTGTGCCATTGATCTGGTTGGGCTTTAGTGCAACCCAGTTAAAAACTGGCATTCTGAACTTTGTCTTGATAGGCTTCTTAATTTTCACAGCTAAAGATGTCAAAGAGAAAGAGATTAAGATCCCTCCTAAACCTCGTAACCCTCAGGAGCATTCAGACAACAGTCTTTGCAGATGACACTTTAACACTGGAGGAAGGATGGCAAGAGGCACCCATATGTTTCTAGAGAGGGAAACAGTGCATACAGCCTAAGCCAGAGCCATCTGAGATCCTCAACTGCTTGGCTGACACAACATTGTGTTTAAAGCTGTCTAAGGGCTTAGGAAAATTTTTTTTCTTTTTGCCTTTTTTTTTTTTAAATCAGTAAACTGGATTGCTGCTTTTATAGTTAAAATATTAGAACAATGCTTAAGACAAAGCTGTTACTAGACAGCAGAGAATGCAAATGCTGTCTTATGTTGACATCCTAAATTCTTGCTCCTAGAGTACGTATTTATAAACAAGCCTTAAAAATGACCAGAAACTTCAGATAGTGTCTGCATAAGCCACCAGGAATTTGATATCCTGGGAGGGGGAGGGGGAAGAGAAGGGGCAGCAGGTGACTTTCAGCTACAACAATACATTTCTGTGGTGACTTTGACAATGGAGATTACACTGGCTGCTGAGTTTTTTCAAACAGACTAGGAGCCATGAGTGGCCTAAATCTGAAAATGTTTATGAGGACAGAAGGGATACTCAGAAATCAAGAAAATATACTGCTCCTCAGGACTGGCTGCAGTTCTTTTTTTACCATTTTTAAAATGAGGCTCTGCCCAGGAGGTATCAGCGAGCCGATTAAAACCACTGAAATAGGACAGGATCTATCTTTTACGAGCTAAGTGTAGTACCAGCTCCTCTCATTTTGAGGAAACAAGCTAACCGGCTTAAAATTCTATTTATTAATTATATGTCATAAAGAATTTCCCCAGACCACATTGCTACGTACATTTGCCTTCATCAGTCTGTCCAGAGTAGGCCACCATGCTATTTGGGAACTTTCCCACTAGACACTGTTAGCAAGGGAGGGAGGGAGAATGTCAGCACTCCAGTCCAGAGCCAAACAACGTACACTTGAGCCTTACCAGCCCATGTGCCTGCTTGCCTCCCTCAGCAGGCATTTATTGAAAGGGTCATAGATAGTGCCTCTCATTCCTCCAGAGTTACGAAGGCCATAGAAAGAGCAGGAATGTTGTAGAATAAGTCCACACAAAAGCATGCAGGAACACAGAGACACAGCTTTTGCCAAACCAGGCCTTTCTACCACCAAAAGTGGCAGCCTCATCCCTGCTTTTTCCTTAATCCCTCATCACACGTTATTTTTGTCTACACTATCCAGGAGAACCAGCGTCCCCTGAGAGACAAAGGAACAGACTTTCCTCTTAGTCTGGCATTTCAGCAATGTGGGATGTGCAGGGGAGACGCTAAACAGGGTCTTTTCAAGCTTAGTGGGAAACTTTTTCTGACTTTGACTGGACATGGGAATGGTGAAGATCAGGAGCAGTGAACAGGTGACTATGACATATACTTTGTCCCAGGGCTCAGGCTAACAAAAGCAGTTCTACACAGCAAGCCACCAACTGTGAGAAAGGCCAGGGAAAGGGGACCAGCAAATTTTCCTTGCTATCCCTTTTTCCTCAGAATAAGTCTAAAGTCCTTTTATAGTTAAAGCCTTAGATCCAACTATGAAAATTAAGTGAAAAGAAAGGATAATTCCTTTCCTCAGAGATAAAGGAGTATGTATGGCCTGTGAATCTTGGATGCTATCAAAAGGGTGATCATTTCTTCCTCAGGCTCAACTAAAACATGTGGGCAAACCTGGAGTCACAGTCAGCCAATTCCCAGATTCCCCCTGGCAGACACAATGTCAAAATGCAATGGATCAAAGTAAGATGGGGTGAAAAGATGTCAAGGCACAGTGTGACCAACAGGAACACATGGCAAATACTCAACACACATGGTGAGAAGCAACCTACAGAAAAGCTTGATTGGCCCATCTTTTGTGGAAGCAGAAAGAACAGAGAAAATACAAAAAAAAAAAAATTAGATATGGTTAGAGTCAAGTGGCTCAGTGGTACACGCACTCTTAGCATCGAATTTCATGCTTCTTGGACACATTTCACAATGCGTTACAGAGCCAAAATTTCATTTCCATTCTAGCCTGCCTTGAAGACTCACTTATTATTTTTTTTTAAAATAATCATTTTTGTAAGAGACAAATAAAAACTTAGTTCATTTTAGCAGTCCCAAACAGTCATACTGAACTGTGCTAGCTATTTTAAAGTGCGTGAATGATTTCTTAATAAAAAATACTCAGCCATGGTCTAAAAGATCATTGAGAGGGCCCAGTAACCTATCATATGTGAACTCCCCCAGGAAAGGGGGCTGCATTTATTCCACCATAGTTTTGAGGAATGAGGCCTCACACTTCATTTATTTCCCACTACTAATATTCTTTATAAAATGCAAAGAAAACTCTCAATTGGACATAAACTATGGGAACCTCCTCCTGGTCCCCTGTTGTGACCACCAAGAATACTCTTGCTTATCACCCATTCTAGAGATAAAAGACCCTGTCACTTGTGGACCTAGAGGCTCAGTGACATCATAGGTTTCTGACTTCTCGAGAGCCCTGGGCTCATCAGCTCAGTTCTGTCTCTTGGTTCTACTGGGACATCTGATTCTGTCTGGCCTCTTTGTTCCAGAGAGAAAGAGTTAAAGAACACACTGGTGAAATATCTCACAAACTTGGCTTCACTAAGTACTGAAAGCCAAATGAAGGATGAGTAATACAGCCATCAAAGGCCTTGTAGAAAATGCCTGATGTCAAGCTATCAGAGACTCAGAAGGATCTTATAAACCTTATATTTTCTAAGACAAGATGTCTCTTGTACTTGTTTAAATGGACAATTACGGAAAGGCAGAAAGTGTTTCTTCAAGCCCACTTACAGTCCTCTGCATTGTGTAAGGCATAATGGGGACAATTTCCAACTGTGGCAATCCTGAAGGCAATAGTGGTTATTAGCTGAGCACAGAGCTCTACACCTTAAACTTTAGGCAGTGAAAAGATCCAAATTTTTTTTTAATTAAAGAGTGGCAAGGGCCTAAGCAAAAAAGTTAAAAAAAAAAAAAAAATCAACCAAGCAAAACACATCCTTCAGAAGGAGGCTCTGGACCTGCCTGCACACATCACCCTCTGGTTCTGTCACCTGCTGCGACAGCTCCGAGTTCTTGTTAGAGCTCAGGTGAATGGAAGCGGATGCTTAACACACATTAGCTTTTGCCAGAAAGAAAGGAAGCAGTTCCAAATGAGACATCACAGCAGACACATCTCACATGAGTGCTCCTCAGGGGCTGCAAGGAAAGCCTAATCAGGGGACCCAGGTGCACAAGACAATTATGGGTTTCCACACTCGTTCACCAACAACAGCCTAGGGATGGAACAGATTCCCACGGCTGTTTATGAGCTTTGTTTATTTGCATTCCACAATCCAACAGTTCCATGATGATTCTCCAATTTTTCTCTTCAGAAGCAATAAAAGTTCTAGAAGAAAATGGTAGATGGAGAAGACCTTGAAGGGTAGAAATAAGCCACCAATTTAAAATGAACATCACTTTGAACAGACATCTTGTTTGTGTCCTTGACAATTTCATAGACATCAAGGTAGAAGAAAATCACAGACCTGAGGTGGGTAAATTTCTTTTAGGTAGCTTTCAGGTGTCCTAAAGGGCTCTAATCACTAGGATGAATAGGCCTAATGACTGGCTGTAAAGCTGGTAAAGCTCCATCTTTGAGAGGATGGAGACCAGGAAATATTTAGAGTGAAGATGGTTAATTTAAACTTAGAGACAACAGCTCCAAAAACCATTATAGCCTTGAAGTGGAGGCTATTAGAATGGCAGCTCATAGTGGATAAGAGAATTTATGAATGGACTAGAGTGGACAAGGAAGCAGAATATCACAGGTATAGCAACCTCTCAGCAATTCCTAGTGCCCAGGAAATACTCCAGGACTGGGAGATGGCTCAGTATCACAGAAAAAGAGGAAAAAGTCATTTCCAAGAGTCAAAAATAAGAACTCCTATTTCAAGACATTAGAACAACTCTCTTCTCCTTTGCCCGTCTCCCTTTCATTTCTGGTGAGGTAGGGTGTTGCACTCTATCTCCCTGTCAGGAGGAGAACAACATGAATTATTTGGAAGTCTCTGAAAGCATGAAGATATTGCTGTTGGTGGCACTTTCCCACAAAGCTTAAAGCTACCCTAGGAAATTACAATGTCCTCAAATACTCTCAAAAGACATGGCTGGAAGCCTGTATCAGGCAGTTACATATAAAGATATTTTCCCCTGTTATAGATGACATTGCAAATATCTGTAAATAACAAAACAAAACAGAAATACTCAATGCCTGTGCCTAAACTCAAGTTTGATCACTACAGGTGTCCAGAGAGGATTTGCTGAACTCACAAAAATGTGATCAGTAAGAAGAAAGCTTGTCTTTCTTCCTATCTCCAGGTGGGGCTGTGGAAGATGGGAAGATGAGGTCAGAGATGAGAGCCTCAGGCTAGGGTAATGTGACAAAAGCTACTCAGGAGAACAATTCATCCCATTTACCATGAGTTCCCCTTTACTGGCTACATGAGCACAAATGTTCTCATACGAGGAGGAGGTATATGTTGTTGCAAAAGACCTGGTCTTTGAAGAGTGGCTTTAGCTCTGGAGAGAGAGAAATGAGTATTTCTTACACAAGAGTCTCGTTTTGCATTCTGTGCTCACCTGCTAATCCTGAGTTGAAAACCACAGTGGGTGAAGATGTCCCGGGCAGTGGGGGTGCAGAGGGAGGAGGGGGGGGTGGTAGAGGTGGAGCTGGCACTGTCTCAGCTGCAGGACCTGGGAGAGGAGGTGGCGGAGGTGGGGGAGGAGGAGGGGGTGGAGGTGGGGGAGGTGGAGGTGGTGGCATTGGTGTTACTGGGCCATTTTGCACTAGAGGAAAGAAAAATAAATTGACTGAAAATAGAAGACAGAAAAATGTCATGTACATACAAACTATATGAAAACAAAATATTTAAAAGGGCAGAAGAATACTTTTTAAGACCATAAAATTTCCTTAATGACATATGGAAAAAATAACGTAATATTAGTGACATAAAGATTCATAACCTTAATCTCAAAATTTAAATCGTTCTTAAAATAAGTAAAACAACAAGTCAACAAAAGCAGGCAAAGTACACAAATAGACAACTGGTAAAAGATGACATACAACTATTGTCATACCCCCCTGGTTTCCCTACCGAGGCTTCTTACCTGCTTCAGGTGTGTCTGATGGTGGAGGTAGTGGTGGGGGAGGAGGTGGCAAGGGTCCTGAGGAGGCAGCCCCTGTAACTGGTCCCACGTAGTTACCCGCTACTACTTCTGACCCCACGGATAATGTGCCAGAAGCCATAACTGGCAATATGGCAATGTCCCCATCTCCTTTCTTCTGAATTTTAATGGTTCCTTGTTTCTCCAGTTCATGTATCTTTTTTTCCAGGGTAGACTGCCTTTGAATGGCTTCTTCTTTTTCTTTGACCATTTTTCTTAATGTGTGGACTTGGGTATTTGCATCTTTGTAGATTTCCTGCAAAAGACAATAATCAAGAATTTGTCCTCGCATAACATTCATACTCGTGACCATCAGCTTAGCAAACTGAGAAAAAGAGAGTGACTGAAAAAAGAACAAAATGACACTCATATAAATGAGAAATCTATGGAACTTGCCAGAATCCATACACCCCAGTGATTATCAATTACTGTATGTAGTATATATTCTAGCAATTATTATTGTTAGCAAAGTTCTTCCCATTTAATAAACATAGCAAACTCAATTTTCCCTGCAAGAGGAAAGGAACAGAGCAGAGAACACTTTTATTCCCAAAAGCTGGCTTTGAAATATCTGTGGGTGTTCTGGTGGGGCAGCATGTTTTTTTTTTTTAATCCTTATTTTAAAATTCATTTGTAACTCCTAGGTACATGTAACAATTTACAATAGACAAAAGGGTCTTAAATCAGACTTGGATAGAAGTCAGACTAGGATTAAAAATCTGCAAAGCATGGAATAATCTATTCAGGAGTAACCAGGGGCTGACTGTTCTTGAATGGATTCCTCTGGTCTCATAATGTCCCTTTGACCATGCTTACGGCAGCGATTTTTGTAGCATTTTCCCTATGATAATGCAACTAACAAAACAGGCCAGAGCTTCTCTCCGCTAATTACTTATTTCTGTCCAGGTTTTTAGCAGAAAACAAAGAAGTTACAATTTTTAATTCAAAGGCTGTTCTGGTTCCTTTTATTAGGGGCCCATAGAGTTTCTGGTAAAAGGAGTTTTATGGAACTGAACTTGCTTGCTGGGTCTTGCACATGTGATCTTTTACCACAAATCTCCAGGAGGCAGGGAAACACTCTTCACACCCTGTCTATTATTAATAATCTAAGCGTCTGAACTTCAATTGAGTCCATATGCTACAACTGTGTCTCAATGATGTGCCAGAAAATAAATTTCCTAGAGTTAACTATAGGACATGACAGAATATCAAGCAACACAGGCAAACACGATAATATCACATACAATGTGCCATTGCACTAGCAGTAGTGTAAAGGCAAGCCATTTGTCTGAAAGTCTTCCAGGCATTTGGTGTTTTAATGTCCTGCACAGGTCCAAGCACAGGGATGGCACTCCATAAATACCTGACATGTAAAGCCAAATAGCACAAGGCCAAGTAAAATAGCTGGGATTATCTAATCATAAAATGGGTTGGTTTTGATTTGCCTTTCTCTCCTCTCTCTGTCTCTTCTCTCTCTCTCCCTCCCTCCCCCTCCACCTTTTCTTGGTAAATGCTGCATTAGGTCTACCCAGTTGTGATTTCACTGTTTCCATAGTAACCACTAAATCTGCTTTTGAATAGAAGCAAAGCAAACAAACACAATGAAGCACAAGTCCTAATAAAAGTAAGTAAGAGGCATGAATTAAATCCATGCTGCATTTTTATTTCCCACTAAGGGGTGACCCACGGATTCAGCCCAGCCTCCAACACATGGGGAAACATCACTGCTCCCCAAACTTGTGATAAGGAAATACTGACTGTCCAGCATTTGACTGTGCACAAGCGTATATATCCCGACTGTGCGTACTTTTCATGTGAGTATCACCTCTGAAATGGTTCCAGAGGCTCCCATAAATATGCTGCATGAACACATTCCTCTGAAATGAGCACGCTCAACTAGCCTAGAGCCAGAGCGCATTCCCTGCCGTGCCCATCTGGGTGGCTGTCTGGCTGTCGTTGTCGTACTTACTCGGACAACGTCCAGCTCCTTGTTCCTCTGCATGAGCTGCTTTTCCAGTTCCACAATCTTGGACATGGCTTCATTCTCCGTATCCTGCAGTTTTTCAGATAACTATAAAATTTTGAAAAGGAAGCTGTGTCACAACACAGAAGCATTCCTCAGAAAGTATAGCTCCAAGACCCTGAGGGGCCTGGCAGGGGCTTACATGTGTCTCCCAAGTTGCTTTCTGCAAATGCTAATATTTATAATATGGTTCATAATACATATTTGTTTCAATCAGGAATTAATAATTTATATATGATTCTTAATAAAACTCATACATCAGCTCCCTAGTGTTTCAACACACACAGGGTGTCTCCCTCCATTCCTTCTGGATAGCAAGGTTAGAGAATAAACAGTAAAGTAAAGAAGAGGGGAGGGCTGCCCAACCCCCTGCCACTCTGCAAAGACAGGACCATCAGGCAAAAAATTGGGGGAATTTTTTTTTTTTTTGGTGGTACCCATTATTGAACTCACAGGCTCACACTTGCTAGGCAAGCACTCTAGCACTTGAGCCATGCCCCCAGTCCTTTTGCTTTTTAGTTTGTTTTGCAGATAGGGTCTTGTGATTTTGTTCAGTCTGGCCTCTGACTGTGGTCCCCCTATTTTCACCACTCAACTAGCTGAGATTTCCAGGCATGTACCACTATGCCCCACTTGTTCTTTGAAATAAGAGTCTCACTACCTTTTGCTGGGCTAGCCTCAAACCATGATCATGCTATCTCTACCTCCAGAGTATCTAGGATTACAGCTTGTTCTAAAAATTATTGATGCAGAAAACTTGGTTCTGTCATTCTAGGTACCAGATTGGGAAAAAAAAAAAAAAAGTACTATCACTCACTCATTTCAACCCACACTACTCAAATAATTAAAGTTATTTGTAGGTGCAGTTCATATAAAGGTGGCTAACTGCAAACGTGGATATAAGTACGATCATGCAATGCTGGCTGAGGCATCAAGACAGAGACAAGTTGAGCCATGTGTTAAGTAGCTACTTTTCACATAAGAACGTACAATTAAATGATTTGTGATTTTTTTACATGTAACTGAAAATGATCACAAGTAAAGGCAACCAGAGAGGCAAGGTCAGGCAGAAGTGTGGAGATTTACAGGTTCATATCACAATACAAATCTTTTAAGGGGAAAAGTATTGGACCTGTGAATTCTCTTCCTAAGCAGATGCCTGGTCAGTCACTGTAGTGCTTATGAAGGAAGGGTTCTTAGCTTACACCTTGTTTTAACCCTAAGCCATGGAGGGCCCTATTTTCACAATGATGTTAAGAGATAAATGGAATTAAGCACATGCTGTACTCTAAAAGAATGTGTGGGGAAAAAGAAACTGAGTCCTCAAAGATGAAAATAATATTTTTCCACATAGAGGCAACTCATTTTACAATCAAGTGAAGTGCCAATCAATCCATTGTAAGAATTTGGTCCTCACAATGGTGGGGTTTTTGAGAAGTATTTTTCTGCCCATTCTTGCAATACTGAAATATTTGTTTAATGAGTGAATAAATGAACAACCTCTGAAGACTGTTAGATTCACATTTGACTTGATCTGCAACAAGGAGTATCACTTACAGAAAATCAGAGCAGGATGCAGTGGCTCACACCTATAATCCTAGTTACTCAAGAGGTTGAGATTGGGAGAGTCATGGTTTAAGGCCAGCCCAGGAACCATCCCCGCCAAAAAGAAAAATAGTAAGACCCCCATTTCAACCAAGAAACAATGTGGTTGTGGTGGTGTGCACCTATCATCCCACCTACACCAGGTATGTGAATAGAAACATGGTTCAGGCTGGTCTGGGCGTAAACATGACACCCTATTCGAAACTAAAAAAGGCTGGAAGCAATGCTCAAGTGGTAGAGAACATCCCTGAGTTCAAACCACCCAGTACCTCCAAAGAAAAAAAAAGAGTCTGTACCCTACATGTAGGTGACATTATCCTGGGAGAACACCATTATTCAAAGAAGAAGATGTTTGGGACAGCTTGTTAATTTCTGTGGAAATGCCTGCAGTTGAAATGAATCTACTTAGAATTTGAGTAACTGTAACACAGCAATGTTCAAATGCACATCCCAGGGGGACTACCTAATCCCGTGGTGGAACTTCAGCATTTCGAGAAGAAAGTGGCTCTTTAGAAAATACTTCATCTCTGGCCACAGTTCCTTATTCCATTTCCCTCTAACTTTTTAGGTAATATCATCCAACTCTCCTACATCTGTAACCCAGATCACCAGAGCACGCAACTAAGCAAAGTGAACAGGTAAGTGAGGTGAGGCAAAGCAAGGGATTCCACTTTGTTTTAAGCAACCCAACTGCTTTCTTTCAAAGAACCTAGAATGGCTCTGGTAACTTTCTACTCCTGGTA